>NC_091491.1:13228105-13838105 GCF_947461875.1 Haliaeetus albicilla | reverse complement strand
TTTCCCCCCTGTGATCCATTTTAGAGACCTGGAGGCTGACTTGCGCCCTTTACGGAGGGAGAGGTGCCCGCCCAGGGGTGTGGAGGGGCAGAGCTGGGGCGAAGCAGGGGCCCAGACTGCCACATCCTGGCTCCTCTGCCCTGGGCAAGGAGTGGTTGGGACCATCCCAAATTTCAACATAAGGGGCTTGGGGTGGAAACACTAGGTGCCCCAGGGGAGAGGGGAGGCTCTTCCAGGGTGGAGGCAGCTTCTGGCAGAGACAGGACCCGCGTCTGCCAGGGACCAGACACGGGTTCACCGGCCACAGCTGGGCGGTGCTGCCTGTGCTGCAGGCAAGGGGCGGCCATGGGCCGGGCGTCCTCCAGCCAGAGCCGAAATGTGCCTGAGGCCAGCAAACCTGCAGAGCAGACAGCTCGGCTGGGGGGCGCCGCACTGGGGGCCAAGGGCGACATGGCTGCTCACTGGATGCCCGCAGCATCCCTGCGGGACATCCCCGGCTCGCAGGCCACCGTTGTTGTCTTACCAGCTCTGCTCTCGCCAGCACCACACGTGTCCCCGGTCAGGCTCCCGTCCCCTCCCTCCCCGTCCCCTCTACCACCACAGCCCTCCAGGATGAAGAATGCAAACCTGAGGTTTACGCACGACTGTGAGCCCCATCAGAAGGGAAATTTCAGAGGGGACCGGTGGCATGGAGGGCGGGCGAGCGCCGGCAGGCAGGCCCGGGGCCTGCAGGAGGGAGGCTGTGCCCTTCATGCCCTCCGGTTCCTGCCGGCCATGGCAGCACCCCCGGGCTCTCCCTGCCCTGTGGCCGGGGGGTTGGCGCCTCCGGTCCTGGCCGTCCGCGCGCACGTGAGGCTTGTTCGGTTCTGAAATAAATGTGGTATTTAACGCAAACACCCCCGCGACACCGAGCTCTCCTTCCTGGGGCGGGTGGACAGGGCGGGTGCCTCCAGGCCGGCAGCAGCGACAGCGGGGAGGCCCCCAGTGGCCCGGGGCTGCGGGCGAGGGGGCTGTGCCGCTGTGGGGCCTGCTGGGCGAGGTCGCACGAGGTGCGGGCACCGGGCACCGGGCACCGGGCACCGGGCACCGGCACGGAGCCGCTCCTGGCGCCGCCAGGGGGCACCGCGCGCCCTTCCCGCCCTGCCGGGCACGCGGCGGGGACCCTCCCGCCCCCGCCAGCGATTGGTAGGCACAGCAGGGCGGTGCTGGGCACCGGCCCCCCCCCCCCCCCTCGCGCGGGATTGGTCAGCCTGGCGGAGCAAGGCGCGAGGCAACGGCACCGATTGGCAGGGCGGCCCCGCCTTCCGATTGGCGGAGAAGGCGCCGCGCTGCCTCCCGGCGGGGGAGTTTGACGGGGCGCCCCGCCTCCCGCCGGGGGGATTGACGGGCGCCTCGCGGGGGCGGGCCCAGCGGCGGCCTTCCGCTCCAGCCCCGCCGCCGCCGCCGGGCCGCGCGCCTACTTCCGGCCGGTCCGAGGCCGCTGATTGGCCTCGCGGGGAGATTGGCAGCCTGGGGGGCGGGGAGGCGGGCCCGGAGCGGCGCCTGGGCAGGAGGAAGCGGCCTCGGCGGCGGCGCTGCCGGCGCGGCGGCGGGATGGATCTGTTCGGGGACCTCCCGGAGCCCGGCTCCTCGGTGGCGGGTGAGGGGCCCGCCACCTCTGGGGCGGGCGCCTAATCGCCGTCCTGCTCTGCCCGGCCCCGGGGCGGGGCCTCGCCCAGGCAGGGCCTGACAGGCCGCGGGGCCCCGCCGGGCCTGCTTCAGCGCCGCCGGGGCAGCGAGCCCCTCCGGGGGCAGGCGCCGGCCCCGTTCTCCCGCCGCCACAGGGAGAGCATCGGGGCGGCGGTAGCAGCAGAGGGCTTGAGGGGCGGGTGGGGGTGGGGGCGGCTGCGGGAGGGGGTGGCTCAAAAACCCTTGGAGAAATTACAGGGTTTGGGGTTTTTTGGGGTTTTTTTTGCCTGCGACTCGTTCAGATGCAAAGCGTTAGCCGTGAGGTTTAGGTCGTGCTGGAGGCTTTCCCCTCTGTGCTGCTGTGGGTCGTGGGTCCGTGGAGAGCTGTAATGGTGTTACTTGAAATAATTTGGTGCTTTCTGGGCCCCTCCCATCCTGTAACATCTTGATCGGGCTGCTGAGGGATGTTAACACAAGTTGAGTGAATTGCTAGCAAAAAAAAAAAATATCTGTTTTCAAGAGAGAAGTTCATGTCATCCCCAGGCAGGTGGTTGTTTTGCTCGTGTAGGAGCTGCCTAAAGTAGAGATGGAAGAAAGATAGCCAAGGCTCTCCTTGGTTACCCTACCTGTGCTCACGTGGGGGGCAGTCCCTCCAGAAACCAACCCCTGAATGCCTGCAGCGGGTCCTGACTCTGCCCTGGTGTCTTACAGGGAAGGAAGCCCAGAAAGGGCCTCTGCTCTTTGACGATCTCCCACCAGCCAGCAGTGCTGACTCAGGTATGAGTGCTCCCTTCCTGCCGTTAGTTTGGCTTCCTGTGTTTTGTGCATCAGCATCTCTTGGGGTGAAACTCGTGTAAACCCTTTTTGTTAGACAGGATAAAGACAGTCGAGTTGTCAGCATCTGTGTGCAGAGCAGTTGCTTTCCTCTTCTTGTGGTTTTTTTTGGTAACCAGAATGTTATAGATGTTCCACATATGTTCCATATAAATATTCCCTGAAAGAAATGTAAGGCCTGAGTTTGCCCCCACCGTCCAGTAACAGAAGTGGAAATTTGGCTCGCTTTGGTAAACTGGCATTTTATAATTTCTGCACCTCAGGAGGGGGGTACACAGAGCATTATTCCCTGAAAGGAACAAAGGTATTTAGTTCTTCTTGCCTTTTTCTTGTGCTCCAGGAAAAGGAGGTTCTTTACTTTTTGATGATCTTCCGCCAGCCAGCAGCGGTGACACAGGTAAGGAGCTGTGTCAGCTCACCAAGCCTCTGCTGACCTGCCCTTCTCGGGAAGACCCACTGATGTAGCTTGTTTTGTTGGCCCCACGGCAAGTTAAGCTGGTGTCCGGGTTGGCTGATACTGGTCATGGCGATCTGTTTGTGCCCCGATTGTTTAAGTTGGGATTCTGACTCTTTAAAAGTAAACTTAGATCTGTTCCCAGCAGTACATCCCTCCGATGTCTTTTGAGGACCCCTGTTGTCTGTGCCTGAAAGCTCCCTGCTTTGGGAGTGAAAGTACTTCTGTATTTGCTAAGAGTGATGGCAGCGCTGGCCCGGTGCTGCCACTGCCCTGGCTTCTGTTGCTTTTCGGCTGTGGGCACAGACTGCCTTCTTGTTCCTAGCTGTAGATGTCTTCAAAATCAGACTGCTGGTCTGCAAGGCTTTCTGCAGGCAACCAGGTGTTTGCTAGCACCTGGGAGGAGGTGAGATAATTTGCTATACCATATGAGAATAAATCTCCAGAAGGAAAAGGCTAGGGTTCTGACATCATGGGAATCGTATTTTGTTTGCTAGCTTTAATTTGTAACCTGTCTTTTGAAACCCTTAGCAAATTCAGAGTAATAAAATACACTTCTTTGCATTGCTGTGGGCACAATTTATGGACACAAATAAAAATAATAAAAAAAAAATCAGAAGTCCTCCAACCTGAAATGTTAACTTCCTGAGCAGTTAACTGCAAAAAAGGCTGGTAGCTAAGAAACTGTAGGCTGGTGGGGAGAATCGACAGCCTGCCAGCCAAACACAATGGTACTGTGCCTGAGGTAGGGTCATACAACATAAAGTGATCAAATCAGCACTTGCTGGGTTAGACAGCGATGTGTGCCGTGGGTTGTACGTGCTGAATGAAGTTGTGTGTGTGTGTTTGTGGTCAGTTAGTATGTCTTGTTCAGTAATACCTCTGGTCGCTTAATACTGTGTGAGCGTGCGAGCCTGCGCTCCTGAGAGTGCTTCAGTATAAAAGGACTAGCTGCTGAATTTATACAAGTAAAACAGAGCTGGAAGACTTCAGCCACCTGTGTTTTTGCTTTCTTTCAGCCTCCAGTGCTACTGAGCAGGTCTCATCAGCAGGGAGCCATGGGAAAGGGGAGAAGAGAAAGTCCTTGGAGGAGGAAGAGAAGAATGGCAGGGAAGAACTTGTGGAAAAGAAAGTTTGTAAAGGTTTTCAGACAGTTTGAAAACAAATGTACTCGATTTGTACTTTTGATGTTGGGCTGAGTAAGTCCAGACCAAAGCTGAGCTTTGGTTCTTCAGTCCGCTTGCATTTTCAGCCTCTCATAGGGAACAAACTGCTGTGGCGGTCTGTGGAAGCCCCTTGAGCTCCCTGGCACTCTCTGCCTCCCTCACCTGGGCCTTCTTACCGGCCCTGCTGAAGTGGCAGAAGCTGAGCAGCAAGCACCTTGGTGTTTGTAGGTTAAGTTCCTATGCTGCCAAGGAGGGGATTGGTTGTGAAACCTCTGGAAGACTAGAGCTACACAAGTTTCTTTTGGCACATCCACAAATCTCTCCACTGGGTGGCTGCTAAGAAAGCCAGAGAGAGGGACTTGCTGTTACCTATAGGGCATTAGACTTCAGTGCAGGTGCCCGCCTGTTATGTTGCAGCTTTGGGAATAAGATGTGTTCAGGGGTATAAAGGAAGGGACATGTTCTGGAAACAGCAGACCCTGATTTCCTGTCCTTAGCACCCTCTTTAAACCTGTGCTTTGTTTAATTTGCAGGTTCAGTGCCATACGCTTCCCCTGCCGCCCCCCCCCCCCCCCCACTTTTTGGCAAGAGCCCTGTCCAATGCCAGCAGTCCCACTTGGCTACAGCTGCCTGCCAAAATGGGGGCAAGTGTTTTTTATAGCTGCTGACCTTGGGGGCACTTAAAACCCCATGTTACAAAAGAAATATATCCTGTTCAGCAGAAAGTGCCAGATGTTTTGTTGCAGGACAAGGGCAGTACTTTGCTGCAGTGCTAGGATAGGGTTCTGAAAGCTGGAAAGTGGTTACTGATTTACTGGTTTTCAGCCTGAGCTGAGGAGATGGAGGAGTTTGATTTGCGTGCGTGTGTCTGCTTTGTTCCCCTTTAGGGTCAGCGGGCATTCTTGGATTGAAGGGTTATGTGGCAGAGAGGAAAGGTGAAAGAGAAGACATGCAGGATGCACATGTCATCTTAAACGATATCACTGAGGAATGCCAGCCTCTGCCCTCCCAAATGTAAGTGGGCCCCAACTGCCAGAATAAAGCTGTGGATGGCAGCCATCACAGGGGTGAAGGAGCTCCAGCTTGCTTCAGCTAAGCGCATGATATGATCCTTTTTGCTTTGAGCAGCTGATGCTCTTGATTACACGTGTGTCATGGTATGTGGTTTGGGCTTGTTATTGGGAGACCTGGGCTGAATCATTAGCTGTGTTCCTGGGCAAATCACGGGACTATTATATACAAATACCTGTGAGGGCCTGGTAACTCTGGATATTGAGCCTCTGTTACCCAAATGTAAGTGTGGGTGTTTAGAGATCCTCAGTTTAATTATAAGTAATCGGGCCTTGCTTTGGGGATTTTACAGTGTGTAAAACCCTAACTGTGGCAATGGAGAGCACTCAAAGAAGAGAAAGCAGATGTCAGAACTCTCATTTGAAAAGTTTAAATCTCTCAGCAAATTAACACATCTAAGTGTGTAAGGGGGAGTGTGTGTATTTAAAGGAATGCTCTTAAGCATCATCCTGAAACTGGATTTAGCTTCTGAACTAACAAAGCTCCCGAGAGCTTTGTGTGCTGAGGGATCTGAGTTTCTTATTTGCAGCATGGTTTCAACAAGTTTAGGCATGGAAAGAACTGTAGGACTACACAGACTGATGTCTGTGTAGTGCTGGCGAGTTTGCAGTGCCCTTGGGGTGAAATGTTTAGCTTCTTTTATGCCAAGTTGTGGTCTATAAATTCTCTTTTGCCCTTCATTTTCTTGAGGGGTGGAAAATTACAAGTTCTCACCTCAGTGCTTGCACACATAAACCACATAAATGCTTGAATGTGTGAGCTTAGAGGTGTGCTACCTTTGTTTGTGCCTTGGAGTGCATTATTTATTCAGTCTGGCTGACACAGGGCAGGGCGTTACGGAGACAAATGTACTCAATCCCACCCTCTGGCTAATGGCCTTTCTTAGCCCCTTTCTGCTGCTCTTTGTTCCCTCACAGCACACGTGTCTCATACTTCGCTGTTTTTGATGGCCATGGGGGAGTCCGAGCCTCAAAATTTGCAGCACAGAATCTGCACCAAAACCTGATTAAGAAATTTCCTAAAGGTGAGAGGAGTGGAATAAGGGCTGTAGGACAACCATCACCTTTTCTGCCTTGACATTATGGCAGTGGATAGGGAAACTTATTTGTTTGGGCATAGTTCTACAGTTCCCATCCCTTTTTCCCAGTGGGACTGTGAGACTGCATTGTCTCCCGGGAAAGTTTTGGCACAAGGGTACAAGTAGCCAGTTGTAAACTGCTAAACAAGTGTGAGATGCACTGTTGCCAGTTTTGGCAGTGCCACTTCAAGCGTTAAAATATGCCTGTGGGGGTGAATGGTATGTCATAAATTCTCCACACGTTACTGGGCAGATTTTTGGTAGTGTGAGCCCAGGATGCGCCCTAGCTGGTCTGCACAGGGTCTGAGAGATGCACTGCCTGATTGAATGTTGGATGAGCAAAGGGAGGGACTGGGATAGGGCAGATACGTTTTGGCTGGAGCTTAGTTGCTGTTTTCCCTGTCTGACAGGTGAGGTAGTCAGCGTGGAGAAAACTGTGAAGAGATGCCTTTTGGACACCTTCAAACACACAGATGAAGAGTTTCTAAAGCAGGCATCCAGCCAGTAAGTGTAAATGCTTCCCATGTGTTTGTATTTCTGTCCTGGTTTCAGCTGGGATAGAGTTAACTGTCTTCCTAGTAGCTGGTACAGTGCTATGTTTTGAGTTCAGTATGCAAAGAATGTTGATAACACTGATGTTTTCAGTTGTTGCTAAGTAGTGTTTAGACTAAAGTCAAGGATTTTTCAGCTTCTCATGCCCAGCCAGCAAGAAAGCTGGAGGGGCACAAGAAGTTGGCACAGGACACAGCCAGGGCACCTGACCTGAACTGGCCAACAGGGTATTCCATACCATGGGACGTCACATCTAGTATAGGAACGGGGAAGTGTGGGGGTGGGGAATCGCTGCTCAGGGACTAGCTGGGTGTCGGTCGGCGGGTGGTGAGCAATTGCACTGTGCATCATTTGTACATTCCAATCCTTTTATTATTGCTGTTGTCATTTTATTAGTGTTATCATTATTATTAGTTTCTTCTTTTCCGTTCTATTAAACCATTCTTATCTCAACCCACGAGTTTCACTTCTTTTTCCTGATTTTCTCCCCCATCCCACTGGGTGGGGGGGGAGTGAGTGAGCAGCTATGTGGTGTTTAGTTGCTGGCTGGGGTTAAACCACGACAATTTCTTAGCTTGCATCTCACAGGCCTTAGTTCTGAGCAGGGCAGAGGAAACCTTGAGTTGTGTCTATGCGTTGGCAAAACCCCATTCACAGCTTAGCTGTGCCAGGCTGTAACTGCAAGCTGAGTGCCTGCTAGAGCTAGATCACGGCACGTTCTGGTTTTACTCTGTGGTAAGTGGTCTGTAGGACCCCTTAGACTAAAATACATGTTCGTAGTAAAGGAAGGAACCAAAACATGACCATGAATGCACCTCTGTCCTTACCATGGCATCTTGTTTGCCTTCTTTTTAAAGACTTAGCATGTTGCTTAAGTGACTTATCCCATACTGCCTGAGATGGGATCTCTGTGTTTGACTGCATCAAAGAGTGGCAGGAGGGCATCTGTAGAGCAGTACTTTGCAGGCTGCTGTGTGCAGCTTTCTTTAGAGCTGCATTCCTGTTGGTGAGTATGTGCTTGCCAGGCTGGAGCACATCTCTGAGGTTGTTTTTAATGCCCTGTGTTGAAAGACTTAACTCTCCCAATGTAAGTTTAAATCTTGCTTTCTTCAACTCTTTTGAAAACAGAGATGTTGATAATGAATGTCCCTCATCTTAAGCTTGTTTCTAGCAGATTATTTTAAAACGAAGCTGAAAAGCACAGCAGCTACTTTCTGTGGGATAATTGCCAGCCTGCCTTCCAGCTGGGTTTTGAGTGCAAGCACCCTTACCTTCTCTCAGTCTCTGCTGAACTGGCACACCAACTGTGTGGACTAGGGAAGATATAGATTGCATTTAAAATAGTCCCTTTGTTACCAGTCCTTTACACATTTTTTTGGGGTGGAGGTTTTTTTTTCTGATTTCATAGTGACACCTCTAACACAGGCTGTTGGTGCATCTGATTCTGAGATTGCCTGCTAACTTTCAATTTTAAGTAAATTGCAAACTGGCTCAGTCTCTTAATCCTAATCAGATCAACAAGTTTGACCAAGCAAAAGGAAAAAGCTTCTTTGAGTCTGTCACAACAGTGTCATTCCCAAACCAGTCTCTGTTTTGTCAGAAATGTGACTTACGACAAAGGTGCAATAAAGGATCACTAGTGATAGCTGTATTGATGATGAAATGAATGATCTTCATTCAGCTGCACCTTCGAAGTTGGGAAGAACTGGATGAAATATGTCTAGAAATGAGTTTCTCAAAGCTAGTTTCAGTGAAGTGTGTCACTGTAGCCGGGCTTCATTGTGGGGAGGGCTAGTCTGGCAGCTGTAATCGAAGAAACGCTTCTTGTTTTACCTAGAGCTGTAGAGATACAAGCTTAACTACAGCAAGTGAAATATCAGGAGAATGACTGAATGAGTGGTATTGCTGCTGAGGTGGGGTGGTGAGGACTGAGACAGGTGGGCAGGGGTACGGTGAAAAAAGGAAGGGAAATGAAAGCAAAAAGGAAGGCAACTCTGTGGCAATACTGGCTGTGCCTTCCTTTTGCTGCAAAGAAGGAGCCTCCCGAGGATGAGTTTGGGGTGCTTATTTGCTCATGATGCTATAGCTTCTGGGCAGTCATCGGGGCTGAGCCTGTTCCAGCCACAGATGAGCTTTCCTGGGAGCTGAGTGTGAAGAAAGGTTGATATGAGAAGCATGGCTGGCAGTATTTGAACCAGTTGGGCATTGGCCGTGTGTTTAGAAGGCAGTACTCTGTGCAGCTCCTCTGTCCTTAACCAGCTCGCTATTTACCACTGTTTCTCTAGCTGCTTGCAGGCAGCTGCTGGGGGCTTGTGCTAGCTGACTGCTGCGTGTTGGCACACGACACTTCCTTGAGTCCCCAGGAGCACGCTGTGACTAACTTCTTAAACATTGTTTTCCCCACTTAGTAATCTCATTTTTGTTCCCTTCAGGAAGCCAGCATGGAAAGATGGCTCCACAGCTACTTGTGTCCTAGCTGTCGACAACATTCTCTACATAGCCAACCTTGGGGACAGCCGGGTAAGCAGAATGGAGAAGCCCACTGCTGGCATCTCAGTTCCTCTGAGAGCTTTATTAGCCCTGAAGGGTGAGGTGTTTGTGTGGGATGTCCCAGTTGCCCTGAGCTCCCCAACTGTTCCTAGAAAGCATCTTGTTCTGGGTAGGTGCAGGGTACGTCTGTGTTGTCTCCCATAGTGTAAAACAACAGTGTGTGGTAGCACTCTCTTGGTGACGCTACATATCTCACAGTAGAATAGACTATTTCAGTTGGAAGGGACCTACAATGGTTGTCTAGTCCAACTGATGACCTGTCCACTTCAGGGCTGACCAAAAATTAAAGCATATTAGTAAGGGCATTGTCCAAATGCCTCTTAAACACTGACAGGCTTGGGGCATTGACCACCTCTCCAGGAAGTCTGTTCCAGTGTTTGACCACCCTTTGGGTAACAAAATGTTTCCAAATGTCCAGTCTGAACCTCCCCTGGTGCAGCTTTGAACCATTCCTGGGTGTCCTGTCCCTGGATCCCCGGGAGAAGAGCTCAGCACCTCCCTCTCCACTTCCCCTCCTCAGGAAGCTGCAGGGAGCAATGAGGTCCCCCCTCAGCCTCCTTTTCTCCAAACCAGACAAACCCAGTGTCCTTAGCCACTCCTCATAGGACATTCCTTCCAGCCCTGCCACCAGCTTGGTTGCCCTCCTCTGGACATGAATGTCCAGTACCTTCACATCCTTCTTAAATGGAGGGGCCCAGAACTGCACACAGTACTCGAGGTGAGGCCACACCAACACCGAATACAGCAGGACAATCCCTTCTCTTGACCGGCTGGTCATGCTGTGTTTGATGCACCCCAGGATGGGGTTTGCCCCCTTGGCTGCCAGAGTGCACACTCCTGGCTCCTGTTGAGCCTACTGCCGACCAGCACCCCAGATCCCTTTCTACAGGGCTGATCTGGCGTTACTCTGTGCCAGGTGCAGAATCCAGCACTTGGACTTGTTAAATTTCATGCTATTGAAGATTGCCTGATGCTGCAATCTATCTAGATCCCTCTGCAAGGCCTCTTGTTCCTTCCGAGAGTCAACAGCACCTCCCAGTTTGGTACTGTGAGCAAAATTGCTAATGGTACATTCAACTCCTGCATCCAGATCACTGATAAAAATATTGAACAGCACTGGCCCTAAGACTGAACCCTGAGGAGCACCACTGGTCACCAGTCACCAGCCCGACATAGCCCCATTCACTACAACTTGTAGCTCGCTCTCAAGAAGTTCTTCTTGCTGCAGTTTTGTTGTTGTTTAGTCACGAGGGACTTTTGTCAGCACAGGCGATTCTGTGTCGTTACAATGAAGAGAGTCAGAAACATGCAGCCTTAAGCCTCAGTAAGGAGCACAACCCCACCCAATATGAGGAGCGTATGCGGATACAGAAAGCTGGGGGAAATGTCAGGTAAGTGCCTAAAGGGTGTGAGTGAGCAAATCTAAACCCTGGCCCAACTTTGGGCCCAAGCACTAAGTTTCTGGTGTTTTCTGAGCCCAGTGCATATGCTAGCGACAGCCCAGAGAGAATCTGTTGCTGTCTGTGGGAGGCACAGTGGTGCCTGAGATGTCTAAGGATTCAGTGGCTTGAGTTGGTTGATGGGGGCTGGCTTCCCAGGGGCTTACAATGGCAGTGGGGTGCTGTGCTGCAAAGGCAGGAACCCATATGAAAGCCTGGCAGTGTGGTGCAAGCATGGACATGCTTAAGCTTGACCTACAGAGCTGGACTTGGTTGTTTAAGAAATTATGACTTCCTGCACACTGTAGAGTGTTTTGTGAACAGAACTCACTTCCTTGCTTGTGACATCACCTCTCCTTCCTTGTCCTCTGAGAAGGGGGATGGTTTGAGAGGGCATGAGAAGCCCTTGATGTCAGTTGGTGTTGCTGCCCAGAGGGTTAGCTGATGCACTGAGGTGGTCTGCAGTAGGAGGGAGGTTTCTGGAGCCAGAGCGGGATTATCTTAATGCATGTCCTGTGCATGTAGGTGTGCATGGCTGTTTGGGCAGCTGTGTCTGACTTCCCTGGCTAGGTTCTCTCCCTTCTCTGAAGGCTGTTTCTTGATTTAATGGCATCCTCACAAGAGAGGACTCGGTGCAGGTGAAGTACCTTGGTGCCCGCGGAAGCAGAATGCCCCCCCCCCCCCCCGCCCCGGGGTGGGGAGGGGTGGGCTCAGTTCTGTCACACCGCCATGTCTGGAGCGCCTTGTTCCCTTTATCTCTGGAGAGCACATGGTGCTTCTTATGCTTAGCACTGATCTATCTTTGCACGCAGGAAAGAGATGGGCCAGTGTCTGTTAGCTCTTTTCAGAACTGGGGAAACATCTCCCCAGCTGCCTGGGAGCCTCTCCCACTGCTTGTAATTCAATATTTTGGACCCAAGAGATAAGTTGCAGAGTGCATGAGCATCAGATCCCTTCTCTGTGACGTGCCTCACTTCTTGCTTTTATCTCAAGCGGGGCTGGTTGGACTAAGAGATGAATGAGCTTCTGGCTTTCCAGAGTGCACAGAAGAGCCTGTTGGGGGAGAAGATGCTGAATTGTTGGAAAGGTGGAGTGTAGGAAGGTGCTTCTGTTGGGGCAGCACTCAGTTAATTGGAAAAGTTTAGCAAACAAAACTGCTTCCTAAGGAGGACTGTAACTCGGGTTTCACAGAACTGGTTGCTGTGATCGGTGGTTAGTAAAGACCCAAGTGATCAGGAGAAAGTGCCATGGTTTTCGCTCCTTGGAACTGCCCCCAGCTGAGCCAGTCTATAGGAGTTGGTGTCCTGATAGGCAGAGGACAGGAGGGGCTGCTGGCTCAGACCCTGGTCTTGCCTGCTGCACTCTGTGCTTCTATTGAAATGCAGTTGGCTAGATACCTTGCCAAAAAATAATCTGTGAATTCAAACCTCTGCCTCTGGGAGTTCAGCTCAGCACATAACTCTTACTTCCCTGGCTTGCTGGGCTAAGCAGGACTTGAGTTCAGGCAGGGAGACAGAAAGCAGTCTTGAATTCTCCTGACTTCATTTCTTCCTCCCCCTCTCCACTTGTTTCCCAAAGCTTCACACAAACATGCAGAAAGGGAAAGAGACTTTGAAGGGAAGATTTGAACTTGCTGGGGAAGTGGGTCAGGATTTGTACGAGGCAGCTGAACGCACCATGAAGTCCCATCAGCCAGTGCAGTAAGATGTGCGTGTGTGGGGAGGGCTCTCAGTGTTTTCTTTCCTTGTGCAGGGACGGAAGAGTCCTAGGAGTGCTGGAGGTTTCCCGCTCCATTGGGGATGGCCAGTACAAACGGTGTGGTGTTATCTCTGTGCCAGATATCAAACGCTGCCAACTCACGCACAACGACAGGTAAAGCATGCCCGTGCACAAGGGGGTTGGCTGCATCCTAGCTCTGCTCAGCAGAAGTAGCACAAGCTGCACAACGCCGTATGCTCTGCTCTTAGGGCCAAGGCACTTCAGATTGATCACGCAGAATTAGAGGATGCTCTTACTGCTGATGTCTCTCTGCTTCTGTTCTTACCACTATAGTGGGATAATGCTGCTGCCTCACTCTGTCAAGATACTGTGAAGGCTCCTGTTGGAGAAACCGGCCTCACAGCAGTGATAACATACACGAGCCTTAGACTTCCTTCGTGCTCTGAATGAAGCAGTTTGTTAAGGCTTGAATTCTTGGATCCCTGTCCTGTCCAAGAGTTGTTTCTAGCAGTCATGGTACCCACAAATACCATTGCATTTGGATCTTGATATTTGGAGATTTGAGATACTTTACTAACATATGATTGGCAATGACAAATTGCTGTGAGCTTTCAGGTCAGTATGGCCCTGCAGGCTCTCCGAGGTGAGAATGTAACCCAGTACTGCTGCTTTTTCTGGGATTAGAGTTGCATATCAAGTGATCCACTCAAATATTTCTAAAGATATTCTGAGTATCAGGCTCTGAAACGACATCTTCAGAGACGTGCTGCTCTGGCAGTCTGGCCACTTCTGCGCGATAGTTGTAGTTTTCCTTGTCTGGTGACTCTGGTTAGGGCTCCTGGTTAATACAATCCCCTGTGCAGGCAGGGAGTGCACAGCAGGCTGCCCCCTGCCATCCTCTGGTGAGGAGCTAGGAGGCAGTTCTCCTGGCCTTGGGCTTTGTGTCCCCTGAACATTCTGCAGCCTGCAGCAATACCTTGTGGCAGAGTTTTCCGATCACAGTTATGCCTCTATTGCTGGGTTAAGCTGCTTGCTTTTCTTTTTAATATTTCTATTTAAATTATTGCATACCTCAGGAGCATGGAAATGTAAAGGATTTAAAGGGATGCACATAAGGTATTAAGCTGGCTGTGTTTCTCTATTTTCTTGCATTAGCTACTTCACAGGGAAAACATGTGAATGAAAAGGACTCAAAGGAAAGAAGCAGTTCTTAGAGAAATAATGGAGCTTTCCAGCAGGGCGTGGTATATGGTCTTGCCTAACGGTGCAGTGTCAGTAGGACTGTCAGGATGTCCTGATCTAGGTCTTGCATTGTTTGCCTGACTCTTTGGCCTGTACTTTGAATTGCCTCAGCTCTGTGAATGGTAGGTTCTGGAGCACCAGAGGACTTCTGGTGCTTCCGAGGCATTTCCAGATGAGCTTTATGGCATCTTCCCTTTTGATTGGGGCGTGGGAACTCATAAAATAGCTTGGAGGGATTTTGCTGAGGCTGGGGAGCCAAAGATTCAGCCTTGGAACCTGTCTCTGCTTGATTTCCAGGTTCATTCTGATAGCGTGTGATGGCCTCTTTAAAGTCTTTACACCAGAAGAAGCTGTGAACTTCATTGTATCCTGCCTGGAGGTGAGGAGAAGGCAGCGTGGGGGCTGGGTTTGTCAGGGCAGGGGACACGAAATGGAATGCCTCCAGCTTGCAGAAATGTACTTCTGCCAGGGTATCCTCCCTTTTACATGAGGTTGTCCTTATTTGTTTTGCTTCCCCATGCTTGGAAATTACTATGTGCTTGCATCTACGTGCTTTGCTGGGAGCAGTCAGCATCGTCTTTCCTCATCCCAACAGGATAAGAACATCCAGACGAGAGAAGGGAAGCTAGAAGCAGATGCTAGATATGAAGCTGCCTGTAACAGACTGGCCAACAAGGCAGTACAGCGAGGGTCAGCAGACAACGTTACGGTCATGGTGGTCCGGATAGAGCACTGAGAGATGAAGTGCGGCAGCAGGATCCCTAGCTTGCAGCGGATGTAAGGGAATAAAGAAGTCGGTGTGCGTGCATGTGTGGCCAGGGGAGGGAGGGTCCTGCTGGATGCTCTTCAGTGTAAATAAAGGTGGTTTGTTTTTTTTTTTTTCTAATAGTTTTAGCTCACTTGGCTAGCAGTGTTTTCTAAGTGGCTGCCACAGTGGATCAGCCTATGCGGAAATCTCTTGTCCTGTCAACCCCCCGTGAATGTCTTGGCAAACCAAATAAATCCATTTTGCAGAGGTGCTAGCAAGAGCAGGCATCTGTGGGCATGAACTCTGCCAGCTGTTCCAAATGGTGCAGTTCTGCTGTTCGTTTCTTTGAGCTTTGCGTGAGGCCCTGGGAGAGTCCTGAGCTCTTAAGACTCAGTGGGAGCTCCCATTCGGGCTGTAGCGTACAGACTGTGCAGTACCCCAGGCCACCAGGTTGTGATGCAGTGTGGGCTGTTCTCTTAGTGCTGGGAAGGAAATCTTTTGGTTCTGAAGCTGGGTTGTGAGGTTGCATGAAGCTGAGTGATACAAACTCTGCTTGCAGAGCAGCAGTGTACCTTCCCTCTGCTTGCAGAAAACATTGAGGTTTTATCCCAGTTGTTAATATGGCAAAAGTAGCTGGAGTTTGCTCCTGATGTTTATTGGGAAAGTGTGTTCACCAAATGGACCTGCCAGGCAGCTGAGATAAGGGCAGGCTCTGTGTTTGTCTGTGTGCTATCTGAGGAGCAGGCATCTCAGGTTTTAGGTACTTGTTGCTATTAAGTGTCCTGTATCTCATCCCATCCCCATTTCTCTACCAGCTGTTGCTGCAGAGAGTTGGTGTGATGTTTTCCAGAAAAAATTTGGCTTAAGACCAAATGAGAGAGTGAAAGCTAAACAGACTGGGCTACCAAAGCACTTGAATTCCAGATTACTCGACTTTCCCGTCCTGTGGGTGAGACAGTACAATGAGGGAGGTGAGCCGGTGGGTCCGTGCAGTGGTTTCTTGCACAACCTCCTCACTCTGCATGAGAAACGGTGCAGTCCCAGAGAGAGGTTGGGTAGGTTGGTGGCAGTGGTGCCTGCCGTTTTGTGCATAGTCCTGTGCAGGGTTGCGAGGCTTCCCCAGCTCTTTTCTGTTCCCTGTGTTTTCTGGAGCTTTGGGAGATGGTCTTGGATCCTGGGCTGTCTGTTTTCTTGAGCACGCAAAAGCCGTCCTGTTGTTTGGGACAGGTGACTTGACTTCTTTCATCTATTTGTGCTACAGTAGAAGTCAGTTAAAGTTCACGGGCCAAGTTACAGCCTAGCTTGCACTAGCTTTCCGGCACATATTTTGGGTAGTGCGCGCACACGCCTCCACCAGCTTGTTCTGCTCCCAGCCATGCCTGTGCACTCTGATGTAAGGTTACACCGCAGGGTGAGCTGAGAAGGAATTGCCCGTATTAGTAACATGCTCTGCTGTTTCTGCTCTTGAAAGCTGCATCTGGAGAGCCAAGACAGAGTAGTATGGAGTTTGTTCAGTCTGTGGCAAAAGAAACCCTGATGGCAGATCTCAGAAAGGCAACTCGCCCTTCCTTCTCTTCCTGCTTTTCACAGCTCTTGCACTGGGGAGAGCCGTGTGCTGCGCTGCAAGAGCTGAGCCAAGCACCCCTCTCTCTGGTGCTCCCTCCAGGAAGCCCCTCTTAATTCCAGTGCAAGAACTGGTGAGAGCAGTATCAGCTTGTCCTTCTCTGACTGTCTTCTCTCCCCCTCCCTCCTCTTAAAACTCTTCTTTCCTTCCCTTTGGAAAGAGTAATGAAAGCATAACTCCAACTAGGAACAATAATGCACAGTGTTATGGTACAGTTAATAACTGTTTCCATAAAATGGATCTTATTGTCCATTTTTCAGGGCAAAGGGGAAAAGGAAGCACTGTGGAGCAGGTTTCACCATGCTTGTGAGTAGCCAGACAGTTAGAAGGGCAAGTTCAACCCCAGCTTTAGTGGAAGTCAAAAAACGGTTTGCTTGTATTTCCTGGTAGGGTGGGGTCTGGAAGAGGTTTCCTGAAAATAAACTCTGCTACCATGGGGAGCTCTGGGACCACCACCCTGGTGTGGCCCATGTAGAAGTGCTGTACATGCAGCTCCCCTCCCTTGGGGCTGACTGAGTTTCTAATCCCCCCCCCAGCACCTAAATTAGCCCCCCAGTAGCTCTGACTTAATCAAGTCTTTCAATTAACTTTCAATTTTGTGTTCAAGTGCACTGGGTTCTTTATTTCTCACTCGCAGAGGACAGCTTACCAGCTTGGCAAGCCCCACTCTCCAACAGCGAGTCCTTTTGTATCTTCTTGGGTGTGTTTGGTAGGAAGGGACGGTGGCTGATCTGAGCGAGACTGCCTTGGCTCATGGTCACGCATGGTAACTGGGAGATGCTGCCCAGGACGAGCTCCTCAGCTGGGCAGGAGCTGCAGAGGCCTCGTCTCTGCCAGGATGCTGCTGGGCAGGAGCTGCAGAGGCCTCATCTCTGCCAGGATGCTGCTGCCCATCTGTTTGGATGGGGGGAAAAGCACATCTTTCCTTTCAGAGACAAGTTTTCTTTGCCTTGGGGAAGAAGTCGGCATTAAAACTGCACAGCCAGAGCCCACCCTCCCACCCCCCCGGATCCAAACATGCCCACCCATGAAGAGCTGCAGCAACAGCTACTTCACCAGGCTCCTTGAGGAGATGGAACCTGCAGAGAAGGCCAGGCAGGGCCAGGAAAGCCCTCATGCGCAAGGTCCAGCGCAAGGAGACTGCTTTCCCCTGCGTACGTGCACGGATCCCTCGGGGAAGGTGGGGCTGGGTGCAGTTTGGGCTATCTCATGGTGTTGCTGGCACAGCTTGCCCAGTGTTACGTGCTACTAAAAAATAAAACGTGCGGCTCCCTTGCCCCACGCCCAGTCGGCCCTGGTACCTCTCCTGAAGCAAGGAGCGTATCTGAGTTGCCCACGGCCTGGGCCCTGTGCCATGGGCAGGGAACGCCTGGCGTGGAAGGCCATGGGACAGGAATTTGCTTTAATCGAATGTGCGGCATTATCGGAACACTGCTCTGCTTTGAAGATTAGCTGCAAAGGACGTTGGCTTCTGCCAGCAAATATTCACTGCTAATACATTGCAGGGAAGCTAAAGTGATACAAATAATCTGTTATGGGCTGCTGAGAAGCTGGACAGGGAAATCTGCTGAGAGCAAAAATGGAGGTCTGGGGCTTCATCCCAGGCATCGATGTTGAGCCCTGCAAAGAAAGCAGCTGGCTGCTGCCACTGTCAGCAGCATTTTCCAATATAAACTTCCAGCCCCAGCCTTTAGATAAAAGTTAACTCCTTTAGCTCCTTGTCAGGCTTTTTTTATTATTATTTATTATTATTATTATCCTCCTCCTCCTTATCCTCCTTTCCTCCCTTTTTGTCCAGCTTCAGATAGTTCTGCAGCACAAGCAGTATTGGGCCAGCCTGCAGCTCCTGCAGCAGCAGCAGGTCTTCCCTGGGCTTGGTGCTGAGCCGGTGAGGCATGATGGTGGCTGGCAGAGGGAAGGGTCCCACCGCTCCTGGCACCAATTCAGTTCCCTGGGTGGTGCCCAGCATCTTTTCACACACCCAGCAGAATGGCACTGAAATCAGAGCCACTTTGAATGGTGAGGGGAGAGCCTGCAGCGTTGTCCACGAAAACAGAGGCATACTGCCCAGCCTGGAGGGAGAGAGGGCATAATGGGGCTGGGACATCTCTGGGCACAGCCTGGCAGAGCAAAGGAGGGTGCTCTCCCCTGTGCACAGCAACTGGGAGCTGGAGGGGCTGCTCCCCCGGCATCCTGGGAAAAGGATGACACGGAGGCCGGTGGGGCAGACCACCCATAGTATGTGCTGTAGTGTCCCAGCAGACCTCAGCCCTAAGTGTCCTTTGGGCTTGGAGCTGGGCTGAGAAACAGACTCCATGCCCGGCCCTGGAGCTGGCACCATGGAAGGTGCCTTCCTGCCTCACAGGGTCCTGAGCCGAGCTGGTACCACTAACCTGCAAGTAAAGGACTCCGGTAACAGAGATGGTGAAAAGGTCACTGCCACTCTCCAGCCGGGACACGGTCTCCAGATTGCTGCAGAAGAGGGAGGGTGGTGCTGGGGAGAGTGTGTCCCTCCTTCCCCTGGGGCTGCTGGACTCCCTCCTCCCTCCCTGGCCCAGGGTCCCTCTCCCCTCCTGGCTTTGCCCTGCCCTACCTGTTGTGCTGGCAGTGGGACTGCACGCAGATCAGCAGCCGCAGACGATTCCCCCTGCGCGGCTGCCCCTTCCTCTGCTGCTCCCTGCGCACTGGGACAGAGGGGAGGGTGAGAGCCGTCCTGGACCTCCCCGGCGGGGCCGCGGGGGGTCCCGAGGGCTCACCGATGTGCAGCGTGGCCGTGAAGGTGTAGTACCCCGCGATGGGGGCTGTGTACTGCCCACTGGTCAGGTTCAGCCCCGGGCCACGGTGGAACATCCCCTCCCTCTCCGGCTGGGGATGGGGAAAGGCTCGTGTTAAAGAATCGGCCCCTGCGCCAGGCCGGGTGCCCCCATGGGCAGGAAGATGGAGCAGGCAGGAGAGGGCAGCAGGTTGGGCACTCACGATGTAGTAGAGCTGCAGCTCCTGCCGCCCTCTTTGCTCGACGGAGATGTTTTCGCGTGTCCGACAGTGGAAGGCGGCTTCCACGCGACGGTGGGACCCGGCCTGTGGGTTGCCTTCACCGCTTTCCTCCTCTTCCTCACGCCCTTCCCAGGCCTTCCTGCGCGTCTTCGCCTGCTCCTTCACCATGCCTGACCCCAAAACCCGACCAGGGCTCGCCTTTAGGAAGGAACCTCGGCTTTTCCTGGCCCCACGAGGAGACGGCGCCCGGCTCTGCCGCCCGGCCCCACGGTGCCTCGTCCCCGCTGTCCCCTCCTCCCGCCCCGGGGTCCCCCTCACCCCCCCGACCCCCCTTCCTGCAGCACTCCCCGGGGCCGCTGGGTACCTTTCAGCAGGAGGTGCAGCTCCCTCAGCAGCTCTTCCAGCACGGCGGGGGCCTCGGGGGGGGCAGGGGCAGCGCCCGGCACACCGACTTGCAGGGCAGCCTGGGCTGGTTGTCCCGGAGATTGGCCTCCGGGTACCGGAGCTGCGCCAGCCCCCGTCCCGTCCCGCATCGTGCCCGTCCTGCCCCGGTCCCGGCTGCGGCTCCCCCTCCCGGAGCTCCCGGCCAGCAGCAGCCACGCTTGACGGGGGTCCACGCCGCCGGCCCGGAGGGCGGCCGCCCCGGGCCCCCCGCGTCCCGCCTCCGCCGCCCTCCCCGCGGCTGCTCCCGGACCCGGCGATCCCTCCCGGGCCACCCCCGCGGAACCGGCGGCGCAGAGGAGCGCCAGGCACAGCTCCGGCAGCCGCATCCCGCCGCCGCCGCTACCGGGAGGGAGGGCGGCCCCGGCCCCGGCCCCGGCCCCGCCTCGGGGCCTGCGAGGGCGCCGCGGGGCCCGCCCCGCTGCCGGGGCTCGGGCAGCGCTGCTGCCGCGGGAGAGACCCCGCTCTCCCCTGCGGGAAGCGGGGACCCCCCGCGTGTGAAAGCCGTGGGGAGCGGGGGACGCTCCGCCCCCCCCCCCCGAGGCGGGGGGCTCCCCCCCGCATTGCCCCTCGGCATGCTTCGGAAACAGTGAAAAACCTAACACAGAGCAGATTAATCCTCAAACGACACTGGCAGAGCTATGATGTCCCGGTGCTGGTGGTGGGACCAGCCATTGGGGAAGCATCGTCTTGTGCTCAGCCCATCCTGGGGCATCCTCTGCCACCTGGTACCAGCAGAGATGGGGACGGGGCAGGAGGCACTGCCCAGCTCTGTCCAAGCCACCGGGGTGCTGGCTGCTTCACCATGACCCTGGGGTCACTTCCCGGGGTGCATGCTGCTTATCCCAGGACAGAAATCAGGCTGAAGCACCCCACCGCAGGCCAGTGTGCCACCCAAGGATGCAAAGCATCCAAAAACTGGTTTACCTCCTGTCATTCTGCTCCATGGGGCACTGGAGTGTGTCTGACACTTCCACGTGGGCCACTGAGGTGCTGGAGAGCTTTGGGTGTCAGGAAAGAGATTCCCCTGGTGCTCCTTGTCTTTGTTTCCCCATACTGGATGTCAATGTGATGGGGAAAGGGGCCATCAGGCAGCAATGCCAGTCTCTGATGGGATGGGCCACACTTTGGGAGGCCTCGAAATACCTGAAAAGCTCTGGGGTTTTGGAGGGGGGGAAAAAAGCAGTTCTTAAAAAAAAGAAACAAACTAAAAGAGAGCGTTAGCCAAAGCGTGTTTATAAGGAAAAGCCTTTTCCCTGCAGTGGCGGGGGGGGGGGGGAACGTGCTCCCAATGCCCCAGCCAGCCTGGCAGAGGGGTTTCCATCTGTCCCCCCCACAGAGCTGAACTGGCAGCAGGGAGAGAGGTGAGAGGGGGGAGAGCAGCTGCGCAGGGTGACAGGCAATGCTGTAGGCTCTCCTACCACCCATGGGCACCCTGGAAAGCCTCCGTCCACTTGGAGGTGTCCAGGAAGATGGAGGAGGAGCTGTGGAAGAGCCAGAGGCAGGGCAGGGAGCCCTCCCGCGTCCAGAGGTCCTTGGCGCAGTCATACACCTCCATCTCTACCCGGTAGTCCCCGTCCATGCCCTTCCAGTGGCCACCGGTGACAAAGAGCTGGTCACCCAGCGGTACCATCCCGCCGTTCTCATGAAGTGTGTGCAGGAGCTGCACCTGCGTGAGGGGTAGGGTGAGATGTGCGGGGACCCCCCCAGGGACCTCCCGCTCCCACCACAGAGGACGTTGACCCACCAAGTGCGTCCCCCTGGCCATCCTCTCTGCAAGGTTTGGGGGCCCCTGGGGCTGTGTCTTGCTTTTAGCAGCATCCCCACATTGTGCTTGTATGGGAGCAAGGTTGGGGATGCTGTGGGGAGTGGCGGGGTCTGGATGGTGGAGGGGACAGGCAGGATTTTGCTGGACTGTGCACGCAGGAGCCCGGCACACCGCTCCAGAGGGTGGTGCTGGAACAAGGGGGGTCCTGTGGGCTTCTGCAGCATGAACGCTGTAAGTAATCGTGGTGCAAAAGCTGTGTTCCTAGTGAGGGTGTGATGGGGAGCAGGGAAGAAAGGATTGGGGCAGCTTCAGCCCTGCAGGAGTTAATAGAGCCAAGGGATGAGTGGGCAGGAGGGAGAGGGGGTGCTGGCACCTGGGGGCAACAGGTGCAGGGGTATGGTTGTAGGCTGCTGATGGGGAGGGAACAGCTCCCCCAACTCCCTGAGAGGGTGATTGTGCCCAGCCCCGCATCCCGCTACCTTCTGCCAGATGTTGGCCTCTGGGTTGTACACGTAGACCTTCTTGGTGTTGTCCCCAATGAGGTAGATGAGCCCACGCAGCGTGGCACAGCGTGGGGCCGAGAGGTACTTGGGGATGAAGGGGGAAGTGATCACACTCCACAAATCTGCAAGGAGCAGCCGTCAGCAGCACGTCCCAACCTTGGCTCTGGATGCAGCTGCCAGCGACCGAAAAAAGCATTGCCGAGCTTGCAGCTATTTAAAGGGGGAGTTTGAAAGAGAGGGGACAGAGCAGCCAGGCAGGATGGCACCCGCAGACCCCATCCCAGACGAGGCTCTTGCATAAAACAAAGTGGGGATATTGTTTGTAGTGGTGGTGTGAGATGGGGAGACCACTGTGGACTGTGCAGAGGCTGTTCGAGGAGGTAGCGTTGTCACAGGGGTTTAGTTCCTCCCTAAGGCAGGCAGCCTCCCCCGCCCCTCTGCCCCGGGGATCCCACTCCACTGAAGCTCAGGTCCCGGCTGTGCTGGAGGTCTGCGATTCAAGTCCGTGCTGCTGGCAGCCATGATACTGGCTGGCCCCTGGCCCCTGGCCCCATGCCACAGCCATCGCCAGACCCCGTTAGCACCTGGTCGCATCCCACGGGACCATGCCTGGCGGCATAGGGTGTCGCCTGCCTGGGGGTCCCACTTAGTCCTGCTCCGTGGGAAGGCGGTGGTGGGGTGCAGCGGTGGGTCCAGCTCTCACCTTGGACAGGGTTGTAGCACTGCAGGGTGAGCGCGTTGTACTTGACAGCGCAGGAGCCCACCAGGTAGAGCTTGCCCAAGCAGCTGGCGGCCGCAAAATTGCTCACGTACTTGAGAGCTGGGCTGATGGCACACCAGCTCTTGTTGTAGGGGTCGTAGCGTTCCACCTCCACTGCATCTACCGTCGTCCCTGCAGGGCAGTAGGATGCTGCAGCCACTGAACTGCTCCAGGGCACCCATGGACCCCTGGCCCAACAGCACCCTTGGAGTCTTCATGGCCTTACCCCCAATGACGTAGATCTCACCATTGAGGATGGCGCTGGTGTGGTTTGTCCGGGCTTTCAGCATGGAAGCGATGCGCTTCCACGCACCATCCCTTGGGCAGAAGCACCAGGCCTGGGTCGTTGACCACGTGTCGTTCTGGGACCCCCGGGAGCCGCCTGGGGAGGGATGGGTCAGGCGGGCCAACCCCTCTGAGCACAGCCATCCCTGGGCATCCCTTGCCAGAGGCCGGATCCGCCCAAGAGGGGAGCAAGGAGAGGGCTTTGCCTGGGGAGGAGGGTAGCCCCCGGCCCCACGCCAGCACCCCGTGCCCACATCTTTGTCCCCCATCCTCCATCCCCGCTCCTTGGGGACCCCCAACCTGCACCGGGAGCCCCGGCACCTACCTGTGACGTACACATCGTTGTTCAGAGCCACCAGGGAAAAGCCCCATTTGTTGTAATCAGGGAAGTCGGGCAGAGCCATCCATTGCCCTGAAACCCAGCAGAGCCAAGTGATGACCCCCCCCCCCAGACAGTGATGATGCTTTTAAGCCAGCCCTGTTTCATGCTTCCCTCCCCTGTCCTCCCCCCAGTGCCCCTCCTGACACTAGATCATTTGGCAAGAGGTGGCTTTGGGGTAGACGGACAGTTAATTAACATGCGGGGGGGGGGTGTATGTGCTTGCCCCATCCCTGCTGTGGGCGCTTACTGCTTTTGGGGTTGTAGAAGGCGAAGTTCCTGGGGGTGGACGGCATCTCCAGCCCCCTGTCCTCATCCTCGCCCTCCTCCAGCACACGGCCGCCAACCACCACCAGCACCTCCTCCAGCTTCTGCGGTGGCGTCAGGGAGTTCTTCTGGGCACTGGCATCGCTCTGCCCCTGACAGAGGCCGGGGCAGGACCATTAGGCTCTGAGCTGAGCCTCCCCCCCCTGCTCAGGGCGTGGGATTTGGGGCAGGGGGTACACACCATGGCACGGGATCGGGCAACTAGGGCCTTGCTGGCATCTGAGTCACGGACGAGGGGCTCGGTGGCAAGCAGGTTCTGCAGGTACTGGTCAGGCAGCGAGACGAGGTGGGCCAGCTCCAGCAGCTCGGGCAGGAACTGGGCTCGGGGCCCCGGGTCGTGGCGTACCCAGCGCAGCACAGCCTCGGCCAGGCTCTGCTCCTCCTGCACCTGCAGCTGGTCGTTGGAGAGGTAGGTGGCCAACCTCTCCTTGGAGAGTTGGAGGAACTCCTCCTGCAGAGAGACGGCTTCAAAGTTCTCCTGCAAGAAAGACCAGGCCTTGGAGGAGACCTCGGGGCAGCCGTGGCTCTCACCGAACTCGCAGATACCTAGGCAGTTGGTGGCATCCATCTGCTGCCGGAGGTAGCGGCTGCAGACCTTCTGGATAGTGGGGAAGTGGAGCTGGCTGGAGGTCCGCATCAGCCCCTCCACGTTGCCCTGGTTGATGGTGACCTTCCCGGTGTAGGCAAAGTCGAGCAGCATCTCCAGCGCGCCGGGGTCCACCTCCTTCAGCTCCACCCGTGCGGCGATGCTCTCGGCGAAGTCGCCGGAGAACATGGCGTGGAAGTAGTGGCTGCAGAGGGCCAGGACGCCGCGGTGGCAGGGGAACTCCCGCCCGCCTGCCACCAGCGTCACATCCGCCAGTTTGGGGTTGGTGCGCAGCCGCTGCAGGCCCTCCAGCACACCCTGGGCGTGCGAAGGCAGGCAGAAGTCAAAGTCATCCACGTTCCTCACCATGGTGCTGGGGATGGCTGCGGGGCCTTGCCAGCAGACAGAGCCCGAGCGGAGTGCGGTAAGGGTGTCCCTGCCAGGAAAAGCCAATGACATCTCCCTCTATCCCCCCTCCCCTGGCACAACCGCCCCTTCCCAGCACCTGATTTACAGGCACCAGCAGGGGCAGGAGAAGCACTCCCTGGAGCCCCCCCACTCCCACTTCCACAGGTGGCCATGATTTCTTCTCCCCACGCTCTGAGCTGCCCTGCCGGGTCTGCCACCGATTTTTCGGGGGTGGGGGTGGTTTTGGGGCTGGGTTGAGCCCCGCTCCGGCTTGCTCCCTCCCGCTCTCACCTGGGCTTTGCAGACCTGCGGCTGGCCCGCCGGGAGGGAAGTGGCCGCCGTCCCGGCACCGGGGAGGGACACTCCGGCGCGACACGGGATCCAGCCGAGACGGGGGAACACGCTATTTTTAGGCGGCATCGGGACACCGCTCCCTGCTCTTAAAGGCACCGTACAGGCAGAGCTGCCCGCTGCTGCCCATCCCCGTCGCCCCGCGGCTTTGCTGCTTTTTGGAAAGCATCCCTCAGCGGCCAGCCGGGCACCGCAAGCCTGGGGGGAAAAGGCTCCCCCCACCATCCCGCCCCGCCCCACCTCCCCCAGCCCCATCGGTCGCAGGGGGTCCCCGTGACGTCCCTCCTCCCCCCCGGCTGTGGCCGCCGAGGCCGGCTGTTAAATATAGGACGTTATCTCACTCCTCGGCGGCCACAAATAAACGGCGGCAGCCGCCTTGCTGCGGGCGGCCGGGGGTCAAGACACCGATCCCCGGGGGAGGGGGGGGGGGGTCGGGGTGCCGGGACGGTCCCCCTCCGCCCAAAAGCTTTCTCCGTCGCCCCGGGAAGCCTCGCTCAGCTCGGACAGAACGGGAAAGGCGTTTATTGCAGCCCGCGGCTTCACGCAGCCCTCCGCCCCCCCGCCAGCGGGCATCACTCCTCCGAGCTGAAGATCTCGGCTTCCTTCTCCTTCCAGAAGGCGAAGCTGCGGTCGATGTAGCGGCAGATCTCCTCCCCCTCTCCTCCGGCCTCCCCCGGCCGCCGGGCTGAGCTCTGGGGGGAGCCGAAATACCTCGCCTTGATGTCGTCGAAGCCGTCCTGCCAGCCCCGCCGGCCGGCGGCGATCTCGTCGGTGACGGCGCGGTGGAAGGCGCGCACCGCCCGCCAGCCGTGCCGGCCCAGCTGCTCGAAGACCTCGAAGCAGAGGAGGTGGCGGCCGCGGCGCTCCTCGGGGGGCAGCTCCTGCTCCAGGATGCGGAAATAGCCCAGCATGAAGAGCTCCAGCGACAGGCTCTCGTAGTCGGCCGGGCCCCCCCCGGCCCCCTCCACGAACTGCTCCGGGGAGAGCGGGGCGCGGCCGGCGGCGGGGGGCGGCGGGCGGCGGGAGGCGGCCTCCCGCCAGCCGCCCAGAAGCCGCTGGATGGCAGCCCTCTGCCGCGCCAGGCGGGCCGCCCCCCTCTCCCCGGTCCCCGCTGCCTCCCGGGGGTCCCCGGCGGCCGGCGGGGGGGGCCCGTAGGCGGACCGTCTCCAGTGGCTCAGGAAGAGCATCACGATCCGCTCCTTCCTCAGGCTGCCCCACTCTGGCCCCGGCCCCGGCGCCGGGGAGCCGCCGCCGCCGCCGTCGGAAAACGCCTCCTCGCAGCTGATGCCCGAGTCGCTGGCGGCCTCCGCACCGCTCCCCCCGGCCGCCTTCCCCTCCGCCGCCCCCCACGGGGGCTCGAAGGCGCCGCGGAGGCTGCGGACGCAGACTCCGCACTGCCGGATCTCCCGCTGCGCCAGGCTGCCCGCCGGCTCCCGCGGCTGCCCGCCGGCGCCGGCGGGGGGAGCAGCGGCGGCGGCGGGGGAGGCGATCCGCGCCCCCTCGGCGTGGGCCAGCAGCGCGGCCAGGCTGCTGACGGCGCCGGCCAGGCGGCCACACCAGAGGGGCAGGGGCTGCCCGGGGCCGGGCGGGGGGCTCCGGACGGTGATGCTGAACAGCGGGGCGGGCAGGAGGGCGCGCAGCTCCCGCGCCAGGCGCCGCAGCTCGCCCTGGTACGCCTCGCCCCGCCGCCGCAGCCGCAGGCTCTCCACCGCCCGCTCCAGCTGCTGCAGGTCTGCCTCGGTCAGCAGCTCCCCGAAGGGGCCCAGCACGGCCTGGCGGGAGGGCGAGAAGCGCCAGGGGCTCGCGTCCTGCGGAGAGGGGCCGTCAGCGTTTCCCCACCACGACCCCGGGCCGGCAGCGTGCTGTCCCCGTCCCCCTCCCCGGGGCGCCCCGTACGCACCTGGCCGCCCGCCGCCTCCTCGTCCGCCAGCCGGGCCCGCAGCCGCCGCACCATCACCTGCCGCTTCCACTCGGGGATGGGGCGGCCCCGCTCGTCGTGCGTGGGCACCAGGGAGTCCGCGTCCGCCTCCGCGGGGTCCTGCCCGGGGGGGTCCGCCGGCTCGGCCGCCCCATCCTGCGCGGGCAGAGTCACGGCGGGGGGCTCGGGAAGGGGGGCGGCAGCCGAGGGGACGAGCCGGGGGCCGCGGGCGGAGCCAGCGACCTACCGGGTGGGTGAAGAAAGGCGCCGGGATCCTGGCCCGCTGCGAGGGCTTGCGGAGCTTCTGCTCCGCCGGCACCGACCTGCCGAGCTCCATCCCCCGCCGGGCCGGGCGGCTGCCGGGGGCAGAGGCGCAGGCCTCCTCCTGGAGGAGGGCAGGCAAGGGGAGATGGGCCCCCAACACTCCCAGGGTCCCCCACGCGTGACCGGGTGAGGATGCCCGGCACATCACCCCGGTCGGTCCTTGCGGGGAACCCTCCCCGGGAGAGACCCACGGGCAGGCGTTTCCTTCAGCAGACGGGAGGGAGCTGCGGAGCCCCTGCTGACCCCTCGCCCCCGGAAGACACCGTGATGCCCCCGCTGCCGAGGACGGAGCCCGGGGCTGCCCCCATTGCCACCAGCCCTTCTCCGGGCGACCCGTACCTCCGGCGCACCCGCCCCGCTCCCCGGGGGGCAACGGCCTGGCTTTCCCCAGGGCATGGGCGTGCCCGCAGCCCCAGCCCCAGCGGGGCCTTACCTGCCGTGGGGGGGCTGAGCCGGCTGCCGGGGACAGGAGGCACCCGGGAGCCCCCCCCTCAGTGCAGGGGGTCAGGTCCCGCCCTGCCCGGGCAACACCCAAAGGTGGGTGCAGCTGCACCCTCAAAGTCCCCACGCTGGGAGCAATGGGCACTACGGGGCGGGAGGGGAGGTCGAAGGGGCTGGGCAGCCCTGGAGCGGGCAGGAGCCACGGCTGCAGCGCTGGGGCAGGGCAGAGAGCGCAGTGAACAGCACATTAATATTTGACGGGGGCATCGAGTGGCAGCACTGGGGCTCAGTGGGTGGCACCGGCGCCGGTCCTGGAAATAGCGACTCGGTGGCTTGGCTCCAAAGCCTCGTCCTGCTCCTCAGGCCAGCCGAGAATGGCCAAAGCTGATCACGGCACCTGCCCCCACACACAGCCAAGCCAGGTTTTGGGGACAGAGGAAGGGTTTTGCACTGGCTGGCACAGAGGGCAGGTACTGGCAGTGGGGGATCTTCGGCAGAGGGACCTGCTGCACCGCTGCCCGGACATTTGTTACCGATATTCAGCCACGTTTGTGTTCCTTCACTCCACCGCCATCCATTATATATGGCCAGGATGGATTAGCGGGGCTCGGTTACACGTGAGAAATTCCAGCGAGGGGCTGGAATACAATCAAGAAGCAGCAGATCAAAGCCTTTAAACACCTGTTGCCTGGTGAGGATCAATTACAGATTCAGCCTCTTAATCCCTCCCCGGCCCCGGCACGGGCTGACGCCCGGCACAGAGTGGCTTTCGTGGGCTGATGAGCCGACGCTACCCTGCAATGCAGCTGCAGCGCAGAGCAGGTTATGCTGTGCCGGCGGCAGCACAGCATCCTGCAATATTGATGGGGATGTAGTACGAAACACAGGAACATGGCCTGGTGCCGGCTGTGCCATGTCTCTCAGGTTAAGCAAACAGATGTTGGGAGCTGTGACACAAGCCACCTGCTCCCATCTCATTGCCAGCACGGCGGGCGAGGGCTGGAGCTCTGCCAGCTGCTGGGCCAAGGGGAGATTTTGCCGAAAGCCCTGCAAGGGCTAGATATTCCTCTAGGTACCAGAAAGCCGCTTGCAAACATCCTGCCTCCTGCTCTCTTGGAGTGCCGGGGAAGGACAGAAAAGGCCACCTGGATGCCCGGCATGGCCTGGGACCTCCAATGAGATGATGTTGCTCAGAGGGAGCCTTTGGGAAGTGCCAAAAAGCCACCTCCTGCTTGCCAGTTTTCCGATCTAAATCTCCATGAGATTTTCGTCTTTGCATCCATGTCTGGGGCAGAAGGCACTGAGAGCCCATGGTCACCCTGAGCAGCCTCACCTCATGCTTGGCTGCCCTTGCTGGGGCAGATGTGGCCGCCAAAACTCTCGACACCAACATTTGGGTCCGCTCACTGGGAAGCAAGGTCTGCCAAGGCGGCAGGCCGGTGTGGGCAGCAGCTCAGCCCCAATGCCGGGAGCTCCCAGCCACCCGGTCTGCGGGAGGGGATGGAGCGGGGCGGTAGCGAGGGCCTGGCACCCTCTGGGGCATGCTCCCACTGCACAGCTCTTGGGGAGGCCCTGGAGTGGGGGGAGCTCTGGGTTTCCCTGGAGACTTCCGAAATACAAGACACATCCCGGCTGGAGCCGCTTGTCCCATGGGCAGCGCAGGCAGCTGCCCTTCAGCAGGTGGCTGTGCCAGGGCTGCCTCCCCCAGCCTGGACAGCCTCCCCACAGGATCGCAGCCCTCTGCAGCACAGGGGTGTGCGGGACCAAGAGAGGAGAGGAGGGTCTCCCCCAAACCTCCATCTCAGCCTCTTTCCTTGCCCTGGCCTTCAGGAGAGCAGGCACTGGCCCTTTTGGGGATCTGCTTAGAAGAGGCCCAGTGGACTCTCCCTTCCCCCTCCCTTTCTGGGGGTGCATCCCTCTCCCCCAGTTCCCAGGGCCATATCCCTCCCACTCCCCCAGTTCTGCAGCAATGAGCAAAGCAGCATGGAAGAAACCAGCCATGGCCTCTCTCAGCATCCCTGGTGTTTTTTTTCAGAGGGACCCTGGGGGCACCGGCCGCCCTGCTCAGAAGCGGAGCCAGGGGAGGCAGCGTGCGTGGTCCCCTGAGCCCGGCTCTTCCTCCCGGACCCTCCGCAGCCATGACGGGTCTTGGATGTTCTCTGGAGGGTAGCGGAGCTGGCTGCGCCTGTCACTGTCCTACTGCCCAGACAGGCTCCGGAGACGCTGGTGGGGCATGGGGGGGCTGCACTCCCCGTGCTCTGCAGAGAGTCTCCGGCACCAGGGACCTCCGGGGCCCCGCTGCTGCTGCCACCGCCCCTGCCGGTCCTGCCACAGCCCCACGTAGGGATGGAATCGGCCATGGGGATGGAGGCCCACCCCACCATGGCCATCCTCCACCAGCAGGTGGTGGACGGCCATGATGGGCTGCCAGCAGAGTGGGCAGGTGGCAGCAATGGTGGCGGCAGCCCAGTGCTGAATGCACACGGGACAAAATTCATGCCAGCATGGGTCCACGGCAGCGGGGTCTTCGAGGGGACCCAGGCAGATGGGGCAGATGTCCCCCTGCCGGGACCTCATGGTGGGTCCCGGCACCGCCAGCTCATGCCTGGGCCCCTCCAACGCTGCTGTTGATGGGTGCCGCTGGTGGGACTCGGCTGCTGGCAGGTCACGTCTAGTGTGCTGTTGGTAGGACTTTGATGGCTCAGACACTGCCCACAGGATTTGACCTCTCGTGTATCGCTGTCAGTACACGGGTGGCTCAGGTGCTGCCCACAGGATTCAACCTCTCATGTGCCACTAGCAGTATGTGCCACTGGCATGTACATTGCCCACTGCAAGTGATGTCATGGGGTGACTGACTCTCTGGTGACATCACAAGGCTCTCAGGGGCGCACCCAGGAGCTCCCCCAGCCTCAGAGACACACCCTGCGATGCAAAACCCATCTGGCAGCGTGTTTCACACCTCTCCGTTTGCTCAGGCCCCTTTCAGGCGGTCCCTGTTGTTGTTGGTTGTTGTGCCAGCATCACACACTCACAGAGCGGTTGCGGTTGTCAGGGGCCTCCAGAGCTCATCTGGTCCAAGCCCCTGCTGAAGGAGGGCCACCCTGAGCCAGATGGAGCCTGGGCACCACTGAAAAGAGGCAGGCTCCATCTTCTTTGCACTCTCTCTTCAGATATTGATATATATGGAGAAGATCCCCCCAGCCTTCTCTTCTCCAGGCTGGACAGTCCCATCTCTCTCAGCCTCTCCTCATTGGAGAGATGCTGCAGTCCCTTCCCCATGTTGGTGGCCCTTTACTGGACTCTCTCCCGTCTGTCCCTGTCTCTCTTGTGCTGGGGAGCCCAGCACTGGACACAGCACTCCAGGGGTGGCCTCACCAGTGCTGATTCCCTCCCTCGACCTGCTGGCAATGCTCCTCCTCGCGCAGCCCAGGACACCACTGGCCTCCTTTGCTGGCTCAACTTCAATGTGGTGTCCACCAGGACCTTCTCTGCAGAGCTGCTTTCCAGCGAGGCACCCCTAGCATGTCCTGGTGCCTGGCGCTGTTCCTCCCCAGGGGCAGGATTTTGCGTGTCCCTTGATTGAACTTCAGGAGGTTCCCATCAGCCCATTTCTCCAGCCTGTCGAGGTCCCTCTGGGTGGCAGCACGATCTCCTGGTGGCTCAGCCACTCCTTCCAGTTCTGTACAGAACTGTGACTGATTTTGTTGGTTTGGTTTCTACATTTTGACTATCAAATAAAAGCAGAGGAAGGAAATCAAGGGAACGAGCGGTTGCATACGTCCCATTTCTTTAATTTGCAAAACCGAATTAGTATTCTACTTCCATTTGATCCTGCAGAGCAGCCAGTGGGAGACTGCTGGAATCTGGGAGCATCCCCTGGGTGCAGAAGCACTGTTCCTGAAATCACAGAGCCTGCCTTAGTTGAGAGAAGAAAATAAGAGGGACTGGGAAAAGATTTCTATTTTCTTTCTGTAAGCTGCAGCCCCATGTAATTAGCACTGGAGACTGCTGAGGCCATAAACACACAAAAAAACCCCACCACTACACACTCTACGCTTGCCTTAAAGCTGGACAAGAATGAATTCATTTGCAGCTTTCCTGTCTCCCCAGCATTAGTAGTATCTTCAAAGTCCATTTTCTTACTGCAGCAACACAGCCCAGGGATCTGGCAGACTCTGCAGGAAGAGGAGGAGAAGCTGCTGCTTGAACTAGCATTCCACTGGGCTTCAAGTTCCTCTTGCTCACAAAAACCTTATCACTAGAACATCAGGCAAGTGTCTAATACCCATGTCAGACCACCGTCTCAGCAAGGGCCCGCTCTTCTCTGGTCCTTACTTCCACCTTGAAAGCCAATGAAGGAGAGAAAGGAGCAGACAGAGAAGCTCACCCTCTCCTTGGCTTCTCTTATACTAGGAAGAAGTTAAGGGAATGGAACAACCTCGTAAGCCCTTCCTTCTGCAAGAAGAAGAGTAAGTACAGCGGAACAGCCCATGTAGCTTTTTCTGCAGTATTTGAGAGATTTATTAACTCTGCCCACAGCAGGGTGACAGTCCTCCTAGGTCTTAAATGTTATGCTTGCTAGAAGATACATTAAACTGTTGTCTAGTTCACTGCTTGTAGGACAAAACTAACTGTAGTCCAGGCAACAGACAGCTACAATTGGTAACCTCATGAAATAAAGCTCATAGCTAAGAGCCACTGATAAGGGAAATTGTACTATGAGGGCCTCCTGCATTATGATCCCTGTTGTTCCAGGCAGAAGGGACTTGGGAGAGAGGGAGGGATATGGCCCAAGGCTCTGGGGAGAGGGAGAGGCTATGGCTGCAGGAACCAAAGGGAGAGAGATGAACATTGCACATGGAAATTCAGAATTGCTTGATTTTATGGATTATCCAAATCTATTTTCACTTCATGGCCAGTGTCAAAATGATGGCTTTACTTCATAGAGATGGCTACCTCTCAACAGGCTCCCACAGAGGCTGAAGCCACTTGACTGAGTGGTATCGTAAGGCCAGATGCCACTAGAAGGCATTAATGCTGCAGAGGAAAGCACTGGGGAAGAGGATGGCAAAGAGCAGGGCTGCTCGCACAAGCTTAGCTTGGCTCCCACACGGAAGCACAACTGCAGTCTAAAACCCAGCCTGTACTGTAAGAACTGGCACGTACAGTGGAAGTGTTCTTCCCAGTAAACTTGGCAAGCTCTTGTGCCTGTCATCAAATGTATGGTTCAGCTCAAAGGTACAAGGAGTTTTGCTTCTATCCAGTTACTGACTGATGGGTCTGTTAAAAGCCTTGCTGCCAGGATTGAACACCACGGCAAGTCTCAGCTGGGGGTGGTGAGACTGTCACAGCTAAAGGGATCAGGAGGTGTCTGTCACCCTCGTGCCCACTCACGCTGCGAGCTGGAAGGAGCCAGCCCTTCGCTCTGTGTGCATGCACCAGGGAGAAAGGCTGGAGAGCAGTGCTTGCGCTTCCTACCTGACACACTGGGTCAGCAAAGCCTACCTCAGCTCTAACCTCAGGCTCGGTATTTGCCCCCCACAAGCAAGGATTTCACAGTTTGATTTCTCTACACACCTTGAGATACACAAGCACAGCTGTTCAAATGTCTGCATGAGCAGAGTATCCCACAGCACTTACAGGGCAAAACTCTGTGCTCTGCACAGGAAGACAATCTGAGCCTTTACACAGATGAACACAAGCCACTTGGCTGATGAGCAGCTGACAAAGTTGGGGATTTCAAAGCTTCTGACACCAACAGCTCAGTGTTCAGGCCCCAGGAAGGAACCCCTGTGCTGAGTGAGTGTTTGATCTGAGCAGGCAAGTGTGCGCCCTGAGAGGATGTTGTCACAGGTAGAAGGCTTGAAATGCAGTGACTGTGTTAACACACAGGTGGTTTGCAAACTCTTTTGGGCAAGGATTTCATTTGCTTGTGTAATGCCTCACACAACTGTGGCCTTGGCACTAATAGCAAAAGAAATACCTGATAATTTCCATACAGTCAGTGTCATTACATATGCATTCTGAAACCATGCAAGTGCTAACAAGCAATTGAAGTGTGGCAGGATATTCCCATTCACTAGGTCTTTAAGTCTAAAAAGAAATTTGTAGTTCAGATGCCATCACAAACATTTTGTTTTTACGAAGGATTCTAGTAAGTTAAGTGTTCCTGCCTATCTCTAGTAGTGCAGAGAACTCTGGTCCTTCTTTAGACTGATGATTATTTATGATCTGGGTTTTGGGCCAGCTTTGAAAATTGTTCAAAAGGTGCCTTGTAGGTTGGGTAAAATAGGTAGTTGCTGCCGTAAATCTCTAGCCTGGAAAAAAGAGCTGTAGAAGCGAGGAGGGTTTCTTTTTTCTTCTGCTGTTGTTACTGGGAGGAAAAGCAATAATTAACTCTCTCTATGTGATGCCCCCAAACGCCAAACGTGTAGTGCACTTGAGATGGATTGCTCCTGTACTGCCAAGACTGAGCCAAGGTTCCTCAGTGCTTTGCACGCTGGTGTGAGCAGTGGAAGTCTTTGTGAAGCTGTGGGTACTGGCTTTCTGTGCTGCAGAATGGAAAACAAGAAACACGAGGTAAGTGAAAGAAATTATTTTGTGCCAAAGGGAGAACGTCTGGTAGTCAAAGTTGGAATCTCTCTGCTTGGAATTTAAAAACTGTGTTTACTATGCTGTTATGTTTAAATGAGGGGGAGGGTGTATTGTAGTCACAGATGCTCAGTTCCGTTCTGAGTTGAGCTTTCTTGATTTTACATGAAAAATGCCTCAAGCAGTACGAATTCAGGTGGCGGTGAAGGAATAAAATCTACATGTGGGTTTAGAGGTGAATCAAAAAGGATATCAGGTGACTGTTTTAGTATATGAACTTTTAAAATCAGGATTTTCTTTTGGTTTTGAGCAAAAGGCCCACTTCCCATGCACCTACATAAAGCCCACTTTCTCTGATAGAAGCGTGCAGTATGGCTTATGATGTAATATTTACTTTATGTATAAGCTGTACTATGCTGTGCTCTTTTAGGCTTGTAGTATTCTTTTGAAATCCAGCTCTCCACATCGAAGATGCAAGCTGTATAATCTGCTTTCCCCCAAAATGCAGAGCAAAAGAACTGTCATAAATACAGTCTGAACAAAACTAGTGGAGGGATTTGTTGGCTGTTGTTAGAATCATGATGGGCCAGAAATTGGCCCCTACTTACTAATGAGTTGCTGTATTTTAATTGTCCTACACTATCTGGGAAGCAGGTAAGTGTCAGAGCACTTTCCCAGGGAATAAAACTGCCCCTCACTGATTCTTTCCGAGGGTCCCCTCTGTAAAATGCTGCATCCTCCAGAACAATGCAGGTGCTTGGTATTTCCAAAGGGACCCAAATGGATGAAGTTCAATCCTCCTGACCGCATGCCAGCAGGAGTTACGTCTCTAGCTGTGCTTCTGCCCACGGAGAAACTTCCTCAGTTTCTTTGCTTGGCAGACCTGGTGCGTCTTCCATTCTCCTCGGCTTCCTTTTGATTCAGTGTTTCAGTGGTGATTAGGTACAAAGGAAATCTTCTCAGGCTCGCGTTTCCCTGAATGCAGTAGAGATCCTTAAACCTCTTTAGGCTTGGGTACCTGAACAGCACTTGCGGCTTCCCATCCTCGGGCGCGTGGACAGAGGAGACAGAGGATGTTCACCGCTGCGTGCCTATGGGATGACCTATGGTTGGATTTCCATGCTTCCGCTTGAGAGCAGTTTGGTGCTCCAAGCCGTGTTTGGGAGGTTAACAGAACGTGCCAGGAGGTGGCATGACAGGCTCAGTAAGAAAAGCTCAAGAACTAATTGCGGAATTGGTAAGCTGCTTTCCTCTTCAGTGGAGGTTTTTTAGTTCTGTTGCCTTACAGCAGCAGCCCGTGGCCTGCCTGTAGGTTCCTGCCCAGAAGAGTCGTCGTGCGGCCCCGGCTGCGTTTGCGCTCCCTTTGCAGCAGGGGAGGGCTGGGGGGAAGCCCAGGGCAGGAGGCGGCGTGCTGCGGGGGCCGGGTGGTGCCCCCCCCCCCCCGTTCCTGCTGGGCTCCAGCTGCGGGCAGTGAGGCAGATGGGGACGACCCCCCCCCCCCGTCAAGGGGGGGCTGCCGGTGGAGGAGCTGGTGCTGCCTCGCCCCGGGTGGCCGAGGCGGGGCCGGTGGCAGCCACGGGAGCAGCGGAGCGGAGGCCGGGCTGCGGCGCTCCCGAGGGAGAAGGTGACCGGGGGCCGAGCAGTGGACCAGCGGGTCCCGGAGAAAGCCCCGAGGAGGGCGGTGGTGCCTGGGGGGGGCCGGCAGGGTCTGCGTCGGAGGCATGGGGCGGCGGCGTGGGGGGGCCGCGCCGTGTCGGAGCCGACGGCGGGGGCTGCCTGGAGCCGGAGCAGCCGGGCGGTGGAAGCGCGGGGCAGCTGCCAGCTCTGAGGGGAAGAGCTGCCTCGGAGTCGCTGCTTGCCGTGCTGCGGTCTCCCCCACCCCTCCTCCCTGCTTTGAGCGGGCAGAAAGCTGGAGATGGCAGAGATCCGTTTTCTCCTCCGTTTGGGGGTGGAACGGATTCGCTTCCCGGTATCCCTATCTCCTGGTTTCAGCGCAGCCGGCAAGAAAGGACCAGGCGGCCGCTCGCTTCGCCCCCACCGGGTGGGATGGGGAGGAGAAAAGACAAGAAAAAGCTCGTGGGTCGAGACGAGGACAGGGAGGGATGGCTCACCAGTTATGTTCACAGGCAAAAACGAGACTGAACTTGGGCACCCCCCCCAAGTCGATTTAATTTGCTACCAATTAAATCCAAACAGGATAATGAGGAGTAAAACCAAACCTCAAACCCCCGTCCCCGACCCCTTCCTCCGTCCTTCCCGGGCTGAACTCCACGCCTGGTTTTGTCCACCACCCCCCCCCCCCCCCCCCCCGGTGGCGCCGGGGGACGGGGAATGGGGCTTGGGGTCCGCTCATGCCACCTTGGCTCTGCCGCTCCTTCCTCCTCGGGGGGAGGACTCCTCACTCTTCCCTGCTCCGGCGCAGGCTCCTCCCTGGGCGGCAGGTGGGCGTCTGCTCCCCTGCTCCCCTCCTGGGCTGGGGGGGGACAGCCTGCCGTCTCACCGGGGCTGCAGGGGCACCCCCTCCTCCGGCGCCTCTCCTCCGCCTCCTTCACCAGCCTTGCTGCCTGCACAGGGCTTTCTCTCCCACCCCACTTGGCAGACTCTGCCGCAGGCTTCCCCAAGGCGAGTCTGTTTTTTTTGCCCGTGACCGTAACTGGTGAGTGAGCCCTCCCTGTCCTTGTGTCGACGCAGGAGCTTTTCCTTCTCTTTTCCGCTCCCCATCCCAGCGTGGGGAGGAGGGCGCGAGGGGCCTCCTGGTGCTTTGTACCAGGACCCAGCCAAAACCAGCGCAGAAGTCAGTCCGGACTGGCGGAGAAGGGGAAAGGCTGGAACAGGGACTATGGATCTTGGAAGCAGCCCGTGGGTGCAGTGACCTGCCGTGTTTTTCAGCACGGGATTCTTTATTTTCCTGTTTTACAGGGTGTGTATAAAGCTGAACTGGTAGTTCCGATTCACCTTTTCCAAGAGGAAATGGCTGTTGGTGGAGTGGTATGAACCAGCCTTGAGTAAATGACCAGATTCTGTGGTAGTCTGGCTAATTTGGGGGCTTTCGCAGATGCTCTTCATTTGCTGGTTTGTGGGGCGGGTTTTGAGCCCTGTCGTTTGGGAGTGTGTTGGGGCCTTTGGCCGAGTTCTGGGGCACATACCCTGCAGTCTGAATGGCTTGAACTAATGTTACGCAGGTTAAAATGTTGGGAATAGCATAGTGAGTGAAAGCAAAGCACTGCCTCAGCTAGTGGATGCCAGTGCTCGGGGGCAGGCAGCAGCAGTTGCTCAGGGAAAGACTGAGAAAAAAAGTGTGTGTGGGGTGAGCAGCCTTCTGGTTTTGGACTTCATGTGTCTAGGAGTCATTGCTGCAGAATGCTTGAAGCAACTGTTCTTGTTCTAAAAGTAGAGTAAATTGATAAATACAAATGAATGTTGTAGATGTTTCTTGTTAGTAAGAGTTGTCTCTGTACTTCAGCTCTTTTTCATTAAAAGGTAGTAGGATATTAGCCAAAGAAGGCATTTTCGTAGGGGGTGTGTGTGTGTGTGTATACACACATCCCTCCAGGCATTTTTTCCTTTAATATCCTACTCTGTATGTGTATACACACACCTACAGCTTTTATTCTTTAACTAATATCTTATTACCTACTCTGCATTTGTGTATATGTACATATGTCTTTATATACGTGTGTGTATATCCATACATATGTGCATTTGAAATGATTTTAGGAAAAATTATTTGCAATTTCTTTCTAGCTCCCTTTCCAGTCATCAGAGCAGCCTCTCCCCTTCCTCAGGGCTGTCTTCAAGCATATTGCATGTGGTAAGTCCTGTTTGCATTTGAACAGCTGTTTGTCACATAGTCAGTTTATCTGATGATTAAGACCCTCTCTTAATGTTCATTGTGTCCCAGTACAGGAGGAACCAAAAGGAGCCTTATCTCAGGGAAGGACTGCCAGCCCTCTCTCTCCTGGTGGAAAAAAAAAAAAAAAGTCTTTCCCACTTGTGATTTGTACTAGGTCAGGAATGGCTATTACAGAGACTGGCCAGTCACACAACTGCAGAGGAAACTTTCATGCTGGCATGGGGGGATGAAATACAGAAAGAATTTCTTGTAACAAATGTATTTAAAAAAAAAAAAAATCTTTGGAAGTGGCTCTCTGAGACTGCTCCAAAATGTGGACTGTTAGCAGTCTCCACTGGAGAGATTAGCTGGCAAAATGCAGGTGATGGAGTGATACATGTCATGACAAATGCCTCATGACAGATGGTTTTAGAGTTTGCCATGTGGCATTGTTGTCACCTGCGTATTTAGTGCATTTGAGAGAGCAAGGCAAATGGTAGTGAGCACTGTGCTGTGGATGAGGGTTGCACAAACAAATGTCAGAGGTGCTGCCTTGTTCTGTGCTGGGGTACTTCTGTACAATCCCAGTTGGGGTGTGCAGGTAGGTTACTGCTTTTCTTTATGCCGGTAGTTTGGTTTGTCATGCTCTATCCCTACTGAATATGCAACTTAAAAATTCACACTTGTCCAGCTGTCCTTCTTTTCTGTTGTCAGAGTTGTTTTGGCTTCTGTGTGTTGATGACACTGTTTTGCAGGTGTGATTGGCTTACAGCTAAGGCACTGTATTGTGCTGGATTCAAACCGGGAACTCCTTTATCCTCCTGTGTTCCTGTCCTACATCTGGTCTGTGTTTGAGTTTACCACATTGACTCTGTTGTGGGGCACTACAGTTTTAATCTTTTAAATTGCACAAGTGCATTGAGGAAATCACGATAGCAGTGTCCTGTCTTTTGAAAACAAATGCTGCCTTTCGGAAGGATGTAGGAGTTTATTTAACAGAACAAGTACTATCTTAAAGGAGTATGTATACAAGCAAAGGGCAAGAAATAATGCAGTGGAGTGAGATTTGAGTTACTGTGGTATAATTTTGTGATGATATAGCGGTTTGAATTGAACTCATAATAATTTTCTTTGAATACTTAAAAATCACAAGCATGCAACTCTAGTTGCTTGCTTGGTATATAAATAATGCCTATCTTTTGCATGTGCTGCTGTTACTTAAAAGTTTATTGGTTAGGGGTTTTTGTTTGGTTGGTTTTTTCTTTCCCCCACTGTGGTTTATTTGCTCTGTGATCCTCATTCTTTTTGTCACCAGCATTGAGAACACAGCTCTGCTCCAGCCCTCAAGAACCTCTTCAACTGCTTCAACCTCAGCCCCTAGCACCACCTCTTTGGTTGTCAGCATGGCAAGCAGTATGAACACTGCAAACAGCCTTGGCCTGAGTGTTACCCGTGTGTCTATAGCAGCTGCTATTGCATGGGCATCTCCCTTGGTGTCTTCAGGTTTGCAATATTAACTGGCAGAGGAGGAGGGTTGTGGTTTTTTTTCTAAAAATGGAGTAAATTGATAAGTAGAAATGAATGGTGTTGTAGATGTTTCTTGTTAGTAAGAGTTGTCTCTGTACTTCAGTTTTTTTTCATTAAAAGATAGTAGGGTATTAGTTAAAGAAAAAATAGTCTGTAGGGGTGTGTGTATATATCTATACATGCCCATAGATACATATATTACAGGTGTCTTTATATATGCACACCCCTACAGGCGTTTTTTCCCTTTAATATCCTACTCTGTGTGTGTATGTGTATACACCTACAATTTTTATTCTTCTATATCCTCCTATGTACTCTGTGATTATGTGTGTGTGTGTGGTATATATAATCTGTATATATACATACATACATATGTTTAAAATAGGGTTTTTTTGTTTTTTTTTTTGTTTTTTTTTAAAACCACTTGGAACTACCTTGGCTATTTAAACCCTTCTTGGTCTCAGTACAGTGCTTCCCTTTGTTTTGTTTGTAGGGCCCTGGTCTAGACTTGGTTTTTCTAGTATCAGATAGAGTATTACTGTCTTTGCAGTAGAGTACTACTGCAGGGTGTAGTATTCTCTGTGAGGAGGTGACAGACTGCAGGTGACAGAAGATCGTAAAAGTCTCTTATAAAAATCAAATACCTGAATTGTTAGGTCAGTAAGATTGGGTTTTTTGTTGTTGTTTTTTTTTTTTTCCCCCCAAAAGCCAAAAAACTAATCCTGGAATTTGATTTTGAATTAAATACAAACATCGATCCTTGCAAGTCTCCAGGCCAACTATCTGCATTAAAAAAAACATTGTCAGCTCCTAAGCTTGATGAGAACAGCAGAGGTGATTACAGATATGCAAGGGAAAAGGATAAAAAAAACCCTGCAGCAGTCTATTTTGGCAGTCCATAGGCATAAAACTAAGCTCTGGACTAAGCAGCCACAGCTGAGTTTGGTAAAAGAATTGACCAAAATGTTCATTGTTCTTTGCATAATACTTGGCTTCAGCCTTTGTCATCTCAGCTTTGTTCAAATAAGTCATCCCATCTCTTTCAGTTTTTTTTCCCTGGCTCAGGTTGTTGCTTTTCTCTTAAAGGTCTGTTTTTGTGGTGAAGTTATTTTTTAGCTGTGTTTTGTTTTTTTCACGTCAACTTCCTTGAACATAGCTTACAGAAGTGTTCTATAACAGTATTCCTTGAGCAACCAAGAAACCAAACGCGAAAGCAAGTCTGAAATCTAAAGATAGACAATATGAGTGCTTTTATGATCAACTAAATTGTACGCTATCCAAATATTACTGAACTTTAAAAAGTGTGCATTTTGCTTCTTCTTCTTTTTGTACTGTGTCTTACTCTGTTTTAATTAATCTCAAAGCAAATCCAGTCTTTGTACCGCTGTTAATACTGTCTATTCTTGCATTTTTCTCTGGGAATGGAAAAAAAGCATGTTGTCTGCTCCGTGGTCTCGTACTGGGAGTCTGTGCTGTGAGTGAATGCTTGCTTTGTAATTTTAAAGCCATGAGTGAGACTCTTAATTTTCAGTGAGTATTTATTTGCTTCAAATATACAAAAGCTCACTCTTTCAAAAAAAAAAAAAAAAAAAAGTTTGCAGATTTGTGTGCCGTTTTCCTTTTCTGATGTGGATGCAGTATGTCCAGTGGAACTTTACAGCAGGGCCAAGCGTGAGGGCTAGCAGGGTGCGTGGTCCCATAAGCTTCTTCTCCTAGCCTTTGTTTTCAAGCATGAGAAGACATTGTGCTGTGATGCCCGTTTTAAACAATATGAATCCCAGACTACTAAATTGCAGTCCTTATTTAGCTGGGCTCTAGGCATTCCATCTCCATCAGGCAAGTTATGAAAAGAGAATGCATATAGGCAAGGATTGGGAAAGTTTTACTGATGTGGTTACTGGAGTTTGAATGGTGCTGTCTAGATGAATGTCACGGTCTGCTTCTTTCAGGTGCAGAAGTTTCTGTGATAGCAGAAAAGGTGCTTCACCAGCTTGTGTTGTCACCTGCCCACCTTACCAGCAGCAGTCCTTGTCCTGACCCACTGTCAGCGAGGGCTCTGTGGAGCTCCTGACACTGTCACCCTTCGGTATCATAGGGAAGAAATACCAAGTTACTGCAGTGTCGTGCCCAGTGGTGACTGGTGGCTGAAAGCTGCTGTATGCCATCATCCCTGCTGGGGGGATGATCTATGTGTAGGTAGTATCTCTGGGGCATCTCCAGTTCATGTCTGGAGAGCACCTTTGTTCAGTGCTGTTTTCTGCTCTGTATAGTAGGCAGACTTTTTTTTTTTTTTTTGCATGGTGGTGGAGGCTCTTAAGTAGTATTAATTCCCGAGATACTGAGTGTTTCAACTTTCTCTTGCTCTCACTGGGACTTGGAGTGGTGCAGCACCTCTAGAAAGGAGGCTCACTCTTGATTTGCAGACTAACATCTGGGTTGACTTTTAAGTGCTTTGAAGTGTTACCTGAATGTGTTTTCAGCTTCCAAATGCACCTGCGGAGTGTGGTAAGTCCCCATTAACTTCAGATCCTTAGTGTTGTTTACAAAAGCAGGTCAGAGAAAGGTGGTCGCTTCGTAAGACTGGAACTGGCGCTGTTTTTTACCTGGTATAAACCTGTCTCTCCCCATGAGAAAGTAGCTAATACTTTTTAGTGGATCTTGTAAGTGTTGCTTTTCTTAGCAGCTGTACAGGGAAGTGCAGGCCCTGGACTCTAGTTCTTGATCTGCGAGAGCAACTGCTTTCTGCTCGACCGGCATGCAGTGCGGTGTCATGTGCACTTGACTTTATATCCTGAAGGTAGCAATGTTAATGTAGCGGACAGAGATTGTGCAGCGTAGATCCTGTGTCTGCTTCTTGTGTAGGACATGCTACTGTGTCCTCCTTCCCTTCTGGGATTTGTAGAGCCTCCCTGTCTCTCAGGAGTAAGACTCAATTTGCTGACCCAAGTAGTCCAGGTCTAGAGGTGGTAGAGTGCTGGCCGTGTTGGAGAGCTTACCGTGATCAGTTCCTGGCGCAGGTTGTGCTTTTCGTTTGATGGGAATGATGAATCTGAGGTACTTCAGCCCCTTAGGAGCCAATTTGAAGTGCTGTTCTTGCATGCCTGTTCTACACATCCTCTTAGTCGTGGGTACATCAGGGATTCCTTCAGTTAATTTTTTGGATTGGAGAAAGATCCACAGTCATTCTGCATTTTACAGCTTTTTATTAATAAATGGCATTGCAAAGTATATGCCATCTGCTTTCATCCTCCATCACCTGTTTCTGTTAAGGAAGAGTTGTGCTGGGTGGCTTGTCAAGAGCACTTTTGGAGCAAAAATAAGAGGATGTCCCCTCTTGTGCCTTTCTCCTCTTAGGCAAGTGACTGTTCTTGCTGATGGCAGAGGGCTGGAAGCTTTCTGCATGTATTTGCCAGAGCCAGGCCCTTGTAATGGGGGGTTGGGGGGGAGAAGGGGGGCATGTCTCCAACTTTCTGAGATGCCTTTGTAGTTCTCTGAATTGAAGTGGGAGATTCTTACCTGAATCTGGTAAATCTAATTCAGCAGGTGTGAGACTTGCACAGTGGTTTAACACCTGCTAAGCCTACAGCCAAGACTTCGCCTCACATCTGGAGCAGGATGGTTTGCCTTGCCTGTGCGAAGTGTGTGTCACAGATGCTGGTGGCTGTGGATGTAACATCAGGAGATTGCGGAGGCGGAAGGATGAGGATGTGTTTCTGGTTAGGACTCTGTATGGAGGGGAAGGGGAAACTCCCTGGCTGCATCCATGCCTCTTGCATGTCTGGTGCCATGTGTACCGCTGGGTGTATTCCAGTAGGTTACAAGTTTTGTGGTGTTCGGTCTCACTTGGTACGGTGACAGTAGTTGGCACGTGGATGTAGCTGGCATAACTCCCTTTTTTCCCCTCCTGTTTGAATGCTTGTTTAGGCTGTAATTCAGTGGTACTTTAAAGAGGGCTTTAAAAGCCCTAGGGTTTGTAACTTGGGATTGTGGTGTGCAGGAAGGAAAAACATAGATGTGGTGGGGTTTAATCTGTGTAAAAGAGTTGCTTGGGGTAGAGTGCATACGCAGAACCAACCTTTTGCACAATAGAGATGAGATGACGGGATGTTTTGCAAATTGCAAATTCCTGCATAGAGGACTTCCCCCCCACCCCAGACTATTTGCCAAGGGATCCTTGTTTAGCTGAGGTTTCGGATTTAGATTTTGTGAAAGCAAAATGTACTCTTTTACTCAATCTCATGGCACAACATAATGGTGCTAGAATGTTTTGTTAGGACGGGAAGCTTGCTGTAGCTTCCCATGTAGTGGTGGAACATGATGTTGCTTAGGTTGCAGGATTCCTAGTCTGTTTTCATTGCTGGGTGAAGTGCTAAAAGTGTACAGAGCTACAAAGAGTAAGGTGTGCTTGTGTGAGAATATTTGAGTGGAGAGAGCTTCAAAATTATGTAAGAGCCTGACCTATCTGAGCAGCAAAGTGACTAGTGAATATCAGGGTTATACTTGCTTACAGCTAGCCTGTTGATCAGCAAAATGCATTTGGTGGCAGCTGGGACGGGAGTTTTTCTCCCATGGTCACCTATCGCAGCTTGGCAGGTAGCTAGATGGGGTGTGAGCATGGTGGAGCCCTGCTTTCCTGGAGATGGCTGAACACCTGCCTGCCCATGGGAAGTAGTGAATGAATGCCTTGTTTTCCTTTGCTTGCTTGTGCGGCTTTTGCTTTACCTATTAAACTGTCTTTATCTCAGCCCACAAGTTTTTTTTTCTCACGTTTACTCTTCTGATTCTCTCCCCTATCCCAGTGTGAGGGAGGTGAGTGAGTGGCTGTGTGGTGCTTAGTTGCTGGCTGGGGTTAGACCACGACAGAGCTCATGGGGGAAATCAGTGTGACCTTCTTTCCTCTGTCTGCTGCCACGTACTAGCTCATGGTGTGTTCCCTTAGAGGCTTGTGGAAGACAGAGCAAAGCTGCTCTTGATCCGAAATGGCTTGTGATCTTTGCTTCTCTGGTGGAGCTGGGGCCTGCTGAGCATGAAGCTTCTGGCTGTGCACCATCAGTGGAGCTGATGGCCTCAGAGGAGAAGGGAAGCAGTGTATGGAATTGAAGCCGCTGCTTCAGTAGCGTCCATGGGATTTGTCTGAAGTGCTCCCTAGCAGTAGGGAAGCTTCGGTGTTGTGGAGAATACGAGTAGGTAGTTCCTCTTAAAGAAAATACTAGACTTCAAGCAGCAGCACTGCGGAGGCGAAGCATCTGTCTTTCTCACTGCGTTGTATGTCCCTTCTCTGTTTGACAGGTACTCGATGGGTGAGCTTCTACGAGCACATCATCACAGTGGGAACGGGACAAGGTTCCTTCCTGTTTTACAGTATCAGAGCCCAGAGGTTTCTGGGTGAAAAGCCCCCCTGTGCCTGCCATGGACAGAAGCAGAAATAGGAGGAAGCAGAGTTTTGCAGTTGACTACTGGGAAAGGCTGGCTGGTGAGTAGCTTGAGGCTGTAGGAGACCCTTTACACAGGGGTGCCATAGGGCTTGAGAAGTGGTTCTTTTTATAGTCCTGGGAGCTATTGCATGAAAGGCATCCCAGCAAAACAGTGATCATGTAACCAATAACTGTAATCATGCATGAAATGCAAGAAGTGCTGCAGAATTGCTTTCTACAAAAGCTTTCTGAAAGAGTATTGAAGGTTGGTTGCTTGAGTGTAAGTCATACTGAGTACTGCTCTTGCACACCGATTCATGAACGAACTAGATTTTATATCTTTATATTTCTGAATGTCATCTGACCTGTAGTTTTCAGAACCTCAAACACAAAAGACATTGTCTTCCTTTCAAACTATGCTCCTGTAGCGTGGCACTCAAAGCGAGAGTGATTTCATTTAATTGTGTGCAATTTTAGAAAGTGTGGCTTCCTGAGGTAATGCCATGGCAGGCACTTGCGTTCAATTTTCTGCATGTTCTCATAAAGCAGTTAATGGCTTTGTCTAACTTCTAGCCATTAGCTTTTCTATCATTCTGGTGTAACTTTAAAAAGGAGTGAAGCTTGGTATCTTCCCTACCCTTCACCTCCCCCCCTGTCGTGGTTTAACCCCAGCCAGCAACTAAGCACCACGCAGCCGCTCACTCACTCCCCCCCCCCATCCAGTGGGATGGGGGAGAAAATCAGGAAAAGAAGTAAAACTCCTGGGTTGAGATAAGAACGATTTAATAGAACAGAAAAGAAGAGACTAATAATGATAATGATAACACTAATAAAATGACAACAGTAGTAATAAAAGGATTGAAATGTACAAATGATGCACAGGGCAATCGCTCACCACCCGCCGACCGACACCCAGCCAGTCCCCAAGCGGCGAAAAAACCCTGCCCCCCCCACTTCCCAGTTCCTAAACTAGATGGGACGTCACATGGTATGGAATACACTGTTGGCCAGTTTGGGTCAGGTGCCCTGGCTGGGCATGAGAAGCTGAAAAATCCTTGACTGTAGTCTAAACACTACTGAGCAACAACTGAAAACATCAGTGTTATCAACATTCTTCACATACTGAACTCAAAACATAGCACTGTACCAGCTACTAGGAAGACAGCTAACTACATCCCAGATGAAACCAGGACACCCCCCCCCTCCAGTGTTTGGCCCAAATGTCCTGAAGCTTTTTCTGAGGACAAATCTGGTGTCTTCAGGAAGTTGATTTGTCTGAAGCTTCAGGGAGTGTTAATAGAAAAGATTCTTCTTAGGCTCTGGAAGCTACCTTTGGCTATTGTGAGACAAGGTTTTGGGTTGGCTTGGCACCAATAACAATCTAACCTTTCCTTTAATAGAATCCTGATGAAACCTGGAGGAACTATTTTTTCTGACCTAAATTTCTTCCCAAATGCTCTTCAGACCCACTGCTTTGACTTGTCTGGGACAAAACTCTCTGTGGCAGGAGGTCCCCTTCCATCAGGACTTCATGGGAATTGCGCTGGTCTCTGGAGCTAATGATAACTCTTTACAAATGCTGGTCTTTACACAGATTTCCCCTTTTCTTTTCCTTTTTTTAACAACAAAACCATGTGATGCCGTTGTTTTCTGATTTCAAGGCAAGTTATTTTTTGGCAGAGATTTCTGTTGGTCTCCAGCAGTTTTGTTCCTCTTTTTGAAGCAGTTTTTTGCTTTAACCTCCTTGATGCTTTATATGAAGGGTTTTTGAAATCTCTTTTTATTGTATTGAGTCCAGATGCCTCTTCCCCCACATTGAGGCTATCTTGGCCATGTGCCCCCTCCCCTACTTTGCTGTGAGGCAGGATTCCTTTCTCAGAGAGGGGTTGCTCCTGGGCTTTCTGTGAAAGTCTAGGGGCTGCATGTGTGCAGGTACTTTGTGTCAGTGACGTTACCTGGAGTGAGGGCTACTTGTAATCAAACAACTTTAAATGTATTTATAAGAGAGAAGCTACTGCTTTATCTGTAGACCTGGCCCTGGCCTGGGTTGATCTTATTTTTTAAAAGTACAGGTCTAATGACACTGTTTATACATAGAGGAATATGGTCATTTTAAGCTGTAATTGGTGGAGCCCAGGGATGGATTCCCTGGGAGTATTGCCCATCAAGCCCAAACTGTAGGAGTGCAGGAGTTTTCAAAAGTGTGTTTGTATTTGAATTGTAGTTTTCAGCAGTGCTGGGAGCAAAAATGGATCTCTGTTCCTCCTCTGCCTGTCCCAGGTATCGGCTTGCACAACTGGAGTTTGCGTACTCTGTGTTCTGCAGCATGGCTATTGCAGGGGGACATGACATGGAGGGCCTGCAGAGGTGCTGAGGGAAAATGGGGGCTAGGGGCATGAGTGTTCTGGTTGTTCAAAATGAACTAAATCTCTCCATTTTCCAGATGAGCCAAGGTTCCTGAGTGTGCTGCTGCTGTAGGTAATGGGTTCTTCATAACCTGCCTACAACGCAGGATGTTTTTTGTCTCAGGCTGTGGAAACTTTTCCCATTTTAGCTGTTCTGGTTGGCCATCTCCTGTAACGAGCCAGTGTGATAAATGAACTGGTTTGTGGGGTTTTTTTGTTTTGTTGTTTTGGTTTTTTTTTGTTTGTTTGTTTGTTTGTTTTCCCCAAGGTTGAAGAGTGTACCTCAGGCTTCACTAACGCAAGCTAGAAGCTTTCCATGTAGCAAGGTAACTTGCTGTTAGCTCGTGTTGCGCTAGCACCTGCTGTCATCCTGCTTGCTATAGGAAAGGCTCAGTCTTCCCCCAAATGCCCTGCTGCCTTGTGCATTGAAACTCCCTCGAACTTCTGTGGGACTGGGTGGAGAGAATAGGTCCAATGGCCTTCAGGTTCAGCTGTGAAGCGTGTGCGTTCCAGGGTGATGGTCTTCCCCACTGCTCAGCTAAAGTGCAGGATTCCAGGGTGCTCCTGCTAGACTTTTGGCAGGCACTAAACTCTCAGCTTGTTACTCACGCCTCTGTTCTGCTGGGATGAATGCCTTTGCCCTGCCCCTGTTGCTGGTGGAGCAGAGTGTGCCTGTACCTCGCTGCTTTGGTGCCGAATGGGCGGTTGGTTGAAGCTGAGAAGACAGACAGGGCTGGGACGTGCTCTGTTCTCCTGTCTCTGCTGGAGGTCACAGCCACCACCACAGAGTAGCTCTAGTCCCCTACGCAGTTCCTGGCAGACTGCCTGGAGCTAGTCTGCCTGTGTCCTTGTGGTTCCTCTCATCTCTGTACTCAGTATCTTCATCAGTAATGCCAAGCAGTGAGCCTCAGGCTTAATTTCCAGTTGGTAGTGGAGAGTTGGATGGAAATCCTGCAAGGAAAGGAATGCAGTTCCCTCCAGGTGGAAATCCTGGCCAGAGAATAGCTCTCCCAGAGGTGCACCTGTCCCAGAAGTACAATTTACTCCCGCTGAGCACTGCCATGGGTGCTTCACAAACAGCTCTTCTTGTGACGTTCATAATTCTACTTCCCTTGTGGGTTAGTTGCTTAAATGGAATCAGTTCATGGCGCTGCGTGTGTGACTCTTCAGGCTTTTCTCAGAAAAAGGGCAGATTATATCCCCTGGGGTAGCAAAGGAGCACACCAATTTTAGAGTTGTTCATTGTTTTTTAAAGATGTTGTAATGGTGCCTGTGTTGTTCTGTGATGGCAACATACTGCTTTGGTTATTTTACAGGCTTTGAAAAGTGGAAGTATACAGAGAAGAACCAAGTCTTGGGTGAAGTATGACAGGTTGTGTATTTCTAGGATTATCCCTCCAGCTACTGTGTAAGATCACTGTGTCAGAGGGAATGTGTTCTGCTCTAGCTTTTTTTTATTTGGGCTTGGTTTGAGGTGCTGCTTGCTCTTTTTTCTTCTTTTCTTTTTTTTCCTCCTCTTTCTTCTCTTTCCTAAAGAAACTAGTCACTTGAGTCTACTTGAGTGTCCTCCAGTTGTGCTGAAACAACATTTACTAGTTAGGCGCTGAGTGTCACCAGTGCCAAAGGAAAACTCCTGGTCTGGAAGTCCTAGCCCTGATGTTGGTCAATTAATTGAAGCATATTGCAGGTCTGGGTGAGGGGGCAAAAAGGGTGTTTGTATGGACTGAGCTTCAGCTTCCAGATAGAGAGGCTGATCTTTCGGCAGAGTCGGCAGAGTCACTAGGTTACTGCAGAGGCATCCCTGAAAAGTGTCCCTCTCTGCTGACTGTGGTCTCCCTGAGTACCTCAGTGTGTGGTCCTAAAGCCTGGTAGTGTGAATGCCCTTTTCCTCCTTTTTTTTCCTGCATAGGAAGCTTTGGACAAATCTCGGAAGAATCTGGACAACGATGTAAAATTCCTCAAGTCTCACCTGCTTCTGTGTATTCTGCTTTCAGGGTGCTTTCTTGCAAAGAGAACTTCTCATGGGGAGGGATCCACCCTTGTTGCTGTATGAAAATCCCCCCGAAAAACTGGAAACAAACTAGGTAGTGCTGCAAGCCTGCAAACAAATGGGGCCAGAGAGAACTTGATTTCTAGCCTGTTTCAGTGGTTTGAAATGCTTGTAGCCATACAGATGTTAAGTTTCTGAACATTTTGTGGTTGGTCATCTGTCACTTTTGGTCCAGTCAGTGTTAGAACTTGAGATGGAGAAAGGTGATGATAGGCCAACTGTCCAAAGATAAGTGATGGGAGAAAAAGCCGGGTTTTCTTGATTTGATTTTCTTGCCCTGTTGAGTTAGATACTGGAATTGAAACCCAGGCTCATGGGGAGAAAGGCAGGGGTTTCCCATTAAAGTGCAGGAATGGCTGTAGGGCAGGGAATCTCCAGGCTCTGCATGGAGGCGATCTGGGGGTAGCCTGTTGTTGAAATGGCAGATAGACCCCTGCGATGGATGGAGTTGAGTCTTGTGACTGTGCTTCAGTAGCTTCTTGAACGGCTCACTGTGCTCTGCTGAGACCCAGTGGCATGCTGTATTGGGTTTGTGCGGCAAGGTTTTGGTAGCAGGGGGTTTACAGGGGTGCTTTCTGTAAGAAGCTGCTGGAAGCTTTTCCTGTGTCCAACAGAGCCAATACCAGCTGGCTCTAAGATGGACCTGCCGCTGGCCAAGGCTGAGCCAATCAGCGATAGTGGTAGCACCTCTGTTATAGCATATTTAAGAAAGAAAAAAAGTTGCTGGGACAGACGGAAACGGCAGCTGGAGAGAGAAGTGAGAACATGTAAGAGAAACAACCCTGTAGACACCGAGGTCAGTGAAGAAGGAGGGGGAGGAGATGCTCCAGGCACTGGAGCAGAGATTCCCCTGCAGCCCGTGGTGAAGACCATGGTGAGGCAGGCTGTCCCCCTGCAGCCCATGGAGGTCCACGGTGGAGCAGGTGGGTGCCCGAAGGAGGCTGTGACCCCGTGGGAAGCCTGCGCTGGAGCAGGCTCCTGGCAGGACCTGCAGATCTGTGGAGAGAGGAGCCCACAGAGCAGGTTTTCTGGCAGGAGTTGTGACCCCGTGGGGGACCCATGCTGGAGCAGTTCATGAAGAACTGCAGCCCGTGGGGAGGACCCATGTTGAAGTTTGTGGAGGACTGTCTCCTGTGGGAGGGACCCCATGGTGGAGCAGGGGAAGAGTCTGATGAGTCCTGCCCCCGAGGAGGATGAAGTGGCAGAGATAACATGTGATGAACTGGCCATAAAGTCCATTCCCCATCCCCCTGCGCCACTGCGGGGGGGTAGGTAGAGAATCTGGGAGGGAAGGGAGGGGTGGAGGGAAGGTGTTTTGAGATTTGGTTTTATTTCTCATTACCCTACTCTGGTTGATTGGTAATTGAGTTAATTTTCCTCAAGCTGAGTCTGTTTTGCCCCTGATGGTAATTGGTGAGTGATCTCTCCTGTCCTTATCTTGACCCATGAGCCCTTTGTTATATTTTCTCTCCCCTGTCCAGCTGAGGAGGGGGGAGTGATAGAATGGCTTTGGTGGGCACCTGGCATCCAGCCAGGATCAACCCACCACACATGCCTGTTTTCAGAATGTCTTATCTTTTCCAATGTTCCTTAATGATTTCCCTCCGTTGTTCTTGCCTGCCCTCCGGAATGGTGCGTTTGGGGTTGCGTCCTCCACCCCACATCATCCCATCTTTACTGCAGCAATATTGTACTGGCAGTGGCGACCTCCGTCGAGCAGCAGTGGGCTTGCTGGCATTTTGTCAAGCCATGCTGGAGACCTTCAATTTGCTTTATTTGAGACCGAGTAGACCTTTGAGGCTGGCTCAGCCTGTAGAAGTGGGCAGTTGCCCTTGTCCATGTTTGACTGATGGGATTACACAGTAAAGGTCTATTCCTGGGAGGGTGGGGGGAACAGGCTCTGGTTTATCTCGCATTAGGCACTTGAAGGAGAGAAAAGAACTTTAATCATAGCAGCCCTTGAGACTTTTCTTCCTGCTGTTGACTTTTCAGTCATGTGGGAGCTTTTGTGCTGCTGGCGACTGTAGGAAGCAGCTAATTTTATGGCTCAGCTCTTTTCAGGAGACTAGCATGTTAATTCGGGCATCTTTGGGTATTACATTGTCAGTGTTTGTGATCACATGTAATCAAACTAGTGACTTTAATTCTGGGCTTGGTAATACCCAGCTTGCAAGTACTGGGCAACTGAGCAACCCCTCAGTAACAATTGGGTGTTACCACGAGGGACATTCTTAAGGAAGTGGGAGCTACTTTGCAATGTTGGCTTGAGCACAGCAATGAGGGTGATGCTCAACCTCTTCCCCAAACACCTTCTCCTGGGAATTCCTCCAGCTTTCTCCCTTTGTACAGTCAAGTCATCCAGGGAGAACTGCTAGTGCTCTCCTTGGGCGCTTTCCGGGATTGTGGTAAAGAAGTGGGTCCATATGTTTGGTTCCCTCCTCAGTGCTGCTGGTGTTAGTCCAAGGGGAGTAAATGGCCAACGGATAGTTAATAGGTGCTTGTTCCTAGTCTCAGTTGTTCATTTTCCACTTAGATCCATTTTTAAGACTTGCTACAAGAGTGTGCCCAGTGATCTTACTGGACTTATTCTGTCCACAAAGGTTACACTGACATTGTGGGTGACTCTTGGGTCTCCCCTAATGAGGGGGACTCCTAAACTTCATTATGGGGATATATTTGCTGCCTCTGTTTCAAGTCTTTGGCTGCTTTTTGTATCTTGAGGATTAAGATACTTGTGTATCTGTTGTTGTTCTCCAGAATTTCATCCTCTTCCCTTGCCTGAGCACTTGCTTTGTATATAGCCTGCATCTGCAGAGTTAACAGGTGAAAGATTGTACTTTATGTACTGTAGTGTCTCTAAAACTCTTAAAATGGTATTTGAATTTTCTGCCTTCTCAGCTGGGTGCCTGTCTTGTTTCATAACATTTCTCCCTTTGGAGCTTTGGAAGTGTCTGGCAAGTGTTTGGCTTGTCTTGGCTTCTCTTTGCTGGCTTTACAGGGAAGATTTCTTGGCAATCAGTGGTGCAGGTTGCAAGTGTGAGCTTCTGGCTTCCTGTTGCACCCCAGGTGATGCGAGAGTCCTAGCAGATGCAGAAGTGCTTGTTTATTTTATTCTAGGGAGGTGGTGGTCTCTAAACTACCCACAGTGTGCTGAGTTTTCTTTACCAAGCAAGGGGAGAAGTTACTGCTTAGAATTTTACAGCTGAAACTACAAAGCCAGTCCCTTAACTGTGCCAAGTTTCTTGCCCTAAGAGCCGTTGCTGTTCTGGTTACAGGAATAACTGTGCAGCTGGAGGAGCAAAGTGAGGAAATGACAAAGCAATTCAAGGGCTGACAATGGATCAGAGGGGGGTACAAGCAGGTGAAAGCGCTGCAAGAAATATGTCCTGCTGCTGCTTTTGAGAATATCTTAACTTGGAAACGTGTTATAGGAAAATGATGTTGAGTTTGAAGATCCAGGGCAGAAGTGTGAGGGTCTGATGATTCCGCATTGTGTGTTTCCAAGTTCTTTGCCTTTTCAGCCCAGTTAGTTTAGAGTATAGCTAAAGGGATTTTGCATTAGAGTAAGTCTTTATTGGCCTCGTATCAAACACGGATGTATGACAGTGGTGTCAGACTGGAGAATGTGAAGGGTTTTTAATTTCAGTCCTCATACCTGTTGAGATGCTCTTTGAAGTGTGAATCTCTTACAGCTCAGCTGAAGCATGATTTTCCTGAGCCTGTGGACATCCTGAGGTGTGGCTGTGTCTTCCTAATGAGCACTTCTGGTGCCAGCTTTAGGACCTGCAGGTGAGACCTGCAAGTCTTCATCTTAAGTACTTAAGTGTTGGGGGTTTTTTTGGGGTTTTTTTTTTTTTGGGGGGGGGTGTTGTTCAGTAGTTGAAGGAGGATGGGGGAGGGAATTGGGTGTTTCTGGTGGGAGGAAATAGTGAGGAGGAAAAGAGGATGCTCACTCATAGGGGAAGGACAAGGGAGGATGAGAGATGACAGTTCTTCCAAGGATCCTGCCATGATCGGGTAGCTCAAATCTTCATTAATGCGCTCAACTTTACTGCTTCAATTCAGGACATGCAGCTGGACAGGGGTTTGTCTTGCATGTCCCTGGCCTCACCTTTGACTCTCTGACTCTCGTTGTCCCCACACTCCGCATGGAAGACCTGGTACGGACTTGGACCTTTAATTATGGCATTCATCCAGTGATACTTCTTCTCCAGGTCACTGCTCATTGACAGTTTATCAAACTGACACTTTATCAATTTATATAACTGGAGTTTATTTTCTGGTGATACACAGAGAATAGTAACTACACAGAGTACTGCCAGTGTGAACATCTTAAAAAACAAAACAAAACAAACAAACATCCAGCTACATACCTCATCCCACAAAAAGACTAGAAGTTGGAGCTCTATGTCACTGTCCCCTTGGCAGAAAACTCAGTTATAAAGCCTTACAACTCTCCCAACAGACATATACCCAGAGTTACCTCAGCTCAAACACGTATGACCACGGGGTTACAATCTAAACCAGAACAAAGGTGTACGTCGCCTGCCAAAGTGCACTTCCATCTGGGAGTCTCTTGTGCTGCATCAGTTCACAGATGTTGTTCAGAGGGCAGCTGCACTAACAGTCAAGTAGGTACAACAGAGGGGACAAAGCCCTGCGAGGGAACAGGAGTGAAGCCAGGAAATGGAGGATCTGAAGCTGACTTGGCACAAAGGAAAAGGATGTAGAATCACAGCCCAGGATTATAATTAAATTCCATGCCCCACCCCTTAAGGTTCTTCGTTCTCTAACCAAAGAACATTGCCTCAAAGCCTCTGGAAGGGAACTGAAGATGGACAAGACAACAACAACAAACAAAGAAAACTCAATGCAACTGAAAAAATACCTCGAGGCAATCGTTTTGAAATCCTTTGTCAGACATTTCTAGAAGGACAGAAGAGAAATCTAGAGGTTCTCAGAAGTCAGACATACAAGTTGCTTTTTGTGAACTCTCACAGACTCTAGAACTGTTCTTTAATAAGTGTAAAAAACATTTAGCAGCATATCTTTTATTCTTGAGGTACTGAACTAGCAGAATATTAATGTCAAATCAAAACCTGACAAAGTATAGTATGTCAAACTCATTCTACAGCGAAAGCTGAAATTTATTCATCGCTATTTGTGTGCTGTGTCCAGAATGATGCATTACCTTCAACCCACAACTGATCTTCCTCTGCATGCAGCAGTCTTGCACAAACAGGTGACTCTTCCTACAGGGACTGTATTTTCATGCTTAGTTCCTCCTGTTGCATGCAGGTGTGGAGTCAGGCTACAGCTCGAGTGCAGCTGAGTAGGAGGGAGGCCTTACAGTGCAGTTCACTGCCCAAGACAGCTGGTAAAAACACGATGCACACAGCAGCCCCTCTGCCCTAACCATGACAGCAGCCCCTCTGCCCTAACCACGTCCCTGAAAAACAACACCTGCATTGCACGATCAGGACCAGTAATTCCCTCTCCTCTCATCCTCCCTTGTCCTTCCCCTGTGAGTGAGCACCCTCTTTTCCTCCTCACTATTTCCTCCCACCAGAAACACCCAATTCCCTCCCCCATCCTCCTTCAACTATTAACAACTAGTCCCTAACAACTGGCAGGGGAGCACAGCACTGGCTGCTGTGGGAGTCCTTGCATTGGCAAGGACACGTGCCTGATCCTAACCAGGAGACTACTGTGTATTGGGGAGTCTGTTGTCCATAGAACAGTTAACAGGAGAAGGCATGGGCCTGGTGCTGTGCAATGCTGCAAATAGAGCTTGGTCTTCAAGCCTGTGTTGTGCTCCATGTATCCCTTGTTCACAGGATAACCTCAGCCTGCTAATCATAACAAAGGACCCTGTAGACAGCTCCTGCTACTAGCAATTACATGTCCTTGTCTCTATCACAAAGTGAAGCAACAGGTTCTCAAGTGAACATCCTTTTGTTTGGCAGCAGAAATGATGAATAGTATTATTTTGTTCTAAGAAAATCCTGGAAGATCTCAAAAGATCAAATTGTCAATGGAACCTCTCCACAGGCAGGAACTGCACCACGGGCCGTGCCCTCATTGGAGGTCCCTCTGACCACACCACTTGGGGTTCCCAGCATCTGAAGGACATAAGATTAGCTAAACCATCCTCTTTTTCCTTCTGGTGTTAGCTTCAATAAATGGAATTCTAATCAATACATTACATAGTCTGAGGGCCTTTCTTACAGGGATCACAAAGAAAACTATGGCCAGTGTGCTACTGTTTCAAATCCCAAAGAAGGGTTCCCAGTGTACTGTTTAGGGCTTAGAGTTTATTATCTAAGGATTTAGACCTTTCCATTTAATAGTAAGTCATCAACCCTCAGCCCCAAAGTGGTAAACTGTAAGGCTTGGAACCCACATAGTCACTGGGGATTTGAAGTTTATGGATGAAGTTAGATTTGAAATCCCATGCCCTGATCAGTAAATGAGGAAACTGCAAACCCTGACTGGTAAATAATGAGCCCCACACAATCAAGTAATAAACCATGGCTCCTGAGTGAGGAAACCCTCAAGAACAAACTAAACTATAAACTGTAACTGAAAAATCCTGAACCTTCAGTTTTTAACACAGTTGAAAGCACATTGAGTAGAATCCATCTACGGATCCAAAGCTACATCAGTGATTCAATACTGAGGCACTGTCAACGCCTGCTGCAAGGTCCTGGGCTCCCTTTCCCACCAGATCTGTCTGCATTCCTCATCTTTAACCGCACAGGGGTCTTATTCTCACCCTGATGCCCTGGGGGCCTACCCAGTGCTGCCCTCCGTTACCTTGATCCACCTTTAGCACATACCCCTGCATACATCTTGGTGTTCTGATTTTGGCCGGCACTCAAGCTTACCAACTTCCTGGCACCCTCTCTCTCCCAAAGCCATTCATCCCTGTGCTGGTCCCCTGCCCTGGTAGGCAAGGTCAGACTTTTTTCTTCTGCTCAGAAGAAATGACTGTCCAGTGTTACGTGGCCAACTCATCTGTGAGAACACACTCATGGAAGGCACATCACAAAACACCCTGCTGTACAAAAAGGACTGCTGAAATGTTGCACCTCACTAAGAGTGTCACTGAAACTTTTCTAATGCGACAATGTTTTTATAGATACTATGTATAACACATTAAACAAAACGGATGACCATCCCAACAGAGCACTTGGGAAAAAAAAAGTGGCCTCATCACATCAAATTGTGTCAGCATTAGAACTTTAGTGCCTCACCTTTCTCTGCACTCCTATAACAGCATTAGGTGGCTCAGTAGAGGTTATTTTTGTACACGTTGTTCCTGGCCCTCACCTTCCCTTTGCAGCCTATTCACAGGCCCAACTGTGCTGGGGATCTGCACTTGCCTTAGTACCTAAACTTCTCATCACTCTTGTTCTCTGCACAGCCTATTTCCAAAATGAAAACATCTGGGTAGTTCTCCCAGAAGGAAGGTGCCAGGCCTGAAAGCTGTTCGTGGCCCTCACTTTCCCTTTGCAGCCAATTCACAGGCTGAACAGCACTAGGGATCTGTGCTTTCTTAGTGTCATGTCCCAATTTCTCTGGACAATAACTCAGGTTTGCTGATTCCCAGGTGAAGATTCCTTTGCTGATTAAGGTGAAACAATACCAGGGATCCTTAACTCACAAAACTCAACTTTTATTCACTCACAGCAAGAATTGGCATGCTCACCACAAAATTGGTATGCTTAAAACAAGAATTGGTATTGATGTCAGATACCGAAAATCCTGTGGTAGATTAGAATTTAAATTAAGTTAGTTAGCCAGGATCATTCTGAGCTTTTCTATTCTTCCTGTTTAATGGTGCCTCACTTGGAGCACTGATTCTGATTCTTTCTATTCTTCCTGATTGATGGTGCATCCCTCTTGGCAGGAGAATGAACCACTGACCCAATACAGAGCGACTTAGCAGTCAAAGTGAGGAGGGGCTACCTCCTCAAACGACCACTGAAGACTACCCGAGACATCCGTGCATGCAGAGAAGGCATCTGATGTGTCATGGTTACATAATCCTATGCATATGCATTAGATAGTTTCAATATGCATTAGGTAGGAGTAGCTTAATAAATTAGATGCAATTGTTACTGTATAAACAGCACATACCTGATGACTCTGGTATGCTTGATTTGTGGAAAGTCCATGGAGCACCCTGCACAGAATAAAGCAATATCTCTCCTGAGTGTGTGAGATATTGGTCTGTTGCACACCAGGTAACGAATCCGCTTTTAGGACAACAGTATGCACACCACCAAAATTGGTATGCTCACAGCAAAAATTGGCATGAAACTGACGTGCAGAAAACACTCCACAATCAGCGAGACTGTAAAGTAGGTATGTTCATTCAGCGCTGGGCAGCACGGGGGGTAGTCCCACCAAAGAAGTCGTGCATGCCTGACTCTGCAGTTCGCTTCAAATTTATACAGTGAAGTGTTACATATACATGGCGTTTCACAATACGCCTAGACATAGGCATGATCTATCCCCGCTTCATATTAAAATTAGTTCCAAAAAGTCACAAGGCCGGTCTTGGCAGGTTTTTGGGGTTGACTGCTGTTTCTTATCAGGGACTATCCTCTGCCCCAGCCAGCCTCAACAATGCAAACGTTAAGCATCACTTCTCATCCCCTTGGCCCATGTCTACCTCTACTGAAATTTCTTTAACTTCACTATAAGCTAGATAATTATTAAACAGTTCCTATCTACATCTATATATCTACTATATCTACTAAGGTTCCTTTGGTTCCCCGTTATAAAACTATGTCAGTAAACTGTGTAATGTGCTAACCCTGCATCACCAAACATATACTACAGGTCTTGCTTATCTGGGGATCAGTTCAGTGAAGACAATAAGGAGATCCTTCCCGTTGAGAGGTTTGGAGCAGACCCTCTTGCTTTCTAGACTCCTTCTCAGAGAGGAGCCCAGGGGCGGCTGGATCTGCTCCTCGTCCCAGACTTGGTCAACGGTTTATGTCTAAAGGGATGACGTGAGGGGATTACAGAAAAGGAAAGAGAGAAGAGAAAGATTTCACATGTCCTGGGTCCAGCGTTGGTTCAGTTAGCTGAGGGGTCGGGCTCCGGTGGGCTTGCACACCTGGGGCTTCAGTTTGTGTCCTTTTATCATCCTTGCCCCTCCTTCGGGCGGCCATTAGGCTAATTAGGTGTTGTGAGGGGTTTGTGAGTCTTTAGGCTTGGGGGGTCTTTCGGGGAGTAACTTCCCCTTCCCTGCCTGGTGAGTTGCCCTGTTCAGGATATCAGAACAGGGATCTGTGCACCCTCCAGCACACCCTCCCCGTCCTGTTGCTGATGGGTGCTGATCCGCTTCTTTTCACCTGGGGTTCCTTGCTAGGCAGAGTTCCTTGTTATGCAGAGTTAGTCGTTAAGCAGAACTTGCCCCACCACAATGTTTGTTACATTAACTCTTTCAGTCCCTCACAATCTGCACTTGCCTAGTGACCTAAACATATCACCACTCTCAATCTCTGCGCAGCCTATTTCCAATAGAGAAAACATCCAGCTAGTTCTCCCACAAGGAAGGTGCCAGGCCTGAAAGCTGTTGCTGGCCGTCGCCCTCCCTTTGCAGCCCATTCACAGCCACAACAGCACTGGGGATCTGCACTTGTAATTCTGTGGGGACTATGGCTGCCTGCATGCCATCGGGGGTGAAGGAATACACCCCCCAGCGTGCCCCACGGCAGGGAGCACAGCTCCCAGCATGCTGTGGAGTACAGTCCCAGGAGCTGGAGGGCCACCCAGCCCCACGGGTGGCCCAGGAGGCTGCAGCTGACGTGACGCATGGGCTGGCCTGACGCCTCCTCGCTCTCCTGCCACCCAGCATGCCTGGGGCAGGAGCACCTGGGGCTGCGGGGCGAGTTGATGGCACGCAGCAGCTACAGCTGTGGCAGGGAGAGGAAGAGATGACAGCTGTGAGGCCCAGCGTGGCAAACCTCGTCTTGTTGTCCCAAAAGGGTTCTTCTACCCGGTGTGCAGATGGCCAATAACGCACTGAGTCAAGATACTTGGTTTTTATTTCTTTTCTGTGCAGAAGAGGGTGCCAGGCATCTAACACTGCCAGCACACACTTGAAACACAAGCAGGGTCTTGTACACACATCAGGATCAAGGAAGAAGTGGTACAAAAATACATGATTGGTTACAAACAATTTATATAACAGAAGTGCTTCTACACATGTCTACGTGATTACCTAACTCATTATATTAAGGTGGTCTCTTACATTTACATACTCATTATGCACAAGTGGGTGTCATTTTTAACATTAAAAATCAAGCTAGGTTAGCTAAGGACGTGCTTTTCTTGACACTACTCCAAGACTGGGCACCTATGATATAAATCAGCAGTAAGGGAATAGCATTGACAGAACCACATTGTTTCACATCCTTGCTTCAATGGATTCAATGTAGGGACTTTCCATTCCTATTCCTATGGTTTCAATAACTGATTGTTGGAGTCAACTATTGTCCTTCTGACATCAGTCTGTGCTGGAGTCCAGCCCCTCCTGTCACCTGCTCAGAGAAAGATGTCACTTTGAAGGACAGCAGCACCTTTAACCTGGCAGCTTTTTCTCCAGTGCCAATCCTGAGTTTCCATCAGGCACCCAGAGGCTATGACAGCAGAAGCCCCCGCTGTGCCTTGCAATGGAATATACAGCACCACTGGTGACTTCAGAAAAATGCGTTTCAACAAGCTGGAAAACCAGGATAGAAGTTTATCAAGTTTTCAAGCATTTTCTTATAAAGAGAGGAGCTGGAAGTAACTGGAAGATGTTCCGATCTACCAATCCATCCAAATTCCCTATCAGATGTGGAGGAAGAGGCTGAGATGGCCAGTGCTTGAGAGAATAGGCTTCTTCCTGCTGAGGCAGAGTGAGAGGTGTAACAACTTTTATCTGTTCTCAACTGACATCGAGGCAAAAGGGTCAAGGACCTTGAAACTGAAGACTGAATATCTGTCCTGGTTTTGGTTGGGATAGAGTTAATTTTCTGTCTATAGTAGCTGGTATAGTGTTATGTTTTGGATTTAGTATGAGAAAGATGTTGATAACACACAGATGTTTTCTGTTGTTGCTAAGTAGTGTTCATACTAAGTCAAGGATTTTTCAGCTTCTCATGCCCAGCCAGAAAGAAGGCTGGAGGGGCACAAGATGTTGGGAGGGGACACAGCCAGGACAGCTGACCCAAAGTGGCCAGAGGGGTGTTCCATACCATGGGACATCACATCTAGTATATAAACTGGGGGGAGTTGGGCTCAGAGGGATCGCTGCTTGGGAACTAACTGGGTGATGGTCGGCGAGTGGTGAGCAATTGCATTGTGCATCACTTGTTTTGTATATTCCAATCCTTTTATTGTCATTTTATTATTGTTAGTATTATCCTTATTAGTTTCTTCCTTTCTGTTCTATTAAACTGTTCTTCTCGCAACCCACAAGTTTTACCTTTTTTCCTTCCAATTCTCTCCCCCATCCCGCTGGGTGGTAGGGAGTGAGTGAGTGGCTGTTGCTGGCTGGGGTTAAACCACAACATGAGCCTAGAAAAGTCTCAAACTCTTGTTCCATACTTCAATTTCTGTTCGAGAATGGAAGGAATGCTAAGTGTTACCATGTTTGACTGCCCAGAGCGGGAGAAGGAGGAAGCCATAGGCAGGGGGAGAAGCAGTAAAGTGTAATACTGAATAAGTCTGATATCCAGGATGCACACATGCTGCATAGCAGTGATAGAATGTGCTGGAATACAAACACACTTACTTTCACCAATTTGGTTTTGTCATACTCTTCCCGACATTGGTAAATACATGGCCTGAGCACAGCATATCATTTTTCCAGTTGAAATGTACTGAAGTTCTTAGTTATGTCACTGACAAAATTCAACAGTTGCTGAAGAAAAAAATGGAAGTAATACCAGTTAGAATAGCACAAGATCCTTTCAATGCACTCTGTATGTTTCCAGACGTTAAACCAGAACAAAACAAGAGACATCCTACTTTCTTCTATTGTGAAATACAATGTCAGTGACAGTTCAGAGAAGAGATTAAATATCTCATGAAATTTCCCTGGAGAAAACAAGCTAATTCTTCATAGTTCAGAGAAAAGGAAGGCTCAAATTTCAGATGATATTTTATTACTAATCAGTCTATCATAGGAATGATCATAATTGCAAATCAGCTACTTCCAGAACAGCAAGGAATGACACGAGCCACATAGCACAGTCTCTTTGTTTTGTACCTCAAGGGGGTACTACTTCTGGTCAACAGAGCTGGCAGCAAAGACAGATCAGAATCCAAGGGCACATCAGCTGTTTCCATGTCTGCTCTTCCAGAGTAGAGGTTTCTGGAAGCCAGTACCCCTGTGTTGTTGGGTCTCTGAGTAAGCCCTTACTCCCTCTGCACATCCCCCAGTAGTCTCTCAGCATGTACGGAGACAGCAGTCCCTTTCAGACAGGGACCGTCTTTTCATTTTGCACCTCTCCAGTGTGAAGCAGTGACGCCCTGTTCCTCCAGATGCGCTCCTTGCTGCTGTCCAGTTCACCTACTAAATCAATAGGAAGGAGATGGTGATGTTGCACGCCATCTCACACTGTGTTTTATTCCACTGCAGCCTGATGAATTAATACTTCTGCATTTAAAAAGAGGTGGATGTTCTTGAGTGGCCATGAACATGGAGTGTTAGTTTGTTGTCTGTGTTAGCTGCTCTTGTGAGGACAGCAACATTTTTGTAGGCCACTAGAGTGTGGTGCCCTTTTCCCTGGAGTGAGGAGCTCTGCCCTGAGGCTCACCTCAGCCCACCAGAGATCATCGCTTGGTCTCCTGCTCTTGGCTCTCTCCTGGCGAACCGGCGGGCTGGCTCCTGGCTGTGCTGCAGCTTCCTTCATCTGGGGGAGACCCACGGTCGGTGCTAAGGCTGTGCAGCTGGTATAGGCCTTCAGTCCTGCACTGGGGCATTGGATGTGGCGAGGGGCATGGCACAGCAGGGGCTTGGCCTCTCACGCAGCCTTTCTTTCTCCCTCCCTCCTGCCCCTTCTCCTCAGCCTTTCTGTCAGACCTGATTTACTCACAGTCCTCACAGGCCCAACTGCAGAGCCTTTCTGCAATGACCCCTGAGCCAAGTGGCCACGGGGCTGAAAGCAACCCAGCTGCCTGCTATCCCAGACAAGCCCGGCAGTGCTGTCGCCGTTGCAGACACCACCAGATCAATTCTTCGGGTGTTTCTGGAGATGACAGAAGTGAAGGCTGTCTTCTAAATGGACAGAACAACCTGCTGCCTCTCGAGAAAACCTTGGGAGAAGTGCTTCAGCCTTCAGCTAAGCACACGATATGGGGTCTTGCAAGACATGACATCCATATCACTATGCTTTTCTACAGGTGGATACGACACAGTCCCTCCAGGAGCCCATGCTACGTACCAGTCCTGCCCTCCTCTTCCCTGCCCTAGCAGGGGATGCAGGTTGGGTTCCAGCTTCCCGCAGTTGTGGGCTGCTGCATGCCTCTTGCCGCAACCGATGCCACTGCAGCACTGCCAGCTCGCTGTGGACACACAGTGGGAGGAGGTGGTGTGAGCACAGGGCGACCGCTCTCCAGCCGGGGCTCCCAAGCTGGGTGCACGCCGCACCTGCAGAAGGCAGCTCTGCCGAGAGGCCAGTGCCAGGAAAAGCGCCTGTCTCCCCTGGTGCTGCGGGCAGTGGGAGGAAGGGCAGTGCGGGAGAGGAGACACTGCCCGTGTCTGGAGAGATTTACCACTTGAGCTTGTCCTGCAGATCCGTCTGGCCCTCTGGTCCCTCTGCCCCCTGCGCTTGCGGGTGACCTGCCCCAGGATGCATGTCACCACCTGCCGCAGGGCCTGGCGTGTCCGTGGGGAAAGGCTCCTGCAACAGCAAGGACAAAGTCTCTCTGACCCTTCAGCTGTGACCCTCCTGCCTCTTCCTGCTCCCAGCCCCACACCTACGTGGCCCCATTCAGCCCCACAACGCCTTCAAGGCAGGAGGAGTTTCAAGCACCTGCTTTGGCCCCTGCCATCAGGCTCTAACCCAGCTCATTCCCATGGCTGAAGAAATTCCCGGGTGCTCTGTGAGGCCCCACGGCTCAGGGGTTGGCTTCCCTGACCCCCCACCAGTGGCTCACCACCACCCCAGTGCCCCAGGCCTCGGCTGGAGCTGGCGCACTCTTACCGCTTAGGGGGGACAGTGTCATCCTCGCAGACTGTGGGTGGCTCTTCTCCGGCCTCTTCCCACTCCTCCATCATCGTCTCCAGGAGGTTGGGGCTGGAGTCCCCCATCTCTGTGCTAGTCGAGGGGCTGACTGATGCTTGCTCAGAGGAACTGGATTACTGCACAGGAAGAGACTCTCATACAACAGCCCCGCACCTGGAAGGTGCTGCTTCCCAGCATGCAGACCCCCAGGCCACTTCTGGCAGGGACCCCAGCGGGATGGGGAAAACCAGGAGAAGGACCTCAGCATACCCTTGGGGTGATGCCTGAGCGTCACCAGGGTTTCACTACAACTCCCTGTCACCCCTCTTGCTCAGGAAAGGCAGCAGTCACCTGCCCAGCTCTGCTGCAGCAATGCTGCTGGGACGGCTGCGGTGCTAGAGGTATCTTGCAATCTCAGCCCCCCAGAAGAGAAAGTGCTCTTTTCTGCAGGAATTCAAAGTACCTGGCTCCTCTGTGTCTCCTTTTCTCTCCTTTTCTCTCTTAGCCTTCTCTTTGGTCACTGGCGGGGTTTGCAGTTTACTTTTTTTCTGCTCCACCAGCTCTGTTTTCTCCTTTTCCTCTTCATCCAAGTATTTCTGGATGTGTTCTGGAAGCTTCTCCTTCCTCTTCAAGTGTTTATTCTGGAGGGGGACGAAAATACAACAGCAGGCAGCATTAGTCTGCCCTGCAGAGGGCTGGGCTGTTTTCATTCCTATCCTCCCTTCTGCCCCTTCTCTTCTGCCTTTCTGCCCACACTGGTTTGCTCCCAGGTTCCTGCAGGTTCCACCAAAGAGCCTGTCTGTAATGACTAGGAAGATAAGTCAAAGATAAGATAAAGAAAAACCACCTGGCAGCTGGCTATTCCAGACAAGCCTTGCAGTCATGTTGCTGACAGAAACATTCACAAGTAAGGTCTTTGGGTGTGTTTCATGAACCTAATGGAAGTGAAAAATATATTCTCAGATGGCAGAGTCACCCACCTCTCTTCAAGTAAGCACCAAAGCAACTAGTCAGTGGTCCTGTGCACACACAGTGAAGAATCTTGTGACAATTGGCATGCGTGGAGTGAGGCTTCTCTACAGTCCAGTATGACACGCTCGCTGCAGCAGCCCATGTCAGGTACCTTTTCTCTCCTCTCAATAGCTCTGGCAATGAAGTCTACTGTTTGGGGTTCGACCAGAGGAATTAGTTTCTCTTTCTCTTTCTCCTCCTTTTCCTCCAAGGAGCTCCCCTGGATGGCCAGTAGCTGCCTGCAAAGACACAACAGGGTGTGTTGGCAGGAGTGCAGGAGGAGCTGGTTCTGCATCTCATGCTTCCAAGTGGTGCACCTGCTTCTGCAGCAGAATGCGCTCTACTTGCTTCCTTGTGATTAAGTCCACAGAAACAGAGAAGACCCCAAGCTGTCAGACTCAGATGTGCCCAACAGCCCCACTAAAACTCAGGATGCCAAGGTCTAAGCCCTCTCTTGCTGGAGCAACGAGAGGAACAGGGTCCTACGCCCAGAGATACTGCTAAACCCTTCGGGTCAGTGCACCAAAATCTGACTGTCCGAAATAAAAGAGCGCACACAGGCTGGACGAGCAGGTTGAGCACTGTGGACATGGTGTCAAAAGGAGGAGGGCACAACCCCATGAGAAAAGCAATCCTGCCACTGAGTTCTCCTTGGCCCTACTCTTTTGCAGGCCATAAGACATAGAAAAGGCTTCTGGCTAATCGGAGGAACCCTCTGCAGTAACTAAATGCATCAGGAAAAAGATGTTATCAGGAAAAAGAAAGGTTGGGGTCAATACAATCTCAAGGGAAAGCCAAACACACTTTCTGCTACTGGAATGAGCAGTGACAGTTAGTTACTCAACAGATCCGCACACCAAGAGCAAAGAAAGCAATGATGCTGCTACCAGAGACACCCAATAAGCTACAAGACACTTGCCATGCACCAAGAAAATATTAGCGGGAAGAGAGAGAAATGCACATTAAGATTGTCTAGCACCTGTGTCCAGGAGAAACAAGTTGCTCCCACACTGATCCTACAGCCTCCTCCTTTCCTTCCCCAGCACTACCAATTCTTCTCTTCTAGTGTATTGCATCGTTTATTGAACTGCGCCTTCTCACTGGACTGCTGGAAAAGCGGCATCACACGGATGCAGCACCAACTCCAGGCACCAGCCCAGCCTGCTGATGTCACGGCCACCACATCGCAGCCAGCAGACTGCTCCTGGTGCTCCACCTCACAAAGGCCTTGCTGACACCACTAGCCCCAGAAGAGGATAAAAAGGGCTGCGCCAAGCCAGACTGCCAGACGAGGGGGCAGGTGAGCGAGATCTGAGAGGAGCAGGCACCCAGGGGAAGGCAAGGAGGCTGGGGCTCCCCACAGCAATGGCGGGTGACTTCTCTTTGGCTGCTTCTCCTGACAATTACAGCCAGACTCCTGCAAAGGGACGCAACAAGGCCACGGCTCCTGTCCTTGCCCACCTCGGCACCTGCACGGAGAGATCTAAACACGCTACGGGGCAGATGAGACACCCCTGGCCACTACCCATCCCGGGCTTGCAGGGAGTTTCCCAAAGCCACAGGCAAAGGGAACGCCACAAAACTGTGCCCTGGGGGGCTGAGGGCTGGTCCCGAAACGGACATCCTGGCACCAGCCATGGCCATGTCCCAGCCAGCAGACTACGCCTGGTGGTCCAGGTCAGAAAGGGGTTGGACACACGGCTGGCTGCGGAACGGTAGAAAAGGGGCTGCACCAGACGAGACTGGCAGACGACGAGACGGGCTAGCAAAGACTTACAGGCTCTGAAAAAGCCACCGTATCTGTAGCCCATCCTCATCCTACAGACAGCCAGAAGGTGCCCACCCCTGTGGGCAAGGACAGCGCCACACCACCCACCCTGTCTCGACCCCGTCCAGGTCCCGCAGGCCGAGCAAAGGTGCTCGCAGCCATGGACAAAGGGAGCTCCGCAAGAACCACCGTATCCGTACCCCATCCTCGCGCTACGCACAGCCAGAAGGTGCCCACCCCTGTGGGAAAGGACAGAGCCACACCACCCACCCTGTCTCGACCCCATCCAGGTCCCGCTGGCCGAGCAAAGCTGCTCGCAGCCATGGACAAAGGGAGCTCCGCAAGAACCACCGTATCCGTACCCCATCCTTGTCCTGCAGACAGCCAGGAGGTGGGCACGCTCGTGGGCAATGGGAGAGCCGCACCACCCACCCCATCTCTGTAACATGTCACGGTCCCACAAGCAACTGGAGGGAACACGCAGCCACGGACATTCTCAGCTTTGGACCCTTTCACAGCAAGACAGGCGCAATTCCCACACTCCACGCAGAGACACCCTCAGCGTTGCCAGCCACTCGTGGACGCACGCTTCCACGCTGGGCCACGTCTTCAGTGCCAAAGGTGTGAAAGAGCACCTCCCAAAAACTCAACAAGCGTCTTTCTTCCAGAAGAGCCCTCAGACCCACAACTCTCAGCAGCAAGTACCACCCAAAGCTTCAAAACAGGGCTGTGGCTACCACCTGCTGCTTTTCGTTCTCTTTTAACCTTTGCCCAGCTGCTGCTCTGCACACTCATCCTACAGCCTCCTCCTTTCCTTCCCCAGCACTACCAATTCTTCTAGCGTATTGCATCGTTTATTGAACTGTGCCTTCTCACTGGACTGCTGGAAAAGCGGCATCACACGGATGCAGCACCAACTCCAGGCACCAGCCCAGCCTGCTGATGTCACGGCCACCACATCGCAGCCAGCAGACTGCTCCTGGTGCTCCACCTCACAAAGGCCTTGCTGACACCACTAGCCCCAGAAGAGGATAAAAAGGGCTGCGCCAAGCCAGACTGCCAGACGAGGGGGCAGGTGAGCGAGATCTGAGAGGAGCAGGCACCCAGGGGAAGGCAAGGAGGCTGGGGCTCCCCACAGCAATGGAGGATGACTTCTCTTTGGCTGCTTCTCCTGACAATTACAGCCAGACTCCTGCAAAGGGACGCAACAAGGCCACGGCTCCTGTCCTCGCCCACCTCGGCACTTGCACGGAGAGATCTCAACACGCTACGGGTCAGATGAGACACCCCTGGCCACTCCCCATCCCGGGCTTGCAGGGAGCTTCCCAAAGCCACAGGCAAAGGGAACGCCACAAAACTGTGCCCTGGGGGGCTGAGGGCTGGTCCCGAAACGGACATCCTGGCACCAGCCATGGCCATGTCCCAGCCAGCAGACTACGCCTGGTGGTCCAGGTCAGAAAGGGGTTGGACACACGGCTGGCTGCGGAACGGTAGAAAAGGGGCTGCACCAGACGAGACTGGCAGGCGACGAGACGGGCTAGCAAAGACTTACAGGCTCTGAAAAAGCCACCGTATCTGTAGCCCATCCTCATCCTACAGACAGCCAGAAGGTGCCCACCCCTGTGGGCAAGGACAGCGCCACACCACCCACCCTGTCTCGACCCCATCCAGGTCCCGCAGGCCGAGCAAAGGTGCTCGCAGCCATGGACAAAGGGAGCTCCGCAAGAACCACCGTATCCGTACCCCATCCTCGCGCTACGGACAGCCCGAAGGTGCCCACCCCTGTGGGCAAGGACAGAGCCACACCACCCACCCTGTCTCGACCCCATCCAGGTCCCGCAGGCTGAGCAAAGGTGCTCGCAGCCATGGACAAAGGGAGCTCCGCAAGAACCACCGTATCCGTACCCCATCCTCGTCCTGCAGACAGCCAGGAGGTGGGCACGCTCGTGGGCAAAGGGAGAGCCGCACCACCCACCCCATCTCTGTAACATGTCACGGTCCCACAAGCAACTGGAGGGAACACGCAGCCATGGACATTCTCAGCTTGGGATCCTTTCACAGCAAGACAGGCGCAATTCCCACACTCCACGCAGAGACACCCTCAGCGTTGCCAGCCACTCGTGGACGCACGCTTCCACGCTGGGCCACGTCTTCAGTGCCAAAGGTGTGAAAGAGCACCTCCCAAAAACTCAACAAGCGTCTTTCTTCCAGAAGAGCCCTCAGACCCACAACTCTCAGCAGCAAGTACCACCCAAAGCTTCAAAACAGGGCTGTGGCTACCACCTGCTGCTTTTCGTTCTCTTTTAACCTTTGCCCAGCTGCTGCTCTGCACACTCATCCTACAGCCTCCTCCTTTCCTTCCCCAGCACTACCAATTCTTCTAGCGTATTGCATCGTTTATTGAACTGTGCCTTCTCACTGGACTGCTGGAAAAGCGGCATCACACGGATGCAGCACCAACTCCAGGCACCAGCCCAGCCTGCTGATGTCACGGCCACCACATCGCAGCCAGCAGACTGCTCCTGGTGCTCCACCTCACAAAGGCCTTGCTGACACCACTAGCCCCAGAAGAGGATAAAAAGGGCTGCGCCAAGCCAGGCTGCCAGACGAGGGGGCAGGTGAGCGAGATCTGAGAGGAGCTGGCACCCAGGGGAAGGCAAGGAGGCTGGGGCTCCCCACAGCAATGGCGGGTGACTTCTCTTTGGCTGCTTCTCCTGACAATTACAGCCAGACTCCTACAAAGGGACGCAACAAGGCCACGGCTCCTGTCCTCGCCCACCTCGGCACTTGCACGGAGAGATCTCAACACGCTAAGGGTCAGATGAGACACCCCTGGCCACTCCCCATCCCGGGCTTGCAGGGAGCTTCCCAAAGCCACAGGCAAAGGGAACGCCACAAAACTGTGCCCTGGGGGGCTGAGGGCTGGTCCCGAAACGGACATCCTGGCACCAGCCATGGCCATGTCCCAGCCAGCAGACTACGCCTGGTGGTCCAGGTCAGAAAGGGGTTGGACACACGGCTGGCTGCGGAACGGTAGAAAAGGGGCTGCAGCAGACGAGACTGGCAGACGACGAGATGGGCTAGCAAAGACTTACAGGCTCTGAAAAAGCCACCGTATCTGTAGCCCATCCTCATCCTACAGACAGCCAGAAGGTGCCCACCCCTGTGGGCAAGGACAGCGCCACACCACCCACCCTGTCTCAACCCCATCCAGGTCCCGCAGGCCGAGCAAAGGTGCTCGCAGCCATGGACAAAGGGAGCTCCGCGAGAACCACCGTATCCGTACCCCATCCTCGTGCTACGCACAGCCAGAAGGTGCCCACCCCTGTGGGCAAGGACAGAGCCACACCACCCACCCTGTCTCGACCCCATCCAGGTCCCGCAGGCCGAGCAAAGGTGCTCGCAGCCATGGACAAAGGGAGCTCCGCAAGAACCACCGTATCCGTACCCCATCCTCGTCCTGCAGACAGCCAGGAGGTGGGCACGCTCGTGGGCAAAGGGAGAGCCGCACCACCCACCCCATCTCTGTAACATGTCACGGTCCCACAAGCAACTGGAGGGAACACGCAGCCACGGACATTCTCCGCTTTGGACCCTTTCACAGCAAGACAGGCGCAATTCCCACACTCCACGCAGAGACACCCTCAGCATTGCCAGCCACTCGTGGACGCACGCTTCCACGCTGGGCCACGTCTTCAGTGCCAAAGGTGTGAAAGAGCACCTCCCGAAAACTCAACAAGCGTCTTTCTTCCAGAAGAGCCCTCAGACCCACAACTCTCAGCAGCAAGTACCACCCAAAGCTTTATAACAGGGCCGTGGCTACCACGTGCTGCTTTTCATTCTCTTTTAACCTTTGCCCAGCTGCTGCTCTGTACACTCATCCTACAGCCTCCTCCTTTCCTTCCCCAGCACTACCAATTCTTCTCTTCTAGTGTATTGCATCGTTTATTGAACTGCGCCTTCTCACTGGACTGCTGGAAAAGCGGCATCACGCGGATGCAGCACCAACTCCAGGCACCAGCCCAGCCTGCTGATGTCACGGCCACCACATCGCAGCCAGCAGACTGCTCCTGGTGCTCCACCTCACAAAGGCCTTGCTGACACCACTAGCCCCAGAAGAGGATAAAAAGGGCTGCGCCAAGCCAGACTGCCAGACGAGGGGGCAGGTGAGCGAGATCTGAGAGGAGCAGGCACCCAGGGGAAGGCAAGGAGGCTGGGGCTCCCCACGGCAATGGAGGGTGACTTCTCTTTGGCTGCTTCTCCTGACAATTACAGCCAGACTCCTGCAAAGGGACGCAACAAGGCCACGGCTCCTGTCCTCGCCCACCTCGGCACTTGCACGGAGAGATCTCAACACGCTACGGGTCAGATGAGACACCCCTGGCCACTCCCCATCCCGGGCTTGCAGGGAGCTTCCCAAAGCCACAGGCAAAGGGAACGCCACAAAACTGTGCCCTGGGGGGCTGAGGGCTGGTCCCGAAACGGACATCCTGGCACCAGCCATGGCCATGTCCCAGCCAGCAGACTACGCCTGGTGGTCCAGGTCAGAAAGGGGTTGGACACACGGCTGGCTGCGGAACGGTAGAAAAGGGGCTGCACCAGACGAGACTGGCAGGCGACGAGACGGGCTAGCAAAGACTTACAGGCTCTGAAAAAGCCACCGTATCTGTAGCCCATCCTCATCCTACAGACAGCCAGAAGGTGCCCACCCCTGTGGGCAAGGACAGCGCCACACCACCCACCCTGTCTCGACCCCATCCAGGTCCCGCAGGCCGAGCAAAGGTGCTCGCAGCCATGGACAAAGGGAGCTCCGCAAGAACCACCGTATCCGTACCCCATCCTCGCGCTACGGACAGCCCGAAGGTGCCCACCCCTGTGGGAAAGGACAGAGCCACACCACCCACCCTGTCTCGACCCCATCCAGGTCCCGCAGGCCGAGCAAAGGTGCTCGCAGCCATGGACAAAGGGAGCTCCGCAAGAACCACCGTATCCGTACCCCATCCTCGTCCTGCAGACAGCCAGGAGGTGGGCACGCTCGTGGGCAAAGGGAGAGCCGCACCACCCACCCCATCTCTGTAACATGTCACGGTCCCACAAGCAACTGGAGGGAACACGCAGCCACGGACATTCTCCGCTTTGGACCCTTTCACAGCAAGACAGGCGCAATTCCCACACTCCACGCAGAGACACCCTCAGCATTGCCAGCCACTCGTGGACGCACGCTTCCACACTGGGCCACGTCTTCAGTGCCAAAGGTGTGAAAGAGCACCTCCCGAAAACTCAACAAGCGTCTTTCTTCCAGAAGAGCCCTCAGACCCACAACTCTCAGCAGCAAGTACCACCCAAAGCTTTATAACAGGGCCGTGGCTACCACGTGCTGCTTTTCATTCTCTTTTAACCTTTGCCCAGCTGCTGCTCTGTACACTCATCCTACAGCCTCCTCCTTTCCTTCCCCAGCACTACCAATTCTTCTCTTCTAGTGTATTGCATCGTTTATTGAACTGCGCCTTCTCACTGGACTGCTGGAAAAGCGGCATCACGCGGATGCAGCACCAACTCCAGGCACCAGCCCAGCCTGCTGATGTCACGGCCACCACATCGCAGCCAGCAGACTGCTCCTGGTGCTCCACCTCACAAAGGCCTTGCTGACACCACTAGCCCCAGAAGAGGATAAAAAGGGCTGCGCCAAGCCAGACTGCCAGACGAGGGGGCAGGTGAGCGAGATCTGAGAGGAGCAGGCACCCAGGGGAAGGCAAGGAGGCTGGGGCTCCCCACGGCAATGGAGGGTGACTTCTCTTTGGCTGCTTCTCCTGACAATTACAGCCAGACTCCTGCAAAGGGACGCAACAAGGCCACGGCTCCTGTCCTCGCCCACCTCGGCACTTGCACTGAGAGCTCTCAACACGCTACGGGACAGATGAGACACCCCTGGCCACTCCCCATCCCGGGCTTGCAGGGAGCTTCCCAAAGCCACAGGCAAAGGGAACGCCACAAAACTGTGCCCTGGGGGGCTGAGGGCTGGTCCCGAAACGGACATCCTAGCACCAGCCATGGCCATGTCCCAGCCAGCAGACTACGCCTGGTGGTCCAGGTCAGAAAGGGGTTGGACACACGGCTGGCTGCGGAACGGTAGAAAAGGGGCTGCACCAGACGAGACTGGCAGGCGACGAGACGGGCTAGCAAAGACTTACAGGCTCTGAAAAAGCCACCGTATCTGTAGCCCATCCTCATCCTACAGACAGCCAGAAGGTGCCCACCCCTGTGGGCAAGGACAGCGCCACACCACCCACCCTGTCTCGACCCCATCCATGTCCCGCAGGCCGAGCAAAGGTGCTCGCAGCCATGGACAAAGGGAGCTCCGCAAGAACCACCGTATCCGTACCCCATCCTCGTCCTGCAGACAGCCAGGAGGTGGGCACGCTCGTGGGCAAAGGGAGAGCCGCACCACCCACCCCATCTCTGTAACATGTCACGGTCCCACAAGCAACTGGAGGGAACACGCAGCCACGGACATTCTCAGCTTTGGACCCTTTCACAGCAAGACAGGCGCAATTCCCACACTCCACGCAGAGACACCCTCAGCATTGCCAGCCACTCGTGGACGCACGCTTCCACGCTGGGCCACGTCTTCAGTGCCAAAGGTGTGAAAGAGCACCTCCCGAAAACTCAGCAAGCGTCCTTCTTCCAGAAGAGCCCTCAGACCCACAACTCTCAGCAGCAAGTACCACCCAAAGCTTTATAACAGGGCCGTGGCTACCACCTGCTGCTTTTCGTTCGCTTTTAACCTTTGCCCAGCTCCTGCTCTGTACGCTCATCCTACAGCCTCCTCCTTTCCTTCCCCAGCACTACCAATTCTTCTCTTCTAGTGTATTGCATCGTTTATTGAACTGCACCTTCTCACTGGACTGCTGGAAAAGCGGCATCACGCGGATGCAGCACCAACTCCAGGCACCAGCCCAGCCTGCTGATGTCACGGCCACCACATCGCAGCCAGCAGACTGCTCCTGGTGCTCCACCTCACAAAGGCCTTGCTGACACCACTAGCCCCAGAAGAGGATAAAAAGGGCTGCGCCAAGCCAGACTGCCAGACGAGGGGGCAGGTGAGCGAGATCTGAGAGGAGCAGGCACCCAGGGGAAGGCAAGGAGGCTGGGGCTCCCCACAGCAATGGCGGGTGACTTCTCTTTGGCTGCTTCTCCTGACAATTACAGCCAGACTCCTGCAAAGGGACGCAACAAGGCCACGGCTCCTGTCCTTGCCCACCTCGGCACTTGCACGGAGAGCTCTCAACACGCTACGGGTCAGATGAGACACCCCGGCCACTCCCCATCCCGGGCTTGCAGGGAGCTTCCCAAAGCCACAGGCAAAGGGAACGCCACAAAACTGTGCCCTGGGGGGCTGAGGGCTGGTCCCGAAACGGACATCCTGGCACCAGCCATGGCCATGTCCCAGCCAGCAGACTACGCCTGGTGGTCCAGGTCAGAAAGGGGTTGGACACACGGCTGGCTGCGGAACGGTAGAAAAGGGGCTGCACCAGACGAGACTGGCAGACGACGAGACGGGCTAGCAAAGACTTACAGGCTCTGAAAAAGCCACCGTATCTGTAGCCCATCCTCATCCTACAGACAGCCAGAAGGTGCCCACCCCTGTGGGCAAGGACAGCGCCACACCACCCACCCTGTCTCGACCCCATCCAGGTCCCGCAGGCCGAGCAAAGGTGCTCGCAGCCATGGACAAAGGGAGCTCCGCAAGAACCACCGTATCCGTACCCCATCCTCGCGCTACGGACAGCCCAAAGGTGCCCACCCCTGTGGGCAAGGACAGAGCCACACCACCCACCCTGTCTCGACCCCATCCAGGTCCCGCAGGCCGAGCAAAGCTGCTCGCAGCCATGGACAAAGGGAGCTCCGCAAGAACCACCGTATCCGTACCCCATCCTCGTCCTGCAGACAGCCAGGAGGTGGGCACGCTCGTGGGCAAAGGGAGAGCCGCACCACCCACCCCATCTCTGTAACATGTCACGGTCCCACAAGCAACTGGAGGGAACACGCAGCCATGGACATTCTCAGCTTGGGATCCTTTCACAGCAAGACAGGCGCAATTCCCACACTCCACGCAGAGACACCCTCAGCGTTGCCAGCCACTCGTGGACGCACGCTTCCACGCTGGGCCACGTCTTCAGTGCCAAAGGTGTGAAAGAGCACCTCCCAAAAACTCAACAAGCGTCTTTCTTCCAGAAGAGCCCTCAGACCCACAACTCTCAGCAGCAAGTACCACCCAAAGCTTCAAAACAGGGCTGTGGCTACCACCTGCTGCTTTTCGTTCTCTTTTAACCTTTGCCCAGCTGCTGCTCTGCACACTCATCCTACAGCCTCCTCCTTTCCTTCCCCAGCACTACCAATTCTTCTAGCGTATTGCATCGTTTATTGAACTGTGCCTTCTCACTGGACTGCTGGAAAAGCGGCATCACACGGATGCAGCACCAACTCCAGGCACCAGCCCAGCCTGCTGATGTCACGGCCACCACATCGCAGCCAGCAGACTGCTCCTGGTGCTCCACCTCACAAAGGCCTTGCTGACACCACTAGCCCCAGAAGAGGATAAAAAGGGCTGCGCCAAGCCAGACTGCCAGACGAGGGGGCAGGTGAGCGAGATCTGAGAGGAGCAGGCACCCAGGGGAAGGCAAGGAGGCTGGGGCTCCCCACAGCAATGGAGGATGACTTCTCTTTGGCTGCTTCTCCTGACAATTACAGCCAGACTCCTGCAAAGGGACGCAACAAGGCCACGGCTCCTGTCCTCGCCCACCTCGGCACTTGCACGGAGAGATCTCAACACGCTACGGGTCAGATGAGACACCCCTGGCCACTCCCCATCCCGGGCTTGCAGGGAGCTTCCCAAAGCCACAGGCAAAGGGAACGCCACAAAACTGTGCCCTGGGGGGCTGAGGGCTGGTCCCGAAACGGACATCCTGGCACCAGCCATGGCCATGTCCCAGCCAGCAGACTACGCCTGGTGGTCCAGGTCAGAAAGGGGTTGGACACACGGCTGGCTGCGGAACGGTAGAAAAGGGGCTGCACCAGACGAGACTGGCAGGCGACGAGACGGGCTAGCAAAGACTTACAGGCTCTGAAAAAGCCACCGTATCTGTAGCCCATCCTCATCCTACAGACAGCCAGAAGGTGCCCACCCCTGTGGGCAAGGACAGCGCCACACCACCCACCCTGTCTCGACCCCATCCAGGTCCCGCAGGCCGAGCAAAGGTGCTCGCAGCCATGGACAAAGGGAGCTCCGCAAGAACCACCGTATCCGTACCCCATCCTCGCGCTACGGACAGCCCGAAGGTGCCCACCCCTGTGGGCAAGGACAGAGCCACACCACCCACCCTGTCTCGACCCCATCCAGGTCCCGCAGGCTGAGCAAAGGTGCTCGCAGCCATGGACAAAGGGAGCTCCGCAAGAACCACCGTATCCGTACCCCATCCTCGTCCTGCAGACAGCCAGGAGGTGGGCACGCTCGTGGGCAAAGGGAGAGCCGCACCACCCACCCCATCTCTGTAACATGTCACGGTCCCACAAGCAACTGGAGGGAACACGCAGCCATGGACATTCTCAGCTTGGGATCCTTTCACAGCAAGACAGGCGCAATTCCCACACTCCACGCAGAGACACCCTCAGCGTTGCCAGCCACTCGTGGACGCACGCTTCCACGCTGGGCCACGTCTTCAGTGCCAAAGGTGTGAAAGAGCACCTCCCAAAAACTCAACAAGCGTCTTTCTTCCAGAAGAGCCCTCAGACCCACAACTCTCAGCAGCAAGTACCACCCAAAGCTTCAAAACAGGGCTGTGGCTACCACCTGCTGCTTTTCGTTCTCTTTTAACCTTTGCCCAGCTGCTGCTCTGCACACTCATCCTACAGCCTCCTCCTTTCCTTCCCCAGCACTACCAATTCTTCTAGCGTATTGCATCGTTTATTGAACTGTGCCTTCTCACTGGACTGCTGGAAAAGCGGCATCACACGGATGCAGCACCAACTCCAGGCACCAGCCCAGCCTGCTGATGTCACGGCCACCACATCGCAGCCAGCAGACTGCTCCTGGTGCTCCACCTCACAAAGGCCTTGCTGACACCACTAGCCCCAGAAGAGGATAAAAAGGGCTGCGCCAAGCCAGGCTGCCAGACGAGGGGGCAGGTGAGCGAGATCTGAGAGGAGCTGGCACCCAGGGGAAGGCAAGGAGGCTGGGGCTCCCCACAGCAATGGCGGGTGACTTCTCTTTGGCTGCTTCTCCTGACAATTACAGCCAGACTCCTACAAAGGGACGCAACAAGGCCACGGCTCCTGTCCTCGCCCACCTCGGCACTTGCACGGAGAGATCTCAACACGCTAAGGGTCAGATGAGACACCCCTGGCCACTCCCCATCCCGGGCTTGCAGGGAGCTTCCCAAAGCCACAGGCAAAGGGAACGCCACAAAACTGTGCCCTGGGGGGCTGAGGGCTGGTCCCGAAACGGACATCCTGGCACCAGCCATGGCCATGTCCCAGCCAGCAGACTACGCCTGGTGGTCCAGGTCAGAAAGGGGTTGGACACACGGCTGGCTGCGGAACGGTAGAAAAGGGGCTGCAGCAGACGAGACTGGCAGACGACGAGATGGGCTAGCAAAGACTTACAGGCTCTGAAAAAGCCACCGTATCTGTAGCCCATCCTCATCCTACAGACAGCCAGAAGGTGCCCACCCCTGTGGGCAAGGACAGCGCCACACCACCCACCCTGTCTCGACCCCATCCAGGTCCCGCAGGCCGAGCAAAGGTGCTCGCAGCCATGGACAAAGGGAGCTCCGCGAGAACCACCGTATCCGTACCCCATCCTCGTGCTACGCACAGCCAGAAGGTGCCCACCCCTGTGGGCAAGGACAGAGCCACACCACCCACCCTGTCTCGACCCCATCCAGGTCCCGCAGGCCGAGCAAAGGTGCTCGCAGCCATGGACAAAGGGAGCTCCGCAAGAACCACCGTATCCGTACCCCATCCTCGTCCTGCAGACAGCCAGGAGGTGGGCACGCTCGTGGGCAAAGGGAGAGCCGCACCACCCACCCCATCTCTGTAACATGTCACGGTCCCACAAGCAACTGGAGGGAACACGCAGCCACGGACATTCTCCGCTTTGGACCCTTTCACAGCAAGACAGGCGCAATTCCCACACTCCACGCAGAGACACCCTCAGCATTGCCAGCCACTCGTGGACGCACGCTTCCACACTGGGCCACGTCTTCAGTGCCAAAGGTGTGAAAGAGCACCTCCCGAAAACTCAACAAGCGTCTTTCTTCCAGAAGAGCCCTCAGACCCACAACTCTCAGCAGCAAGTACCACCCAAAGCTTTATAACAGGGCCGTGGCTACCACGTGCTGCTTTTCATTCTCTTTTAACCTTTGCCCAGCTGCTGCTCTGTACACTCATCCTACAGCCTCCTCCTTTCCTTCCCCAGCACTACCAATTCTTCTCTTCTAGTGTATTGCATCGTTTATTGAACTGCGCCTTCTCACTGGACTGCTGGAAAAGCGGCATCACGCGGATGCAGCACCAACTCCAGGCACCAGCCCAGCCTGCTGATGTCACGGCCACCACATCGCAGCCAGCAGACTGCTCCTGGTGCTCCACCTCACAAAGGCCTTGCTGACACCACTAGCCCCAGAAGAGGATAAAAAGGGCTGCGCCAAGCCAGACTGCCAGACGAGGGGGCAGGTGAGCGAGATCTGAGAGGAGCAGGCACCCAGGGGAAGGCAAGGAGGCTGGGGCTCCCCACGGCAATGGAGGGTGACTTCTCTTTGGCTGCTTCTCCTGACAATTACAGCCAGACTCCTGCAAAGGGACGCAACAAGGCCACGGCTCCTGTCCTCGCCCACCTCGGCACTTGCACGGAGAGATCTCAACACGCTACGGGTCAGATGAGACACCCCTGGCCACTCCCCATCCCGGGCTTGCAGGGAGCTTCCCAAAGCCACAGGCAAAGGGAACGCCACAAAACTGTGCCCTGGGGGGCTGAGGGCTGGTCCTGAAACGGACATCCTGGCACCAGCCATGGCCATGTCCCAGCCAGCAGACTACGCCTGGTGGTCCAGGTCAGAAAGGGGTTGGACACACGGCTGGCTGCGGAACGGTAGAAAAGGGGCTGCACCAGACGAGACTGGCAGGCGACGAGACGGGCTAGCAAAGACTTACAGGCTCTGAAAAAGCCACCGTATCTGTAGCCCATCCTCATCCTACAGACAGCCAGAAGGTGCCCACCCCTGTGGGCAAGGACAGCGCCACACCACCCACCCTGTCTCGACCCCATCCAGGTCCCGCAGGCCGAGCAAAGGTGCTCGCAGCCATGGACAAAGGGAGCTCCGCAAGAACCACCGTATCCGTACCCCATCCTCGCGCTACGGACAGCCCGAAGGTGCCCACCCCTGTGGGCAAGGACAGAGCCACACCACCCACCCTGTCTCGACCCCATCCAGGTCCCGCAGGCCGAGCAAAGGTGCTCGCAGCCATGGACAAAGGGAGCTCCGCAAGAACCACCGTATCCGTACCCCATCCTCGTCCTGCAGACAGCCAGGAGGTGGGCACGCTCGTGGGCAAAGGGAGAGCCGCACCACCCACCCCATCTCTGTAACATGTCACGGTCCCACAAGCAACTGGAGGGAACACGCAGCCACGGACATTCTCCGCTTTGGACCCTTTCACAGCAAGACAGGCGCAATTCCCACACTCCACGCAGAGACACCCTCAGCATTGCCAGCCACTCGTGGACGCACGCTTCCACACTGGGCCACGTCTTCAGTGCCAAAGGTGTGAAAGAGCACCTCCCGAAAACTCAACAAGCGTCTTTCTTCCAGAAGAGCCCTCAGACCCACAACTCTCAGCAGCAAGTACCACCCAAAGCTTTATAACAGGGCCGTGGCTACCACGTGCTGCTTTTCATTCTCTTTTAACCTTTGCCCAGCTGCTGCTCTGTACACTCATCCTACAGCCTCCTCCTTTCCTTCCCCAGCACTACCAATTCTTCTCTTCTAGTGTATTGCATCGTTTATTGAACTGCGCCTTCTCACTGGACTGCTGGAAAAGCGGCATCACGCGGATGCAGCACCAACTCCAGGCACCAGCCCAGCCTGCTGATGTCACGGCCACCACATCGCAGCCAGCAGACTGCTCCTGGTGCTCCACCTCACAAAGGCCTTGCTGACACCACTAGCCCCAGAAGAGGATAAAAAGGGCTGCGCCAAGCCAGACTGCCAGACGAGGGGGCAGGTGAGCGAGATCTGAGAGGAGCAGGCACCCAGGGGAAGGCAAGGAGGCTGGGGCTCCCCACGGCAATGGAGGGTGACTTCTCTTTGGCTGCTTCTCCTGACAATTACAGCCAGACTCCTGCAAAGGGACGCAACAAGGCCACGGCTCCTGTCCTCGCCCACCTCGGCACTTGCACTGAGAGCTCTCAACACGCTACGGGACAGATGAGACACCCCTGGCCACTCCCCATCCCGGGCTTGCAGGGAGCTTCCCAAAGCCACAGGCAAAGGGAACGCCACAAAACTGTGCCCTGGGGGGCTGAGGGCTGGTCCCGAAACGGACATCCTAGCACCAGCCATGGCCATGTCCCAGCCAGCAGACTACGCCTGGTGGTCCAGGTCAGAAAGGGGTTGGACACACGGCTGGCTGCGGAACGGTAGAAAAGGGGCTGCACCAGACGAGACTGGCAGGCGACGAGACGGGCTAGCAAAGACTTACAGGCTCTGAAAAAGCCACCGTATCTGTAGCCCATCCTCATCCTACAGACAGCCAGAAGGTGCCCACCCCTGTGGGCAAGGACAGCGCCACACCACCCACCCTGTCTCGACCCCATCCATGTCCCGCAGGCCGAGCAAAGGTGCTCGCAGCCATGGACAAAGGGAGCTCCGCAAGAACCACCGTATCCGTACCCCATCCTCGTCCTGCAGACAGCCAGGAGGTGCCCACCCCTGTGGGCAAGGACAGAGCCACACCACCCACCCTGTCTCGACCCCATCCAGGTCCCGCAGGCCGAGCAAAGCTGCTCGCAGCCATGGACAAAGGGAGCTCCGCAAGAACCACCGTATCCGTACCCCATCCTCGTCCTGCAGACAGCCAGGAGGTGGGCACGCTCGTGGGCAAAGGGAGAGCCGCACCACCCACCCCATCTCTGTAACATGTCACGGTCCCACAAGCAACTGGAGGGAACACGCAGCCACGGACATTCTCCGCTTTGGACCCTTTCACAGCAAGACAGGCGCAATTCCCACACTCCACGCAGAGACACCCTCAGCATTGCCAGCCACTCGTGGACGCACGCTTCCACGCTGGGCCACGTCTTCAGTGCCAAAGGTGTGAAAGAGCACCTCCCGAAAACTCAGCAAGCGTCTTTCTTCCAGAAGAGCCCTCAGACCCACAACTCTCAGCAGCAAGTACCACCCAAAGCTTTATAACAGGGCCGTGGCTACCACGTGCTGCTTTTCGTTCTCTTTTAACCTTTGCCCAGCTGCTGCTCTGTACGCTCATCCTACAGCCTCCTCCTTTCCTTCCCCAGCACTACCAATTCTTCTCTTCTAGTGTATTGCATCGTTTATTGAACTGCGCCTTCTCACTGGACTGCTGGAAAAGCGGCATCACGCGGATGCAGCACCAACTCCAGGCACCAGCCCAGCCTGCTGATGTCACGGCCACCACATCGCAGCCAGCAGACTGCTCCTGGTGCTCCACCTCACAAAGGCCTTGCTGACACCACTAGCCCCAGAAGAGGATAAAAAGGGCTGCGCCAAGCCAGACTGCCAGACGAGGGGGCAGGTGAGCGAGATCTGAGAGGAGCAGGCACCCAGGGGAAGGCAAGGAGGCTGGGGCTCCCCACGGCAATGGAGGGTGACTTCTCTTTGGCTGCTTCTCCTGACAATTACAGCCAGACTCCTGCAAAGGGACGCAACAAGGCCACGGCTCCTGTCCTCGCCCACCTCGGCACTTGCACGGAGAGATCTCAACACGCTACGGGTCAGATGAGACACCCCTGGCCACTCCCCATCCCGGGCTTGCAGGGAGCTTCCCAAAGCCACAGGCAAAGGGAACGCCACAAAACTGTGCCCTGGGGGGCTGAGGGCTGGTCCTGAAACGGACATCCTGGCACCAGCCATGGCCATGTCCCAGCCAGCAGACTACGCCTGGTGGTCCAGGTCAGAAAGGGGTTGGACACACGGCTGGCTGCGGAACGGTAGAAAAGGGGCTGCACCAGACGAGACTGGCAGGCGACGAGACGGGCTAGCAAAGACTTACAGGCTCTGAAAAAGCCACCGTATCTGTAGCCCATCCTCATCCTACAGACAGCCAGAAGGTGCCCACCCCTGTGGGCAAGGACAGCGCCACACCACCCACCCTGTCTCGACCCCATCCAGGTCCCGCAGGCCGAGCAAAGGTGCTCGCAGCCATGGACAAAGGGAGCTCCGCAAGAACCACCGTATCCGTACCCCATCCTCGCGCTACGGACAGCCCGAAGGTGCCCACCCCTGTGGGCAAGGACAGAGCCACACCACCCACCCTGTCTCGACCCCATCCAGGTCCCGCAGGCCGAGCAAAGGTGCTCGCAGCCATGGACAAAGGGAGCTCCGCAAGAACCACCGTATCCGTACCCCATCCTCGTCCTGCAGACAGCCAGGAGGTGGGCACGCTCGTGGGCAAAGGGAGAGCCGCACCACCCACCCCATCTCTGTAACATGTCACGGTCCCACAAGCAACTGGAGGGAACACGCAGCCACGGACATTCTCCGCTTTGGACCCTTTCACAGCAAGACAGGCGCAATTCCCACACTCCACGCAGAGACACCCTCAGCATTGCCAGCCACTCGTGGACGCACGCTTCCACACTGGGCCACGTCTTCAGTGCCAAAGGTGTGAAAGAGCACCTCCCGAAAACTCAACAAGCGTCTTTCTTCCAGAAGAGCCCTCAGACCCACAACTCTCAGCAGCAAGTACCACCCAAAGCTTTATAACAGGGCCGTGGCTACCACGTGCTGCTTTTCATTCTCTTTTAACCTTTGCCCAGCTGCTGCTCTGTACACTCATCCTACAGCCTCCTCCTTTCCTTCCCCAGCACTACCAATTCTTCTCTTCTAGTGTATTGCATCGTTTATTGAACTGCGCCTTCTCACTGGACTGCTGGAAAAGCGGCATCACGCGGATGCAGCACCAACTCCAGGCACCAGCCCAGCCTGCTGATGTCACGGCCACCACATCGCAGCCAGCAGACTGCTCCTGGTGCTCCACCTCACAAAGGCCTTGCTGACACCACTAGCCCCAGAAGAGGATAAAAAGGGCTGCGCCAAGCCAGACTGCCAGACGAGGGGGCAGGTGAGCGAGATCTGAGAGGAGCAGGCACCCAGGGGAAGGCAAGGAGGCTGGGGCTCCCCACGGCAATGGAGGGTGACTTCTCTTTGGCTGCTTCTCCTGACAATTACAGCCAGACTCCTGCAAAGGGACGCAACAAGGCCACGGCTCCTGTCCTCGCCCACCTCGGCACTTGCACTGAGAGCTCTCAACACGCTACGGGACAGATGAGACACCCCTGGCCACTCCCCATCCCGGGCTTGCAGGGAGCTTCCCAAAGCCACAGGCAAAGGGAACGCCACAAAACTGTGCCCTGGGGGGCTGAGGGCTGGTCCCGAAACGGACATCCTAGCACCAGCCATGGCCATGTCCCAGCCAGCAGACTACGCCTGGTGGTCCAGGTCAGAAAGGGGTTGGACACACGGCTGGCTGCGGAACGGTAGAAAAGGGGCTGCACCAGACGAGACTGGCAGGCGACGAGACGGGCTAGCAAAGACTTACAGGCTCTGAAAAAGCCACCGTATCTGTAGCCCATCCTCATCCTACAGACAGCCAGAAGGTGCCCACCCCTGTGGGCAAGGACAGCGCCACACCACCCACCCTGTCTCGACCCCATCCATGTCCCGCAGGCCGAGCAAAGGTGCTCGCAGCCATGGACAAAGGGAGCTCCGCAAGAACCACCGTATCCGTACCCCATCCTCGTCCTGCAGACAGCCAGGAGGTGGGCACGCTCGTGGGCAAAGGGAGAGCCGCACCACCCACCCCATCTCTGTAACATGTCACGGTCCCACAAGCAACTGGAGGGAACACGCAGCCACGGACATTCTCAGCTTGGGATCCTTTCACAGCAAGACGGGCGCAATTCCCACACTCCACGCAGAGACACCCTCAGCATTGCCAGCCACTCGTGGACGCACGCTTCCACGCTGGGCCACGTCTTCAGTGCCAAAGGTGTGAAAGAGCACCTCCCGAAAACTCAACAAGCGTCTTTCTTCCAGAAGAGCCCTCAGACCCACAACTCTCAGCAGCAAGTACCACCCAAAGCTTTATAATAGGGCCGTGGCTACCACCTGCTGCTTTTCGTTCTCTTTTAACCTTTGCCCAGCTGCTGCTCTGTACACTCATCCTACAGCCTCCTCCTTTCCTTCCCCAGCACTACCAATTCTTCTCTTCTAGTGTATTGCATCGTTTATTGAACTGCGCCTTCTCACTGGACTGCTGGAAAAGCGGCATCACATGGATGCAGCACCAACTCCAGGCACCAGCCCAGCCTGCTGATGTCACGGCCACCACATCGCAGCCAGCAGACTGCTCCTGGTGCTCCACCTCACAAAGGCCTTGCTGACACCACTAGCCCCAGAAGAGGATAAAAAGGGCTGCGCCAAGCCAGGCTGCCAGACGAGGGGGCAGGTGAGCGAGATCTGAGAGGAGCAGGCACCCAGGGGAAGGCAAGGAGGCTGGGGCTCCCCACAGCAATGGCGGGTGACTTCTCTTTGGCTGCTTCTCCTGACAATTACAGCCAGACTCCTGCAAAGGGACGCAACAAGCACGGCTCCTGTCCTCGCCCACCTCGGCACTTGCACGGAGAGATCTCAACACGCTGCAGGACAGATAAGACACCCCTGGCCACTCCCCATCCCGGGCTTGCAGGGAGCTTCCCAAAGCCACAGGCAAAGGGAACGCCACAAAACTGTGCCCTGGGGGGCTGAGGGCTGGTCCTGAAACGGACATCCTGGCACCAGCCATGGCCATGTCCCAGCCAGCAGACTACGCCTGGTGGTCCAGGTCAGAAAGGGGTTGGACACACGGCTGGCTGCGGAACGGTAGAAAAGGGGCTGCACCAGACGAGACTGGCAGGCGACGAGACGGGCTAGCAAAGACTTACAGGCTCTGAAAAAGCCACCGTATCTGTAGCCCATCCTCATCCTACAGACAGCCAGAAGGTGCCCACCCCTGTGGGCAAGGACAGCGCCACACCACCCACCCTGTCTCGACCCCATGCAGGTCCCACAGGCCGAGCAAAGGTGCTCGCAGCCATGGACAAAGGGAGCTCCGCAAGAACCACCGTATCCGTACCCCATCCTCGTCCTGCAGACAGCCAGGAGGTGCCCACCCCTGTGGGCAAGGACAGAGCCACACCACCCACCCTGTCTCGACCCCATCCAGGTCCCGCAGGCCGAGCAAAGCTGCTCGCAGCCATGGACAAAGGGAGCTCCGCAAGAACCACCGTATCCGTACCCCATCCTCGTCCTGCAGACAGCCAGGAGGTGGGCACGCTCGTGGGCAAAGGGAGAGCCGCACCACCCACCCCATCTCTGTAACATGTCACGGTCCCACAAGCAACTGGAGGGAACACGCAGCCACGGACATTCTCCGCTTTGGACCCTTTCACAGCAAGACAGGCGCAATTCCCACACTCCACGCAGAGACACCCTCAGCATTGCCAGCCACTCGTGGACGCACGCTTCCACGCTGGGCCACGTCTTCAGTGCCAAAGGTGTGAAAGAGCACCTCCCGAAAACTCAACAAGCGTCTTTCTTCCAGAAGAGCCCTCAGACCCACAACTCTCAGCAGCAAGTACCACCCAAAGCTTTATAACAGGGCCGTGGCTACCACGTGCTGCTTTTCGTTCTCTTTTAACCTTTGCCCAGCTGCTGCTCTGTACGCTCATCCTACAGCCTCCTCCTTTCCTTCCCCAGCACTACCAATTCTTCTCTTCTAGTGTATTGCATCGTTTATTGAACTGCGCCTTCTCACTGGACTGCTGGAAAAGCGGCATCACGCGGATGCAGCACCAACTCCAGGCACCAGCCCAGCCTGCTGATGTCACGGCCACCACATCGCAGCCAGCAGACTGCTCCTGGTGCTCCACCTCACAAAGGCCTTGCTGACACCACTAGCCCCAGAAGAGGATAAAAAGGGCTGCGCCAAGCCAGACTGCCAGACGAGGGGGCAGGTGAGCGAGATCTGAGAGGAGCAGGCACCCAGGGGAAGGCAAGGAGGCTGGGGCTCCCCACAGCAATGGCGGGTGACTTCTCTTTGGCTGCTTCTCCTGACAATTACAGCCAGACTCCTGCAAAGGGACGCAACAAGCACGGCTCCTGTCCTCGCCCACCTCGGCACTTGCACGGAGAGATCTCAACACGCTGCAGGACAGATAAGACACCCCTGGCAACTACCCAACACGGGCTTGCAGGGAGCTTCCCAAAGCCACAGGCAAAGGGAACGCCACAAAACTGTGCCCTGGGGGGCTGAGGGCTGGTCCCGAAACGGACATCCTGGCACCAGCCATGGCCATGTCCCAGCCAGCAGACTACGCCTGGTGGTCCAGGTCAGAAAGGGGTTGGACACACGGCTGGCTGCGGAACGGTAGAAAAGGGGCTGCACCAGACGAGAGTGGAAGACGACGAGACGGGCTAGCAAAGACTTACAGGCTCTGAAAAAGCCACCGTATCTGTAGCCCATCCTCATCCTACAGACAGCCAGAAGGTGCCCACCCCTGTGGGCAAGGACAGAGCCACACCACCCACCCTGTCTCGACCCCATGCAGGTCCCACAGGCCGAGCAAAGGTGCTCGCAGCCATGGACAAAGGGAGCTCCGCAAGAACCACCGTATCCGTACCCCATCCTCGTCCTGCAGACAGCCAGGAGGTGCCCACCCCTGTGGGCAAGGACAGAGCCACACCACCCACCCTGTCTCGACCCCATCCAGGTCCCGCAGGCCGAGCAAAGCTGCTCGCAGCCATGGACAAAGGGAGCTCCGCAAGAACCACCGTATCCGTACCCCATCCTCGTCCTGCAGACAGCCAGGAGGTGGGCACGCTCGTGGGCAAAGGGAGAGCCGCACCACCCACCCCATCTCTGTAACATGTCACGGTCCCACAAGCAACTGGAGGGAACACGCAGCCACGGACATTCTCAGCTTTGGACCCTTTCACAGCAAGACAGGCGCAATTCTCACACTCCACGCAGAGACACCCTCAGCATTGCCAGCCACTCGTGGACGCACGCTTCCACGCTGGGCCACGTCTTCAGTGCCAAAGGTGTGAAAGAGCACCTCCCGAAAACTCAACAAGCGTCTTTCTTCCAGAAGAGCCCTCAGACCCACAACTCTCAGCAGCAAGTACCACCCAAAGCTTTATAACAGGGCCGTGGCTACCACCTGCTGCTTTTCATTCTCTTTTAACCTTTGCCCAGCTGCTGCTCTGTACACTCATCCTACAGCCTCCTCCTTTCCTTCCCCAGCACTACCAATTCTTCTCTTCTAGTGTATTGCATCGTTTATTGAACTGCGCCTTCTCACTGGACTGCTGGAAAAGCGGCATCACGCGGATGCAGCACCAACTCCAGGCACCAGCCCAGCCTGCTGATGTCACGGCCACCACATCGCAGCCAGCAGACTGCTCCTGGTGCTCCACCTCACAAAGGCCTTGCTGACACCACTAGCCCCAGAAGAGGATAAAAAGGGCTGCGCCAAGCCAGACTGCCAGACGAGGGGGCAGGTGAGCGAGATCTGAGAGGAGCAGGCACCCAGGGGAAGGCAAGGAGGCTGGGGCTCCCCACGGCAATGGAGGGTGACTTCTCTTTGGCTGCTTCTCCTGACAATTACAGCCAGACTCCTGCAAAGGGACGCAACAAGGCCACGGCTCCTGTCCTCGCCCACCTCGGCACTTGCACTGAGAGCTCTCAACACGCTACGGGACAGATGAGACACCCCTGGCCACTCCCCATCCCGGGCTTGCAGGGAGCTTCCCAAAGCCACAGGCAAAGGGAACGCCACAAAACTGTGCCCTGGGGGGCTGAGGGCTGGTCCCGAAACGGACATCCTAGCACCAGCCATGGCCATGTCCCAGCCAGCAGACTACGCCTGGTGGTCCAGGTCAGAAAGGGGTTGGACACACGGCTGGCTGCGGAACGGTAGAAAAGGGGCTGCACCAGACGAGACTGGCAGGCGACGAGACGGGCTAGCAAAGACTTACAGGCTCTGAAAAAGCCACCGTATCTGTAGCCCATCCTCATCCTACAGACAGCCAGAAGGTGCCCACCCCTGTGGGCAAGGACAGCGCCACACCACCCACCCTGTCTCGACCCCATCCATGTCCCGCAGGCCGAGCAAAGGTGCTCGCAGCCATGGACAAAGGGAGCTCCGCAAGAACCACCGTATCCGTACCCCATCCTCGTCCTGCAGACAGCCAGGAGGTGCCCACCCCTGTGGGCAAGGACAGAGCCACACCACCCACCCTGTCTCGACCCCATCCAGGTCCCGCAGGCCGAGCAAAGCTGCTCGCAGCCATGGACAAAGGGAGCTCCGCAAGAACCACCGTATCCGTACCCCATCCTCGTCCTGCAGACAGCCAGGAGGTGGGCACGCTCGTGGGCAAAGGGAGAGCCGCACCACCCACCCCATCTCTGTAACATGTCACGGTCCCACAAGCAACTGGAGGGAACACGCAGCCACGGACATTCTCCGCTTTGGACCCTTTCACAGCAAGACAGGCGCAATTCCCACACTCCACGCAGAGACACCCTCAGCATTGCCAGCCACTCGTGGACGCACGCTTCCACGCAGGGCCACGTCTTCAGTGCCAAAGGTGTGAAAGAGCACCTCCCGAAAACTCAGCAAGCGTCTTTCTTCCAGAAGAGCCCTCAGACCCACAACTCTCAGCAGCAAGTACCACTCAAAGCGTCAAACCAGGGCCGTGGCTACCACCTGCTGCTTTTCGTTCTCTTTTAACCTTTGCCCAGCTGCTGCTCTGTACACTCATCCTACAGCCTCCTCCTTTCCTTCCCCAGCACTACCAATTCTTCTAGCGTATTGCATCGTTTATTGAACTGCGCCTTCTCACTGGACTGCTGGAAAAGCGGCATCACACGGATGCAGCACCAACTCCAGGCACCAGCCCAGCCTGCTGATGTCACGGCCACCACATCGCAGCCAGCAGACTGCTCCTGGTGCTCCACCTCACAAAGGCCTTGCTGACACCACTAGCCCCAGAAGAGGATAAAAAGGGCTGCGCCAAGCCAGGCTGCCAGACGAGGGGGCAGGTGAGCGAGATCTGAGAGGAGCAGGCACCCAGGGGAAGGCAAGGAGGCTGGGGCTCCCCACAGCAATGGCGGGTGACTTCTCTTTGGCTGCTTCTCCTGACAATTACAGCCAGACTCCTACAAAGGGACGCAACAAGGCCACGGCTCCTGTCCTCGCCCACCTCGGCACTTGCACGGAGAGATCTCAACACGCTACGGGTCAGATGAGACACCCCTGGCCACTCCCCATCCCGGGCTTGCAGGGAGCTTCCCAAAGCCACAGGCAAAGGGAACGCCACAAAACTGTGCCCTGGGGGGCTGAGGGCTGGTCCCGAAACGGACATCCTGGCACCAGCCATGGCCATGTCCCAGCCAGCAGACTACGCCTGGTGGTCCAGGTCAGAAAGGGGTTGGACACACGGCTGGCTGCGGAACGGTAGAAAAGGGGCTGCACCAGACGAGACTGGCAGGCGACGAGACGGGCTAGCAAAGACTTACAGGCTCTGAAAAAGCCACCGTATCTGTAGCCCATCCTCATCCTACAGACAGCCAGAAGGTGCCCACCCCTGTGGGCAAGGACAGCGCCACACCACCCACCCTGTCTCGACCCCATCCAGGTCCCACAGGCTGAGCAAAGGTGCTCGCAGCCATGGACAAAGGGAGCTCCGCAAGAACCACCGTATCCGTACCCCATCCTCGTCCTGCAGACAGCCAGGAGGTGCCCACCCCTGTGGGCAAGGACAGAGCCACACCACCCACCCTGTCTCGACCCCATCCAGGTCCCGCAGGCCGAGCAAAGCTGCTCGCAGCCATGGACAAAGGGAGCTCCGCAAGAACCACCGTATCCGTACCCCATCCTCGTCCTGCAGACAGCCAGGAGGTGGGCACGCTCGTGGGCAAAGGGAGAGCCGCACCACCCACCCCATCTCTGTAACATGTCACGGTCCCACAAGCAACTGGAGGGAACACGCAGCCACGGACATTCTCCGCTTTGGACCCTTTCACAGCAAGACAGGCGCAATTCCCACACTCCACGCAGAGACACCCTCAGCATTGCCAGCCACTCGTGGACGCACGCTTCCACGCTGGGCCACGTCTTCAGTGCCAAAGGTGTGAAAGAGCACCTCCCGAAAACTCAACAAGCGTCTTTCTTCCAGAAGAGCCCTCAGACCCACAACTCTCAGCAGCAAGTACCACCCAAAGCTTTATAACAGGGCCGTGGCTACCACGTGCTGCTTTTCGTTCTCTTTTAACCTTTGCCCAGCTGCTGCTCTGTACGCTCATCCTACAGCCTCCTCCTTTCCTTCCCCAGCACTACCAATTCTTCTCTTCTAGTGTATTGCATCGTTTATTGAACTGCGCCTTCTCACTGGACTGCTGGAAAAGCGGCATCACGCGGATGCAGCACCAACTCCAGGCACCAGCCCAGCCTGCTGATGTCACGGCCACCACATCGCAGCCAGCAGACTGCTCCTGGTGCTCCACCTCACAAAGGCCTTGCTGACACCACTAGCCCCAGAAGAGGATAAAAAGGGCTGCGCCAAGCCAGACTGCCAGACGAGGGGGCAGGTGAGCGAGATCTGAGAGGAGCAGGCACCCAGGGGAAGGCAAGGAGGCTGGGGCTCCCCACAGCAATGGCGGGTGACTTCTCTTTGGCTGCTTCTCCTGACAATTACAGCCAGACTCCTGCAAAGGGACGCAACAAGCACGGCTCCTGTCCTCGCCCACCTCGGCACTTGCACGGAGAGATCTCAACACGCTGCAGGACAGATAAGACACCCCTGGCAACTACCCAACACGGGCTTGCAGGGAGCTTCCCAAAGCCACAGGCAAAGGGAACGCCACAAAACTGTGCCCTGGGGGGCTGAGGGCTGGTCCCGAAACGGACATCCTGGCACCAGCCATGGCCATGTCCCAGCCAGCAGACTACGCCTGGTGGTCCAGGTCAGAAAGGGGTTGGACACACGGCTGGCTGCGGAACGGTAGAAAAGGGGCTGCACCAGACGAGAGTGGAAGACGACGAGACGGGCTAGCAAAGACTTACAGGCTCTGAAAAAGCCACCGTATCTGTAGCCCATCCTCATCCTACAGACAGCCAGAAGGTGCCCACCCCTGTGGGCAAGGACAGAGCCACACCACCCACCCTGTCTCGACCCCATGCAGGTCCCACAGGCCGAGCAAAGGTGCTCGCAGCCATGGACAAAGGGAGCTCCGCAAGAACCACCGTATCCGTACCCCATCCTCGTCCTGCAGACAGCCAGGAGGTGCCCACCCCTGTGGGCAAGGACAGAGCCACACCACCCACCCTGTCTCGACCCCATCCAGGTCCCGCAGGCCGAGCAAAGCTGCTCGCAGCCATGGACAAAGGGAGCTCCGCAAGAACCACCGTATCCGTACCCCATCCTCGTCCTGCAGACAGCCAGGAGGTGGGCACGCTCGTGGGCAAAGGGAGAGCCGCACCACCCACCCCATCTCTGTAACATGTCACGGTCCCACAAGCAACTGGAGGGAACACGCAGCCACGGACATTCTCAGCTTTGGACCCTTTCACAGCAAGACAGGCGCAATTCCCACACTCCACGCAGAGACACCCTCAGCATTGCCAGCCACTCGTGGACGCACGCTTCCACGCTGGGCCACGTCTTCAGTGCCAAAGGTGTGAAAGAGCACCTCCCGAAAACTCAACAAGCGTCTTTCTTCCAGAAGAGCCCTCAGACCCACAACTCTCAGCAGCAAGTACCACCCAAAGCTTTATAACAGGGCCGTGGCTACCACCTGCTGCTTTTCATTCTCTTTTAACCTTTGCCCAGCTGCTGCTCTGTACACTCATCCTACAGCCTCCTCCTTTCCTTCCCCAGCACTACCAATTCTTCTCTTCTAGTGTATTGCATCGTTTATTGAACTGCGCCTTCTCACTGGACTGCTGGAAAAGCGGCATCACGCGGATGCAGCACCAACTCCAGGCACCAGCCCAGCCTGCTGATGTCACGGCCACCACATCGCAGCCAGCAGACTGCTCCTGGTGCTCCACCTCACAAAGGCCTTGCTGACACCACTAGCCCCAGAAGAGGATAAAAAGGGCTGCGCCAAGCCAGACTGCCAGACGAGGGGGCAGGTGAGCGAGATCTGAGAGGAGCAGGCACCCAGGGGAAGGCAAGGAGGCTGGGGCTCCCCACGGCAATGGAGGGTGACTTCTCTTTGGCTGCTTCTCCTGACAATTACAGCCAGACTCCTGCAAAGGGACGCAACAAGGCCACGGCTCCTGTCCTCGCCCACCTCGGCACTTGCACTGAGAGCTCTCAACACGCTACGGGACAGATGAGACACCCCTGGCCACTCCCCATCCCGGGCTTGCAGGGAGCTTCCCAAAGCCACAGGCAAAGGGAACGCCACAAAACTGTGCCCTGGGGGGCTGAGGGCTGGTCCCGAAACGGACATCCTAGCACCAGCCATGGCCATGTCCCAGCCAGCAGACTACGCCTGGTGGTCCAGGTCAGAAAGGGGTTGGACACACGGCTGGCTGCGGAACGGTAGAAAAGGGGCTGCACCAGACGAGACTGGCAGGCGACGAGACGGGCTAGCAAAGACTTACAGGCTCTGAAAAAGCCACCGTATCTGTAGCCCATCCTCATCCTACAGACAGCCAGAAGGTGCCCACCCCTGTGGGCAAGGACAGCGCCACACCACCCACCCTGTCTCGACCCCATCCATGTCCCGCAGGCCGAGCAAAGGTGCTCGCAGCCATGGACAAAGGGAGCTCCGCAAGAACCACCGTATCCGTACCCCATCCTCGTCCTGCAGACAGCCAGGAGGTGCCCACCCCTGTGGGCAAGGACAGAGCCACACCACCCACCCTGTCTCGACCCCATCCAGGTCCCGCAGGCCGAGCAAAGCTGCTCGCAGCCATGGACAAAGGGAGCTCCGCAAGAACCACCGTATCCGTACCCCATCCTCGTCCTGCAGACAGCCAGGAGGTGGGCACGCTCGTGGGCAAAGGGAGAGCCGCACCACCCACCCCATCTCTGTAACATGTCACGGTCCCACAAGCAACTGGAGGGAACACGCAGCCACGGACATTCTCCGCTTTGGACCCTTTCACAGCAAGACAGGCGCAATTCCCACACTCCACGCAGAGACACCCTCAGCATTGCCAGCCACTCGTGGACGCACGCTTCCACGCAGGGCCACGTCTTCAGTGCCAAAGGTGTGAAAGAGCACCTCCCGAAAACTCAGCAAGCGTCTTTCTTCCAGAAGAGCCCTCAGACCCACAACTCTCAGCAGCAAGTACCACTCAAAGCGTCAAACCAGGGCCGTGGCTACCACCTGCTGCTTTTCGTTCTCTTTTAACCTTTGCCCAGCTGCTGCTCTGTACACTCATCCTACAGCCTCCTCCTTTCCTTCCCCAGCACTACCAATTCTTCTAGCGTATTGCATCGTTTATTGAACTGCGCCTTCTCACTGGACTGCTGGAAAAGCGGCATCACACGGATGCAGCACCAACTCCAGGCACCAGCCCAGCCTGCTGATGTCACGGCCACCACATCGCAGCCAGCAGACTGCTCCTGGTGCTCCACCTCACAAAGGCCTTGCTGACACCACTAGCCCCAGAAGAGGATAAAAAGGGCTGCGCCAAGCCAGGCTGCCAGACGAGGGGGCAGGTGAGCGAGATCTGAGAGGAGCAGGCACCCAGGGGAAGGCAAGGAGGCTGGGGCTCCCCACAGCAATGGCGGGTGACTTCTCTTTGGCTGCTTCTCCTGACAATTACAGCCAGACTCCTACAAAGGGACGCAACAAGGCCACGGCTCCTGTCCTCGCCCACCTCGGCACTTGCACGGAGAGATCTCAACACGCTACGGGTCAGATGAGACACCCCTGGCCACTCCCCATCCCGGGCTTGCAGGGAGCTTCCCAAAGCCACAGGCAAAGGGAACGCCACAAAACTGTGCCCTGGGGGGCTGAGGGCTGGTCCCGAAACGGACATCCTGGCACCAGCCATGGCCATGTCCCAGCCAGCAGACTACGCCTGGTGGTCCAGGTCAGAAAGGGGTTGGACACACGGCTGGCTGCGGAACGGTAGAAAAGGGGCTGCACCAGACGAGACTGGCAGGCGACGAGACGGGCTAGCAAAGACTTACAGGCTCTGAAAAAGCCACCGTATCTGTAGCCCATCCTCATCCTACAGACAGCCAGAAGGTGCCCACCCCTGTGGGCAAGGACAGCGCCACACCACCCACCCTGTCTCGACCCCATGCAGGTCCCACAGGCCGAGCAAAGGTGCTCGCAGCCATGGACAAAGGGAGCTCCGCAAGAACCACCGTATCCGTACCCCATCCTCGTCCTGCAGACAGCCAGGAGGTGCCCACCCCTGTGGGCAAGGACAGAGCCACACCACCCACCCTGTCTCGACCCCATCCAGGTCCCGCAGGCCGAGCAAAGCTGCTCGCAGCCATGGACAAAGGGAGCTCCGCAAGAACCACCGTATCCGTACCCCATCCTCGTCCTGCAGACAGCCAGGAGGTGGGCACGCTCGTGGGCAAAGGGAGAGCCGCACCACCCACCCCATCTCTGTAACATGTCACGGTCCCACAAGCAACTGGAGGGAACACGCAGCCACGGACATTCTCCGCTTTGGACCCTTTCACAGCAAGACAGGCGCAATTCCCACACTCCACGCAGAGACACCCTCAGCATTGCCAGCCACTCGTGGACGCACGCTTCCACGCAGGGCCACGTCTTCAGTGCCAAAGGTGTGAAAGAGCACCTCCCGAAAACTCAGCAAGCGTCTTTCTTCCAGAAGAGCCCTCAGACCCACAACTCTCAGCAGCAAGTACCACTCAAAGCGTCAAACCAGGGCCGTGGCTACCACCTGCTGCTTTTCGTTCTCTTTTAACCTTTGCCCAGCTGCTGCTCTGTACACTCATCCTACAGCCTCCTCCTTTCCTTCCCCAGCACTACCAATTCTTCTCTTCTAGTGTATTGCATCATTTATTGAACTGCGCCTTCTCACTGGACTGCTGGAAAAGCGGCATCACATGGATGCAGCACCAACTCCAGGCACCAGCCCAGCCTGCTGATGTCACGGCCACCACATCGCAGCCAGCAGACTGCTCCTGGTGCTCCACCTCACAAAGGCACTGCTGACACCACTAGCCCCAGAAGAGGATAAAAAGGGCTGCGCCAAGCCAGACTGCCAGACGAGGGGGCAGGTGAGCGAGATCTGAGAGGAGCAGGCACCCAGGGGAAGGCAAGGAGGCTGGGGCTCCCCACAGCAATGGCGGGTGACTTCTCTTTGGCTGCTTCTCCTGACAATTACAGCCAGACTCCTGCAAAGGGACGCAACAAGGCCACGGCTCCTGTCCTCGCCCACCTCGGCACTTGCACGGAGAGATCTCAACACGCTGCAGGACAGATAAGACACCCCTGGCAACTACCCATCACGGGCTTGCAGGGAGCTTCCCAAAGCCACAGGCAAAGGGAACGCCACAAAACTGTGCCCTGGGGGGCTGAGGGCTGGTCCCGAAACGGACATCCTGGCACCAGCCATGGCCATGTCCCAGCCAGCAGACTACGCCTGGTGGTCCAGGTCAGAAAGGGGTTGGACACACGGCTGGCTGCGGAACGGTAGAAAAGGGGCTGCACCAGACGAGAGTGGAAGACGACGAGACGGGCTAGCAAAGACTTACAGGCTCTGAAAAAGCCACCGTATCTGTAGCCCATCCTCATCCTACAGACAGCCAGAAGGTGCCCACCCCTGTGGGCAAGGACAGCGCCACACCACCCACCCTGTCTCGACCCCATGCAGGTCCCACAGGCCGAGCAAAGGTGCTCGCAGCCATGGACAAAGGGAGCTCCGCAAGAACCACCGTATCCGTACCCCATCCTCGTCCTGCAGACAGCCAGGAGGTGCCCACCCCTGTGGGCAAGGACAGAGCCACACCACCCACCCTGTCTCGACCCCATCCAGGTCCCGCAGGCCGAGCAAAGCTGCTCGCAGCCATGGACAAAGGGAGCTCCGCAAGAACCACCGTATCCGTACCCCATCCTCGTCCTGCAGACAGCCAGGAGGTGGGCACGCTCGTGGGCAAAGGGAGAGCCGCACCACCCACCCCATCTCTGTAACATGTCACGGTCCCACAAGCAACTGGAGGGAACACGCAGCCACGGACATTCTCCGCTTTGGACCCTTTCACAGCAAGACAGGCGCAATTCCCACACTCCACGCAGAGACACCCTCAGCATTGCCAGCCACTCGTGGACGCACGCTTCCACGCAGGGCCACGTCTTCAGTGCCAAAGGTGTGAAAGAGCACCTCCCGAAAACTCAGCAAGCGTCTTTCTTCCAGAAGAGCCCTCAGACCCACAACTCTCAGCAGCAAGTACCACTCAAAGCGTCAAACCAGGGCCGTGGCTACCACCTGCTGCTTTTTGTTCTCTTTTAACCTTTGCCCAGCTGCTGCTCTGTACACTCATCCTACAGCCTCCTCCTTTCCTTCCCCAGCACTACCAATTCTTCTCTTCTAGCGTATTGCATCGTTTATTGAACTGCGCCTTCTCACTGGACTGCTGGAAAAGCGGCATCACATGGATGCAGCACCAACTCCAGGCACCAGCCCAGCCTGCTGATGTCACGGCCACCACATCGCAGCCAGCAGACTGCTCCTGGTGCTCCACCTCACAAAGGCACTGCTGACACCACTAGCCCCAGAAGAGGATAAAAAGGGCTGCGCCAAGCCAGACTGCCAGACGAGGGGGCAGGTGAGCGAGATCTGAGAGGAGCAGGCACCCAGGGGAAGGCAAGGAGGCTGGGGCTCCCCACAGCAATGGCGGGTGACTTCTCTTTGGCTGCTTCTCCTGACAATTACAGCCAGACTCCTGCAAAGGGACGCAACAAGGCCACGGCTCCTGTCCTCGCCCACCTCGGCACTTGCACGGAGAGATCTCAACACGCTGCAGGACAGATAAGACACCCCTGGCAACTACCCATCACGGGCTTGCAGGGAGCTTCCCAAAGCCACAGGCAAAGGGAACGCCACAAAACTGTGCCCTGGGGGGCTGAGGGCTGGTCCCGAAACGGACATCCTGGCACCAGCCATGGCCATGTCCCAGCCAGCAGACTACGCCTGGTGGTCCAGGTCAGAAAGGGGTTGGACACACGGCTGGCTGCGGAACGGTAGAAAAGGGGCTGCACCAGACGAGAGTGGAAGACGACGAGACGGGCTAGCAAAGACTTACAGGCTCTGAAAAAGCCACCGTATCTGTAGCCCATCCTCATCCTACAGACAGCCAGAAGGTGCCCACCCCTGTGGGCAAGGACAGCGCCACACCACCCACCCTGTCTCGACCCCATGCAGGTCCCACAGGCCGAGCAAAGGTGCTCGCAGCCATGGACAAAGGGAGCTCCGCAAGAACCACCGTATCCGTACCCCATCCTCGTCCTGCAGACAGCCAGGAAGTGCCCACCCCTGTGGGCAAGGACAGAGCCACACCACCCACCCTGTCTCGACCCCATCCAGGTCCCGCAGGCCGAGCAAAGCTGCTCGCAGCCATGGACAAAGGGAGCTCCGCAAGAACCACCGTATCCGTACCCCATCCTCGTCCTGCAGACAGCCAGGAGGTGGGCACGCTCGTGGGCAAAGGGAGAGCCACACCACCCACCCCATCTCTGTAACATGTCAGGGTCCCACAAGCAACTGGAGGGAACACGCAGCCATGGACATTCTCAGCTTGGGATCCTTTCACAGCAAGACAGGCGCAATTCCCACACTCCACGCAGAGACACCCTCAGCATTGCCAGCCACTCGTGGACGCACGCTTCCACGCTGGGCCATGTCTTCAGTGCCAAAGGTGTGAAAGAGCACCTCCCGAAAACTCAGCAAGCGTCTTTCTTCCAGAAGAGCCCTCAGACCCACAACTCTCAGCAGCAAGTACCACTCAAAGCGTCAAACCAGGGCCGTGGCTACCACCTGCTGCTTTTCGTTCTCTTTTAACCTTTGCCCAGCTGCTGCTCTGTACACTCATCCTACAGCCTCCTCCTTTCCTTCCCCAGCACTACCAATTCTTCTCTTCTAGTGTATTGCATCGTTTATTGAACTGCGCCTTCTCACTGGACTGCTGGAAAAGCGGCATCACACGGATGCAGCACCAACTCCAGGCACCAGCCCAGCCTGCTGATGTCACGGCCACCACATCGCAGCCAGCAGACTGCTCCTGGTGCTCCACCTCACAAAGGCCTTGCTGACACCACTAGCCCCAGAAGAGGATAAAAAGGGCTGCGCCAAGCCAGACTGCCAGACGAGGGGGCAGGTGAGCGAGATCTGAGAGGAGCAGGCACCCAGGGGAAGGCAAGGAGGCTGGGGCTCCCCACGGCAATGGAGGATGACTTCTCTTTGGCTGCTTCTCCTGACAATTACAGCCAGACTCCTGCAAAGGGACGCAACAAGGCCACGACTCCCGTCCTCGCCGACCTCGTCACTTGCACGGAGAGATCTCAACACGCTACGGGTCAGATGAGACACCCCTGGCCACTCCCCATCCCGGGCTTGCAGGGAGCTTCCCAAAGCCACAGGCAAAGGGAACGCCACAAAACTGTGCCCTGGGGGGCTGAGGGCTGGTCCCGAAACGGACATCCTGGCACCAGCCATGGCCATGTCCCAGCCAGCAGACTACGCCTGGTGGTCCAGGTCAGAAAGGGGTTGGACACACGGCTGGCTGCGGAACGGTAGAAAAGGGGCTGCACCAGACGAGACTGGCAGACGACGAGACGGGCTAGCAAAGACTTACAGGCTCTGAAAAAGCCACCGTATCTGTAGCCCATCCTCATCCTACAGACAGCCAGAAGGTGCCCACCCCTGTGGGCAAGGACAGCGCCACACCACCCACCCTGTCTCGACCCCACGCAGGTCCCACAGGCCGAGCAAAGGTGCTCGCAGCCATGGACAAAGGGAGCTCCGCAAGAACCACCGTATCCGTACCCCATCCTCTTCCTGCAGACAGCCAGGAGGTGCCCACCCCTGTGGGCAAGGACAGAGCCACACCACCCACCCTGTCTCGACCCCATCCATGTCCCGCAGGCCGAGCAAAGCTGCTCGCAGCCATGGACAAAGGGAGCTCCGCAAGAACCACCGTATCCGTACCCCATCCCCGTCCTGCAGACAGCCAGGAGGTGGGCACGCTCGTGGGCAAAGGGAGAGCCGCACCACCCACCCCATCTCTGTAACATGTCACGGTCCCACAAGCAACTGGAGGGAACACGCAGCCACGGACATTCTCAGCTTTGGACCCTTTCACAGCAAGACAGGCGCAATTCTCACACCCCACGCAGAGACACCCTCAGCATTGCCAGCCACTCGTGGACGCACGCTTCCACACTGGGCCATGTCTTCAGTGCCAAAGGTGTGAAAGAGCACCTCCCGAAAACTCAACAAGCGTCTTTCTTCCAGAAGAGCCCTCAGACCCACAACTCTCAGCAGCAAGTACCACCCAAAGCGTCAAAACAGGGCCGTGGCTACCACCTGCTGCTTTTCGTTCTCTTTTAACCTTTGCCCAGCTGCTGCTCTGTACACTCATCCTACAGCCTCCTCCTTTCCTTCCCCAGCACTACCAATTCTTCTCTTCTAGCGTATTGCATCGTTTATTGAACTGCGCCTTCTCACTGGACTGCTGGAAAAGCGGCATCACACGGATGCAGCACCAACTCCAGGCACCAGCCCAGCCTGCTGATGTCACGGCCACCACATCGCAGCCAGCAGACTGCTCCTGGTGCTCCACCTCACAAAGGCCTTGCTGACACCACTAGCCCCAGAAGAGGATAAAAAGGGCTGCGCCAAGCCAGACTGCCAGACGAGGGGGCAGGTGAGCGAGATCTGAGAGGAGCAGGCACCCAGGGGAAGGCAAGGAGGCTGGGGCTCCCCACAGCAATGGCGGGTGACTTCTCTTTGGCTGCTTCTCCTGACAATTACAGCCAGACTCCTGCAAAGGGACGCAACAAGGCCACGGCTCTTGTCCTCGCCCACCTCGGCACCTGCACGGAGAGATCTCAACACGCTACGGGTCAGATGAGACACCCCTGGCAACTACCCATCGCGGGCTTGCAGGGAGTTTCCCAAAGCCACAGGCAAAGGGAACGCCACAAAACTGTGCCCTGGGGGGCTGAGGGCTGGTCCCGAAACGGACATCCTGGCACCAGCCATGGCCACGTCCCAGCCAGCAGACTACGCCTGGTGGTCCAGGTCAGAAAGGGGTTGGACACACGGCTGGCTGCGGAACGGTAGAAAAGGGGCTGCACCAGACGAGAGTGGCAGGCGACGAGACGGGCTAGCAAAGACTTACAGGCTCTGAAAAAGCCACCGTATCTGTAGCCCATCCTCACCCTACAGACAGCCAGAAGGTGCCCACCCCTGTGGGCAAGGACAGCGCCACACCACCCACCCTGTCTCGACCCCACGCAGGTCCCACAGGCCGAGCAAAGGTGCTCGCAGCCATGGACAAAGGGAGCTCCGCAAGAACCACCGTATCCGTACCCCATCCTCTTCCTGCAGACAGCCAGGAGGTGCCCACCCCTGTGGGCAAGGACAGAGCCACACCACCCACCCTGTCTCGACCCCATCCATGTCCCGCAGGCCGAGCAAAGCTGCTCGCAGCCATGGACAAAGGGAGCTCCGCAAGAACCACCGTATCCGTACCCCATCCCCGTCCTGCAGACAGCCAGGAGGTGGGCACGCTCGTGGGCAAAGGGAGAGCCGCACCACCCACCCCATCTCTGTAACATGTCACGGTCCCACAAGCAACTGGAGGGAACACGCAGCCACGGACATTCTCAGCTTTGGACCCTTTCACAGCAAGACAGGCGCAATTCTCACACCCCACGCAGAGACACCCTCAGCATTGCCAGCCACTCGTGGACGCACGCTTCCACACTGGGCCATGTCTTCAGTGCCAAAGGTGTGAAAGAGCACCTCCCGAAAACTCAACAAGCGTCTTTCTTCCAGAAGAGCCCTCAGACCCACAACTCTCAGCAGCAAGTACCACCCAAAGCTTTATAACAGGGCCGTGGCTACCACCTGCTGCTTTTCGTTCTCTTTTAACCTTTGCCCAGCTGCTGCTCTGTACACTCATCCTACAGCCTCCTCCTTTCCTTCCCCAGCACTACCAATTCTTCTCTTCTAGCGTATTGCATCGTTTATTGAACTGCGCCTTCTCACTGGACTGCTGGAAAAGCGGCATCACACGGATGCAGCACCAACTCCAGGCACCAGCCCAGCCTGCTGATGTCACGGCCACCACATCGCAGCCAGCAGACTGCTCCTGGTGCTCCACCTCACAAAGGCCTTGCTGACACCACTAGCCCCAGAAGAGGATAAAAAGGGCTGCGCCAAGCCAGACTGCCAGACGAGGGGGCAGGTGAGCGAGATCTGAGAGGAGCAGGCACCCAGGGGAAGGCAAGGAGGCTGGGGCTCCCCACAGCAATGGCGGGTGACTTCTCTTTGGCTGCTTCTCCTGACAATTACAGCCAGACTCCTGCAAAGGGATGCAACAAGGCCACGGCTCTTGTCCTCGCCCACCTCGGCACCTGCACGGAGAGATCTCAACACGCTACGGGTCAGATGAGACACCCCTGGCAACTACCCATCGCGGGCTTGCAGGGAGTTTCCCAAAGCCACAGGCAAAGGGAACGCCACAAAACTGTGCCCTGGGGGGCTGAGGGCTGGTCCCGAAACGGACATCCTGGCACCAGCCATGGCCACGTCCCAGCCAGCAGACTACGCCTGGTGGTCCAGGTCAGAAAGGGGTTGGACACACGGCTGGCTGCGGAACGGTAGAAAAGGGGCTGCACCAGACGAGAGTGGCAGGCGACGAGACGGGCTAGCAAAGACTTACAGGCTCTGAAAAAGCCACCGTATCTGTAGCCCATCCTCACCCTACAGACAGCCAGAAGGTGCCCACCCCTGTGGGCAAGGACAGTGCCACACCACCCACCCTGTCTCGACCCCATCCAGGTCCCGCAGGCCGAGCAAAGGTGCTCGCAGCCATGGACAAAGGGACCTCCGAAAGAACCACCGTATCCGTACCCCATCCTCGCGCTACGCACAGCCAGAAGGTGCCCACCCCTGTGGGCAAGGACAGAGCCACACCACCCACCCTGTCTCGACCCCATCCAGGTCCCGCAGGCCGAGCAAAGGTGCTCGCAGCCATGGACAAAGGGAGCTGCGCAAGAACCACCGTATCCGTACCCCATCCCCGTCCTGCAGACAGCCAGGAGGTGGGCACGCTCGTGGGCAAAGGGAGAGCCGCACCACCCACCCTATCTCTGTAACATGTCACGGTCCCACAAGCAACTGGAGGGAACACGCAGCCACGGACATTCTCAGCTTTGGACCCTTTCACAGCAAGACAGGCGCAATTCTCACACCCCACGCAGAGACACCCTCAGCATTGCCAGCCACTCGTGGACGCACGCTTCCACACTGGGCCATGTCTTCAGTGCCAAAGGTGTGAAAGAGCACCTCCCGAAAACTCAACAAGCGTCTTTCTTCCAGAAGAGCCCTCAGACCCACAACTCTCAGCAGCAAGTACCACCCAAAGCTTTATAACAGGGCCGTGGCTACCACCTGCTGCTTTTCGTTCTCTTTTAACCTTTGCCCAGCTGCTGCTTTGTACACTCATCCTACAGCCTCCTCCTTTCCTTCCCCAGCACTACCAATTCTTCTCTTCTAGTGTATTGCATCGTTTATTGAACTGCGCCTTCTCACTGGACTGCTGGAAAAGTGGCATCACACGGATGCAGCACCAACTCCAGGCACCAGCCCAGCCTGCTGATGTCACGGCCACCACATCGCAGCCAGCAGACTGCTCCTGGTGCTCCACCTCACAAAGGCCTTGCTGACACCAGCAGCCCCAGAAGAGGATAAAAAGGGCTGCGCCAAGCCAGACTGCCAGACGAGGGGGCAGGTGAGCGAGATCTGAGAGGAGCAGGCACCCAGGGGAAGGCAAGGAGGCTGGGGCTCCCCACAGCAATGGCGGGTGACTTCTCTTTGGCTGCTTCTCCTGACAATTACAGCCAGACTCCTGCAAAGGGAAGCAGCAAGGCCATGGCTCCTGTCCTCGCCCACCTCGTCACTTGCACGGAGAGCTCTCAACACGCTACTGGACAGACAAGACACCCCTGGCCACTACCCATCGCGGGCTTGCAGGGAGCTTCCCAAAGCCACAGGCAAAGGGAACGCCACAAAACTGTGCCCTGGGGGGCTGAGGGCTGGTCCCGAAACGGACATCCTGGCACCAGCCATGGCCACGTCCCAGCCAGCAGACTACGCCTGGTGGTCCAGGTCAGAAAGGGGTTGGACACACGGCTGGCTGCGGAACGGTAGAAAAGGGGCTGCACCAGACGAGACTGGCAGACGACGAGACGGGCTAGCAAAGACTTACAGGCTCTGAAAAAGCCACCGTATCTGTAGCCCATCCTCATCCTACAGACAGCCAGAAGGTGCCCACCCCTGTGGGCAAGGACAGAGCCACACCACCCACCCTGTCTCGACCCCATCCAGGTCCCGCAGGCCGAGCAAAGGTGCTCGCAGCCATGGACAAAGGGAGCTCCGCAAGAACCACCGTATCCGTACCCCATCCCCGTCCTGCAGACAGCCAGGAGGTGGGCACGCTCGTGGGCAAAGGGAGAGCCGCACCACCCACCCCATCTCTGTAACATGTCACGGTCCCACAAGCAACTGGAGGGAACACGCAGCCACGGACATTCTCCGCTTGGGATCCTTTCACAGCAAGACAGGCGCAATTCCCACACTCCACGCAGAGACACCCTCAGCATTGCCAGCCACTCGTGGACGCACGCTTCCACGCTGGGCCACGTCTTCAGTGTCAAAGGTGTGAAAGAGCACCTCCCGAAAACTCAACAAGCGTCTTTCTTCCAGAAGAGCCCTCAGACCCAGAATTCTCAGCAGCAAGTACCACCGAAAGCGTCAAAACAGGGCCGTGGCTACCACCTGCTGCTTTTCGGTCTCTTTTAACCTTTGCCCAGCTGCTGCTCTGTACACTCATCCTACAGCCTCCTCCTTTCCTTCCCCAGCACTACCAATTCTTCTCTTCTAGTGTATTGCATCGTTTATTGAACTGCGCCTTCTCACTGGACTGCTGGAAAAGCGGCATCACACGGATGCAGCACCAACTCCAGGCACCAGCCCAGCCTGCTGATGTCACGGCCACCACATCGCAGCCAGCAGACTGCTCCTGGTGCTCCACCTCACAAAGGCCTTGCTGACACCACTAGCCCCAGAAGAGGATAAAAAGGGCTGCGCCAAGCCAGACTGCCAGACGAGGGGGCAGGTGAGCGAGATCTGAGAGGAGCAGGCACCCAGGGGAAGGCAAGGAGGCTGGGGCTCCCCACAGCAATGGCGGGTGACTTCTCTTTGGCTGCTTCTCCTGACAATTACAGCCAGACTCCTGCAAAGGGACGCAACAAGGCCACGGCTCCTGTCCTCGCCCACCTCGGCACTTGCACGGAGAGATCTCAACATGCTACGGGTCAGATGAGACACCCCTGGCCACTCCCCATCCCGGGCTTGCAGGGAGCTTCCCAAAGCCACAGGCAAAGGGAACGCCACAAAACTGTGCCCTGGGGGGCTGAGGGCTGGTCCCGAAACGGACATCCTGGCACCAGCCATGGCCATGTCCCAGCCAGCAGACTACGCCTGGTGGTCCAGGTCAGAAAGGGGTTGGAAACACGGCTGGCTGCGGAACGGTAGAAAAGGGGCTGCACCAGACGAGACTGGCAGACGACGAGACGGGCTAGCAAAGACTTACAGGCTCTGAAAAAGCCACCGTATCTGTAGCCCATCCTCATCCTACAGACAGCCAGAAGGTGCCCACCCTTGTGGGCAAGGACAGCGCCACACCACCCACCCTGTCTCGACCCCATCCATGTCCCGCAGGCCGAGCAAAGGTGCTCGCAGCCATGGACAAAGGGAGCTCCGCAAGAACCACCGTATCCGTACCCCATCCTCGCGCTACGGAAAGCCAGAAGGTGCCCACCCCTGTGGGCAAGGACAGCGCCACACTACCCACCCTGTCTCGACCCCATCCAGGTCCCGCAGGCCGAGCAAAGCTGCTCGCAGCCATGGACAAAGGGAGCTCCGCAAGAACCACCGTATCCGTACCCCATCCCCGTCCTGCAGACAGCCAGGAGGTGGGCACGCTCGTGGGCAAAGGGAGAGCCGCACCACCCACCCCATCTCTGTAACATGTCACGGTCCCACAAGCAACTGGAGGGAACACGCAGCCACGGACATTCTCAGCTTGGGATCCTTTCACAGCAAGACAGGCGCAATTCCCACACTCCACGCAGAGACACCCTCAGCATTGCCAGCCACTCGTGGACGCACGCTTCCACGCTGGGCCACGTCTTCAGTGCCAAAGGTGTGAAAGAGCACCTCCCGAAAACTCAACAAGTGTCTTTCTTCCAGAAGAGCCCTCAGACCCACAACTCTCAGCAGCAAGTACCACCCAAAGCTTTATAACAGGGCCGTGGCTACCACCTGCTGCTTTTCGTTCTCTTTTAACCTTTGCCCAGCTGCTGCTCTGTACACTCATCCTACAGCCTCCTCCTTTCCTTCCCCAGCACTACCAATTCTTCTCTTCTAGTGTATTGCATCGTTTATTGAACTGCGCCTTCTCACTGGACTGCTGGAAAAGCGGCATCACACGGATGCAGCACCAACTCCAGGCACCAGCCCAGCCTGCTGATGTCACGGCCACCACATCGCAGCCAGCAGACTGCTCCTGGTGCTCCACCTCACAAAGGCCTTGCTGACACCACTAGCCCCAGAAGAGGATAAAAAGGGCTGCGCCAAGCCAGACTGCCAGACGACGGGGGAGGCGAGCGAGATCTGAGAGGAGCAGGCACCCAGGGGAAGGCAAGGAGGCTGGGGCTCCCCACAGCAATGGCGGGTGACTTCTCTTTGGCTGCTTCTCCTGACAATTACAGCCAGACTCCTGCAAAGGGACGCAACAAGGCCACGGCTCCTGTCCTCGCCCACCTCGGCACTTGCACGGAGAGATCTCAACACGCTACGGGTCAGATGAGACACCCCTGGCCACTCCCCATCCTGGGCTTGCAGGGAGCTTCCCAAAGCCACAGGCAAAGGGAACGCCACAAAACTGTGCCCTGGGGGGCTGAGGGCTGGTCCCGATACGGACATCCTGGCACCAGCCATGGCCATGTCCCAGCCAGCAGACTACGCCTGGTGGTCCAGGTCAGAAAGGGGTTGGACACACGGCTGGCTGCGGAACGGTAGAAAAGGGGCTGCACCAGACGAGACTGGCAGACGACGAGACGGGCTAGCAAAGACTTACAGGCTCTGAAAAAGCCACCGTATCTGTCGCCCATCCTCATCCTACAGACAGCCAGAAGGTGCCCACCCCTGTGGGCAAGGACAGCGCCACACCACCCACCCTGTCTCGACCCCATCCAGGTCCCGCTGGCCGAGCAAAGCTGCTCGCAGCCATGGACAAAGGGAGCTCCGCAAGAACCACCGTATCCGTACCCCATCCTCGTCCTGCAGACAGCCAGGAGGTGGGCACGCTCGTGGGCAAAGGGAGAGCCGCACCACCCACCCCATCTCTGTAACACGTCACGGTCCCACAAGCAACTGGAGGGAACACGCAGCCATGGACATTCTCAGCTTGGGATCCTTTCACAGCAAGACAGGCGCAATTCCCACACTCCACGCAGAGACACCCTCAGCATTGCCAGCCACTCGTGGACGCACGCTTCCACACTGGGCCACGTCTTCAGTGCCAAAGGTGTGAAAGAGCACCTCCCGAAAACTCAACAAGCGTCTTTCTTCCAGAAGAGCCCTCAGACCCACAACTCTCAGCAGCAAGTACCACCCAAAGCGTCAAAACAGGGCCGTGGCTACCACCTGCTGCTTTTCGTTCTCTTTTAACCTTTGCCCAGCTGCTGCTCTGTACGCTCATCCTACAGCCTCCTCCTTTCCTTCCCCAGCACTACCAATTCTTCTCTTCTAGTGTATTGCATCGTTTATTGAACTGCGCCTTCTCACTGGACTGCTGGAAAAGCGGCATCACACGGATGCAGCACCAACTCCAGGCACCAGCCCAGCCTGCTGATGTCACGGCCACCACATCGCAGCCAGCAGACTGCTCCTGGTGCTCCACCTCACAAAGGCCTTGCTGACACCACTAGCCCCAGAAGAGGATAAAAAGGGCTGCGCCAAGCCAGACTGCCAGACGAGGGGGGAGGCGAGCGAGGCCTGAGAGGAGCAGGCACCCAGGGGAAGGCAAGGAGGCTGGGGCTCCCCACAGCAATGGCGGGTGACTTCTCTTTGGCTGCTTCTCCTGACAATTACAGCCAGACTCCTGCAAAGGGACGCAACAAGGCCACGGCTCCTGTCCTCGCCCACCTCGGCACTTGCACGGAGAGATCTCAACACGCTACGGGTCAGATGAGACACCCCTGGCCACTCCCCATCCTGGGCTTGCAGGGAGCTTCCCAAAGCCACAGGCAAAGGGAACGCCACAAAACTGTGCCCTGGGGGGCTGAGGGCTGGTCCCGATACGGACATCCTGGCACCAGCCATGGCCATGTCCCAGCCAGCAGACTACGCCTGGTGGTCCAGGTCAGAAAGGGGTTGGACACACGGCTGGCTGCGGAACGGTAGAAAAGGGGCTGCACCAGACGAGACTGGCAGACGACGAGACGGGCTAGCAAAGACTTACAGGCTCTGAAAAAGCCACCGTATCTGTAGCCCATCCTCCTCCTACAGACAGCCAGAAGGTGCCCACCCCTGTGGGCAAGGACAGCGCCACACCACCCACCCTGTCTCGACCCCATCCAGGTCCCGCAGGCCGAGCAAAGCTGCTCGCAGCCATGGACAAAGGGAGCTCCGCAAGAACCACCATATCCGTACCCCATCCCCGTCCTGCAGACAGCCAGGAGGTGGGCACGCTCGTGGGCAAAGGGAGAGCCGCACCACCCACCCCATCTCTGTAACATGTCACGGTCCCACAAGCAACTGGAGGGAACACGCAGCCACGGACATTCTCAGCTTGGGATCCTTTCACAGCAAGACAGGCGCAATTCCCACACTCCTCGCAGAGACACCCTCAGCATTGCCAGCCACTCGTGGACGCACGCTTCCACGCTGGGCCACGTCTTCAGTGCCAAAGGTGTGAAAGAGCACCTCCCGAAAACTCAACAAGTGTCTTTCTTCCAGAAGAGCCCTCAGACCCACAACTCTCAGCAGCAAGTACCACCCAAAGCTTTATAACAGGGCCGTGGCTACCACCTGCTGCTTTTCGGTCTCTTTTAACCTTTGCCCAGCTGCTGCTCTGTACACTCATCCTACAGCCTCCTCCTTTCCTTCCCCAGCACTACCAATTCTTCTCTTCTAGTGTATTGCATCGTTTATTGAACTGCGCCTTCTCACTGGACTGCTGGAAAAGCGGCATCACACGGATGCAGCACCAACTCCAGGCACCAGCCCAGCCTGCTGATGTCACGGCCACCACATCGCAGCCAGCAGACTGCTCCTGGTGCTCCACCTCACAAAGGCCTTGCTGACACCACTAGCCCCAGAAGAGGATAAAAAGGGCTGCGCCAAGCCAGACTGCCAGACGAGGGGGCAGGTGAGCGAGATCTGAGAGGAGCAGGCACCCAGGGGAAGGCAAGGAGGCTGGGGCTCCCCACAGCAATGGCGGGTGACTTCTCTTTGGCTGCTTCTCCTGACAATTACAGCCAGACTCCTGCAAAGGGACGCAACAAGGCCACGGCTCCTGTCCTTGCCCACCTCGGCACTTGCACGGAGAGATCTCAACACGCTACGGGTCAGATGAGACACCCCTGGCCAATCCCCATCCCGGGCTTGCAGGGAGCTTCCCAAAGCCACAGGCAAAGGGAACGCCACAAAACTGTGCCCTGGGGGGCTGAGGGCTGGTCCCGAAACGGACATCCTGGCACCAGCCATGGCCATGTCCCAGCCAGCAGACTACGCCTGGTGGTCCAGGTCAGAAAGGGGTTGGAAACACGGCTGGCTGCGGAACGGTAGAAAAGGGGCTGCACCAGACGAGACTGGCAGATGACGAGACGGGCTAGCAAAGACTTACAGGCTCTGAAAAAGCCACCGTATCTGTAGCCCATCCTCCTCCTACAGACAGCCAGAAGGTGCCCACCCCTGTGGGCAAGGACAGCGCCACACCACCCACCCTGTCTCGACCCCATCCAGGTCCCGCTGGCCGAGCAAAGCTGCTCGCAGCCATGGACAAAGGGAGCTCCGCGAGAACCACCGTATCCGTACCCCATCCTCGTGCTACGCACAGCCACAAGGTGCCCACCCCTGTGGGCAAGGACAGCGCCACACCACCCACCCTGTCTCGACCCCATCCAGGTCCCGCAGGCCGAGCAAAGGTGCTCGCAGCCATGGACAAAGGGAGCTCCGCAAGAACCACCGTATCCGTACCCCATCCCCGTCCTGCAGACAGCCAGGAGGTGGGCACGCTCGTGGGCAAAGGGAGAGCCGCACCACCCACCCCATCTCTGTAACATGTCACGGTCCCACAAGCAACTGGAGGGAACACGCAGCCACGGACATTCTCAGCTTGGGATCCTTTCACAGCAAGACAGGCGCAATTCCCACACTCCACGCAGAGACACCCTCAGCATTGCCAGCCACTCGTGGACGCACGCTTCCACGCTGGGCCACGTCTTCAGTGCCAAAGGTGTGAAAGAGCACCTCCCGAAAACTCAACAAGTGTCTTTCTTCCAGAAGAGCCCTCAGACCCACAACTCTCAGCAGCAAGTACCACCCAAAGCTTTATAACAGGGCCGTGGCTACCACCTGCTGCTTTTCGTTCTCTTTTAACCTTTGCCCAGCTGCTGCTCTGTACACTCATCCTACAGCCTCCTCCTTTCCTTCCCCAGCACTACCAATTCTTCTCTTCTAGTGTATTGCATCGTTTATTGAACTGCGCCTTCTCACTGGACTGCTGGAAAAGCGGCATCACACGGATGCAGCACCAACTCCAGGCACCAGCCCAGCCTGCTGATGTCACGGCCACCACATCGCAGCCAGCAGACTGCTCCTGGTGCTCCACCTCACAAAGGCCTTGCTGACACCACTAGCCCCAGAAGAGGATAAAAAGGGCTGCGCCAAGCCAGACTGCCAGACGACGGGGGAGGCGAGCGAGATCTGAGAGGAGCAGGCACCCAGGGGAAGGCAAGGAGGCTGGGGCTCCCCACAGCAATGGCGGGTGACTTCTCTTTGGCTGCTTCTCCTGACAATTACAGCCAGACTCCTGCAAAGGGACGCAACAAGGCCACGGCTCCTGTCCTCGCCCACCTCGGCACTTGCACGGAGAGATCTCAACACGCTACGGGTCAGATGAGACACCCCTGGCCACTCCCCATCCTGGGCTTGCAGGGAGCTTCCCAAAGCCACAGGCAAAGGGAACGCCACAAAACTGTGCCCTGGGGGGCTGAGGGCTGGTCCCGATACGGACATCCTGGCACCAGCCATGGCCATGTCCCAGCCAGCAGACTACGCCTGGTGGTCCAGGTCAGAAAGGGGTTGGACACACGGCTGGCTGCGGAACGGTAGAAAAGGGGCTGCACCAGACGAGACTGGCAGACGACGAGACGGGCTAGCAAAGACTTACAGGCTCTGAAAAAGCCACCGTATCTGTCGCCCATCCTCATCCTACAGACAGCCAGAAGGTGCCCACCCCTGTGGGCAAGGACAGCGCCACACCACCCACCCTGTCTCGACCCCATCCAGGTCCCGCTGGCCGAGCAAAGCTGCTCGCAGCCATGGACAAAGGGAGCTCCGCAAGAACCACCGTATCCGTACCCCATCCTCGTCCTGCAGACAGCCAGGAGGTGGGCACGCTCGTGGGCAAAGGGAGAGCCGCACCACCCACCCCATCTCTGTAACACGTCACGGTCCCACAAGCAACTGGAGGGAACACGCAGCCATGGACATTCTCAGCTTGGGATCCTTTCACAGCAAGACAGGCGCAATTCCCACACTCCACGCAGAGACACCCTCAGCATTGCCAGCCACTCGTGGACGCACGCTTCCACACTGGGCCACGTCTTCAGTGCCAAAGGTGTGAAAGAGCACCTCCCGAAAACTCAACAAGCGTCTTTCTTCCAGAAGAGCCCTCAGACCCACAACTCTCAGCAGCAAGTACCACCCAAAGCGTCAAAACAGGGCCGTGGCTACCACCTGCTGCTTTTCGTTCTCTTTTAACCTTTGCCCAGCTGCTGCTCTGTACGCTCATCCTACAGCCTCCTCCTTTCCTTCCCCAGCACTACCAATTCTTCTCTTCTAGTGTATTGCATCGTTTATTGAACTGCGCCTTCTCACTGGACTGCTGGAAAAGCGGCATCACACGGATGCAGCACCAACTCCAGGCACCAGCCCAGCCTGCTGATGTCACGGCCACCACATCGCAGCCAGCAGACTGCTCCTGGTGCTCCACCTCACAAAGGCCTTGCTGACACCACTAGCCCCAGAAGAGGATAAAAAGGGCTGCGCCAAGCCAGACTGCCAGACGAGGGGGGAGGCGAGCGAGGCCTGAGAGGAGCAGGCACCCAGGGGAAGGCAAGGAGGCTGGGGCTCCCCACAGCAATGGCGGGTGACTTCTCTTTGGCTGCTTCTCCTGACAATTACAGCCAGACTCCCGCAAAGGGACGCAACAAGGCCACGGCTCCTGTCCTCGCCCACCTCGGCACTTGCACGGAGAGATCTCAACACGCTACGGGTCAGATGAGACACCCCTGGCCACTCCCCATCCTGGGCTTGCAGGGAGCTTCCCAAAGCCACAGGCAAAGGGAACGCCACAAAACTGTGCCCTGGGGGGCTGAGGGCTGGTCCCGATACGGACATCCTGGCACCAGCCATGGCCATGTCCCAGCCAGCAGACTACGCCTGGTGGTCCAGGTCAGAAAGGGGTTGGACACACGGCTGGCTGCGGAACGGTAGAAAAGGGGCTGCACCAGACGAGACTGGCAGACGACGAGACGGGCTAGCAAAGACTTACAGGCTCTGAAAAAGCCACCGTATCTGTAGCCCATCCTCCTCCTACAGACAGCCAGAAGGTGCCCACCCCTGTGGGCAAGGACAGCGCCACACCACCCACCCTGTCTCGACCCCATCCAGGTCCCGCAGGCCGAGCAAAGCTGCTCGCAGCCATGGACAAAGGGAGCTCCGCAAGAACCACCATATCCGTACCCCATCCCCGTCCTGCAGACAGCCAGGAGGTGGGCACGCTCGTGGGCAAAGGGAGAGCCGCACCACCCACCCCATCTCTGTAACATGTCACGGTCCCACAAGCAACTGGAGGGAACACGCAGCCACGGACATTCTCAGCTTGGGATCCTTTCACAGCAAGACAGGCGCAATTCCCACACTCCTCGCAGAGACACCCTCAGCATTGCCAGCCACTCGTGGACGCACGCTTCCACGCTGGGCCACGTCTTCAGTGCCAAAGGTGTGAAAGAGCACCTCCCGAAAACTCAACAAGTGTCTTTCTTCCAGAAGAGCCCTCAGACCCACAACTCTCAGCAGCAAGTACCACCCAAAGCTTTATAACAGGGCCGTGGCTACCACCTGCTGCTTTTCGGTCTCTTTTAACCTTTGCCCAGCTGCTGCTCTGTACACTCATCCTACAGCCTCCTCCTTTCCTTCCCCAGCACTACCAATTCTTCTCTTCTAGTGTATTGCATCGTTTATTGAACTGCGCCTTCTCACTGGACTGCTGGAAAAGCGGCATCACACGGATGCAGCACCAACTCCAGGCACCAGCCCAGCCTGCTGATGTCACGGCCACCACATCGCAGCCAGCAGACTGCTCCTGGTGCTCCACCTCACAAAGGCCTTGCTGACACCACTAGCCCCAGAAGAGGATAAAAAGGGCTGCGCCAAGCCAGACTGCCAGACGAGGGGGCAGGTGAGCGAGATCTGAGAGGAGCAGGCACCCAGGGGAAGGCAAGGAGGCTGGGGCTCCCCACAGCAATGGCGGGTGACTTCTCTTTGGCTGCTTCTCCTGACAATTACAGCCAGACTCCTGCAAAGGGACGCAACAAGGCCACGGCTCCTGTCCTTGCCCACCTCGGCACTTGCACGGAGAGATCTCAACACGCTACGGGTCAGATGAGACACCCCTGGCCAATCCCCATCCCGGGCTTGCAGGGAGCTTCCCAAAGCCACAGGCAAAGGGAACGCCACAAAACTGTGCCCTGGGGGGCTGAGGGCTGGTCCCGAAACGGACATCCTGGCACCAGCCATGGCCATGTCCCAGCCAGCAGACTACGCCTGGTGGTCCAGGTCAGAAAGGGGTTGGAAACACGGCTGGCTGCGGAACGGTAGAAAAGGGGCTGCACCAGACGAGACTGGCAGATGACGAGACGGGCTAGCAAAGACTTACAGGCTCTGAAAAAGCCACCGTATCTGTAGCCCATCCTCCTCCTACAGACAGCCAGAAGGTGCCCACCCCTGTGGGCAAGGACAGCGCCACACCACCCACCCTGTCTCGACCCCATCCAGGTCCCGCTGGCCGAGCAAAGCTGCTCGCAGCCATGGACAAAGGGAGCTCCGCGAGAACCACCGTATCCGTACCCCATCCTCGTGCTACGCACAGCCACAAGGTGCCCACCCCTGTGGGCAAGGACAGCGCCACACCACCCACCCTGTCTCGACCCCATCCAGGTCCCGCAGGCCGAGCAAAGGTGCTCGCAGCCATGGACAAAGGGAGCTCCGCAAGAACCACCGTATCCGTACCCCATCCTCATCCTGCAGACAGCCAGGAGGTGGGCACGCTCGTGGGCAAAGGGAGAGCCGCACCACCCACCCCATCTCTGTAACATGTCACGGTCCCACAAGCAACTGGAGGGAACACGCAGCCACGGACATTCTCAGCTTGGGATCCTTTCACAGCAAGACAGGCGCAATTCCCACACTCCACGCAGAGACACCCTCAGCATTGCCAGCCACTCGTGGACGCACGCTTCCACACTGGGCCACGTCTTCAGTGCCAAAGGTGTGAAAGAGCACCTTCCGAAAACTCAGCAAGCGTCTTTCTTCCAGAAGAGCCCTCAGACCCACAACTCTCAGCAGCAAGTACCACCCAAAGCGTCAAAACAGGGCCGTGGCTACCACCTGCTGCTTTTCGTTCTCTTTTAACCTTTGCCCAGCTGCTGCTCTGTACACTCATCCTACAGCCTCCTCCTTTCCTTCCCCAGCACTACCAATTCTTCTAGTGTATTGCATCGTTTATTGAACTGCACCTTCTCACTGGACTGCTGGAAAAGCGGCATCACACGGATGCAGCACCAACTCCAGGCACCAGCCCAGCCTGCTGATGTCACGGCCACCACATCGCAGCCAGCAGACTGCTCCTGGTGCTCCACCTCACAAAGGCCTTGCTGACACCACTAGCCCCAGAAGAGGATAAAAAGGGCTGCGCCAAGCCAGACTGCCAGACGAGGGGGCAGGTGAGCGAGATCTGAGAGGAGCAGGCACCCAGGGGAAGGCAAGGAGGCTGGGGCTCCCCACAGCAATGGCGGGTGACTTCTCTTTGGCTGCTTCTCCTGACAATTACAGCCAGACTCCTGCAAAGGGACGCAACAAGGCCACGGCTCCTGTCCTTGCCCACCTCGGCACTTGCACGGAGAGATCTCAACACGCTACGGGACAGATGAGACACCCCTGGCCAATCCCCATCCCGGGCTTGCAGGGAGCTTCCCAAAGCCACAGGCAAAGGGAACGCCACAAAACTGTGCCCTGGGGGGCTGAGGGCTGGTCCCGAAACAGACATCCTGGCACCAGCCATGGCCATGTCCCAGCCAGCAGACTACGCCTGGTGGTCCAGGTCAGAAAGGGGTTGGAAACACGGCTGGCTGCGGAACGGTAGAAAAGGGGCTGCACCAGACGAGACTGGCAGACGACGAGACGGGCTAGCAAAGACTTACAGGCTCTGAAAAAGCCACCGTATCTGTAGCCCATCCTCATCCTACAGACAGCCAGAAGGTGCCCACCCTTGTGGGCAAGGACAGCGCCACACCACCCACCCTGTCTCGACCCCACGCAGGTCCCACAGGCCGAGCAAAGGTGCTCGCAGCCATGGACAAAGGGAGCTCCGCAAGAACCACCGTATCCGTACCCCATCCTCGCGCTATGGAAAGCCAGAAGGTGCCCACCCCTGTGGGCAAGGACAGCGCCACACCACCCACCCTGTCTCGACCCCATCCAGGTCCCGCTGGCCGAGCAAAGCTGCTCGCAGCCATGGACAAAGGGAGCTCCGCAAGAACCACCGTATCCGTACCCCATCCTCGTCCTGCAGACAGCCAGGAGGTGGGCACGCTCGTGGGCAAAGGGAGAGCCGCACCACCCACCCCATCTCTGTAACATGTCACGGTCCCACAAGCAACTGGAGGGAACACGCAGCCATGGACATTCTCAGCTTGGGATCCTTTCACAGCAAGACAGGCGCAATTCCCACACTCCTCGCAGAGACACCCTCAGCATTGCCAGCCACTCGTGGACGCACGCTTCCACACTGGGCCACGTCTTCAGTGCCAAAGGTGTGAAAGAGCACCTCCCGAAAACTCAGCAAGCGTCTTTCTTCCAGAAGAGCCCTCAGACCCACAACTCTCAGCAGCAAGTACCACCCAAAGCGTCAAAACAGGGCCGTGGCTACCACCTGCTGCTTTTCGTTCTCTTTTAACCTTTGCCCAGCTGCTGCTCTGTACACTCATCCTACAGCCTCCTCCTTTCCTTCCCCAGCACTACCAATTCTTCTAGTGTATTGCATCGTTTATTGAACTGCGCCTTCTCACTGGACTGCTGGAAAAGCGGCATCACACGGACGCAGCACCAACTCCAGGCACCAGCCCAGCCTGCTGATGTCACGGCCACCACATCGCAGCCAGCAGACTGCTCCTGGTGCTCCACCTCACAAAGGCCTTGCTGACACCACTAGCCCCAGAAGAGGATAAAAAGGGCTGCGCCAAGCCAGACTGCCAGACGAGGGGGCAGGTGAGCGAGATCTGAGAGGAGCAGGCACCCAGGGGAAGGCAAGGAGGCTGGGGCTCCCCACAGCAATGGCGGGTGACTTCTCTTTGGCTGCTTCTCCTGACAATTACAGCCAGACTCCTGCAAAGGGACGCAACAAGGCCACCGCTCCTGTCCTTGCCCACCTCAGCACTTGCACGGAGAGATCTCAACACGCTATGGGTCAGATGAGACACCCCTGGCCACTCCCCATCCCGGGCTTGCAGGGAGCTTCCCAAAGCCACAGGCAAAGGGAACGCCACAAAACTGTGCCCTGGGGGGCTGAGGGCTGGTCCCGAAACAGACATCCTGGCACCAGCCATGGCCATGTCCCAGCCAGCAGACTACGCCTGGTGGTCCAGGTCAGAAAGGGGTTGGACACACGGCTGGCTGCGGAACGGTAGAAAAGGGGCTGCACCAGACGAGACTGGCAGACGACGAGACGGGCTAGCAAAGACTTACAGGCTCTGAAAAAGCCACCGTATCTGTAGCCCATCCTCATCCTACAGACAGCCAGAAGGTGCCCACCCCTGTGGGCAAGGACAGCGCCACACCACCCACCCTGTCTCGACCCCATCCAGGTCCCGCTGGCCGAGCAAAGGTGCTCGCAGCCATGGACAAAGGGAGCTCCGCAAGAACCACCGTATCCGTACCCCATCCTCGTCCTGCAGACAGCCAGGAGGTGGGCACGCTCGTGGGCAAAGGGAGAGCCGCACCACCCACCCCATCTCTGTAACACGTCACGGTCCCACAAGCAACTGGAGGGAACACGCAGCCATGGACATTCTCAGCTTGGGATCCTTTCACAGCAAGACAGGCGCAATTCCCACACTCCACGCAGAGACACCCTCAGCATTGCCAGCCACTCGTGGACGCACGCTTCCACACTGGGCCACGTCTTCAGTGCCAAAGGTGTGAAAGAGCACCTCCCGAAAACTCAACAAGCGTCTTTCTTCCAGAAGAGCCCTCAGACCCACAACTCTCAGCAGCAAGTACCACCCAAAGCTTTATAACAGGGCCGTGGCTACCACCTGCTGCTTTTCGTTCTCTTGTAACCTTTGCCCAGCTCCTGCTCTGTACGCTCATCCTACAGCCTCCTCCTTTCCTTCCCCAGCACTACCAATTCTTCTCTTCTAGTGTATTGCATCGTTTATTGAACTGCGCCTTCTCACTGGACTGCTGGAAAAGCGGCATCACACGGACGCAGCACCAACTCCAGGCACCAGCCCAGCCTGCTGATGTCACGGCCACCACATCGCAGCCAGCAGACTGCTCCTGGTGCTCCACCTCACAAAGGCCTTGCTGACACCACTAGCCCCAGAAGAGGATAAAAAGGGCTGCGCCAAGCCAGACTGCCAGACGAGGGGGCAGGTGAGCGAGATCTGAGAGGAGCAGGCACCCAGGGGAAGGCAAGGAGGCTGGGGCTCCCCACAGCAATGGCGGGTGACTTCTCTTTGGCTGCTTCTCCTGACAATTACAGCCAGACTCCTGCAAAGGGACGCAACAAGGCCACGGCTCCTGTCCTCGCCCACCTCGGCACTTGCACGGAGAGATCTCAACACGCTACGGGTCAGATGAGACACCCCTGGCCACTCCCCATCCCGGGCTTGCAGGGAGCTTCCCAAAGCCACAGGCAAAGGGAACGCCACAAAACTGTGCCCTGGGGGGCTGAGGGCTGGTCCCGAAACGGACATCCTGGCACCAGCCATGGCCATGTCCCAGCCAGCAGACTACACCTGGTGGTCCAGGTCAGAAAGGGGTTGGACACACGGCTGGCTGCGGAACGGTAGAAAAGGGGCTGCACCAGACGAGACTGGCAGACGACGAGACGGGCTAGCAAAGACTTACAGGCTCTGAAAAAGCCACCGTATCTGTAGCCCATCCTGATCCTACAGACAGCCAGAAGGTGCCCACCCCTGTGGGCAAGGACAGCGCCACACCACCCACCCTGTCTCGACCCCATCCAGGTCCCGCTGGCCGAGCAAAGCTGCTCGCAGCCATGGACAAAGGGAGCTCCGCAAGAACCACCGTATCCGTACCCCATCCTCGCGCTACGCACAGCCAGAAGGTGCCCACCCCTGTGGGCAAGGACAGAGCCACACCACCCACCCTGTCTCGACCCCAGCCAGGTCCCGCAGGCCGAGCAAAGGTGCTCGCAGCCATGGACAAAGGGAGCTCCGCAAGAACCACCGTATCCGTACCCCATCCTCGTGCTACGCACAGCCAGAAGCTGCCCACCCCTGTGGGCAAGGACAGAGCCACACCACCCACCCTGTCTCGACCCCATCCAGGTCCCGCAGGCCGAGCAAAGGTGCTCGCAGCCATGGACAAAGGGAGCTCCGCAAGAACCACCGTATCTGTACCCCATCCTCGTCCTGCAGACAGCCAGGAGGTGGGCACGCTCGTGGGCAAAGGGAGAGCCGCACCACCCACCCCATCTCTGTAACATGTCACGGTCCCACAAGCAACTGGAGGGAACACGCAGCCACGGACATTCTCCGCTTTGGACCCTTTCACAGCAAGACAGGCGCAATTCCCACACTCCACGCAGAGACACCCTCAGCATTGCCAGCCACTCGTGGACGCACGCTTCCACGCTGGGCCACGTCTTCAGTGCCAAAGGTGTGAAAGAGCACCTCCCGAAAACTCAACAAGCGTCTTTCTTCCAGAAGAGCCCTCAGACCCACAACTCTCAGCAGCAAGTACCACCCAAAGCGTCAAAACAGGGCCGTGGCTACCACCTGCTGCTTTTCGGTCTCTTTTAACCTTTGCCCAGCTGCTGCTCTGTACACTCATCCTACAGCCTCCTCCTTTCCTTCCCCAGCACTACCAATTTTTCTCTTCTAGCATATTGCATCGTTTATTGAACTGCGCCTTCTCACTGGACTGCTGGAAAAGCGGCATCACACGGACGCAGCACCAACTCCAGGCACCAGCCCAGCCTGCTGATGTCACGGCCACCACATCGCAGCCAGCAGACTGCTCCTGGTGCTCCACCTCACAAAGGCCTTGCTGACACCACTAGCCCCAGAAGAGGATAAAAAGGGCTGCGCCAAGCCAGACTGCCAGACGAGGGGGCAGGTGAGCGAGGTCTGAGAGGAGCAGGCACCCAGGGGAAGGCAAGGAGGCTGGGGCTCCCCACAGCAATGGCAGGTGACTTCTCTTTGGCTGCTTCTCCTGACAATTACAGCCAGACCCCTGCGAAGGGACGCAACAAGGCCACGGCTCCTGTGCTTGCCCACCTCGGCACTTGCATGGAGAGATCTCAACACGCTACGGGTCAGATGAGACACCCCTGGCCACTCCCCATCCCGGGCTTGCAGGGAGCTTCCCAAAGCCACAGGCAAAGGGAACGCCACAAAACTGTGCCCTGGGGGGCTGAGGGCTGGTCCCGAAACAGACATCCTGGCACCAGCCATGGCCATGTCCCAGCCAGCAGACTACGCCTGGTGGTCCAGGTCAGAAAGGGGTTGGACACACGGCTGGCTGCGGAACGGCAGAAAAGGGGCTGCACCAGACGAGACTGGCAGACGACGAGACGGGCTAGCAAAGACTTACAGGCTCTGAAAAAGCCACCGTATCTGTAGCCCATCCTCATCCTATAGACAGCCAGAAGGTGCCCACCCCTGTGGGCAAGGACAGCGCCACACCACCCACCCTGTCTCCACCCCATGCAGGTCCCGCAGGCCGAGCAAAGGTGCTCGCAGCCATGGACAAAGGGAGCTCCGCAAGAACCACCGTATCCGTACCCCATCCTCGTCCTGCAGACAGCCAGGAGGTGGGCACGCTCGTGGGCAAAGGGAGAGCCGCACCACCCACCCCATCTCTGTAACATGTCACGGTCCCACAAGCAACTGGAGGGAACACGCAGCCACGGACATTCTCAGCTTGGGATCCTTTCACAGCAAGACAAGCGCAATTCCCACACTCCACGCAGAGACACCCTCAGCATTGCCAGCCACTCGTGGACGCACGCTTCCACGCTGGGCCACGTCTTCAGTGCCAAAGGTGTGAAAGAGCACCTCCCGAAAACTCAACAAGCGTCTTTCTTCCAGAAGAATCCTCAGACCCACAACTCTCAGCAGCAAGTACCACCCAAAGCTTTAAAACAGGGCCGTGGCTACCACCTGCTGCTTTTCGTTCTCTTTTAACCTTTGCCCAGCTGCTGCTCTGTACACTCATCCTACAGCCTCCTCCTTTCCTTCCCCAGCACTACCAATTCTTCTCTTCTAGTGTATTGCATCCTTTATTGAACTGCGCCTTCTCACTGGACTGCTGGAAAAGCGGCATCACACGGACGCAGCACCAACTCCAGGCACCAGCCCAGCCTGCTGATGTCACGGCCACCACATCGCAGCCAGCAGACTGCTCCTGGTGCTCCACCTCACAAAGGCCTTGCTGACACCACTAGCCCCAGAAGAGGATAAAAAGGGCTGCGCCAAGCCAGACTGCCAGACGAGGGGGCAGGTGAGCGAGATCTGAGAGGAGCAGGCACCCAGGGGAAGGCAAGGAGGCTGGGGCTCCCCACAGCAATGGCGGGTGACTTCTCTTTGGCTGCTTCTCCTGACAATTACAGCCAGACTCCTGCAAAGGGACGCAACAAGGCCACGGCTCCTGTCCTTGCCCACCTCGGCACTTGCACGGAGAGATCTCAACACGCTACGGGTCAGATGAGACACCCCTGGCCACTCCCCATCCCGGGCTTGCAGGGAGTTTCCAAAAGCCACAGGCAAAGGGAACGCCACAAAACTGTGCCCTGGGGGGCTGATGGCTGGTCCCGAAACGGACATCCTGGCACCAGCCATGGCCATGTCCCAGCCAGCAGACTACGCCTGGTGGTCCAGGTCAGAAAGGGGTTGGACACACGGCTGGCTGCGGAACGGTAGAAAAGGGGCTGCACCAGACGAGACTGGCAGACGACGAGACGGGCTAGCAAAGACTTACAGGCTCTGAAAAAGCCACTGTATCTGTAGCCCATCCTGATCCTACAGACAGCCAGAAGGTGCCCACCCCTGTGGGCAAGGACAGCGCCACACCACCCACCCTGTCTCGACCCCATCCAGGTCCCGCTGGCCGAGCAAAGCTGCTCGCAGCCATGGACAAAGGGAGCTCCGCAAGAACCACCGTATCCGTACCCCATCCTCGCGCTACGCACAGCCAGAAGGTGCCCACCCCTGTGGGCAAGGACAGAGCCACACCACCCACCCTGTCTCGACCCCAGCCAGGTCCCGCAGGCCGAGCAAAGGTGCTCGCAGCCATGGACAAAGGGAGCTCCGCAAGAACCACCGTATCCGTACCCCATCCTCGTGCTACGCACAGCCAGAAGCTGCCCACCCCTGTGGGCAAGGACAGAGCCACACCACCCACCCTGTCTCGACCCCATCCAGGTCCCGCAGGCCGAGCAAAGGTGCTCGCAGCCATGGACAAAGGGAGCTCCGCAAGAACCACCGTATCTGTACCCCATCCTCGTCCTGCAGACAGCCAGGAGGTGGGCACGCTCGTGGGCAAAGGGAGAGCCGCACCACCCACCCCATCTCTGTAACATGTCACGGTCCCACAAGCAACTGGAGGGAACACGCAGCCACGGACATTCTCCGCTTTGGACCCTTTCACAGCAAGACAAGCGCAATTCCCACACTCCACGCAGAGACACCCTCAGCATTGCCAGCCACTCGTGGACGCACGCTTCCACGCTGGGCCACGTCTTCAGTGCCAAAGGTGTGAAAGAGCACCTCCCGAAAACTCAACAAGCGTCTTTCTTCCAGAAGAATCCTCAGACCCACAACTCTCAGCAGCAAGTACCACCCAAAGCTTTAAAACAGGGCCGTGGCTACCACCTGCTGCTTTTCGTTCTCTTTTAACCTTTGCCCAGCTGCTGCTCTGTACACTCATCCTACAGCCTCCTCCTTTCCTTCCCCAGCACTACCAATTCTTCTCTTCTAGTGTATTGCATCCTTTATTGAACTGTGCCTTCTCACTGGACTGCTGGAAAAGCGGCATCACACGGACGCAGCACCAACTCCAGGCACCAGCCCAGCCTGCTGATGTCACGGCCACCACATCGCAGCCAGCAGACTGCTCCTGGTGCTCCACCTCACAAAGGCCTTGCTGACACCACTAGCCCCAGAAGAGGATAAAAAGGGCTGCGCCAAGCCAGACTGCCAGACGAGGGGGCAGGTGAGCGAGATCTGAGAGGAGCAGGCACCCAGGGGAAGGCAAGGAGGCTGGGGCTCCCCACAGCAATGGCGGGTGACTTCTCTTTGGCTGCTTCTCCTGACAATTACAGCCAGACTCCTGCAAAGGGACGCAACAAGGCCACGGCTCCTGTCCTTGCCCACCTCGGCACTTGCACGGAGAGATCTCAACACGCTACGGGTCAGATGAGACACCCCTGGCCACTCCCCATCCCGGGCTTGCAGGGAGTTTCCCAAAGCCACAGGCAAAGGGAACGCCACAAAACTGTGCCCTGGGGGGCTGATGGCTGGTCCCGAAACGGACATCCTGGCACCAGCCATGGCCATGTCCCAGCCAGCAGACTACGCCTGGTGGTCCAGGTCAGAAAGGGGTTGGACACACGGCTGGCTGCGGAACGGTAGAAAAGGGGCTGCACCAGACGAGACTGGCAGACGACGAGACGGGCTAGCAAAGACTTACAGGCTCTGAAAAAGCCACTGTATCTGTAGCCCATCCTGATCCTACAGACAGCCAGAAGGTGCCCACCCCTGTGGGCAAGGACAGCGCCACACCACCCACCCTGTCTCGACCCCATCCAGGTCCCGCTGGCCGAGCAAAGCTGCTCGCAGCCATGGACAAAGGGAGCTCCGCAAGAACCACCGTATCCGTACCCCATCCTCGCGCTACGCACAGCCAGAAGGTGCCCACCCCTGTGGGCAAGGACAGAGCCACACCACCCACCCTGTCTCGACCCCAGCCAGGTCCCGCAGGCCGAGCAAAGGTGCTCGCAGCCATGGACAAAGGGAGCTCCGCAAGAACCACCGTATCCGTACCCCATCCTCGTGCTACGCGCAGCCAGAAGGTGCCCACCCCTGTGGGCAAGGACAGAGCCACACCACCCACCCTGTCTCGACCCCATCCAGGTCCCGCAGGCCGAGCAAAGGTGCTCGCAGCCATGGACAAAGGGAGCTCCGCAAGAACCACCGTATCTGTACCCCATCCTCGTCCTGCAGACAGCCAGGAGGTGGGCACGCTCGTGGGCAAAGGGAGAGCCGCACCACCCACCCCATCTCTGTAACATGTCACGGTCCCACAAGCAACTGGAGGGAACACGCAGCCACGGACATTCTCCGCTTTGGACCCTTTCACAGCAAGACAAGCGCAATTCCCACACTCCACGCAGAGACACCCTCAGCATTGCCAGCCACTCGTGGACGCACGCTTCCACGCTGGGCCACGTCTTCAGTGCCAAAGGTGTGAAAGAGCACCTCCCGAAAACTCAACAAGCGTCTTTCTTCCAGAAGAATCCTCAGACCCACAACTCTCAGCAGCAAGTACCACCCAAAGCTTTAAAACAGGGCCGTGGCTACCACCTGCTGCTTTTCGGTCTCTTTTAACCTTTGCCCAGCTGCTGCTCTGTACACTCATCCTACAGCCTCCTCCTTTCCTTCCCCAGCACTACCAATTCTTCTCTTCTAGTGTATTGCATCCTTTATTGAACTGCGCCTTCTCACTGGACTGCTGGAAAAGCGGCATCACACGGACGCAGCACCAACTCCAGGCACCAGCCCAGCCTGCTGATGTCACGGCCACCACATCGCAGCCAGCAGACTGCTCCTGGTGCTCCACCTCACAAAGGCCTTGCTGACACCACTAGCCCCAGAAGAGGATAAAAAGGGCTGCGCCAAGCCAGACTGCCAGACGAGGGGGCAGGTGAGCGAGATCTGAGAGGAGCAGGCACCCAGGGGAAGGCAAGGAGGCTGGGGCTCCCCACAGCAATGGCGGGTGACTTCTCTTTGGCTGCTTCTCCTGACAATTACAGCCAGACTCCTGCAAAGGGACGCAACAAGGCCACGGCTCCTGTCCTTGCCCACCTCGGCACTTGCACGGAGAGATCTCAACACGCTACGGGTCAGATGAGACACCCCTGGCCACTCCCCATCCCGGGCTTGCAGGGAGTTTCCCAAAGCCACAGGCAAAGGGAACGCCACAAAACTGTGCCCTGGGGGGCTGAGGGCTGGTCCCGAAACGGACATCCTGGCACCAGCCATGGCCATGTCCCAGCCAGCAGACTACGCCTGGTGGTCCAGGTCAGAAAGGGGTTGGACACACGGCTGGCTGCGGAACGGTAGAAAAGGGGCTGCACCAGACGAGACTGGCAGACGACGAGACGGGCTAGCAAAGACTTACAGGCTCTGAAAAAGCCACTGTATCTGTAGCCCATCCTGATCCTACAGACAGCCAGAAGGTGCCCACCCCTGTGGGCAAGGACAGCGCCACACCACCCACCCTGTCTCGACCCCATCCAGGTCCCGCTGGCCGAGCAAAGCTGCTCGCAGCCATGGACAAAGGGAGCTCCGCAAGAACCACCGTATCCGTACCCCATCCTCGCGCTACGCACAGCCAGAAGGTGCCCACCCCTGTGGGCAAGGACAGAGCCACACCACCCACCCTGTCTCGACCCCAGCCAGGTCCCGCAGGCCGAGCAAAGGTGCTCGCAGCCATGGACAAAGGGAGCTCCGCAAGAACCACCGTATCCGTACCCCATCCTCGTGCTACGCGCAGCCAGAAGGTGCCCACCCCTGTGGGCAAGGACAGAGCCACACCACCCACCCTGTCTCGACCCCATCCAGGTCCCGCAGGCCGAGCAAAGGTGCTCGCAGCCATGGACAAAGGGAGCTCCGCAAGAACCACCGTATCTGTACCCCATCCTCGTCCTGCAGACAGCCAGGAGGTGGGCACGCTCGTGGGCAAAGGGAGAGCCGCACCACCCACCCCATCTCTGTAACATGTCACGGTCCCACAAGCAACTGGAGGGAACACGCAGCCACGGACATTCTCTGCTTTGGACCCTTTCACAGCAAGACAGGCGCAATTCCCACACTCCATGCAGAGACACCCTCAGCATTGCCAGCCACTCGTGGACGCACGCTTCCACGCTGGGCCACGTCTTCAGAGCCAAAGGTGTGAAAGAGCACCTCCCGAAAACTCAACAAGCGTCTTTCTTCCAGAAGAGCCCTCAGACCCACAACTCTCAGCAGCAAGTACCACCCAAAGCTTTAAAACAGGGCCGTGGCTACCACCTGCTGCTTTTCGGTCTCTTTTAACCTTTGCCCAGCTGCTGCTCTGTACACTCATCCTACAGCCTCCTCCTTTCCTTCCCCAGCACTACCAATTCTTCTCTTCTAGTGTATTGCATCGTTTATTGAACTGCGCCTTCTCACTGGACTGCTGGAAAAGCGGCATCACACGGATGCAGCACCAACTCCAGGCACCAGCCCAGCCTGCTGATGTCACGGCCACCACATCGCAGCCAGCAGACTGCTCCTGGTGCTCCACCTCACAAAGGCCTTGCTGACACCACTAGCCCCAGAAGAGGATAAAAAGGGCTGCGCCAAGCCAGACTGCCAGACGAGGGGGCAGGTGAGCGAGATCTGAGAGGAGCAGGCACCCAGGGGAAGGCAAGGAGGCTGGGGCTCCCCACAGCAATGGCGGGTGACTTCTCTTTGGCTGCTTCTCCTGACAATTACAGCCAGACCCCTGCGAAGGGACGCAACAAGGCCACGGCTCCTGTCCTTGCCCACCTCGGCACCTGCACGGAGAGATCTCAACACGCTACGGGTCAGATGAGACACCCCTGGCCACTCCCCATCCCGGGCTTGCAGGGAGCTTCCCAAAGCCACAGGCAAAGGGAACGCCACAAAACTGTGCCCTGGGGGGCTGAGGGCTGGTCCCGAAACGGACATCCTGGCACCAGCCATGGCCATGTCCCAGCCAGCAGACTACGCCTGGTGGTCCAGGTCAGAAAGGGGTTGGACACACGGCTGGCTGCGGAACGGTAGAAAAGGGGCTGCACCAGACGAGACTGGCAGACGACGAGACGGGCTAGCAAAGACTTACAGGCTCTGACAAAGCCACCGTATCTGTAGCCCATCCTCATCCTACAGACAGCCAGAAGGTGCCCACCCCTGTGGGCAAGGACAGCGCCACACCACCCACCCTGTCTCGACCCCATCCAGGTCCCGCAGGCCGAGCAAAGGTGCTCGCAGCCATGGACAAAGGGAGCTCCGCAAGAACCACCGTATCCGTACCCCATCCTCGCGCTACGCACAGCCAGAAGGTGCCCACCCCTGTGGGCAAGGACAGAGCCACACCACCCACCCTGTCTCGACCCCAGCCAGGTCCCGCAGGCCGAGCAAAGGTGCTCGCAGCCATGGACAAAGGGAGCTCCGCAAGAACCACCGTATCCGTACCCCATCCTCGTGCTACGCACAGCCACAAGGTGCCCACCCCTGTGGGCAAGGACAGAGCCACACCACCCACCCTGTCTCGACCCCATCCAGGTCCCGCTGGCCGAGCAAAGCTGCTCGCAGCCATGGACAAAGGGAGCTCCGCAAGAACCACCGTATCTGTACCCCATCCTCGTCCTGCAGACAGCCAGGAGGTGGGCACGCTCGTGGGCAAAGGGAGAGCCGCACCACCCACCCCATCTCTGTAACATGTCACGGTCCCACAAGCAACTGGAGGGAACACGCAGCCACGGACATTCTCCGCTTTGGACCCTTTCACAGCAAGACAGGCGCAATTCCCACACTCCATGCAGAGACACCCTCAGCATTGCCAGCCACTCGTGGACGCACGCTTCCACGCTGGGCCACGTCTTCAGAGCCAAAGGTGTGAAAGAGCACCTCCCGAAAACTCAACAAGCGTCTTTCTTCCAGAAGAGCCCTCAGACCCACAACTCTCAGCAGCAAGTACCACCCAAAGCGTCAAAACAGGGCCGTGGCTACCACCTGCTGCTTTTCGGTCTCTTTTAACCTTTGCCCAGCTGCTGCTCTGTACACTCATCCTACAGCCTCCTCCTTTCCTTCCCCAGCACTACCAATTCTTCTCTTCTAGTGTATTGCATCGTTTATTGAACTGCGCCTTCTCACTGGACTGCTGGAAAAGCGGCATCACGCGGATGCAGCACCAACTCCAGGCACCAGCCCAGCCTGCTGATGTCACGGCCACCACATCGCAGCCAGCAGACTGCTCCTGGTGCTCCACCTCACAAAGGCCTTGCTGACACCACTAGCCCCAGAAGAGGATAAAAAGGGCTGCGCCAAGCCAGGCTGCCAGACGAGGGGGCAGGTGAGCGAGATCTGAGAGGAGCAGGCACCCAGGGGAAGGCAAGGAGGCTGGGGCTCCCCACAGCAATGGCGGGTGACTTCTCTTTGGCTGCTTCTCCTGACAATTACAGCCAGACTCCTGCAAAGGGACGCAACAAGGCCACGGCTCCTGTCCTTGCCCACCTCGGCACTTGCACGGAGAGATCTCAACACGCTACGGGTCAGATGAGACACCCCTGGCCACTCCCCATCCCGGGCTTGCAGGGAGTTTCCCAAAGCCACAGGCAAAGGGAACGCCACAAAACTGTGCCCTGGGGGGCTGAGGGCTGGTCCCGAAACGGACATCCTGGCACCAGCCATGGCCATGTCCCAGCCAGCAGACTACGCCTGGTGGTCCAGGTCAGAAAGGGGTTGGACACACGGCTGGCTGCGGAACGGTAGAAAAGGGGCTGCACCAGACGAGACTGGCAGACGACGAGACGGGCTAGCAAAGACTTACAGGCTCTGAAAAAGCCACTGTATCTGTAGCCCATCCTGATCCTACAGACAGCCAGAAGGTGCCCACCCCTGTGGGCAAGGACAGCGCCACACCACCCACCCTGTCTCGACCCCATCCAGGTCCCGCTGGCCGAGCAAAGCTGCTCGCAGCCATGGACAAAGGGAGCTCCGCAAGAACCACCGTATCCGTACCCCATCCTCGCGCTACGCACAGCCAGAAGGTGCCCACCCCTGTGGGCAAGGACAGAGCCACACCACCCACCCTGTCTCGACCCCAGCCAGGTCCCGCAGGCCGAGCAAAGGTGCTCGCAGCCATGGACAAAGGGAGCTCCGCAAGAACCACCGTATCCGTACCCCATCCTCGTGCTACGCGCAGCCAGAAGGTGCCCACCCCTGTGGGCAAGGACAGAGCCACACCACCCACCCTGTCTCGACCCCATCCAGGTCCCGCAGGCCGAGCAAAGGTGCTCGCAGCCATGGACAAAGGGAGCTCCGCAAGAACCACCGTATCTGTACCCCATCCTCGTCCTGCAGACAGCCAGGAGGTGGGCACGCTCGTGGGCAAAGGGAGAGCCGCACCACCCACCCCATCTCTGTAACATGTCACGGTCCCACAAGCAACTGGAGGGAACACGCAGCCACGGACATTCTCCGCTTTGGACCCTTTCACAGCAAGACAGGCGCAATTCCCACACTCCACGCAGAGACACCCTCAGCATTGCCAGCCACTCGTGGACGCACGCTTCCACGCTGGGCCACGTCTTCAGTGCCAAAGGTGTGAAAGAGCACCTCCCGAAAACTCAACAAGCGTCTTTCTTCCAGAAGAGCCCTCAGACCCACAACTCTCAGCAGCAAGTACCACCCAAAGCTTTAAAACAGGGCCGTGGCTACCACCTGCTGCTTTTCGGTCTCTTTTAACCTTTGCCCAGCTGCTGCTCTGTACACTCATCCTACAGCCTCCTCCTTTCCTTCCCCAGCACTACCAATTCTTCTCTTCTAGTGTATTGCATCGTTTATTGAACTGCGCCTTCTCACTGGACTGCTGGAAAAGCGGCATCACACGGATGCAGCACCAACTCCAGGCACCAGCCCAGCCTGCTGATGTCACGGCCACCACATCGCAGCCAGCAGACTGCTCCTGGTGCTCCACCTCACAAAGGCCTTGCTGACACCACTAGCCCCAGAAGAGGATAAAAAGGGCTGCGCCAAGCCAGACTGCCAGACGAGGGGGCAGGTGAGCGAGATCTGAGAGGAGCAGGCACCCAGGGGAAGGCAAGGAGGCTGGGGCTCCCCACAGCAATGGCGGGTGACTTCTCTTTGGCTGCTTCTCCTGACAATTACAGCCAGACCCCTGCGAAGGGACGCAACAAGGCCACGGCTCCTGTCCTTGCCCACCTCGGCACCTGCACGGAGAGATCTCAACACGCTACGGGTCAGATGAGACACCCCTGGCCACTCCCCATCCCGGGCTTGCAGGGAGCTTCCCAAAGCCACAGGCAAAGGGAACGCCACAAAACTGTGCCCTGGGGGGCTGAGGGCTGGTCCCGAAACGGACATCCTGGCACCAGCCATGGCCATGTCCCAGCCAGCAGACTACGCCTGGTGGTCCAGGTCAGAAAGGGGTTGGACACACGGCTGGCTGCGGAACGGTAGAAAAGGGGCTGCACCAGACGAGACTGGCAGACGACGAGACGGGCTAGCAAAGACTTACAGGCTCTGACAAAGCCACCGTATCTGTAGCCCATCCTCATCCTACAGACAGCCAGAAGGTGCCCACCCCTGTGGGCAAGGACAGCGCCACACCACCCACCCTGTCTCGACCCCATCCAGGTCCCGCAGGCCGAGCAAAGGTGCTCGCAGCCATGGACAAAGGGAGCTCCGCAAGAACCACCGTATCCGTACCCCATCCTCGCGCTACGCACAGCCAGAAGGTGCCCACCCCTGTGGGCAAGGACAGAGCCACACCACCCACCCTGTCTCGACCCCAGCCAGGTCCCGCAGGCCGAGCAAAGGTGCTCGCAGCCATGGACAAAGGGAGCTCCGCAAGAACCACCGTATCCGTACCCCATCCTCGTGCTACGCACAGCCACAAGGTGCCCACCCCTGTGGGCAAGGACAGAGCCACACCACCCACCCTGTCTCGACCCCATCCAGGTCCCGCAGGCCGAGCAAAGGTGCTCGCAGCCATGGACAAAGGGAGCTCCGCAAGAACCACCGTATCTGTACCCCATCCTCGTCCTGCAGACAGCCAGGAGGTGGGCACGCTCGTGGGCAAAGGGAGAGCCGCACCACCCACCCCATCTCTGTAACATGTCACGGTCCCACAAGCAACTGGAGGGAACACGCAGCCACGGACATTCTCTGCTTTGGACCCTTTCACAGCAAGACAGGCGCAATTCCCACACTCCATGCAGAGACACCCTCAGCATTGCCAGCCACTCGTGGACGCACGCTTCCACGCTGGGCCACGTCTTCAGAGCCAAAGGTGTGAAAGAGCACCTCCCGAAAACTCAACAAGCGTCTTTCTTCCAGAAGAGCCCTCAGACCCACAACTCTCAGCAGCAAGTACCACCCAAAGCGTCAAAACAGGGCCGTGGCTACCACCTGCTGCTTTTCGGTCTCTTTTAACCTTTGCCCAGCTGCTGCTCTGTACATTCATCCTACAGCCTCCTCCTTTCCTTCCCCAGCACTACCAATTCTTCTCTTCTAGTGTATTGCATCGTTTATTGAACTGCGCCTTCTCACTGGACTGCTGGAAAAGCGGCATCACGCGGATGCAGCACCAACTCCAGGCACCAGCCCAGCCTGCTGATGTCACGGCCACCACATCGCAGCCAGCAGACTGCTCCTGGTGCTCCACCTCACAAAGGCCTTGCTGACACCACTAGCCCCAGAAGAGGATAAAAAGGGCTGCGCCAAGCCAGACTGCCAGACGAGGGGGCAGGTGAGCGAGGTCTGAGAGGAGCAGGCACCCAGGGGAAGGCAAGGAGGCTGGGGCTCCCCACAGCAATGGCGGGTGACTTCTCTTTGGCTGCTTCTCCTGACAATTACAGCCAGACTCCTGCGAAGGGACGCAACAAGGCCACGGCTCCTGTCCTTGCCCACCTCGGCACTTGCACGGAGAGATCTCAACACGCTACGGGTCAGATGAGACACCCCTGGCCACTCCCCATCCCGGGCTTGCAGGGAGCTTCCCAAAGCCACAGGCAAAGGGAACGCCACAAAACTGTGCCCTGGGGGGCTGAGGGCTGGTCCCGAAACGGACATCCTGGCACCAGCCATGGCCATGTCCCAGCCAGCAGACTACGCCTGGTGGTCCAGGTCAGAAAGGGGTTGGACACACGGCTGGCTGCGGAACGGTAGAAAAGGGGCTGCACCAGACGAGACTGGCAGACGACGAGACGGGCTAGCAAAGACTTACAGGCTCTGACAAAGCCACCGTATCTGTAGCCCATCCTCATCCTACAGACAGCCAGAAGGTGCCCACCCCTGTGGGCAAGGACAGCGCCACACCACCCACCCTGTCTCGACCCCATCCAGGTCCCGCAGGCCGAGCAAAGGTGCTCGCAGCCATGGACAAAGGGAGCTCCGCAAGAACCACCGTATCCGTACCCCATCCTCGCGCTACGCACAGCCAGAAGGTGCCCACCCCTGTGGGCAAGGACAGAGCCACACCACCCACCCTGTCTCGACCCCAGCCAGGTCCCGCAGGCCGAGCAAAGGTGCTCGCAGCCATGGACAAAGGGAGCTCCGCAAGAACCACCGTATCCGTACCCCATCCTCGTGCTACGCACAGCCACAAGGTGCCCACCCCTGTGGGCAAGGACAGAGCCACACCACCCACCCTGTCTCGACCCCATCCAGGTCCCGCAGGCCGAGCAAAGGTGCTCGCAGCCATGGACAAAGGGAGCTCCGCAAGAACCACCGTATCTGTACCCCATCCTCGTCCTGCAGACAGCCAGGAGGTGGGCACGCTCGTGGGCAAAGGGAGAGCCGCACCACCCACCCCATCTCTGTAACATGTCACGGTCCCACAAGCAACTGGAGGGAACACGCAGCCACGGACATTCTCCGCTTTGGACCCTTTCACAGCAAGACAGGCGCAATTCCCACACTCCATGCAGAGACACCCTCAGCATTGCCAGCCACTCGTGGACGCACGCTTCCACGCTGGGCCACGTCTTCAGAGCCAAAGGTGTGAAAGAGCACCTCCCGAAAACTCAACAAGCGTCTTTCTTCCAGAAGAGCCCTCAGACCCACAACTCTCAGCAGCAAGTACCACCCAAAGCGTCAAAACAGGGCCGTGGCTACCACCTGCTGCTTTTCGGTCTCTTTTAACCTTTGCCCAGCTGCTGCTCTGTACATTCATCCTACAGCCTCCTCCTTTCCTTCCCCAGCACTACCAATTCTTCTCTTCTAGTGTATTGCATCGTTTATTGAACTGCGCCTTCTCACTGGACTGCTGGAAAAGCGGCATCACGCGGATGCAGCACCAACTCCAGGCACCAGCCCAGCCTGCTGATGTCACGGCCACCACATCGCAGCCAGCAGACTGCTCCTGGTGCTCCACCTCACAAAGGCCTTGCTGACACCACTAGCCCCAGAAGAGGATAAAAAGGGCTGCGCCAAGCCAGGCTGCCAGACGAGGGGGCAGGTGAGCGAGATCTGAGAGGAGCAGGCACCCAGGGGAAGGCAAGGAGGCTGGGGCTCCCCACAGCAATGGCGGGTGACTTCTCTTTGGCTGCTTCTCCTGACAATTACAGCCAGACTCCTGCAAAGGGACGCAGCAAGGCCACGGCTCCTGTCCTTGCCCACCTCGGCACCTGCACGGAGAGATCTCAACACGCTACGGGTCAGATGAGACACCCCTGGCCACTCCCCATCCCGGGCTTGCAGGGAGTTTCCCAAAGCCACAGGCAAAGGGAACGCCACAAAACTGTGCCCTGGGGGGCTGAGGGCTGGTCCCGAAACGGACATCCTGGCACCAGCCATGGCCATGTCCCAGCCAGCAGACTATGCCTGGTGGTCCAGGTCAGAAAGGGGTTGGACACACGGCTGGCTGCGGAACGGTAGAAAAGGGGCTGCACCAGACGAGACTGGCAGACGATGAGACGGGCTAGCAAAGACTTACAGGCTCTGAAAAAGCCACCGTATCTGTAGCCCATCCTCATCCTACAGACAGCCAGAAGGTGCCCACCCCTGTGGGCAAGGACAGAGCCACACCACCCACCCTGTCTCGACCCCATCCAGGTCCCGCAGGCCGAGCAAAGGTGCTCGCAGCCATGGACAAAGGGAGCTCCGCAAGAACCACCGTATCTGTACCCCATCCTCGTCCTGCAGACAGCCAGGAGGTGGGCACGCTCGTGGGCAAAGGGAGAGCCGCACCACCCACCCCATCTCTGTAACATGTCACGGTCCCACAAGCAACTGGAGGGAACACGCAGCCACGGACATTCTCCGCTTTGGACCCTTTCACAGCAAGACAGGCGCAATTCCCACACTCCATGCAGAGACACCCTCAGCATTGCCAGCCACTCGTGGACGCACGCTTCCACGCTGGGCCACGTCTTCAGAGCCAAAGGTGTGAAAGAGCACCTCCCGAAAACTCAACAAGCGTCTTTCTTCCAGAAGAGCCCTCAGACCCACAACTCTCAGCAGCAAGTACCACCCAAAGCGTCAAAACAGGGCCGTGGCTACCACCTGCTGCTTTTCGGTCTCTTTTAACCTTTGCCCAGCTGCTGCTCTGTACATTCATCCTACAGCCTCCTCCTTTCCTTCCCCAGCACTACCAATTCTTCTCTTCTAGTGTATTGCATCGTTTATTGAACTGCGCCTTCTCACTGGACTGCTGGAAAAGCGGCATCACGCGGATGCAGCACCAACTCCAGGCACCAGCCCAGCCTGCTGATGTCACGGCCACCACATCGCAGCCAGCAGACTGCTCCTGGTGCTCCACCTCACAAAGGCCTTGCTGACACCACTAGCCCCAGAAGAGGATAAAAAGGGCTGCGCCAAGCCAGGCTGCCAGACGAGGGGGCAGGTGAGCGAGATCTGAGAGGAGCAGGCACCCAGGGGAAGGCAAGGAGGCTGGGGCTCCCCACAGCAATGGCGGGTGACTTCTCTTTGGCTGCTTCTCCTGACAATTACAGCCAGACTCCTGCAAAGGGACGCAGCAAGGCCACGGCTCCTGTCCTTGCCCACCTCGGCACCTGCACGGAGAGATCTCAACACGCTACGGGTCAGATGAGACACCCCTGGCCACTCCCCATCCCGGGCTTGCAGGGAGTTTCCCAAAGCCACAGGCAAAGGGAACGCCACAAAACTGTGCCCTGGGGGGCTGAGGGCTGGTCCCGAAACGGACATCCTGGCACCAGCCATGGCCATGTCCCAGCCAGCACACTATGCCTGGTGGTCCAGGTCAGAAAGGGGTTGGACACACGGCTGGCTGCGGAACGGTAGAAAAGGGGCTGCACCAGACGAGACTGGCAGACGACGAGACGGGCTAGCAAAGACTTACAGGCTCTGAAAAAGCCACCGTATCTGTAGCCCATCCTCATCCTACAGACAGCCAGAAGGTGCCCACCCCTGTGGGCAAGGACAGCGCCACACCACCCACCCTGTCTCGACCCCATCCAGGTCCCGCAGGCCGAGCAAAGGTGCTCGCAGCCATGGACAAAGGGAGCTCCGCAAGAACCACCGTATCCGTACCCCATCCTCGCGCTACGCACAGCCAGAAGGTGCCCACCCCTGTGGGCAAGGACAGAGCCACACCACCCACCCTGTCTCGACCCCATCCAGGTCCCGCAGGCCGAGCAAAGGTGCTCGCAGCCATGGACAAAGGGAGCTCCGCAAGAACCACCGTATCCGTACCCCATCCTCGTGCTACGCACAGCCAGAAGCTGCCCACCCCTGTGGGCAAGGACAGAGCCACACCACCCACCCTGTCTCGACCCCATCCAGGTCCCGCAGGCCGAGCAAAGGTGCTCGCAGCCATGGACAAAGGGAGCTCCGCAAGAACCACCGTATCTGTACCCCATCCTCGTCCTGCAGACAGCCAGGAGGTGGGCACGCTCGTGGGCAAAGGGAGAGCCGCACCACCCACCCCATCTCTGTAACATGTCACAGTCCCACAAGCAACTGGAGGGAACACGCAGCCACGGACATTCTCCGCTTTGGACCCTTTCACAGCAAGACAGGCGCAATTCCCACACTCCACGCAGAGACACCCTCAGCATTGCCAGCCACTCGTGGACGCACGCTTCCACGCTGGGCCACGTCTTCAGTGCCAAAGGTGTGAAAGAGCACCTCCCGAAAACTCAACAAGCGTCTTTCTTCCAGAAGAGCCCTCAGACCCACAACTCTCAGCAGCAAGTACCACCCAAAGCGTCAAAACAGGGCCGTGGCTACCACCTGCTGCTTTTCGTTCTCTTTTAACCTTTGCCCAGCTGCTGCTCTGTACGCTCATCCTACAGCCTCCTCCTTTCCTTCCCCAGCACTACCAATTCTTCTCTTCTAGTGTATTGCATCGTTTATTGAACTGCGCCTTCTCACTGGACTGCTGGAAAAGCGGCATCACACGGATGCAGCACCAACTCCAGGCACCAGCCCAGCCTGCTGATGTCACGGCCACCACATCGCAGCCAGCAGACTGCTCCTGGTGCTCCACCTCACAAAGGCCTTGCTGACACCACTAGCCCCAGAAGAGGATAAAAAGGGCTGCGCCAAGCCAGACTGCCAGACGAGGGGGCAGGTGAGCGAGGTCTGAGAGGAGCAGGCACCCAGGGGAAGGCAAGGAGGCTGGGGCTCCCCACAGCAATGGCGCGTGACTTCTCTTTGGCTGCTTCTCCTGACAATTACAGCCAGACTCCTGCAAAGGGACGCAACAAGGCCACGGCTCCTGTCCTTGCCCACCTCGGCACTTGCACAGAGAGATCTCAACACGCTACGGGTCAGATGAGACACCCCTGGCCACTCCCCATCCCGGGCTTGCAGGGAGCTTCCCAAAGCCACAGGCAAAGGGAACGCCACAAAACTGTGCCCTGGGGGGCTGAGGGCTGGTCCCGAAACGGACATCCTGGCACCAGCCATGGCCATGTCCCACCCAGCAGACTACGCCTGGTGGTCCAGGTCAGAAAGGGGTTGGACACACGGCTGGCTGCGGAACGGCAGAAAAGGGGCTGCACCAGACGAGAGTGGCAGACGACGAGACGGGCTAGCAAAGACTTACAGGCTCTGAAAAAGCCACCGTATCTGTAGCCCATCCTCATCCTACAGACAGCCAGAAGGTGCCCACCCCTGTGGGCAAGGACAGAGCCACACCACCCACCCTGTCTCGACCCCATCCAGGTCCCGCAGGCCGAGCAAAGGTGCTCGCAGCCATGGACAAAGGGAGCTCCGCAAGAACCACCGTATCCGTACCCCATCCTCGTCCTGCAGACAGCCAGGAGGTGGGCACGCTCGTGGGCAAAGGGAGAGCCGCACCACCCACCCCATCTCTGTAACATGTCACGGTCCCACAAGCAACTGGAGGGAACACGCAGCCACGGACATTCTCCGCTTTGGACCCTTTCACAGCAAGACAGGCGCAATTCCCACACTCCACGCAGAGACACCCTCAGCATTGCCAGCCACTCGTGGACGCACGCTTCCACGCTGGGCCACGTCTTCAGTGCCAAAGGTGTGAAAGAGCACCTCCCGAAAACTCAACAAGCGTCTTTCTTCCAGAAGAGCCCTCAGACCCACAACTCTCAGCAGCAAGTACCACCCAAAGCGTCAAAACAGGGCCGTGGCTACCACCTGCTGCTTTTCGGTCTCTTTTAACCTTTGCCCAGCTGCTGCTCTGTACATTCATCCTACAGCCTCCTCCTTTCCTTCCCCAGCACTACCAATTCTTCTCTTCTAGTGTATTGCATCGTTTATTGAACTGCGCCTTCTCACTGGACTGCTGGAAAAGCGGCATCACACGGATGCAGCACCAACTCCAGGCACCAGCCCAGCCTGCTGATGTCACGGCCACCACATCGCAGCCAGCAGACTGCTCCTGGTGCTCCACCTCACAGAGGCCTTGCTGACACCACTAGCCATAGAAGAGGATAAAAAGGGCTGCGCCAAGCCAGACTGCCAGACGAGGGGGCAGGTGAGCGAGGTCTGAGAGGAGCAGGCACCCAGGGGAAGGCAAGGAGGCTGGGGCTCCCCACAGCAATGGCGGGTGACTTCTCTTTGGCTGCTTCTCCTGACAATTACAGCCAGACTCCTGCAAAGGGACGCAGCAAGGCCACGGCTCCTGTCCTTGCCCACCTCGGCACTTGCACGGAGAGCTCTCAACACGCTACGGGTCAGATGAGACACCCCTGGCCACTCCCCATCCCGGGCTTGCAGGGAACTTCCCAAAGCCACAGGCAAAGGGAACGCCACAAAACTGTGCCCTGGGGGGCTGAGGGCTGGTCCCGAAACGGACATCCTGGCACCAGCCATGGCCATGTCCCAGCCAGCAGACTACGCCTGGTGGTCCAGGTCAGAAAGGGGTTGGACACACGGCTGGCTGCGGAACGGCAGAAAAGGGGCTGCACCAGACGAGACTGGCAGACGACGAGACGGGCTAGCAAAGACTTACAGGCTCTGAAAAAGCCACCGTATCTGTAGCCCATCCTCATCCTACAGACAGCCAGAAGGTGCCCACGCCTGTGGGCAAGGACAGAGCCACACCACCCACCCTGTCTCGACCCCATCCAGGTCCCGCAGGCCGAGCAAAGGTGCTCGCAGCCATGGACAAAGGGAGCTCCGCAAGAACCACCGTATCCGTACCCCATCCTCGTCCTGCAGACAGCCAGGAGGTGGGCACGCTCGTGGGCAAAGGGAGAGCCGCACCACCCACCCCATCTCTGTAACATGTCACGGTCCCACAAGCAACTGGAGGGAACACGCAGCCACGGACATTCTCAGCTTGGGATCCTTTCACAGCAAGACAGGCGCAATTCCCACACTCCACGCAGAGACACCCTCAGCATTGCCAGCCACTCGTGGACGCACGCTTCCACACTGGGCCACGTCTTCAATGCCCAATTTTCCCACTGTCGCAGGCAAAGGCAGAGGTGCACCATCCACCATATCTGCAGAATATCTAGGTTCCACGGCAGCTTCAAGGTGCCCAGTTGCCGTGGACAAAGGCAATGTCGGATCACCCACCACCTCTGTACCATGTCATGGTTCCTAAAGCACCTGGAAGTATTATGCAGCCGTGGACAATGAGAGCGTTGCAACACCTGTTTTATCTGTACCCCATCATCATACCAGATATATCTGAAGCTCCATACAGCTGTTGAGAAAGGGAGCACCATACCATCCATCATATCTTTACCTCCTCACAGTCCTAGAGCCAGCTAGAAACTGCCAAGATTTTCTTTCATGCGTTAATAATCATCAGTTACAACAGTCTAAACGGGGATTTCTATTTAAAACTTAAACATCCACAGGGTGTTTTAAAGCAAGTTCTGGTTTGTGACTATCTTGTAGCAGTTTATTATGCCAAGAAAAAAAGCAAGTGTAATCTTGGTGACATGCACATAATATCTGAGATCTCAGTTTTGCTGTTCTAGTCAAATTGCATGTTATGCATCCTGCAAGCAATTAGTTTGTACTAACGTACGAACAATGCCTTTGCAGCGGGTTTTACAATCAGTCATAACCAAAGAGATGTTTCAGTGATCAGATGAATATGACATGGTGTGGAAATCAGCAACCTGGTTCTCAAATAGATTAAAACGTGCCTGGGTAACCCACATTTTTTTGCTCCCCGGTATTCTGACACAGCATCACATATTTCTCTGACAGGACACTATTTGGTATTCTACGAATAGCTACATAGAAGATTTAATACTGTTAGCTTTTTTAAGATAAAAATGGGGGTTTCTCCATGTTTTGAAGTTGTTTAGGGCTACTTCCCTGAGTTTATCATTAATCTGAAATTATTTTGTGTCACCAAGTGAAAACTCAGGAGGATTTTAGACGATCTAACTGGAAACATCTACAGAGCTCTACAAAGTTCCAATTATGTCCATTAAACTGAAAAGTCATTAAATCTATCTAACAAAAAAAATAAAAATAATTAAAAAAAAACACACAAAAAACCCTCAATACAAATGGAATTCCTTACAGAAAGAGTTTGCACTACAATACGTACGTCCATCTTTTGGCTGGATGACTGTTCTGTTGTGTCAGTACTTATTGGACAAGACAAAATAAATACACATAAACACCCAGAGACACAGTCAAAAGCGCTAGCAGAACGTTTGCTTTTTGCACAGCAAAACTAGCAACACCAAAAATAATCTGCAATACAAAGAACATGAGCAGGAGGAGCTGAGATGCTCAAGAACTTTGTTGATTGTATAGTAACGTGTTAAGATTCTGTAACATTAGGGCCTCCAAACACAGTTTTAAAGCCTTCACGAATCTAGAGAGAAAGTAATTTAATCTATCCAAATGAGAAGCCAAGAAAAAATAAACGACCCACAGTGTATTCCAGCCATGAAAATTTGCAGAGGCATGCAGTAAAACATACAAATATTCCCAGGAATAGGCAAAGTTCTCTATATATATATACACAAAGACACACATACGTATACACTCTAACAACACCACAAATACATAAACAGTAAAAAACTAGTTATCTATACGAAGATCTAAGTTAAATGAAAAAATTCATCCTTCTCTTACTCTATCCAAGTATTTTCAAACATTTCCCTTCACACTGAAAACAGGCACTCAGGCTGTTGTTAGATGGCAGACTATAGTACCTCACACACAAGCTGGCCTTATTCCATATTCAGAAATCAAATTTGCAAGATAATGGGACAGTAAAGCACAAATTTTTGCTCCTTAGAGGCGGGTGTCAAGAAACACCATCATCCTCACAAAATCCTGGCAGAAATCTACCACAGCTACCGCATTAAGATTTTGTCCTGGAAACCAAGGTTGCCTCAGGAGATAGCCCAGGCTGTGGGACCTATGGTGATTTGGAAGGAGAGGAACACGTAGAGAAGTATTTGTCCACTTCTGTACCTCACAAGCAGTAAAAATCCGTGAATCCCCCATTTAGAGAATTAATTTGTAAATGGGAGATCACACTTAAATAATTCAGGATTTAATTCAGGACAAGGTTTCCTTCAAAGACTTAAGTATTCCTTTAATAAATTGCTTCTGGCTTATATTACCTGACACAAATACATCTGGAGCTAGGTACATTTTCCTCTGATCATGTCATAGGCACATGTAGTTTGTCCTAAGAGAGGCCTCAGCCTAGTTTTTCAAAGGAAATCAGAAAGTCGAGGTTAGCTTTATCCCAAAGAGACACTCGCTAAGGGAATACACCTGAGAGATACTATAGCGGACCAATCTACCTCTGGCTGACATCAGTAAAGTTTCCAACTCTCCATAGGCTTCAGTAGAAGGTGACAAACTATGCAGCCAAAAAAGGCACTGAGGGACAATCAAGCTAGGTGACAGCAGAGAACTTGATGACATCATACGTGGCAGATGATGTTCCTCACTAGTTTAATTACAGAATTGAAACACATGACACTGGAAGGTTTTCAGTTCTTACCTGTTCTTCTATTTCTGTCCACATAACAATACTTGATTTCATAATCTTCAAATAAGGCATGGATTTCCTAAAGAGAAAAGTACAAGTAACATCAGATAAATAATTCACCAGACCAAATAAGTGCATAATTCATCTTCCGGGGGGGGAAGGGGAAACGGGAAACACCCCTCCCTCCCCCCCCAAACTCCCCAAAACCTACCCAACCAAAAAACTTTCCCAATAAACAGAAAATCTCACCATAGAAACACTAAAATATTTGTTTTGAAAAGAGCTCGTTATACTACTGTATCAATGATTTTATCTCATATATAAAATTGGCTTACTGAATCTGATTACTTTCCTTTTCGTTACATAAAGTCACATAAGCACAACAGCATGTCCTGTTGACTGTCTTTTGATAAAGATGAATAACATCACAGTTCGTTAAATACAAAACCCCCCACAATTTCTCCGAAGTACAGCTAGCATAGCTAAAATACCACACAGGCAAGAAATACCGGCAACATCACATCATGCAGTTTACTGAGGGCAGAACACTGTCATAAAATACAACAGCTGGTTTAGTTTCCTATAACTGCTCAAGTTCACTTTAACAGATTTTCATTCTTTTAATAATGAATATTCTTTCAACCAGCAGATAATTGTGCCCAGAATAGCCCCCGGAAAGTGTCTTCTATCAATTACCGCACAAATGCTCAATGAAGAATCAATCCCAAGAGCATTAGTTGCTCCCACTAATTAACAGAGAGAGAACAGGGCTGTGGGAGGGGTGGGGTAGGAGCGAGTGTAAGAAAGAGGTGTGTACCAGTTTGCTGTGGCTATTCCCCAACAAGAGCACGGTGTAGGCACATGACCCACAAAACCCACAAACTATTACCAGTTCAGTGGCGAGAATGCCGACATGAACGTTAACCATCCCCAAGAAGAAACTGGGAGTAGTAACGGGGATATAAGTATTCTTTTACGTGGATAAGTCCCATAAACAATAGCGAAAGACCATCTCAGTAAGCAAAATAATCAACCAACTTTATCTGAAAGTTTAACTGCAGACAATTTCCAGTAGCCCAGGCTACTTGCCAGTTTGCTAATTCAGTATATATAGCCTAGAGGTTAATTGGGTTCTCTGTGACTGGTATCAGGTGCATACCTTTTAGTCAAGCCAGCACCAATCTCTAGATTCACTAGTTAACAGCTGTCAAATACTACATTAAGAAAATATGGCAGCATTTCACAAGCTACCAGGCATCCTCTAATCAGATGCCATAAGGATGTGGTTTCGGAAAAGCAAAATACACCAGGCATAATTCAAAGATTCGGACCAGGTAGGCAATTTGACTGTGGACATCTCTCTAACGAGGATTAGACGGTGGTTCATTCTCAGTCATGGCAGAGTGAGAAGACACTTTCTGCACAGTTTTGTACAGCTCAGCTGTACTGTGGCACTCAGGACTCTAAAGAAGTTATTTCTGTCCCACTTAGAAAAAGGGGGACATGTTTACCTATTTCCTAGATTATTTTACAAGAGTAACACTGAAAATTACATATGATGATTAAGTAGCAGGAAATACTATTTCAAACAGCTCAGAACACCCTTGAAAGCCGTCTGTGAATCAGATGATTCCACATGATTTCCCAGTAACTGTTTGAAACTTCAACTGAGAGGGAAAACAGCCTGTATTGAACATATCTTTGTGGGATAATTATGAGGTCTCATGTAAAAAATGATGAGAACATAAGGAAGATTTAAAATGAAAGCCTAATTTAAGCAAAGTAGTTTTAGTAAAGACTTTAACACCAACTTCCACAGGTTGTTGCAAACACTGCCAGGTTTGTGCAACGGGCTCTTCCAGGAAGGTGCTTGCTCTTGTGCTCTCATGGCCCCCAATGGCAGGGCTGAGACCTCTACCTGTGGAATTGGGTTTGTGTAGTATTTCAATGAAAGCATTTTTCACATAAAGACCATTTGTGACAATTTACAAAAATAAAACACGCTATGCCGTCTCTTAAGCAAATGTGTACTCCTTCAAATTAAACAGATACATAGATATCTGTGCACATTAGACCAAGATTCTACATAGTATTTTCAGAATTACAAAGCCGGCTTTTGGACTCGGGCACTTCTCTAAACTTGACCTTCAACATCTTTCAACACTTAGGTCCCTTAGAAGAGGACGAACACTACCGTTTTAATGTTGTTAACAGTTTCTACTCCCGACAGCTCAGAGCAGAACTCTCAGGGAAAGCAACAAGAACACTTTACTTGCTGTTCCTAACCAGGTTCAGCTGTGCACCACCAAACATCATGCGCCAACAGCACTAGCACTGAACATGGTTGGTCCCTTTGGTGTAAACAGTTACCCAGTATTTGGGCCAGGAAGGAGTGTTTACTCTGGGAGGAGAAACAGGTCATCCAAGTCAGGTGTATTCTCTGGCACAAGCCTATTAACTTGCAACGAATGTAAGCAGAGGGCTGTTTGCCTGAGCACAGCAGAAACAAACAGCCACAGTTCATTTCCCATTCCCAACCTCCCAGCAGCCCGCCAGCTCATGCACCCGGGAAGCCCAGCCTCCACACCCCCCAGCCCAGCTACGCCAGCCCTCTCCCCATGTCAGGACCTACCACCCCCACTGCACACACCCACGGAGAAGTCCTCAAGCCCCTACCCACACTGTGCAGGAGGAAAACCTTTCGCCCTCCCCAGGTTAGCCTCACCTTGGCACTGCCTTGTGCTGGGCAGCCACGTGAGAAGGGCAACGCAAGCACTCACCATTTATCATCACACAAGGTTTAGCAAAGCAGTAATAATAAACCCCGTGGTCGTACCACACGCGAGCACTCGCTGCCATCCCCAGTGCCACCACTTCGCCCATGCTCACGATATCTACATCCAAACCACCTGTTGGGCAAGCCAGGCCACTATTAGTATTTTTTCCACATAACTTTTACAAAACTGCTTCTCCTAAAGGATTTTTTCCTCTTTTATAAATGAATGACTCTACTAGCCTAAAAAAGAGTGACTGACAATTACCATGATAATCATGATTTAACTGTGTCATACTAAGTCTAAACAAAACGGCAACATCCACTAACATGCTGAAGGTCTAGCTGCCTGAGCGTCAATGCACTCACTGAACATCAGGCTAGATTATGGTATTTTGACAACAAAACCTGTAAGCAGTTATAAAGCTATCTGGCAGACATACAGCAGTCAGGGATCCCGTGAAGTTTCCAACACAAACGCTGTTTATAGCGGTGCCTATCTTGGCCCTCAATTACTGCACTCCTAGCATTGACTCCTAGTTGGCTCCTGAACCAGATGTAAAACCCAGCAACAACCCTTGGGCACCGAGGTGTGTTTGTACCTGAGCAAAGTCCCCGACAGGCAGCTCCCGGGGGGATGTGTCCCTGGTCAAAGCAAGGATGATACGTACCACAGAAACGGAGAGGAGAGAAAACGGAGGACAGACCTTGCTCAGAGTTAACAGCAGTTGCATAAACACATGGGCCATGCCAGCAGCTCTAACTGAACATCCTGGAACAGAAATGTAACCAATAATGCTTAGCTACTATACAGACCCTTAAACTTTCAAAGTTCTTAAAAGCAGACTTTGAAAGCTACTTTATCTTATCATCAGTAAAAATTAAAATCCTAACTAGAAAATAATCAGTTCATAATTTAAAATTAGCAGAAAAAGCAAAACCAAATATATTAAAGGGAGTTTAAGAGAAACCACTAGTAAGTACAGGCTGAATATACTTTTAAAACGTATTACTTACTACTATAAGAAATGTGGTCTTCAAATACTTCAGTTCTTGGCCTGTCCTGTCTTGCCTTGGGTAGAAAACCTGGCAACATGAGTTTTTACCACATACTATCCGTTTGAAATTTGCATCTCTCAAATGGAAAGAATGCCTGCCTTAGAGAGGATCTGTCTTTATGCTTTATTACCTGCACTGTTTTAAACACAAACAAGAAAGGGAGTCATTAACAGGCACATTTGTCCTATTTATCAGATTAGTAAAGTTCAATGTGTTATTTCTAATAAAATCAGCTTTTCATACCCAGGATCTCATAGTGCAGGAAAAGAAATATGCAAGAAATACTCAGTCGTCACCTGGAACAAGATACCATGTATATAAAGCCTACAGCACCCTAACCCCAAGTATTTTTCTCTCTCCAGATGCAATACCAAAATGTGTTATTCTGGCAACAAAAATATTTAACAATTATAATGGCGCCTGGCCAGATTTCTACAGTAGGCTTTAGTGGTGTTTCCAATATAAACACTGTACAAACCTGGTCTATAACTTCGCTCTCAGTAAGTAGCTGAAGGCCTAAACTTCACTCGCATACTCTTGAAACGGACTCAATTATGTTTTAAGTAGTTGAACTAAATAACATGTTTGGCTAACCAAGAAGTTTTAAATCATCTCATAAACTAAAAAAGACTTTGTTTTCATTTGTGCAGGCAGAGCAGGAAAGAGGAGGACTTCTCAGGAAAAAGCTTTACATTTACAAATTATATAATGGGGTGTTCCTTTAATTCAAATTTCAGACCACTGAATCTTTGAGTCCATGACATGATACACGGATTTCAGCGCGGATATTAAAAAAACAAAAAAAGTCTGCTGTGGAAAAAAAAAAAAAAAAAAGGTAGTAAAAAGAGAAGATCAACACACTTTAAAATAACATTCTGTTACTTACACTCTGGTCATCCTGAAGTTCTTGGCATCTCTTTACCAGTAAAGGAGAGAAGTTGTTATTGTTACCTTCCCTCCCTCAGCCCAGAGCAGTCCTCCTGCCACCCAGAGCAGTTTCATGATAGTTCCAAGGACCTTCAATATGCGATGCATGCCTTTGAGCACTGCTCTTTCAACATCGTCTACAATTGTGTTCCTTGCTGTTGAAATGGATTAGTTGATTCATCTCTGATGGTTCAGGGAGATGCACGCACAACAAGGCAAGCACAAGAGACATCCAACAAAGAGATTGCCGATTCATTGCCAAGCACTGACCAGAATAAAATGAACAACTACAACCACACTTACCTTTAAGTCTCTTTGCAAAGATTCTTGATACAAACATCAGTCCTACCACAATACTGCATCAGAGGATATTAATGCTAACGAGAACAGACCCACTATCTGACATTTTTCAGAAAGACCGGCACCAATGGGACAATCTTGCCTGTCTTACTGTAAAACGTCACACATGACTGCCCTGCTAGGATTCCTTGGATCCTCCTTATGGCCCTTCATCCTAATGAAGCCATAAAATGATTACTCTGGCAAGAGCAGATGACACTTCCCCACTCTCGCAAGACGAACTGCAAGTTAGAGGAGTATGTTCTGCAAAGGCTGCAGGAGAGAGGATCGCTGCTCTGGAGAGCGCGTCCTGTACGTGAAGGCTGCTATGCGGCGCAACGCTCTTGATGCAAGCAGCGAAGCTCCACGGAGAAACAGGAAGGCCCGTTGTGACCCTCCGTCCAGCCTGGTCCACAGTCGGTACTGGAAGTCTCTTTTTAAGACAGTAGTCACTGCTACAGTATTACCTCAAAATCTGAAGTACATTCAGAGTAACACCTAGGGGTCCCATATTCTCAGTGCATGGTGTGTTACCAGTTCACACCTCTCCAAAAGCTTCAGAGCAAGAAGATCAGATTGAGAGGAGAAGGAATGCCCCCCAAGTAGAACAAAATACCGAGCCCATTTTTAATATAGTTTCCATATAGCCACAATGATAGAAAAATATCAGATTGAGGGAGGGAGGGAAAACACGACATTAGTTAAGGCAGGAGTTGATCTGGTAAACTGTTTTACTTACAACACTGACCCAACTAACTGGAATCTTAGTCAGCAATCCAAGAATAGATTCAGCAATCTAAAAAGTAACAAAAATATAGCTGTACAGATACCAACGGTGCTTCATCTCAAGATTTAGAGAAGTCACGGCAACGGTGGATGTCCATTTTTAGGTCATTATCACACTAAAGGTTTGATAATGTCCACAGTTCGGGTACTGTGCTGGAGGAATCAGAAGAGGATAAATATGGGGGACTAACTGGCAACTCTAGAAGACTTCACCGAGACAGGTGAGTACAAAATCGATTTGACTTGCCAACCAAACAGTAAATGGAGACTTTGCCTTCAAGAACAGTGAAGGTGCTAATAAAAATGTTTACCGCATATCTGTCACAAAAACACCTTTCTCCGTGGCTGTAGTGCTAGAACTGCTTGAAGAAATACTAATCCTGCAAGTACGTATTTGCAGGTTGAGCTATAAAGCCCAATGCAGAAAGAATCTTCTTGACATAATTTTGACTTAATTTGTTCCCCCTTTGGATTTGTTTCATACTGACACTCCATGAAAAAAGCTCCTACGGGAATGCTGACTTACTTGATGTGACAGACTGCAAAGTGCCTTCTTCAGGCCGTCCTTCCTTGGCAGCATTTGCCCCTTAACAATAGCCACTGAGCACTTAAAGTGCTGAATGCTTCTGACACATAAAGATCCCTCTGTTTGTTTGGTTTCTAAGACTACCAACCCCTGGTACAATGTTTTTGGTTCAGAAACTTCATGGCTAAGGTACGTTTCTTCTGTGGCCTTAAGAGTATTTTTTTTTTATTCAGTTTAACACAAGTGGAACTCCAAAGGTAACAGAAGATTACAAGTACAATAATAAATAAATAAAGTTAATATGTAGCTACAACTGGCAGAGGAAAATGCTTGTTACCTAATTTCACCTGAAAAATGTTGGAGTTTTGTTCTCATTTTGAAGATGATGAACCTTCTGACAAAGCTGAACACCTCCACCAATCTAGATCAGCAGAAGAGTCATTTCTCGCTGGAAAACTATTTTGGTAAATCTTGGCCTCACTCTTCACATGATAACGACGAATGATAGCAAACCCAACACCCCAGTGATTAGAAATGAATAATTACATTTATGAAAACCTATTCTAGAAGAATTTGCTGCATTTTAACCATGTTCATCTCTTTCCTGACGGTGAATAAATTGGCCAGGTTAGCTACGGTTTATCTGATTTTACTTGGCTAACCAACCATTTCAGGAAGAAAACAGCAGACAAAACACCTCTGCAGAGTGTCTACCAAGGGTGCTAATTTGAAATAAGAAATGTTAAGTTTTATGGTAATTTTTGGAAATGCATGACAGCCAAATACACAGGTGTACTGAATATGCCTGACCACAAACATACTTCTTTCCAAAACTGCTCCAGGCCAGAAACTTTCTCTCTACAGCACGACTATTCTACCTTTACACGCCAACACCAATAGCTCAACAATGTTAAAAAATCAAAATGACATCTTTTGAAACTCTATTTCAGGATCTGTACGTGGTGGTACCGTTCTAGCCTAGTAACGGGTGAACATTAGAACCTTGCATATGGAGAAAAAGGCATCTAAGTGCTACTTTTAAGTCATCAAAACCAAATGGCAAACTTCCAAGATATTGTGTGGCTGCCAAATTGGACCTTAACGCTAGCATTCTTTGTCCGACCAAGCAACGCCAGACTTGATGGCTTCCACATTGGCGAGATGGGCTTCTAACCAGTCCACGTGTGAATTCATGACGTACCTGCTGTGTGCAACAGGAGCAAGTAACACAACTGTTCGAGTGTCAGACAAAGTGATCCCACTCTGGCTATCCACAGCAAGCATCTTGTGACATGCCAGTAAGCCCTCTCTGTCAACACAGTCACGCGAGATGGCTTCTTGAAGAGACGATGAAGATTAGCAGGGTTTTCCAAGTTGTGAGTTTGCTACCGACTGGGTCATTAAGTCGCTGTAAATAGAGGTGAAGCTCTGTGTGTAAAACATCATGCAGGATCACAGCAAAACTGCCACGTCTAAAAATTCTAACTACCTACAATCACACTACAGCACGGCCAAACAGACCAAAAGGCACCCTATACGTGAGAACAAAACGTGAAGTACACTGGCAAGCAAGCTCAGTGCTCTGGACCAAATTATGCTCATCACTGAAAAGATTCTCTCTAAAATGAATGGTCCCTTTCTACAGGAGTTACGGAGAAAATGATAGTCTACACATGCTGCACTTACCCGCAGGTAGTAAAATCGTCTGTGCTTTAGAAAAAGAGGGGAAGAGACACACGGAGTGATTTAGAACAAAAGTTGTAATTACATTCTTTTACACTTGTGCATCAAGTTGAATATTTGGAGCCGGTAAAGATCTGGTAAGTGACTGTGCAACTAAATCACCTCAAAATCTGACCCACATGCATCAGGCTTAAGAGTTCACCCATTTTCTCCTCTGAAGTGCAGTAGTTTGAGCGGAATTTTCCTAAACCACCAACAGATTGCGGAAAACCACTTGCACTGACTACATGCTGCTCACCTCAGGGGAAAAAAAAAAAAAGAAAAACAAAACCCGGGTTTTAAGCTTCTTAGCTTTACTTTTACACAGAAACTGGACGTGTCGCAGGATCGTGAAGCCGCCCTACCTGTCTGGACGCAGTGAGGACGCAGGTGCCACCTCAGGGGTACTGCTAACGGGCCACACACCGGCCGCCGCTTCCCTTCAGGAGGGTCACACAAGTGCCATTACCCCACTCATCAGCCTTGCCGACTTGCACACCTTGCTGCCGGCATGCCGAAAAAAGCGCTGCCCCTCGCAGTCCCCCGGCTTTGCCCCGGGACGGGGGCTGCTCTCTCACGCCCTGCGCCCCGACTCCGGCTCCCACAGGCGAGCAGGTAAGCGCGGGCGCCAGCGCGAAGCTGCCGCGGAGCCGTTCCCTGCCAGCCCGGCGTCGCCCCCCGCGGAGGAGGGCGGCAGTTCCCACCGTGAGGGGAGGACGAGCTGGAGCCGCCCTCCGCAGGCACCGCGGCTACCGGCGGTAGCGAAGCCATCTGCCAAAGAAGGCGTCGGGAGGAGAAGCCCGAGCGGACCCGCGGCGGGGAGGAAGGCAAGCCGCGGCCCCCTAACTCCCCCGGAGACGAGGGCAAACGCGGGCCGCCGGGCAGCCCGGCACCTCCCTCCCGCCGGCCCTGGGGAGCGGCTCCCCCGCCCCCGGGCACGGCCCGCCTGAGGCGCCGGCGGGAGCGCGCGACGCCGCCGGCCGCCTGAGGGAAGGCGGCGGCCGTACCTGGCTGCTGCTCTCGGCCGGCAGGTTCCTCAGCCAGGCGCTGGCGCCTGTCGCTCAGCTCCCGGCGGGTGCTCGCCAGGCGCCTCGCCACCTCCTCGGGGCCCAGCGGCGGGGGCCGACCCCCCCGCGGCGGCTCCGCGCCCCGCTCGGCTGCTGCCGCCGTTTTGCAGAGCGCTCGGGCGAGCGGGGGGAGCCGCGGCGGCGGACGGGCGGGCAGCGGGCGAGCCGCGAGCACGGCGCGGGCCGCTGGCGGGGCGCGGGGAGCCCGCCAGGCTCCGCCGCGCTCCTCGCCCCCGGGCCCGCCCCGCTGACTGGCCGCGCCCGCCGCCCTCTCCCTCCCGGGGGGAGGCTGAAAGCTGCGGAGCCCCGTGAAGGGGCAGCGGGCTCGGCCTCCCCGCCAGCCACAGAGGGGTGGCCCGACCCCGGCCCGGTGCGGCACAGAGGCGGTGAAGGGACGCAGGTGCTCCGCGAGGAGAGAAGGACAAGGGCGGGGGGGAAGCAGAGAAAACTGAGCGCAGCTCGGTAGTGCCTGTAACGGCCTCAGGCTGCGAACCTCTTCAAGGGGTGTGGGATGCACGGGGATCAGAGGGTGAGTTTCATCCCCACAGTAACAGATCTCGAGTCAGATTTTAGGGAAGGTCTTGAGCACTCCCGAGGGGAGTTTGGGGCTCCATTATGAGGACAGTCACCCCAAGAGCCATCGTGAGGGCAGCGCCTCAAGGAGGCCAAGGCCTGGACACCGGCACAACGCGGCTCATCGCGCCCGGAAGGTATCGTTTCCCCAAAGTCCCGCTCTCCATACCTTCCTTAGGTACAAGTCCACCCGGAGAGACCAAAATGCAGAACGCCAACAAAACAAAGCAGATCTCCAGTGAACCCAAACGCTCCATCAGAGGTTAGCAGGCACGATGGCGCAAGGTGGTCTCGTTCTAATTTTATTCTGCATCAGAAACATACCAAACAAATTACAAAGCGCCCAAATGGGTAAACCAACGCCTGGGTGCTGCGCTTGCGGCAAAAGTCACCCTCTTCTGGCAAAGCACCGTGTAACGGTGGATGGGCAGGCACAGGGCTTGCGAATGTCATGCGAAGAAAAGGAACGCAACATCCCGATAGAAGGAAAGTATTTCTGGGAGTCGCTATAAAAGAAATCTTCCCTTGTCTGAAAGCCTCCGTCCGTAAAAATGTTTCACTCTGTTAACGCTTGCTTTAAAAAAATAAAATAGGTTGTTCTCTTGGAAAATTCATTTCTCCTTAGCATAGTTACTTGCAATGTCATTTACAACTCGGTAAATTTAGCTCTGAACATCATTATCGTTGCTATAAATGAATGAAGAATAATTTTAGTATTTGTATTCGTTTGTAGTTACGAGGCTGACCACAAGGAACAGGCAAAAGAAAATCCAAACCTGAGAAACAGTGGTCTTAAAAAGGAAATTGGAAACACACTTTGAGTTACATTGGGTATATGTGACTAAGTTCTTGCCAAGACAATCTAATTCTGGATGATAATTCTTGACTAGGCTTAAAGTGCCATTTTAGAGACAGGACTACCAGTTACAGAAACGGCGCTCCCTCCCCCGTGCCCCCAAATAACAATAGTGTTTTTAGAAATTGCTTTAGTCCAAACCAAAGCTAGCAAGTTAAGACTACAAAGAGTCTTGAACCTTCATTAGTAAAATTAATTTTAAAACTACTGAGCAAACAATAATCAAAGCACTTTTTGTTGGTTTTGGTGTGTTATAAAAAAATTTGTCAGGGCTGACAAGCTTCCTTTCAAGCCCTGTTCAAGGGCTTCCTTTTCCCTAAATTTTTAAGCAGGTGATGTTCCTCCTCCTTCAGTATTTGCATTCTGTTTAATGAATTTTGGAAATCAGAGGTATGAAGGACATTTGTAAATGGTTCATCTATTTGTCACGGGAGGATTTGAGAACTGCCAAATTCAGCCTGTCGGGACAGGCTGTCAGAACAGTATTACCTTAGCCTTCATACGTAAACCAAGAAGCAGGAAAAACTACTATAACAAATTATTAGTGTGAGATCTGATCTAAAGAAAACTGCATATTCTTAGAGAAACAAGATTTTCATAGGTCACCCTTCGTTGAGGAATGTAAGTGAAAATAAGTATATACCTGCTATTTTTTCAAATTTCAGATGAAGATTTGCATTTTAAAACTATGAAATACCTTTTCCAGCCCAAGCTGTGAGGTACAGGATTCTTAAGTCCTAAGGATTTACAAAGTAATAATCATGCTACCTATAAAATTATCCTTGGAAAAGATAAAAAAAATTATGAGTGAAAAGTCTGCTAGTGACTATTTACAAACTGATTTTCTGGTCAAGCTATGACATTGACGTGAGGATACTTAAATACTGTCTCCTCAAAACCTTTCCAAAGCATAGAATAGATTATGTGATGTAAATTATTCTGGGACCACAAAAAAGATATTGCTCTGCTAGGAATACTGAAACACATAACTATCTCCTCGGAAATAATTACCAGATTAAGCTGTTACAGTAGAATTACAGATCTGCTCAAACACTATACAGTTTGGTGAAGCTGTTGAAGTAGTGAAAGCAGAGTGATTAACTATACCATTAATTTTTCCAGTTTCAAGGTCGACACTCTGGTTCATCTGTATGCTACTGATAATTAATCCTACCTATAGCAATTACCTTCTCAAAAGCTGCCTGCCTTTTTTTTTTTTTTTTCTTTTGATAGGCTGCAGGTGTATCTGAATGGAAGTCATTAAAAGTTAAAGTGCATTGCTAAAAGAAATATCTCAGAAATGAATAGTTTGATATTAATGGCAAAACCAAAACTACTGCAGTATTAGTTGTAAATAGTTCCAGAGAAATGTAAGCATTTTTCTTGCTTAGAGATACATATTTAAAAGATTGCATTTTGTAGGTAAGTGTATTCATCTTTTTATCGCCCCCCCCTTCCCCCCCCCAATGCTCACATTCCATTCTGTATACAGGCAGTTGATATCACACAGGTAGATGAAGGAATTGCCTGCACTAAAAGGCAACTATGAAGTGCTGTGGGAAGAGAGCAGGAAAGATCCAAGCTCTTGCCGTAGTCCGTGGAGGCGGTCCATCAAAATGAACAAGGAGGTAGGGCACGCATCACCTCCTGTGACAACCAAAATCAGCCAAACGGGCGTCAGTGCCAAGAACCAATCTGACCTGAGGAAGTACTCCTTCTTGAACCCAAATGTCATCCCTGTTTTGAACTACAGTACACCCTCAAGCAGGTACCTGGAGAATTAAAATATAATTTTAAATAGAAGAACAATCAAAATTAGGCACCGATAAAGTAAAACACCGGAGTCCCTTGGAGCCCCCCCAGAGCATCAGTGGGCACATTAATACAGTGCAGAGGTTGTGCGAGCTGACAATCCAGCCTTCTTGGAACCTCCACAAACATATCAATGCGTTAGATGTGCAGGCCTTTCATTTGGCAAGTTAATCTTCTGCCTTCAGGAATTCTCCCACGTTACCATACAGTTTCTGCCAGAAGCACCAAAACCCTGGGCTGGTGGCACAGGTTACTGTCCTCTGTGCTGGCTTTGGCCAGCGCTCCTTCAGGTCAGCCATTACTGCTCTCAGCTGTTCTTTGGAACAGCTAACTGCTTTGTAACAGTGAAAATAAATCGTGTAAGCTTAAGCAGTCCTTGCTAACCCATGCTGTGAGAAGTGACGCAGGTTAGGGAACCCACTCCCAAGCCTCTGCTTCTCTGCAGGAGTGGGAAACGTCTTCAGGAAGATGCTGAGGTGGCGCAACTCAGGATGAACTGCAAGTGGTAACAGTCTCCACCCAGCTGTACCCAGGAGAGGAAGAAGACAACGCATGTATGTATTTTCCTTAAAGAATTTCATCTTGTTGATTACAGACCATCCTTCTATATGCAGACATTGTATGCATATGTTTGTACGAGTATACTGTTACTCACTTTATGTTGCTTTCAAGACAAAGCCCTACACATTTATGCTTTGCACTCTAAACAGTCCAGTTTTCTAATGCACTTTCATTACATTTCAAAATTGCTGCAAAAGCAAAAAGCACTATTTAAAAAAATAGCAGAAAAGTATAGTGATCTGCAAGTGTAACTTTGGTGGCCCTGCTGACTTGATGCTATTATACAGATAAGCCACTTTGCAGTAATTTAATTTAGTTCACTAAATTCCTTTTTAATTAAGAGTAATGTACCCATCCACAGCAGTTGCTGCTGTAGCTCTTCTGAGCTGAAGCTTAATTTACCCATGCTTCTGCAGCTTCAAAGTATCACAAGCCATATATATTTTTTCATTTTTATGGGATGAGAGTGTTAAAACAGAATTGTGTCACAGTCTTTCTGAATTAAAGATGCACTCAGGCATAATTGTCCACGTTCAAAAGTACAAACAAGTTCAGATCTGTGCAGATAAAATAAAAGCCAAGTTTTAGAACATCTGCTGGATCTCAAAGACCCATCTGATGTTCCCAGGTATACAAGAACGTATCTGTGAGCTGTTTAGGTAAGTGATTTCTTATATGAAAGAGAAATCTAAACAATTTTCTAAAACCTGAAACCGTGCGATTGGTATGTTTCCTGCAATGAGGGTGTGGAATCCATCAGTTGCTGCAAATTCGACGCTTCCATAAAAATCCCCGATTGCTAGCACCATTTCACGTGAACAAAGTGAAAACAATACCATTCTCTTTAGTCTATATTATGCCCACTGTTTCAAGCTCTAGCTGCTCCTTTTGTTTCATTAGGAAACTGAAACTTTGAAACCAAAAGATGTAGATTCAGTTGTCAACACCAGTAATTAGTTCGGTGATGATTATCTAGATGCTCAGTTGTTTATCTCAAAGATGCATCTTGCCTCCCAAATATACTGGAGGTGCCAAAAGAAGTTCCTTTCACCATTTTTCTAACACATTTAAATACATTCTGTGTTCTCAGTGTACTACCATTCCGTAGTGCAGTAACATTGAGGATCATTAAGAAACAAATGGAATTTCATATCAAATTACCAACCTAGAACAGCACAGTGAGCAACTGATACCTCCAGTATTCTGATGAAGCAAAAACTTCGTAAGCCCTCTCTGCAGCTACTGCATAGTCTCAGGCTTCACTTATTCTGCAGGGTTGCGATTCACTAATTAACCATTAGAATAACTGAGCATATCTAGACTGCCATTTTGTTGAGATAGGTATTGTGACACAGCAAGTCCTCCCAATTAACTGCTAAGCTTGTTTTAACATCAGAGATACTTTGATTAATGTTTCATTCTCCAGGCATTCTGCTTAGGAGTTGCAGTAATATAGGAACAGACTTCAGGTCCATCAAATCACATCCCAGCAGTGCCCATCTTGTCGAAGAGATGCCAGATGGGCAACACATTGCTTCAGAGACCACAACAGCCACACGCTTCATTCAGAGTTGCATTGCCAATAAACAGTGACTTTCACTTTGCTCGCACTCCTTTGCGGGAGCCTTATATGTACTGTACATAGCTCACATTCACTGGGATATGTCAGGTACTGCTGTGTGTGACCAAAAATGGCATGTTTCTTCACTCCTTAAATGTTCTTCCATACAGATACGAAAACACTTCAAGTGACTTTGCCCACAGCTGAACATTTTCTTTTTAAGTGGAACCTGATAGCTATTAAACTTGGTGCAACGCTGCTCCTAAGTGTGTTAGGAATGATGGATTATCCCAGTTACAGACTGGTTAGCAACTTCTCCGCAGTTTCCAGTCTGTAACACGGTAGTCTGCAAATGAACGGTAAGACCGTAAAGATAGAAGAGGTAAGAGCTATAACTTATAAAGCGAGTAACTATTCTGAGGAAATCATTACACTGAAACGTAATGTAATAGTCTATTTTGGGAATCACGGTCTTTGCACTAGAATTTATAACCTTTGTTGCCTAATGCGTATCATTAGCAAATTCGTGTGAAGGTTATATTTAAAGACAGCAAAAAGAGAGTAAATCTCAAAACGAACCACCACAAAACAAATGCAGCTTCTTGAATAATAACTGAGAACAAAAGAAAATAAGATCAAACAAATATTCTAAGTACAGTCCTCTTCAATAAATGGCCCTAAAGCCCAATATTTTCATGAGGAAACCTCAGCAAAACTATCTCCTAAAACAATGCCTTGCCTGCTTTAAATCACCATTCTTCCCTGCATAGGCTTTATTTTTCCTCATTCAGAGTCAACTTCAAATTTAGTAATAACTTCTTGGCAGAAACTACATTTTGGCAATTTTAGTATTAAAAAAAGTGTTCCTTGGGTTTCTAGCAAAAGCAGGTACATCCCCACATTCCTACACACAGTGTTTTTATTGGCTAACCTGTTAACGTGCTGCAAGTTGTAGTTTCAAATCATTCTGTCTCAGATTCTCTGTAAGGGCCTATTTTTCTAGGAACTGGAAACTGATATTGATAATTCACAGGAAACTGCGAAATAATTTCACATCAAAAAATAGCAAAATCATAATACTGAATTCAGGCATTCCAGAGCGTGAATCGGTACATCTCCATTACTATCTAATTTACAGCCCTTACAGATCTGGCTAATTATAAACCTGAAGAAAATCTTTGACATGATTTAACTGAATAGCTAGCACGTACTGGGAATGAACAGGCATCTTACCAGCAATTTGTTTTGACATGATAAACCAGTCAGTGATTTATCCCTGCCAGCAGAGGTTGGAGTCTGAAACACCCCCACAATATTTTGTCCTTAAAAACGCTGTAACTTATTAAATATGGAAGGCTGGCATAGAGGATGTAATGCAAGCTAAACTTTCCCAAGGCGTTCTTAAAAAATTGATGAGACTTTAAAATGTTCTGCCAATCAGTTATAAAAAAGGTTTCCACAGAAACTGTCATGCAACATGAGTTTTTGCTATAACCACATTTATTGAAGTGTCAAACTTCTACATGTTCATTCTGTTTTCATGGGGCACAAAAAATCCCACCCCCTTCCTGTTATCCAAGCTCTCTGGCTGAGGTTACGGCAGTAACACATTTTGACTTGTTTATAGAGATTTCCTTGGTTAAGCTGCAATGAAAATAAACACACTTAAAGAGGTTATTATTGTTTTGCAGGAATTAGATCATGTAGTTTAATTACTCAACCTTTAATCTCTCCCAAGTGCATGTGATTTGCATACATTATGCCAAGAGACTTGATATGGGGAGTAAATTAATTGTTAAAGTGTCAGAAAGTTGGAAAACTGAAATTAAGTATACTAAACCTATTTGACCAAGTTCCCAGTTTCCTGCAGTTCTCAGTGCCAACCCATCTCAGAGTGTCTGTCTGATTTCATCACCTCTAAGTGCAGTGAAAGGGGTTTAAAATTAGAAAAATCCATCAATGTTGACCAAACTGGAAATATCTGGCAATCTAATCCAAGGCTGGCCCATTGTTCAACTGGTGTGATAGTGCCTGGGTTTAAAGAGGAGAGACCGCCAGTTTTATAAGAACTTTGGCGTGGTGTGCCATGGCACCACCTCTTTCTGCGCGTTTTTTCACGCAGACGTACTGCTTGTAAAAAGTGCTGACTTGACGGTCTTGGAGGCTGAGGTTGTCCCCTTTATCCATGGAGCGGCTGTTGTACTCGTGCCCTCACATTTCGTTGCCAGCTGGAGGGTGGGGTAGAAAGGTTCCTGCACTATGCTTTTTGGCCTTTCCCTTCCTTGCTATCACTATTTTTGTTCCATTAGTGGCAATAGCAGCGGAGAGCACTCGTTCAGGCAGTGCTCCAAGAAGCTGGTGGTTTTGCCAGTGTCACCTATAAAAATGTAGAAGAGAATAGAATACAACAAAACATAATTGTTACTGCTGGCTCCCAGCTTCTGAGAACAGTACCATCTACTGCTACCATTAATGAAACCAGCCCAGGGTTAACAACAGTAAATTTTTTCTGCAGACTTGAGATGAGGCCACTATGATTTATCTTGGAGCTGAAGGTGAAACTTCCAGATCTAATCCATGTTCTGCCTCTGCCATCAAATTCGTGCTTCCCTTCTGCTCAGGCCATCGCTGTTGCTAACTGGTAGTGACTGCCACTGTCTGATGGGCATATGTCCTGGGTTCAGCTGGGATAGAGTTAATTTTTACAGGAACCGGGGAGGTGGGGGGCATAGCCGGGGCAGCTGACCTGAACTAGCCAAGGAGCTAATCCATACCATGTGACATCATGCTCAGTATATAAATGGGGAGTGGGCCGGGGGGAGCTCTCTACTTTCGGTGGGGGAAGTGGCAGAGCGTCGGGTTCCGGGTGGTGAGCAGTTGCACTGTGCATCACTCTTTTTGTATACTCTTTCATTAGTACCGTTGTTGTTATTATAACCTTTTTTTTGTGTTGTCCCAGTAAACTGCCTTTATCTCAACCCTGGAGGTTCCAGGGTTTTTTTTCTTTTCTCTCCTCAGTCTCCTCCCTGTCCCACCAGAGGGGGGCGGGAGGAGTGAGTGAATGGCTGCATGGTCCTTTGTTATCGGCTGGGCTGAAACCACAACAGTCTTTTTTGGCACCCAACGTGGGGCACGAGGGTTGAGATAACGACATATCTGGCCAGAGTATGTTGAAACAAATTTGTCATACGCATTTCTTATACTAGATAAATAGATGTTAGTCACAATGTTGATTCATTTGTTTACATGGTGGCATTTTGTAAGTTCTTATATGCTCTATGTATTGCCTGTAGTTGCGTATCTCATCTCTGGGAGAGTGATTGGGAGTATGATTTTGCTGTACTGGGCAATGTCGACTTGTGAAATGATTACATCACTGGTCATGAGGTTAAGCTGGTATCTGTATGAGGCAGTGATATCATTTCCATACTTTGGGCACCTTCTGTCAGATTTTATTGGTAATTACACTCAATCCATGGGGAAGTTAGGGGGGGATACTTCCCCCTGTCCGTTTGCCTCCCTTCTCTCCTTCCGACTAATTACAACAGCTTTCGAGAATTTTGAATATCCTTGGGATGCACAAGCCAGTGTGCTGTTAGTTCTATGCCTCCTGAATATGTTTCAGGTCTTGTTTAGGGCTACAAAAAGGCTCTTTAAGAGTACCACCCAGAGATCTGCCCCAAAGCTGGATATTCATGGGTGGCACGGCATGTGGGAGGATATGGGCAGGTATCTAGAGAACTTCTCACCTCCAGTGACTTGGAAGTTCACTCCCAAACAACTACAGAACCCTCATGAAGTGGTAGAATATTTGAAAGAAAAATGCTGTGGCTATCCCAGAGACACACAACTCGCTACACTGTGCTGGACCCTGGCCAGTATCTACCAAACACTGCTTGATATTAGGCAGCATCCTCAGGGGGAAAAGGGGGAAAAGATGGAAAACAGGACAACATGCACCGTGGCTACCCAAACCCCGACAACAGGCACCGTGGCTACCCCTACCCCGACAACAGATACCGTGGCTACCCCTACCCCGGTGACAGGTACCGTGGCTGCCCCTACCCTGGTGACAGATACTGCAGCTAAACCAGAGAACCAACCTGTGCCAGTATCAGTCGCCCCTGTACAGAAAAAGAAACACACAAAGAAATCAGTTCACTTAGTGAGAGATGAAGATGAACCAGGGTCATCGCGAGAACAGGAGGAAGAGGCAGAACCTGAAATAATTACCCGATCTCTATCCCTGAGTGAGTTGCGTGACATGCGAAAAGATTTTAGCCACCACCCAGGTGAGCACATTGTTACCCGGCTGCTCCGATGCTGGGATAATGGGGCTAGTAGTGTAGAATTAGAGGGTAAGGAAGCCAAGCAGTTGGGATCTCTGTCTAGGGAAGGGGGCATCGACAAGGTGATTGGGAGAAAAACACAAGTCCTCAGCCTCTGGAGGCGACTTCTGTTAGGTGTAAAGGAAAGATACCCCTTCAAGGATGAAGTTACATGTCACCAAGGCAAGTGGACCACCATGGAGAGAGGTATCCAGTACCTGAGGGAATTAGCCGTGCTGGAGGTGATTTATAATGATCCAGAAAATGCGCAGTCACCCACAGATCCAGATGAAGTCCAATGCACACAACCGATGTGGTGGAAGTTTCTACGAAGTGCACCACCAACCTATGCCAACTCATTGGCAGTAATGTCCTGGAAAGAAGGCTATGGACAAACGGTGGATGAATTGGCTGTCCAACTCCGGCAATACGAAGGAAGTCTCTCTTCCTCCCTACGGGCCTGTGTCTCGGCTGTAGAGGAATTGTCCCGAGAGTTCCAGCAATTCAAAGTGGATATGTCCTCCTCCTCACCTGTACAGGCCTGCATTGCAGTTATTGGGCCTAAGCATTCCTCTGCCCAAGAGAGAGGAGAGACAAAGTACACACGACGGGCTAACCTGTGGTTTTACCTGTGTGACCATGGAGAGGACATGAGGAAGTGGGATGGAAAACCTACCTCAGTCCTGGATGCACGGGTATGGGAGTTGCGAGAAAAAGCAACCAGAAAAGAGGATTCTTCTTGGAAAACTGCTGCTCCAGTTTCCCGTGAGCAGTCCCCCAGACGCAGTAGATGGGCTGATCTCATTTCTGATCCTCTTGAAGGGACTTCTGATTCACGTGTGCGAAAAGTGAGTAACAGATATTCTAACCAGGATTAGAGGGGCCCTGCCTCCAGCCAGGTGGAGGAGAGGGCCAACCGAGTCTACTGGACGGTGTGGATTCGATGGCCTGGCACATCAGACCCACAGGAATATAAGGCTGTAGTAGACACTGGTACACAATGCACCCTAATGCCATCAAGTTATAAAGGGGTGTCCTGGTTTCAGCTGGGATGTAGTTAACTGTCTTCCTAGTAGCTGGTACAGTGCTATGTTTTGAGTTCAGTATGTGAAGAATGTTGATAACACTGATGTTTTCAGTTGTTGCTCAGTAGTGTTTAGACTAGAGTCAAGGATTTTTCAGCTTCTCATGCCCAGCCAGGGCACCTGACCCAAACTGGCCAACAGTGTATTCCATACCATGTGACGTCCCATCTAGTTTAGGAACTGGGAAGTGGGGGGGCAGGGATTCGCCGCTCGGGGACTGGCTGGGTGTCGGTCGGCGGGTGGTGAGCAATTGCCCTGCGCATCATTTGTACATTCCAATCCTTTTATTACTACTGTTGTCATTTTATTAGTGTTATCATTATCATTATTAGTTTCTTCTTTTCTGTTCTATTAAATCGTTCTTATCTCAACCCAGGAGTTTTACTTCTTTTCCTGATTTTCTCCCCCATCCCACTGGGTGGGGGGGGAGTGAGTGAGCGGCTGCGTGGTGCTTAGTTGCTGGCTGGGGTTAAACCACGACAAGGGGCAGAACCCATCTGTATCTCTGGTGTGACAGGGGGATCCCAAGAGCTAACCATATTGGAAGCTGAAATGAGTCTAACCGGGAACGAGTGGCATAAACACCCCATTGCAACTGGCCCAGAGGCCCCGTGCATCCTTGGTATAGATTATCTCAGGAGAGGGTATTTCAAGGACCCAAAAGGGTACCGTTGGGCCTTTGGTATAGCTGCATTGGAGACGGAGGAGATTGAACAGCTGTCTACCCTGCCTGGTCTCTCCCAAGACCCTTCAGTTGTGGGGTTGCTGAAGGTTGAAGAACAACAGGTGCCAATTGCTACCACGACGGTGCACCGGCAGCAATATCGCACCAACCGAGACTCCCCGATCCCCATCCATAAGCTGATTTGCCAATTGGAGACCCAAGGAGCGATCAGCAAGACTCACTCACCCTTTAATAGTCCCATATGGCCCGTGCAGAAATCTAATGGGGAATGGAGACTAACAGTAGATTATCGTGGGCTGAATGAAGTCACGCCACCGCTGAGCGCTGCTGTGCCAGATATGTTAGAGCTTCAATATGAACTGGAATCAAAGGCAGCTAAGTGGTATGCCACAACTGACATTGCTAATGCATTTTTCTCCATTCCTTTGGCAGCGGAGTGCAGGCCACAGTTTGCTTTCACTTGGAGGGGCGTCCAGTACACCTGGAATCGACTGCCCCAGGGCTGGAAACACAGCCCCACTATTTGCCATGGACTGATCCAGGCTGCACTAGAAAAAGGTGAAGCTCCAGAGCACCTGCAATACATTGATGACATCATCATATGGGGCAACACAGCAGAAGAAGTTTTTGAGAAAGGGAAGAAAATAATCCAAATCCTTTTGAAGGCTGGTTTTGCCATAAAAGAAAGTAAGGTCAAGGGACCTGCACAGGAGATCCAGTTCTTAGGAGTAAAATGGCAAGATGGGCGTCGTCAGATCCCTATGGATGTGATCAACAAAATAGCAGCTATGTCCCCACTGACTAATAAAAAGGAAACACAGGCTTTCTTAGGTGTTGTGGGCTTTTGGAGAATGCATATTCCAAATTACAGTCAAATTGTAAGTCCTCTCTACCAAGTGACCCGGAAGAAGAAGGATTTTAAATGGGGGCCTGAGCAACGACAAGCCTTTGAACAAATTAAGCGGGAGATTGTTCATGCAGTAGCTCTTGGGCCAGTCCGGGCAGGACAAGATGTTAAAAATGTGCTCTACACTGCAGCTGGGGAGAATGGCCCTACCTGGAGCCTTTGGCAGAAAGCACCTGGGGAGACCCGAGGCCGACCCCTGGGGTTTTGGAGTCAGGGATACAGAGGATCCGAGGCTCGCTATACTCCAACTGAGAAAGAGATATTGGCAGCATATGAAGGAGTTCGAGCTGCTTCAGAAGTGGTTGGTACTGAAACACAGCTCCTCTTAGCACCCCTACTGCCAGTGCTGGGCTGGATATTCAAAGGGAAAGTCTCCTCTACACATCATGCAACTGATGCCACGTAGAGTAAGTAGGCTGCACTGATCACACAACGAGCTCGCATAGGAAACCCTAGTCGCCCAGGAATTGTGGAAGTGATCATGGACTGGCCAGAAGGCAAAGATTTTGGAATGTCACCAGAGGAGGAGGTGACACAGGCTGAAGAGGCCCCACTGTATAATAAACTGCCAGAAAATGAGAGGCAATATGCCCTGTTCACTGACGGGTCCTGTCGCATTGCGGGAAAACATTGGAGGTGGAAGGCTGCTGTATGGAGTCCTACACGACAAGTCGCAGAGACTGCTGAAGGAGAAGGTGAATCGAGTCAGTTTGCAGAGGTGAAAGCCATCCAGCTAGCGTTAGACATTGCTGAAAGGGAGAAGTGGCCAGTGCTCTATCTCTATACTGACTCATGGATGGTGGCAAATGCCCTATGGGGGTGGCTACAGCAATGGAAGAAGAGCAACTGGCAGCGCAGAGGTAAACCCATCTGGGCTGCCACACTGTGGCAAGATATCGCTGTTCGGATAGAGAAGCTAGTGGTAAAAGTACGTCATGTAGATGCTCATGTACCCAAGAGTCGGGCCACTGAAGAACATCAAAACAACCAGCAGGCAGATCAGGCTGCCAAGATTGAAGTGTCTCAGGTGGACCTGGACTGGCAACATAGGGGTGAGCTATTTATGGCTCAATGGGCCCACGACACCTCAGGCCATCAGGGAAGAGATGCAGCATATAGATGGGCTCGTGATCGAGGGGTGGACTTGACCATGGACACTATCGCACAGGTTCTCCATGAATGTGAAACATGTGCCGCAATTAAGCAAGCCAAGCGGCTAAAACCCCTGTCGTATGGAAGGCGATGGCTGAAATATAAACAGTGGGAGGCCTGGCAGATTGACTATATCGCACTCCCACGAACCCGCCAAGGCAAGTGCCATGTGCTTACAATGGTGGAAGCAACCAGTGGATGGCTGGAAACATATCCTGTGTCCCACGCCACTGCCCAGAACACTATCCTGGGCCTTGAAGAGAAAGTTTTATGGCAACACGGCACCCCAGAAAGAATCGAGTCGGACAACGGGACTCACTTCCGAAACAACCTCATAGATACCTGGGCCAAAGAACATGGCACTGAGTGGGTATATCACATCCCTTATCACGCACCGGCCTCCGGAAAAATTGAATGATACAATGGACTGCTGAAAACTACATTGAGAGCAATGGGGGTGGAACTTTCAAACATTGGGGTACACATTTAACAAAAGCTACCTGGTTAGTTAATACTAGAGGATCCGCCAATCGGGCTGGCCCCACCCAACCAAGACTTCCACATACTGTAGAAGGGGATAAAGTCCCTGTAGTGCGCATGAGGAGTATGTTAGGAAAGACAGTCTGGGTTAGTCCTCCCTCAAGCAGAGGCAAACCCATTCAAGGGGTTGTTTTTGCTCAGGGACCTGGGTACACCTGGTGGGTGATGCAGAAGGATGGGGAAGTTTGATGTGTACCTCAGGGAGATTTGATCTGGGGAGAGAATAGCCAGTGAATTAGGCTGTATGATATTTAACTGCTAAATAACCTGCCAATGCGTGTCATTGTATCTATAGTGTCTATATGCCATATCAAGGGTATTACTGTAAGAATTACCCAAATGACTGCAGGATGGACTTTGAAACTGAGCCAAGTACAACAGTGATAGAACTTGAACTGGTGCCCAGCAATTTCCTCAAGATGAACATCTTCGACCTGCAGACCAAGGGCGTGCGTTGCACCAAATGTACTAGCCACAAGTTCCAGAGGCAGCATACAACAACCCAACACCTCACACCATCTCTCTTATCCTGAAGAACTGTTACAACAGATGGAGCCCCAAAGTCATGGACTAAATAAAATCGATGGACACATTAGAGGGATAGCCCATCGACTAAGGGAATACTATTTGTGTGTGTGTGTGGTAGGAGGGTGTCCATATACTTATATATAAGACAAGGAAAGTGGTAGTGGTTGATTGGAAAAATGTAAGATCTAGGCATGATGTAGATGGTATACAATAAGGGGTGGATAATGTCCTGGGTTCAGCTGGGATAGAGTTAATTTTTACAGGAACTGGGGAGGTGGGGGGCATAGCCGGGGCAGCTGACATGAACTAGCCAAGGAGCTATTGCATACCATGTGACATCATGCTCAGTATATAAATGGGGAGTGGGCCGGGGGGAGCTCTCTACTTTCGGTGGGGGAAGTGGCGGAGCGTCGGGTTCCGGGTGGTGAGCAGTTGCACTGTGCATCACTCTTTTTGTATACTCTTTCATTAGTACCGTTGTTGTTATTATAACCTTTTTTTGTGTTGTCCCAGTAAACTGCCTTTATCTCAACCCTGGAGGTTCCAGGGTTTTTTTTCTTTTCCCTCCTCAGTCTCCTTCCTATCCCACCAGAGGGGGGCGGGAGGAGTGAGCGAATGGCTGCATGGTCCTTTGTTACTGGCTGGGCTGAAAACCACGACACCAGGTCTAAGCCCTCTCTTGCTGGAGCAACGAGAGGAACAGGGTCCTACGCCCAGAGATACTGCTACACCCTTCGGGTCAGAGCACCAAACTCTGACTGTCCGAAATAAAAGAGTAGTGCACAGGCTGGACGAGCAGGTTGGGCACTGTAGACACGGTGTCAAAATCAGGAGGGCACAACCCCATGAGAAAAGCAATCCTGCCACTGAGCTCTCCTTGGACCTTCTCTTTTGCAGGCCATCAGACATAGAAGCGGCTTCTGATTAATCGGAGGAACCCTCTGCAGTAACTAAGTGTAGAACACTGTTATCAGGAAACAGAAAGGTCGGATTCAATACAATCTGAAGGGAAAGCCAAACAGAATTTCTGCTCCTGGAATGAGCACTTGCAGTTAGTTACTCATCAGATCCGCACACAAAGAGCAAAGAAACAAATGATGCTGCTAGCAGTGACTCACAATAAGCTACAAGACGCTTGCCATGCACCAATGAAATATTAGTGGGAAGAGAGAACACTGCACTTTCAGTTTCTCTAGCCTCTGTGTCCAGGAGAAACAAGTTGCTCTGTACACTCATCCTACAGCCTCCTCCTTTCCTTCCCCAGCACTACCAATTCTTCTCTTCTAGTGTATTGCATCATTTATTGAACTGCGCCTTCTCACTGGACTGCTGAAAAAGCGGCATCACGCGGATGCAGCACCAACTCCAGGCACCAGCCCAGCCTGCTGATGTCACGGCCACCACATTGCAGCCAGCAGACTGCTCCTGGTGCTCCACGTCACAAAGGCCTTGCTGACACCACTAGCCCCAGAAGAGGATAAAAAGGGCTGCGCCAAGCCAGACTGCCAGACGAGGGGGCAGGTGAGCGAGATCTGAGAGGAGCAGGCACCCAGGGGAAGGCAAGGAGGCTGGGGCTCCCCACAGCAATGGAGGGTGACTTCTCTTTGGCTGCTTCTCCTGACAATTACAGCCAGACTCCTGCAAAGGGACGCAACAAGGCCACGGCTCCTGTCCTCGCCCACCTCGGCACTTGCACGGAGAGCTCTCAACACGCTACAGGACAGATGAGACACCCCTGGCCACTCCCCATCCCGGGCTTGCAGGGAGCTTCCCAAAGCCACAGGCAAAGGGAACGCCACAAAACTGTGCCCTGGGGGGCTGAGGGCTGGTCCCGAAACGGACATCCTGGCACCAGCCATGGCCATGTCCCAGCCAGCAGACTACGCCTGGTGGTCCAGGTCAGAAAGGGGTTGGACACGTGGCTGGCTGCGGAACGGTAGAAAAGGGGCTGCACCAGACGAGACTGGCAGACGACGAGACGGGCTAGCAAAGACTTACAGACTCTGAAAAACCCACTGTACCTGTAGCCCATCCTCATCCTACGGACAGCCAGAAGGTGCCCACCCCTGTGGGCAAGGACAGCGCCACACCACCCACCCTGTCTCGACCCCATCCAGGTCCCGCTGGCCGAGCAAAGCTGCTCGCAGCCATGGACAAAGGGAGCTCCGCAAGAACCACCGTATCCGTACCCCATCCTCGTCCTGCAGACAGCCAGGAGGTGGGCACGCTCGTGGGCAAAGGGAGAGCCGCACCACCCACCCCATCTCTGTAACATGTCACGGTCCCACAAGCAACTGGAGGGAACACGCAGCCATGGACATTGTCAGCTTGGGATCCTTTCACAGCAAGACAGGCGCAATTCCCACACTCCACGCAGAGACACCCTCAGCATTGCCAGCCACTCGTGGACGCACGCTTCCACGCAGGGCCATGTCTTCAGTGCCAAAGGTGTGAAAGAGCACCTCCCGAAAACTCAGCAAGCGTCTTTCTTCCAGAAGAGCCCTCAGACCCACAACTCTCAGCAGCAAGTACCACCCAAAGCTTTATAACAGGGCCGTGGCTACCACCTGCTGCTTTTCGTTCTCTTTTAACCTTTGCCCAGCTGCTGCTCTGTACACTCATCCTACAGCCTCCTCCTTTCCTTCCCCAGCACTACCAATTCTTCTCTTCTAGTGTATTGCATCGTTTATTGAACTGCGCCTTCTCACTGGACTGCTGGAAAAGCCGCATCACACGGATGCAGCACCAACTCCAGGCACCAGCCCAGCCTGCTGATGTCACGGCCACCACATCGCAGCCAGCAGACTGCTCCTGGTGCTCCACGTCACAAAGGCCTTGCTGACACCACTAGCCCCAGAAGAGGATAAAAAGGGCTGCGCCAAGCCAGACTGCCAGACGAGGGGGCAGGTGAGCGAGATCTGAGAGGAGCAGGCACCCAGGGGAAGGCAAGGAGGCTGGGGCTCCCCACAGCAATGGCGGGTGACTTCTCTTTGGCTGCTTCTCCTGACAATTACAGCCAGACTCCTGCAAAGGGACGCAGCAAGGCCACGGCTCCTGTCCTCGCCCACCTCGTCACTTCCACGGAGAGCTCTCAACACGCTACAGGACAGATAAGACACCCCTGGCCACTCCCCATCCCGGGCTTGCAGGGAGCTTCCCAAAGCCACAGGCAAAGGGAACGCCACAAAACTGTGCCCTGGGGGGCTGAGGGCTGGTCCCGAAACGGACATCCTGGCACCAGCCATGGCCATGTCCCAGCCAGCAGACTACGCCTGGTGGTCCAGGTCAGAAAGGGGTTGGACACACGGCTGGCTGCGGAACGGTAGAAAAGGGGCTGCACCAGACGAGACTGGCAGACGACGAGACGGGCTAGCAAAGACTTACAGGCTCTGAAAAAGCCACCGTATCTGTAGCCCATCCTCATCCTACAGACAGCCAGAAGGTGCCCACCCCTGTGGGCAAGGACAGCGCCACACCACCCACCCTGTCTCCACCCCATCCAGGTCCCGCTGGCCGAGCAAAGCTGCTCGCAGCCATGGACAAAGGGAGCTCCGCAAGAACCACCGTATCCGTACCCCATCCTCGTCCTGCAGACAGCCAGGAGGTGGGCACGCTCGTGGGCAAAGGGAGAGCCGCACCACCCACCCCATCTCTGTAACATGTCACGGTCCCACAAGCAACTGGAGGGAACACGCAGCCACGGACATTCTCAGCTTGGGATCCTTTCACAGCAAGACAGGCGCAATTCCCACACTCCTCGCAGAGACACCCTCAGCATTGCCAGCCACTCGTGGACGCACGCTTCCACGCTGGGCCACGTCTTCAGTGCCAAAGGTGTGAAAGAGCACCTCCCGAAAACTCAACAAGCGTCTTTCTTCCAGAAGAGCCCTCAGACCCACAACTCTCAGCAGCAAGTACCACCCAAAGCTTTATAACAGGGCCGTGGCTAGCACCTGCTGCTTTTCGTTCTCTTTTAACCTTTGCCCAGCTGCTGCTCTGTACGCTCATCCTACAGCCTCCTCCTTTCCTTCCCCAGCACTACCAATTCTTCTCTTCTAGCGTATTGCATCGTTTATTGAACTGCGCCTTCTCACTGGACTGCTGGAAAAGCGGCATCACGCGGATGCAGCACCAACTCCAGGCACCAGCCCAGCCTGCTGATGTCACGGCCACCACATCGCAGCCAGCAGACTGCTCCTGGTGCTCCACGTCACAAAGGCCTTGCTGACACCACTAGCCCCAGAAGAGGATAAAAAGGGCTGCGCCAAGCCAGACTGCCAGACGAGGGGGCAGGTGAGCGAGATCTGAGAGGAGCAGGCACCCAGGGGAAGGCAAGGAGGCTGGGGCTCCCCACAGCAATGGCGGGTGACTTCTCTTTGGCTGCTTCTCCTGACAATTACAGCCAGACTCCTGCAAAGGGACGCAACAAGGCCACGGCTCCTGTCCTTGCCCACCTCAGCACTTGCACGGAGAGATCTCAACACGCTACGGGTCAGATGAGACACCCCTGGCCACTCCCCATCCCGGGCTTGCAGGGAGCTTCCCAAAGCCACAGGCAAAGGGAACGCCACAAAACTGTGCCCTGGGGGGCTGAGGGCTGGTCCCGAAACGGACATCCTGGCACCAGCCATGGCCATGTCCCAGCCAGCAGACTACGCCTGGTGGTCCAGGTCAGAAAGGGGTTGGACACACGGCTGGCTGCGGAACGGTAGAAAAGGGGCTGCACCAGACGAGACTGGCAGACGACGAGACGGGCTAGCAAAGACTTACAGGCTCTGAAAAAGCCACCGTATCTGTAGCCCATCCTCATCCTACAGACAGCCAGAAGGTGCCCACCCCTGTGGGCAAGGACTGCGCCACACCACCCACCCTGTCTCGACCCCATCCAGGTCCCGCTGGCCGAGCAAAGCTGCTCGCAGCCATGGACAAAGGGAGCTCCGCAAGAACCACCGTATCCGTACCCCATCCTCGTCCTGCAGACAGCCAGGAGGTGGGCACGCTCGTGGGCAAAGGGAGAGCCGCACCACCCACCCCATCTCTGTAACATGTCACGGTCCCACAAGCAACTGGAGGGAACACGCAGCCACGGACATTCTCAGCTTGGGATCCTTTCACAGCAAGACAGGCGCAATTCCCACACTCCTCGCAGAGACACCCTCAGCATTGCCAGCCACTCGTGGACGCACGCTTCCACGCTGGGCCACGTCTTCAGTGCCAAAGGTGTGAAAGAGCACCTCCCGAAAACTCAACAAGCGTCTTTCTTCCAGAAGAGCCCTCAGACCCACAACTCTCAGCAGCAAGTACCACCCAAAGCTTTATAACAGGGCCGTGGCTACCACCTGCTGCTTTTCGTTCTCTTTTAACCTTTGCCCAGCTCCTGCTCTGTACACTCATCCTACAGCCTCCTCCTTTCCTTCCCCAGCACTACCAATTCTTCTCTTCTAGCGTATTGCATCGTTTATTGAACTGCGCCTTCTCACTGGACTGCTGGAAAAGCGGCATCACACGGATGCAGCACCAACTCCAGGCACCAGCCCAGCCTGCTGATGTCACGGCCACCACATCGCAGCCAGCAGACTGCTCCTGGTGCTCCACGTCACAAAGGCCTTGCTGACACCACTAGCCCCAGAAGAGGATAAAAAGGGCTGCGCCAAGCCAGACTGCCAGACGAGGGGGCAGGTGAGCGAGATCTGAGAGGAGCAGGCACCCAGGGGAAGGCAAGGAGGCTGGGGCTCCCCACAGCAATGGCGCGTGACTTCTCTTTGGCTGCTTCTCCTGACAATTACAGCCAGACTCCTGCAAAGGGACGCAACAAGGCCACGGCTCCTGTCCTTGCCCACCTCGGCACTTGCACGGAGAGATCTCAACACGCTACGGGTCAGATGAGACACCCCTGGCCACTCCCCATCCCGGGCTTGCAGGGAGCTTCCCAAAGCCACAGGCAAAGGGAACGCCACAAAACTGTGCTTTGGGGGGCTGAGGGCTGGTCCCGAAACGGACATCCTGGCACCAGCCATGGCCATGTCCCAGCCAGCAGACTACGCCTGGTGGTCCAGGTAAGAAAGGGGTTGGACACACGGCTGGCTGCGGAACGGTAGAAAAGGGGCTGCACCAGACGAGACTGGCAGACGACGAGACGGGCTAGCAAAGACTTACAGGCTCTGAAAAAGCCACCGTATCTGTAGCCCATCCTCATCCTACAGACAGCCAGAAGGTGCCCACCCCTGTGGGCAAGGACAGCGCCACACCACCCACCCTGTCTCGACCCCATCCAGGTCCCGCTGGCCGAGCAAAGCTGCTCGCAGCCATGGACAAAGGGAGCTCCGCAAGAACCACCGTATCCGTACCCCATCCTCGTCCTGCAGACAGCCAGGAGGTGGGCACGCTCGTGGGCAAAGGGAGAGCCGCACCACCCACCCCATCTCTGTAACATGTCACGGTCCCACAAGCAACTGGAGGGAACACGCAGCCACGGACATTCTCAGCTTGGGATCCTTTCACAGCAAGACAGGCGCAATTCCCACACTCCTCGCAGAGACACCCTCAGCATTGCCAGCCACTCGTGGACGCACGCTTCCACGCTGGGCCACGTCTTCAGTGCCAAAGGTGTGAAAGAGCACCTCCCGAAAACTCAACAAGCGTCTTTCTTCCAGAAGAGCCCTCAGACCCACAACTCTCAGCAGCAAGTACCACCCAAAGCTTTATAACAGGGCCGTGGCTAGCACCTGCGGCTTTTCGTTCTCTTTTAACCTTTGCCCAGCTGCTGCTCTGTACGCTCATCCTACAGCCTCCTCCTTTCCTTCCCCAGCACTACCAATTCTTCTCTTCTAGTGTATTGCATCGTTTATTGAACTGCGCCTTCTCACTGGACTGCTGGAAAAGCGGCATCACACGGATGCAGCACCAACTCCAGGCACCAGCCCAGCCTGCTGATGTCACGGCCACCACATCGCAGCCAGCAGACTGCTCCTGGTGCTCCACGTCACAAAGGCCTTGCTGACACCACTAGCCCCAGAAGAGGATAAAAAGGGCTGCGCCAAGCCAGACTGCCAGACGAGGGGGCAGGTGAGCGAGATCTGAGAGGAGCAGGCACCCAGGGGAAGGCAAGGAGGCTGGGGCTCCCCACAGCAATGGCGCGTGACTTCTCTTTGGCTGCTTCTCCTGACAATTACAGCCAGACTCCTGCAAAGGGACGCAACAAGGCCACGGCTCCTGTCCTTGCCCACCTCGGCACTTGCACGGAGAGATCTCAACACGCTACGGGTCAGATGAGACACCCCTGGCCACTCCCCATCCCGGGCTTGCAGGGAGCTTCCCAAAGCCACAGGCAAAGGGAACGCCACAAAACTGTGCCCTGGGGGGCTGAGGGCTGGTCCCGAAACGGACATCCTGGCACCAGCCATGGCCATGTCCCAGCCAGCAGACTACGCCTGGTGGTCCAGGTCAGAAAGGGGTTGGACACACGGCTGGCTGCGGAACGGTAGAAAAGGGGCTGCACCAGACGAGACTGGCAGACGACGAGACGGGCTAGCAAAGACTTACAGGCTCTGAAAAAGCCACCGTATCTGTAGCCCATCCTCATCCTACAGACAGCCAGAAGGTGCCCACCCCTGTGGGCAAGGACAGCGCCACACCACCCACCCTGTCTCGACCCCATCCAGGTCCCGCTGGCCGAGCAAAGCTGCTCGCAGCCATGGACAAAGGGAGCTCCGCAAGAACCACCGTATCCGTACCCCATCCTCGTCCTGCAGACAGCCAGGAGGTGGGCACGCTCGTGGGCAAAGGGAGAGCCGCACCACCCACCCCATCTCTGTAACATGTCACGGTCCCACAAGCAACTGGAGGGAACACGCAGCCACGGACATTCTCAGCTTGGGATCCTTTCACAGCAAGACAGGCGCAATTCCCACACTCCTCGCAGAGACACCCTCAGCATTGCCAGCCACTCGTGGACGCACGCTTCCACGCTGGGCCACGTCTTCAGTGCCAAAGGTGTGAAAGAGCACCTCCCGAAAACTCAGCAAGCGTCTTTCTTCCAGAAGAGCCCTCAGACCCACAACTCTCAGCAGCAAGTACCACCCAAAGCTTTATAACAGGGCCGTGGCTAGCACCTGCGGCTTTTCGTTCTCTTTTAACCTTTGCCCAGCTGCTGCTCTGTATGCTCATCCTACAGCCTCCTCCTTTCCTTCCCCAGCACTACCAATTCTTCTCTTCTAGTGTATTGCATCGTTTATTGAACTGCGCCTTCTCACTGGACTGCTGGAAAAGCGGCATCACACGGATGCAGCACCAACTCCAGGCACCAGCCCAGCCTGCTGATGTCACGGCCACCACATCGCAGCCAGCAGACTGCTCCTGGTGCTCCACGTCACAAAGGCCTTGCTGACACCACTAGCCCCAGAAGAGGATAAAAAGGGCTGCGCCAAGCCAGACTGCCAGACGAGGGGGCAGGTGAGCGAGATCTGAGAGGAGCAGGCACCCAGGGGAAGGCAAGGAGGCTGGGGCTCCCCACAGCAATGGCGCGTGACTTCTCTTTGGCTGCTTCTCCTGACAATTACAGCCAGACTCCTGCAAAGGGACGCAACAAGGCCACGGCTCCTGTCCTTGCCCACCTCGGCACTTGCACGGAGAGATCTCAACACGCTATGGGTCAGATGAGACACCCCTGGCCACTCCCCATCCCGGGCTTGCAGGGAGCTTCCCAAAGCCACAGGCAAAGGGAACGCCACAAAACTGTGCCCTGGGGGGCTGAGGGCTGGTCCCGAAACGGACATCCTGGCACCAGCCATGGCCATGTCCCAGCCAGCAGACTACGCCTGGTGGTCCAGGTCAGAAAGGGGTTGGACACACGGCTGGCTGCGGAACGGTAGAAAAGGGGCTGCACCAGACGAGACTGGCAGACGACGAGACGGGCTAGCAAAGACTTACAGGCTCTGAAAAAGCCACCGTATCTGTAGCCCATCCTCATCCTACAGACAGCCAGAAGGTGCCCACCCCTGTGGGCAAGGACAGCGCCACACCACCCACCCTGTCTCGACCCCATCCAGGTCCCGCTGGCCGAGCAAAGCTGCTCGCAGCCATGGACAAAGGGAGCTCCGCAAGAACCACCGTATCCGTACCCCATCCTCGTCCTGCAGACAGCCAGGAGGTGGGCACGCTCGTGGGCAAAGGGAGAGCCGCACCACCCACCCCATCTCTGTAACATGTCACGGTCCCACAAGCAACTGGAGGGAACACGCAGCCACGGACATTCTCAGCTTGGGATCCTTTCACAGCAAGACAGGCGCAATTCCCACACTCCTCGCAGAGACACCCTCAGCATTGCCAGCCACTCGTGGACGCACGCTTCCACGCTGGGCCACGTCTTCAGTGCCAAAGGTGTGAAAGAGCACCTCCCGAAAACTCAACAAGTGTCTTTCTTCCAGAAGAGCCCTCAGACCCACAACTCTCAGCAGCAAGTACCACCCAAAGCTTTATAACAGGGCCGTGGCTACCACCTGCTGCTTTTCGTTCTCTTTTAACCTTTGCCCAGCTGCTGCTCTGTACGCTCATCCTACAGCCTCCTCCTTTCCTTCCCCAGCACTACCAATTCTTCTCTTCTAGTGTATTGCATCGTTTATTGAACTGCGCCTTCTCACTGGACTGCTGGAAAAGCGGCATCACACGGATGCAGCACCAACTCCAGGCACCAGCCCAGCCTGCTGATGTCACGGCCACCACATCGCAGCCAGCAGACTGCTCCTGGTGCTCCACCTCACAAAGGCCTTGCTGACACCACTAGCCCCAGAAGAGGATAAAAAGGGCTGCGCCAAGCCAGACTGCCAGACGAGGGGGCAGGTGAGCGAGATCTGAGAGGAGCAGGCACCCAGGGGAAGGCAAGGAGGCTGGGGCTCCCCACAGCAACGGCGGGTGACTTCTCTTTGGCTGCTTCTCCTGACAATTACAGCCAGACTCCTGCAAAGGGACGCAACAAGGCCACGGCTCCTGTCCTTGCCCACCTCGGCACTTGCACGGAGAGATCTCAACACGCTATGGGTCAGATGAGACACCCCTGGCCACTCCCCATCCCAGGCTTGCAGGGAGCTTCCCAAAGCCACAGGCAAAGGGAACGCCACAAAACTGTGCCCTGGGGGGCTGAGGGCTGGTCCCGAAACGGACATCCTGGCACCAGCCATGGCCATGTCCCAGCCAGCAGACTACGCCTGGTGGTCCAGGTCAGAAAGGGGTTGGACACACGGCTGGCTGCGGAACGGTAGAAAAGGGGCTGCACCAGACGAGACTGGCAGACGACGAGACGGGCTAGCAAAGACTTACAGGCTCTGAAAAAGCCACCGTATCTGTAGCCCATCCTCATCCTACAGACAGCCAGAAGGTGCCCACCCCTGTGGGCAAGGACAGCGCCACACCACCCACCCTGTCTCGACCCCATCCAGGTCCCGCTGGCCGAGCAAAGCTGCTCGCAGCCATGGACAAAGGGAGCTCCGCAAGAACCACCGTATCTGTACCCCATCCTCGTCCTGCAGACAGCCAGGAGGTGGGCACGCTCGTGGGCAAAGGGAGAGCCGCACCACCCACCCCATCTCTGTAACATGTCACGGTCCCACAAGCAACTGGAGGGAACACGCAGCCACGGACATTCTCAGCTTGGGATCCTTTCACAGCAAGACAGGCGCAATTCCCACACTCCTCGCAGAGACACCCTCAGCATTGCCAGCCACTCGTGGACGCACGCTTCCACGCTGGGCCACGTCTTCAGTGCCAAAGGTGTGAAAGAGCACCTCCCGAAAACTCAGCAAGCGTCTTTCTTCCAGAAGAGCCCTCAGACCCACAACTCTCAGCAGCAAGTACCACCCAAAGCGTCAAAACAGGGCCGTGGCTACCACCTGCTGCTTTTCGTTCTCTTTTAACCTTTGCCCAGCTGCTGCTCTGTACACTCATCCTACAGCCTCCTCCTTTCCTTCCCCAGCACTACCAATTCTTCTCTTCTAGTGTATTGCATCGTTTATTGAACTGCGCCTTCTCACTGGACTGCTGGAAAAGCGGCATCACACGGATGCAGCACCAACTCCAGGCACCAGCCCAGCCTGCTGATGTCACGGCCACCACATCGCAGCCAGCAGACTGCTCCTGGTGCTCCACCTCACAAAGGCCTTGCTGACACCACTAGCCCCAGAAGAGGATAAAAAGGGCTGCGCCAAGCCAGACTGCCAGACGAGGGGGCAGGTGAGCGAGATCTGAGAGGAGCAGGCACCCAGGGGAAGGCAAGGAGGCTGGGGCTCCCCACAGCAACGGCGGGTGACTTCTCTTTGGCTGCTTCTCCTGACAATTACAGCCAGACTCCTGCAAAGGGACGCAACAAGGCCACGGCTCCTGTCCTTGCCCACCTCAGCACTTACACGGAGAGATCTTAACATGCTACAGGACAGATGAGACACCCCTGGCCACTACCCATCCTGGGCTTGCAGGGAGCTTCCCAAAGCCACAGGCAAAGGGAACGCCACAAAACTGTGCCCTGGGGGGCTGAGGGCTGGTCCCGAAACGGACATCCTGGCACCAGCCATGGCCATGTCCCAGCCAGCAGACTACGCCTGGTGGTCCAGGTCAGAAAGGGGTTGGACACACAGCTGGCTGCGGAACGGTAGAAAAGGGGCTGCACCAGACGAGACTGGCAGACGACGAGACGGGCTAGCAAAGACTTACAGGCTCTGAAAAAGCCACCGTATCTGTAGCCCATCCTCATCCTACAGACAGCCAGAAGGTGCCCACCCCTGTGGGCAAGGACAGCGCCACACCACCCACCCTGTCTCGACCCCATCCAGGTCCCGCTGGCCGAGCAAAGCTGCTCGCAGCCATGGACAAAGGGAGCTCCGCAAGAACCACCGTATCTGTACCCCATCCTCGTCCTGCAGACAGCCAGGAGGTGGGCACGCTCGTGGGCAAAGGGAGAGCCGCACCACCCACCCCATCTCTGTAACATGTCACGGTCCCACAAGCAACTGGAGGGAACACGCAGCCACGGACATTCTCAGCTTGGGATCCTTTCACAGCAAGACAGGCGCAATTCCCACACTCCTCGCAGAGACACCCTCAGCATTGCCAGCCACTCGTGGACGCACGCTTCCACGCTGGGCCACGTCTTCAGTGCCAAAGGTGTGAAAGAGCACCTCCCGAAAACTCAACAAGTGTCTTTCTTCCAGAAGAGCCCTCAGACCCACAACTCTCAGCAGCAAGTACCACCCAAAGCGTCAAAACAGGGCCGTGGCTACCACCTGCTGCTTTTCGTTCTCTTTTAACCTTTGCCCAGCTGCTGCTCTGTACACTCATCCTACAGCCTCCTCCTTTCCTTCCCCAGCACTACCAATTCTTCTCTTCTAGTGTATTGCATCGTTTATTGAACTGCGCCTTCTCACTGGACTGCTGGAAAAGCGGCATCACACGGATGCAGCACCAACTCCAGGCACCAGCCCAGCCTGCTGATGTCACGGCCACCACATCGCAGCCAGCAGACTGCTCCTGGTGCTCCACCTCACAAAGGCCTTGCTGACACCACTAGCCCCAGAAGAGGATAAAAAGGGCTGCGCCAAGCCAGACTGCCAGACGAGGGGGCAGGTGAGCGAGATCTGAGAGGAGCAGGCACCCAGGGGAAGGCAAGGAGGCTGGGGCTCCCCACAGCAACGGCGGGTGACTTCTCTTTGGCTGCTTCTCCTGACAATTACAGCCAGACTCCTGCAAAGGGACGCAACAAGGCCACGGCTCCTGTCCTCGCCCACCTCGGCACTTGCACGGAGAGATCTCAACACGCTATGGGTCAGATGAGACACCCCTGGCCACTCCCCATCCCGGGCTTGCAGGGAGCTTCCCAAAGCCACAGGCAAAGGGAACGCCACAAAACTGTGCCCTGGGGGGCTGAGGGCTGGTCCCGAAACGGACATCCTGGCACCAGCCATGGCCATGTCCCAGCCAGCAGACTACGCCTGGTGGTCCAGGTCAGAAAGGGGTTGGACACACGGCTGGCTGCGGAACGGTAGAAAAGGGGCTGCACCAGACGAGACTGGCAGACGACGAGACGGGCTAGCAAAGACTTACAGGCTCTGAAAAAGCCACCGTATCTGTAGCCCATCCTCATCCTACAGACAGCCAGACGGTGCCCACCCCTGTGGGCAAGGACAGCGCCACACCACCCACCCTGTCTCGACCCCATCCAGGTCCCGCTGGCCGAGCAAAGCTGCTCGCAGCCATGGACAAAGGGAGCTCCGCAAGAACCACCGTATCCGTACCCCATCCTCGTCCTGCAGACAGCCAGGAGGTGGGCACGCTCGTGGGCAAAGGGAGAGCCGCACCACCCACCCCATCTCTGTAACATGTCACGGTCCCACAAGCAACTGGAGGGAACACGCAGCCACGGACATTCTCAGCTTGGGATCCTTTCACAGCAAGACAGGCGCAATTCCCACACTCCTCGCAGAGACACCCTCAGCATTGCCAGCCACTCGTGGACGCACGCTTCCACGCTGGGCCACGTCTTCAGTGCCAAAGGTGTGAAAGAGCACCTCCCGAAAACTCAACAAGCGTCTTTCTTCCAGAAGAGCCCTCAGACCCACAACTCTCAGCAGCAAGTACCACCCAAAGCTTTATAACAGGGCCGTGGCTACCACCTGCTGCTTTTCGTTCTCTTTTAACCTTTGCCCAGCTGCTGCTCTGTACGCTCATCCTACAGCCTCCTCCTTTCCTTCCCCAGCACTACCAATTCTTCTCTTCTAGCGTATTGCATCGTTTATTGAACTGCGCCTTCTCTCTGGACTGCTGGAAAAGCGGCATCACACGGATGCAGCACCAACTCCAGGCACCAGCCCAGCCTGCTGATGTCACGGCCACCACATCGCAGCCAGCAGACTGCTCCTGGTGCTCCACCTCACAAAGGCCTTGCTGACACCACTAGCCCCAGAAGAGGATAAAAAGGGCTGCGCCAAGCCAGACTGCCAGACGAGGGGGCAGGTGAGCGAGATCTGAGAGGAGCAGGCACCCAGGGGAAGGCAAGGAGGCTGGGGCTCCCCACAGCAATGGCGGGTGACTTCTCTTTGGCTGCTTCTCCTGACAATTACAGCCAGACTCCTGCAAAGGGACGCAACAAGGCCACGGCTCCTGTCCTTGCCCACCTCGGCACTTGCACGGAGAGATCTCAACACGCTACGGGTCAGATGAGACACCCCTGGCCACTCCCCATCCCGGGCTTGCAGGGAGCTTCCCAAAGCCACAGGCAAAGGGAACGCCACAAAACTGTGCCCTGGGGGGCTGAGGGCTGGTCCCGAAACGGACATCCTGGCACCAGCCATGGCCATGTCCCAGCCAGCAGACTACGCCTGGTGGTCCAGGTCAGAAAGGGGTTGGACACACGGCTGGCTGCGGAACGGTAGAAAAGGGGCTGCACCAGACGAGACTGGCAGACGACGAGACGGGCTAGCAAAGACTTACAGGCTCTGAAAAAGCCACCGTATCTGTAGCCCATCCTCATCCTACAGACAGCCAGAAGGTGCCCACCCCTGTGGGCAAGGACAGCGCCACACCACCCACCCTGTCTCGACCCCATCCAGGTCCCGCTGGCCGAGCAAAGCTGCTCGCAGCCATGGACAAAGGGAGCTCCGCAAGAACCACCGTATCCGTACCCCATCCTCGTCCTGCAGACAGCCAGGAGGTGGGCACGCTCGTGGGCAAAGGGAGAGCCGCACCACCCACCCCATCTCTGTAACATGTCACGGTCCCACAAGCAACTGGAGGGAACACGCAGCCACGGACATTCTCAGCTTGGGATCCTTTCACAGCAAGACAGGCGCAATTCCCACACTCCTCGCAGAGACACCCTCAGCATTGCCAGCCACTCGTGGACGCACGCTTCCACGCTGGGCCACGTCTTCAGTGCCAAAGGTGTGAAAGAGCACCTCCCGAAAACTCAACAAGTGTCTTTCTTCCAGAAGAGCCCTCAGACCCACAACTCTCAGCAGCAAGTACCACCCAAAGCTTTATAACAGGGCCGTGGCTACCACCTGCTGCTTTTCGTTCTCTTTTAACCTTTGCCCAGCTGCTGCTCTGTACACTCATCCTACAGCCTCCTCCTTTCCTTCCCCAGCACTACCAATTCTTCTCTTCTAGTGTATTGCATCGTTTATTGAACTGCGCCTTCTCACTGGACTGCTGGAAAAGCGGCATCACACGGATGCAGCACCAACTCCAGGCACCAGCCCAGCCTGCTGATGTCACGGCCACCACATCGCAGCCAGCAGACTGCTCCTGGTGCTCCACCTCACAAAGGCCTTGCTGACACCACTAGCCCCAGAAGAGGATAAAAAGGGCTGCGCCAAGCCAGACTGCCAGACGAGGGGGCAGGTGAGCGAGATCTGAGAGGAGCAGGCACCCAGGGGAAGGCAAGGAGGCTGGGGCTCCCCACAGCAATGGCGGGTGACTTCTCTTTGGCTGCTTCTCCTGACAATTACAGCCAGACTCCTGCAAAGGGACGCAACAAGGCCACGGCTCCTGTCCTCGCCCACCTCGGCACTTGCACGGAGAGATCTCAACACGCTACGGGTCAGATGAGACACCCCTGGCCACTCCCCATCCCGGGCTTGCAGGGAGCTTCCCAAAGCCACAGGCAAAGGGAACGCCACAAAACTGTGCCCTGGGGGGCTGAGGGCTGGTCCCGAAACGGACATCCTGGCACCAGCCATGGCCATGTCCCAGCCAGCAGACTACGCCTGGTGGTCCAGGTCAGAAAGGGGTTGGACACACGGCTGGCTGCGGAACGGTAGAAAAGGGGCTGCACCAGACGAGACTGGCAGACGACGAGACGGGCTAGCAAAGACTTACAGGCTCTGAAAAAGCCACCGTATCTGTAGCCCATCCTCATCCTACAGACAGCCAGACGGTGCCCACCCCTGTGGGCAAGGACAGCGCCACACCACCCACCCTGTCTCGACCCCATCCAGGTCCCGCTGGCCGAGCAAAGCTGCTCGCAGCCATGGACAAAGGGAGCTCCGCAAGAACCACCGTATCCGTACCCCATCCTCGTCCTGCAGACAGCCAGGAGGTGGGCACGCTCGTGGGCAAAGGGAGAGCCGCACCACCCACCCCATCTCTGTAACATGTCACGGTCCCACAAGCAACTGGAGGGAACACGCAGCCACGGACATTCTCAGCTTGGGATCCTTTCACAGCAAGACAGGCGCAATTCCCACACTCCTCGCAGAGACACCCTCAGCATTGCCAGCCACTCGTGGACGCACGCTTCCACGCTGGGCCACGTCTTCAGTGCCAAAGGTGTGAAAGAGCACCTCCCGAAAACTCAACAAGCGTCTTTCTTCCAGAAGAGCCCTCAGACCCACAACTCTCAGCAGCAAGTACCACCCAAAGCTTTATAACAGGGCCGTGGCTACCACCTGCTGCTTTTCGTTCTCTTTTAACCTTTGCCCAGCTGCTGCTCTGTACGCTCATCCTACAGCCTCCTCCTTTCCTTCCCCAGCACTACCAATTCTTCTCTTCTAGCGTATTGCATCGTTTATTGAACTGCGCCTTCTCTCTGGACTGCTGGAAAAGCGGCATCACACGGATGCAGCACCAACTCCAGGCACCAGCCCAGCCTGCTGATGTCACGGCCACCACATCGCAGCCAGCAGACTGCTCCTGGTGCTCCACCTCACAAAGGCCTTGCTGACACCACTAGCCCCAGAAGAGGATAAAAAGGGCTGCGCCAAGCCAGACTGCCAGACGAGGGGGCAGGTGAGCGAGATCTGAGAGGAGCAGGCACCCAGGGGAAGGCAAGGAGGCTGGGGCTCCCCACAGCAATGGCGGGTGACTTCTCTTTGGCTGCTTCTCCTGACAATTACAGCCAGACTCCTGCAAAGGGACGCAACAAGGCCACGGCTCCTGTCCTTGCCCACCTCGGCACTTGCACGGAGAGATCTCAACACGCTACGGGTCAGATGAGACACCCCTGGCCACTCCCCATCCCGGGCTTGCAGGGAGCTTCCCAAAGCCACAGGCAAAGGGAACGCCACAAAACTGTGCCCTGGGGGGCTGAGGGCTGGTCCCGAAACGGACATCCTGGCACCAGCCATGGCCATGTCCCAGCCAGCAGACTACGCCTGGTGGTCCAGGTCAGAAAGGGGTTGGACACACGGCTGGCTGCGGAACGGTAGAAAAGGGGCTGCACCAGACGAGACTGGCAGACGACGAGACGGGCTAGCAAAGACTTACAGGCTCTGAAAAAGCCACCGTATCTGTAGCCCATCCTCATCCTACAGACAGCCAGAAGGTGCCCACCCCTGTGGGCAAGGACAGCGCCACACCACCCACCCTGTCTCGACCCCATCCAGGTCCCGCTGGCCGAGCAAAGCTGCTCGCAGCCATGGACAAAGGGAGCTCCGCAAGAACCACCGTATCCGTACCCCATCCTCGTCCTGCAGACAGCCAGGAGGTGGGCACGCTCGTGGGCAAAGGGAGAGCCGCACCACCCACCCCATCTCTGTAACATGTCACGGTCCCACAAGCAACTGGAGGGAACACGCAGCCACGGACATTCTCAGCTTGGGATCCTTTCACAGCAAGACAGGCGCAATTCCCACACTCCTCGCAGAGACACCCTCAGCATTGCCAGCCACTCGTGGACGCACGCTTCCACGCTGGGCCACGTCTTCAGTGCCAAAGGTGTGAAAGAGCACCTCCCGAAAACTCAACAAGTGTCTTTCTTCCAGAAGAGCCCTCAGACCCACAACTCTCAGCAGCAAGTACCACCCAAAGCTTTATAACAGGGCCGTGGCTACCACCTGCTGCTTTTCGTTCTCTTTTAACCTTTGCCCAGCTGCTGCTCTGTACACTCATCCTACAGCCTCCTCCTTTCCTTCCCCAGCACTACCAATTCTTCTCTTCTAGTGTATTGCATCGTTTATTGAACTGCGCCTTCTCACTGGACTGCTGGAAAAGCGGCATCACACGGATGCAGCACCAACTCCAGGCACCAGCCCAGCCTGCTGATGTCACGGCCACCACATCGCAGCCAGCAGACTGCTCCTGGTGCTCCACCTCACAAAGGCCTTGCTGACACCACTAGCCCCAGAAGAGGATAAAAAGGGCTGCGCCAAGCCAGGCTGCCAGACGAGGGGGCAGGTGAGCGAGATCTGAGAGGAGCAGGCACCCAGGGGAAGGCAAGGAGGCTGGGGCTCCCCACAGCAATGGCGGGTGACTTCTCTTTGGCTGCTTCTCCTGACAATTACAGCCAGACTCCTGCAAAGGGACGCAACAAGGCCACGGCTCCTGTCCTTGCCCACCTCGGCACTTGCACGGAGAGATCTCAACACGCTACGGGTCAGATGAGACACCCCTGGCCACTCCCCATCCCGGGCTTGCAGGGAGCTTCCCAAAGCCACAGGCAAAGGGAACGCCACAAAACTGTGCCCTGGGGGGCTGAGGGCTGGTCCCGAAACGGACATCCTGGCACCAGCCATGGCCATGTCCCAGCCAGCAGACTACGCCTGGTGGTCCAGGTCAGAAAGGGGTTGGACACACGGCTGGCTGCGGAACGGTAGAAAAGGGGCTGCACCAGACGAGACTGGCAGACGACGAGACGGGCTAGCAAAGACTTACAGGCTCTGAAAAAGCCACCGTATCTGTAGCCCATCCTCATCCTACAGACAGCCAGAAGGTGCCCACCCCTGTGGGCAAGGACAGCGCCACACCACCCACCCTGTCTCGACCCCATCCAGGTCCCGCTGGCCGAGCAAAGCTGCTCGCAGCCATGGACAAAGGGAGCTCCGCAAGAACCACCGTATCCGTACCCCATCCTCGTCCTGCAGACAGCCAGGAGGTGGGCACGCTCGTGGGCAAAGGGAGAGCCGCACCACCCACCCCATCTCTGTAACATGTCACGGTCCCACAAGCAACTGGAGGGAACACGCAGCCACGGACATTCTCAGCTTGGGATCCTTTCACAGCAAGACAGGCGCAATTCCCACACTCCTCGCAGAGACACCCTCAGCATTGCCAGCCACTCGTGGACGCACGCTTCCACGCTGGGCCACGTCTTCAGTGCCAAAGGTGTGAAAGAGCACCTCCCGAAAACTCAACAAGCGTCTTTCTTCCAGAAGAGCCCTCAGACCCACAACTCTCAGCAGCAAGTACCACCCAAAGCTTTATAACAGGGCCGTGGCTACCACCTGCTGCTTTTCGTTCTCTTTTAACCTTTGCCCAGCTGCTGCTCTGTACACTCATCCTACAGCCTCCTCCTTTCCTTCCCCAGCACTACCAATTCTTCTCTTCTAGTGTATTGCATCGTTTATTGAACTGCGCCTTCTCACTGGACTGCTGGAAAAGCGGCATCACGCGGATGCAGCACCAACTCCAGGCACCAGCCCAGCCTGCTGATGTCACGGCCACCACATCGCAGCCAGCAGACTGCTCCTGGTGCTCCACCTCACAAAGGCCTTGCTGACACCACTAGCCCCAGAAGAGGATAAAAAGGGCTGCGCCAAGCCAGACTGCCAGACGAGGGGGCAGGTGAGCGAGATCTGAGAGGAGCAGGCACCCAGGGGAAGGCAAGGAGGCTGGGGCTCCCCACAGCAATGGCGGGTGACTTCTCTTTGGCTGCTTCTCCTGACAATTACAGCCAGACTCCTGCAAAGGGACGCAACAAGGCCACGGCTCCTGTCCTCGCCCACCTCGGCACTTGCACGGAGAGATCTCAACACGCTATGGGTCAGATGAGACACCCCTGGCCACTCCCCATCCCGGGCTTGCAGGGAGCTTCCCAAAGCCACAGGCAAAGGGAACGCCACAAAACTGTGCCCTGGGGGGCTGAGGGCTGGTCCCGAAACGGACATCCTGGCACCAGCCATGGCCATGTCCCAGCCAGCAGACTACGCCTGGTGGTCCAGGTCAGAAAGGGGTTGGACACACGGCTGGCTGCGGAACGGTAGAAAAGGGGCTGCACCAGACGAGACTGGCAGACGACGAGACGGGCTAGCAAAGACTTACAGGCTCTGAAAAAGCCACCGTATCTGTAGCCCATCCTCATCCTACAGACAGCCAGAAGGTGCCCACCCCTGTGGGCAAGGACAGCGCCACACCACCCACCCTGTCTCGACCCCATCCAGGTCCCGCTGGCCGAGCAAAGCTGCTCGCAGCCATGGACAAAGGGAGCTCCGCAAGAACCACCGTATCCGTACCCCATCCTCGTCCTGCAGACAGCCAGGAGGTGGGCACGCTCGTGGGCAAAGGGAGAGCCGCACCACCCACCCCATCTCTGTAACATGTCACGGTCCCACAAGCAACTGGAGGGAACACGCAGCCACGGACATTCTCAGCTTGGGATCCTTTCACAGCAAGACAGGCGCAATTCCCACACTCCTCGCAGAGACACCCTCAGCATTGCCAGCCACTCGTGGACGCACGCTTCCACGCTGGGCCACGTCTTCAGTGCCAAAGGTGTGAAAGAGCACCTCCCGAAAACTCAACAAGCGTCTTTCTTCCAGAAGAGCCCTCAGACCCACAACTCTCAGCAGCAAGTACCACCCAAAGCGTCAAAACAGGGCCGTGGCTACCACCTGCTGCTTTTCGTTCTCTTTTAACCTTTGCCCAGCTGCTGCTCTGTACGCTCATCCTACAGCCTCCTCCTTTCCTTCCCCAGCACTACCAATTCTTCTCTTCTAGCGTATTGCATCGTTTATTGAACTGCGCCTTCTCTCTGGACTGCTGGAAAAGCGGCATCACACGGATGCAGCACCAACTCCAGGCACCAGCCCAGCCTGCTGATGTCACGGCCACCACATCGCAGCCAGCAGACTGCTCCTGGTGCTCCACCTCACAAAGGCCTTGCTGACACCACTAGCCCCAGAAGAGGATAAAAAGGGCTGCGCCAAGCCAGACTGCCAGACGAGGGGGCAGGTGAGCGAGATCTGAGAGGAGCAGGCACCCAGGGGAAGGCAAGGAGGCTGGGGCTCCCCACAGCAATGGCGGGTGACTTCTCTTTGGCTGCTTCTCCTGACAATTACAGCCAGACTCCTGCAAAGGGACGCAACAAGGCCACGGCTCCTGTCCTTGCCCACCTCGGCACTTGCACGGAGAGATCTCAACACGCTACGGGTCAGATGAGACACCCCTGGCCACTCCCCATCCCGGGCTTGCAGGGAGCTTCCCAAAGCCACAGGCAAAGGGAACGCCACAAAACTGTGCCCTGGGGGGCTGAGGGCTGGTCCCGAAACGGACATCCTGGCACCAGCCATGGCCATGTCCCAGCCAGCAGACTACGCCTGGTGGTCCAGGTCAGAAAGGGGTTGGACACACGGCTGGCTGCGGAACGGTAGAAAAGGGGCTGCACCAGACGAGACTGGCAGACGACGAGACGGGCTAGCAAAGACTTACAGGCTCTGAAAAAGCCACCGTATCTGTAGCCCATCCTCATCCTACAGACAGCCAGAAGGTGCCCACCCCTGTGGGCAAGGACAGCGCCACACCACCCACCCTGTCTCGACCCCATCCAGGTCCCGCTGGCCGAGCAAAGCTGCTCGCAGCCATGGACAAAGGGAGCTCCGCAAGAACCACCGTATCCGTACCCCATCCTCGTCCTGCAGACAGCCAGGAGGTGGGCACGCTCGTGGGCAAAGGGAGAGCCGCACCACCCACCCCATCTCTGTAACATGTCACGGTCCCACAAGCAACTGGAGGGAACACGCAGCCACGGACATTCTCAGCTTGGGATCCTTTCACAGCAAGACAGGCGCAATTCCCACACTCCTCGCAGAGACACCCTCAGCATTGCCAGCCACTCGTGGACGCACGCTTCCACGCTGGGCCACGTCTTCAGTGCCAAAGGTGTGAAAGAGCACCTCCCGAAAACTCAACAAGTGTCTTTCTTCCAGAAGAGCCCTCAGACCCACAACTCTCAGCAGCAAGTACCACCCAAAGCTTTATAACAGGGCCGTGGCTACCACCTGCTGCTTTTCGTTCTCTTTTAACCTTTGCCCAGCTGCTGCTCTGTACACTCATCCTACAGCCTCCTCCTTTCCTTCCCCAGCACTACCAATTCTTCTCTTCTAGTGTATTGCATCGTTTATTGAACTGCGCCTTCTCACTGGACTGCTGGAAAAGCGGCATCACGCGGATGCAGCACCAACTCCAGGCACCAGCCCAGCCTGCTGATGTCACGGCCACCACATCGCAGCCAGCAGACTGCTCCTGGTGCTCCACCTCACAAAGGCCTTGCTGACACCACTAGCCCCAGAAGAGGATAAAAAGGGCTGCGCCAAGCCAGACTGCCAGACGAGGGGGCAGGTGAGCGAGATCTGAGAGGAGCAGGCACCCAGGGGAAGGCAAGGAGGCTGGGGCTCCCCACAGCAATGGCGGGTGACTTCTCTTTGGCTGCTTCTCCTGACAATTACAGCCAGACTCCTGCAAAGGGACGCAACAAGGCCACGGCTCCTGTCCTTGCCCACCTCGGCACTTGCACGGAGAGATCTCAACACGCTACAGGACAGATGAGACACCCCTGGCCACTCCCCATCCCGGGCTTGCAGGGAGCTTCCCAAAGCCACAGGCAAAGGGAACGCCACAAAACTGTGCCCTGGGGGGCTGAGGGCTGGTCCCGAAACGGACATCCTGGCACCAGCCATGGCCATGTCCCAGCCAGCAGACTACGCCTGGTGGTCCAGGTCAGAAAGGGGTTGGACACACGGCTGGCTGCGGAACGGTAGAAAAGGGGCTGCACCAGACGAGACTGGCAGACGACGAGACGGGCTAGCAAAGACTTACAGGCTCTGAAAAAGCCACCGTATCTGTAGCCCATCCTCATCCTACAGACAGCCAGAAGGTGCCCACCCCTGTGGGCAAGGACAGCGCCACACCACCCACCCTGTCTCGACCCCATCCAGGTCCCGCTGGCCGAGCAAAGCTGCTCGCAGCCATGGACAAAGGGAGCTCCGCAAGAACCACCGTATCCGTACCCCATCCTCGTCCTGCAGACAGCCAGGAGGTGGGCACGCTCGTGGGCAAAGGGAGAGCCGCACCACCCACCCCATCTCTGTAACATGTCACGGTCCCACAAGCAACTGGAGGGAACACGCAGCCACGGACATTCTCAGCTTGGGATCCTTTCACAGCAAGACAGGCGCAATTCCCACACTCCTCGCAGAGACACCCTCAGCATTGCCAGCCACTTGTGGACGCACGCTTCCACGCTGGGCCACGTCTTCAGTGCCAAAGGTGTGAAAGAGCACCTCCCGAAAACTCAACAAGTGTCTTTCTTCCAGAAGAGCCCTCAGACCCACAACTCTCAGCAGCAAGTACCACCCAAAGCTTTATAACAGGGCCGTGGCTACCACCTGCTGCTTTTCGTTCTCTTTTAACCTTTGCCCAGCTGCTGCTCTGTACACTCATCCTACAGCCTCCTCCTTTCCTTCCCCAGCACTACCAATTCTTCTCTTCTAGTGTATTGCATCGTTTATTGAACTGCGCCTTCTCACTGGACTGCTGGAAAAGCGGCATCACGCGGATGCAGCACCAACTCCAGGCACCAGCCCAGCCTGCTGATGTCACGGCCACCACATCGCAGCCAGCAGACTGCTCCTGGTGCTCCACCTCACAAAGGCCTTGCTGACACCACTAGCCCCAGAAGAGGATAAAAAGGGCTGCGCCAAGCCAGACTGCCAGACGAGGGGGCAGGTGAGCGAGATCTGAGAGGAGCAGGCACCCAGGGGAAGGCAAGGAGGCTGGGGCTCCCCACAGCAATGGCGGGTGACTTCTCTTTGGCTGCTTCTCCTGACAATTACAGCCAGACTCCTGCAAAGGGACGCAACAAGGCCACGGCTCCTGTCCTTGCCCACCTCGGCACTTGCACGGAGAGATCTCAACACGCTACGGGTCAGATGAGACACCCCTGGCCACTCCCCATCCCGGGCTTGCAGGGAGCTTCCCAAAGCCACAGGCAAAGGGAACGCCACAAAACTGTGCCCTGGGGGGCTGAGGGCTGGTCCCGAAACGGACATCCTGGCACCAGCCATGGCCATGTCCCAGCCAGCAGACTACGCCTGGTGGTCCAGGTCAGAAAGGGGTTGGACACACGGCTGGCTGCGGAACGGTAGAAAAGGGGCTGCACCAGACGAGACTGGCAGACGACGAGACGGGCTAGCAAAGACTTACAGGCTCTGAAAAAGCCACCGTATCTGTAGCCCATCCTCATCCTACAGACAGCCAGAAGGTGCCCACCCCTGTGGGCAAGGACAGCGCCACACCACCCACCCTGTCTCGACCCCATCCAGGTCCCGCAGGCCGAGCAAAGGTGCTCGCAGCCATGGACAAAGGGAGCTCCGCAAGAACCACCGTATCCGTACCCCATCCTCGTCCTGCAGACAGCCAGGAGGTGGGCACGCTTGTGGGCAAAGGGAGAGCCGCACCACCCACCCCATCTCTGTAACATGTCACGGTCCCACAAGCAACTGGAGGGAACACGCAGCCACGGACATTCTCAGCTTGGGATCCTTTCACAGCAAGACAGGCGCAATTCCCACACTCCTCGCAGAGACACCCTCAGCATTGCCAGCCACTCGTGGACGCACGCTTCCACGCTGGGCCACGTCTTCAGTGCCAAAGGTGTGAAAGAGCACCTCCCGAAAACTCAACAAGTGTCTTTCTTCCAGAAGAGCCCTCAGACCCACAACTCTCAGCAGCAAGTACCACCCAAAGCTTTATAACAGGGCCGTGGCTACCACCTGCTGCTTTTCGGTCTCTTTTAACCTTTGCCCAGCTGCTGCTCTGTACACTCATCCTACAGCCTCCTCCTTTCCTTCCCCAGCACTACCAATTCTTCTCTTCTAGTGTATTGCATTGTTTATTGAACTGCGCCTTCTCACTGGACTGCTGGAAAAGCGGCATCACGCGGATGCAGCACCAACTCCAGGCACCAGCCCAGCCTGCTGATGTCACGGCCACCACATCGCAGCCAGCAGACTGCTCCTGGTGCTCCACCTCACAAAGGCCTTGCTGACACCACTAGCCCCAGAAGAGGATAAAAAGGGCTGCGCCAAGCCAGACTGCCAGACGAGGGGGCAGGTGAGCGAGATCTGAGAGGAGCAGGCACCCAGGGGAAGGCAAGGAGGCTGGGGCTCCCCACAGCAATGGCGGGTGACTTCTCTTTGGCTGCTTCTCCTGACAATTACAGCCAGACTCCTGCAAAGGGACGCAACAAGGCCACGGCTCCTGTCCTTGCCCACCTCGGCACTTGCACGGAGAGATCTCAACACGCTACGGGTCAGATGAGACACCCCTGGCCACTCCCCATCCCGGGCTTGCAGGGAGCTTCCCAAAGCCACAGGCAAAGGGAACGCCACAAAACTGTGCCCTGGGGGGCTGAGGGCTGGTCCCGAAACGGACATCCTGGCACCAGCCATGGCCATGTCCCAGCCAGCAGACTACGCCTGGTGGTCCAGGTCAGAAAGGGGTTGGACACACGGCTGGCTGCGGAACGGTAGAAAAGGGGCTGCACCAGACGAGACTGGCAGATGACGAGACGGGCTAGCAAAGACTTACAGGCTCTGAAAAAGCCACCGTATCTGTAGCCCATCCTCATCCTACAGACAGCCAGAAGGTGCCCACCCCTGTGGGCAAGGACAGCGCCACACCACCCACCCTGTCTCGACCCCATCCAGGTCCCGCTGGCCGAGCAAAGCTGCTCGCAGCCATGGACAAAGGGAGCTCCGCAAGAACCACCGTATCCGTACCCCATCCTCGTCCTGCAGACAGCCAGGAGGTGGGCACGCTCGTGGGCAAAGGGAGAGCCGCACCACCCACCCCATCTCTGTAACATGTCACGGTCCCACAAGCAACTGGAGGGAACAAGCAGCCACGGACATTCTCAGCTTGGGATCCTTTCACAGCAAGACAGGCGCAATTCCCACACTCCTCGCAGAGACACCCTCAGCATTGCCAGCCACTCGTGGACGCACGCTTCCACACTGGGCCACGTCTTCAGTGCCAAAGGTGTGAAAGAGCACCTCCCGAAAACTCAACAAGCGTCTTTCTTCCAGAAGAGCCCTCAGACCCACAACTCTCAGCAGCAAGTACCACCCAAAGCGTCAAAACAGGGCCGTGGCTACCACCTGCTGCTTTTCGTTCTCTTTTAACCTTTGCCCAGCTGCTGCTCTGTACGCTCATCCTACAGCCTCCTCCTTTCCTTCCCCAGCACTACCAATTCTTCTCTTCTAGTGTATTGCATCGTTTATTGAACTGCGCCTTCTCACTGGACTGCTGGAAAAGCGGCATCACGCGGATGCAGCACCAACTCCAGGCACCAGCCCAGCCTGCTGATGTCACGGCCACCACATCGCAGCCAGCAGACTGCTCCTGGTGCTCCACCTCACAAAGGCCTTGCTGACACCACTAGCCCCAGAAGAGGATAAAAAGGGCTGCGCCAAGCCAGACTGCCAGACGAGGGGGCAGGTGAGCGAGATCTGAGAGGAGCAGGCACCCAGGGGAAGGCAAGGAGGCTGGGGCTCCCCACAGCAATGGCGGGTGACTTCTCTTTGGCTGCTTCTCCTGACAATTACAGCCAGACTCCTGCAAAGGGACGCAACAAGGCCACGGCTCCTGTCCTTGCCCACCTCGGCACTTGCACGGAGAGATCTCAACACGCTACGGGTCAGATGAGACACCCCTGGCCACTCCCCATCCCGGGCTTGCAGGGAGCTTCCCAAAGCCACAGGCAAAGGGAACGCCACAAAACTGTGCCCTGGGGGGCTGAGGGCTGGTCCCGAAACGGACATCCTGGCACCAGCCATGGCCATGTCCCAGCCAGCAGACTACGCCTGGTGGTCCAGGTCAGAAAGGGGTTGGACACACGGCTGGCTGCAGAACGGTAGAAAAGGGGCTGCACCAGACGAGACTGGCAGATGACGAGACGGGCTAGCAAAGACTTACAGGCTCTGAAAAAGCCACCGTATCTGTAGCCCATCCTCATCCTACAGACAGCCAGAAGGTGCCCACCCCTGTGGGCAAGGACAGCGCCACACCACCCACCCTGTCTCGACCCCATCCAGGTCCCGCTGGCCGAGCAAAGCTGCTCGCAGCCATGGACAAAGGGAGCTCCGCAAGAACCACCGTATCCGTACCCCATCCTCGTCCTGCAGACAGCCAGGAGGTGGGCACGCTCGTGGGCAAAGGGAGAGCCGCACCACCCACCCCATCTCTGTAACATGTCACGGTCCCACAAGCAACTGGAGGGAACAAGCAGCCACGGACATTCTCAGCTTGGGATCCTTTCACAGCAAGACAGGCGCAATTCCCACACTCCTCGCAGAGACACCCTCAGCATTGCCAGCCACTCGTGGACGCACGCTTCCACACTGGGCCACGTCTTCAGTGCCAAAGGTGTGAAAGAGCACCTCCCGAAAACTCAACAAGCGTCTTTCTTCCAGAAGAGCCCTCAGACCCACAACTCTCAGCAGCAAGTACCACCCAAAGCGTCAAAACAGGGCCGTGGCTACCACCTGCTGCTTTTCGTTCTCTTTTAACCTTTGCCCAGCTGCTGCTCTGTACACTCATCCTACAGCCTCCTCCTTTCCTTCCCCAGCACTACCAATTCTTCTCTTCTAGTGTATTGCATCGTTTATTGAACTGCGCCTTCTCACTGGACTGCTGGAAAGGCGGCATCACACGGATGCAGCACCAACTCCAGGCACCAGCCCAGCCTGCTGATGTCACGGCCACCACATCGCAGCCAGCAGACTGCTCCTGGTGCTCCACCTCACAAAGGCCTTGCTGACACCACTAGCCCCAGAAGAGGATAAAAAGGGCTGCGCCAAGCCAGACTGCCAGACGAGGGGGCAGGTGAGCGAGATCTGAGAGGAGCAGGCACCCAGGGGAAGGCAAGGAGGCTGGGGCTCCCCACAGCAATGGCGGGTGACTTCTCTTTGGCTGCTTCTCCTGACAATTACAGCCAGACTCCTGCAAAGGGACGCAACAAGGCCACGGCTCCTGTCCTTGCCCACCTCGGCACTTGCACGGAGAGATCTCAACACGCTACGGGTCAGATGAGACACCCCTGGCCACTCCCCATCCCGGGCTTGCAGGGAGCTTCCCAAAGCCACAGGCAAAGGGAACGCCACAAAACTGTGCCCTGGGGGGCTGAGGGCTGGTCCCGAAACGGACATCCTGGCACCAGCCATGGCCATGTCCCAGCCAGCAGACTACGCCTGGTGGTCCAGGTCAGAAAGGGGTTGGACACACGGCTGGCTGCGGAACGGTAGAAAAGGGGCTGCACCAGACGAGACTGGCAGACGACGAGACGGGCTAGCAAAGACTTACAGGCTCTGAAAAAGCCACCGTATCTGTAGCCCATCCTCATCCTACAGACAGCCAGAAGGTGCCCACCCCTGTGGGCAAGGACAGCGCCACACCACCCACCCTGTCTCGACCCCATCCAGGTCCCGCTGGCCGAGCAAAGCTGCTCGCAGCCATGGACAAAGGGAGCTCCGCAAGAACCACCGTATCCGTACCCCATCCTCGTCCTGCAGACAGCCAGGAGGTGGGCACGCTCGTGGGCAAAGGGAGAGCCGCACCACCCACCCCATCTCTGTAACATGTCACGGTCCCACAAGCAACTGGAGGGAACACGCAGCCACGGACATTCTCAGCTTGGGATCCTTTCACAGCAAGACAGGCGCAATTCCCACACTCCTCGCAGAGACACCCTCAGCATTGCCAGCCACTCGTGGACGCACGCTTCCACGCTGGGCCACGTCTTCAGTGCCAAAGGTGTGAAAGAGCACCTCCCGAAAACTCAACAAGTGTCTTTCTTCCAGAAGAGCCCTCAGACCCACAACTCTCAGCAGCAAGTACCACCCAAAGCTTTATAACAGGGCCGTGGCTACCACCTGCTGCTTTTCGTTCTCTTTTAACCTTTGCCCAGCTGCTGCTCTGTACACTCATCCTACAGCCTCCTCCTTTCCTTCCCCAGCACTACCAATTCTTCTCTTCTAGTGTATTGCATCGTTTATTGAACTGCGCCTTCTCACTGGACTGCTGGAAAAGCGGCATCACGCGGATGCAGCACCAACTCCAGGCACCAGCCCAGCCTGCTGATGTCACGGCCACCACATCGCAGCCAGCAGACTGCTCCTGGTGCTCCACCTCACAAAGGCCTTGCTGACACCACTAGCCCCAGAAGAGGATAAAAAGGGCTGCGCCAAGCCAGACTGCCAGACGAGGGGGCAGGTGAGCGAGATCTGAGAGGAGCAGGCACCCAGGGGAAGGCAAGGAGGCTGGGGCTCCCCACAGCAATGGCGGGTGACTTCTCTTTGGCTGCTTCTCCTGACAATTACAGCCAGACTCCTGCAAAGGGACGCAACAAGGCCACGGCTCCTGTCCTTGCCCACCTCGGCACTTGCACGGAGAGATCTCAACACGCTACGGGTCAGATGAGACACCCCTGGCCACTCCCCATCCCGGGCTTGCAGGGAGCTTCCCAAAGCCACAGGCAAAGGGAACGCCACAAAACTGTGCCCTGGGGGGCTGAGGGCTGGTCCCGAAACGGACATCCTGGCACCAGCCATGGCCATGTCCCAGCCAGCAGACTACGCCTGGTGGTCCAGGTCAGAAAGGGGTTGGACACACGGCTGGCTGCGGAACGGTAGAAAAGGGGCTGCACCAGACGAGACTGGCAGACGAGATGGGCTAGCAAAGACTTACAGGCTCTGAAAAAGCCACCGTGTCTGTAGCCCATCCTCATCCTACAGACAGCCAGAAGGTGCCCACCCCTGTGGGCAAGGACAGCGCCACACCACCCACCCTGTCTCGACCCCATCCAGGTCCTGCTGGCCGAGCAAAGCTGCTCGCAGCCATGGACAAAGGGAGCTCCGCAAGAACCACCGTATCCGTACCCCATCCTCGTCCTGCAGACAGCCAGGAGGTGGGCACGCTCGTGGGCAAAGGGAGAGCCGCACCACCCACCCCATCTCTGTAACATGTCACGGTCCCACAAGCAACTGGAGGGAACACGCAGCCATGGACATTCTCAGCTTGGGATCCTTTCACAGCAAGACAGGCGCAATTCCCACACTCCACGCAGAGACACCCTCAGCATTGCCAGCCACTCGTGGACGCACGCTTCCACACTGGGCCACGTCTTCAGTGCCAAAGGTGTGAAAGAGCACCTCCCGAAAACTCAGCAAGCGTCTTTCTTCCAGAAGAGCCCTCAGACCCACAACTCTCAGCAGCAAGTACCACCCAAAGCGTCAAAACAGGGCCGTGGCTACCACCTGCTGCTTTTCGTTCTCTTTTAACCTTTGCCCAGCTGCTGCTCTGTACACTCATCCTACAGCCTCCTCCTTTCCTTCCCCAGCACTACCAATTCTTCTCTTCTAGTGTATTGCATCGTTTATTGAACTGCGCCTTCTCACTGGACTGCTGGAAAAGCGGCATCACGCGGATGCAGCACCAACTCCAGGCACCAGCCCAGCCTGCTGATGTCACGGCCACCACATCGCAGCCAGCAGACTGCTCCTGGTGCTCCACCTCACAAAGGCCTTGCTGACACCACTAGCCCCAGAAGAGGATAAAAAGGGCTGCGCCAAGCCAGACTGCCAGACGAGGGGGCAGGTGAGCGAGATCTGAGAGGAGCAGGCACCCAGGGGAAGGCAAGGAGGCTGGGGCTCCCCACAGCAATGGCGGGTGACTTCTCTTTGGCTGCTTCTCCTGACAATTACAGCCAGACTCCTGCAAAGGGACGCAACAAGGCCACGGCTCCTGTCCTTGCCCACCTCGGCACTTGCACGGAGAGATCTTAACACGCTACAGGACAGATGAGACACCCCTGGCCACTCCCCATCCCGGGCTTGCAGGGAGCTTCCCAAAGCCACAGGCAAAGGGAACGCCACAAAACTGTGCCCTGGGGGGCTGAGGGCTGGTCCCGAAACGGACATCCTGGCACCAGCCATGGCCATGTCCCAGCCAGCAGACTACGCCTGGTGGTCCAGGTCAGAAAGGGGTTGGACACACGGCTGGCTGCGGAACAGTAGAAAAGGGGCTGCACCAGACGAGACTGGCAGACGACGAGACGGGCTAGCAAAGACTTACAGGCTCTGAAAAAGCCACCGTATCTGTAGCCCATCCTCATCCTACAGACAGCCAGAAGGTGCCCACCCCTGTGGGCAAGGACAGCGCCACACCACCCACCCTGTCTCGACCCCATGCAGGTCCCGCAGGCCGAGCAAAGGTGCTCGCAGCCATGGACAAAGGGAGCTCCGCAAGAACCACCGTATCCGTACCCCATCCTCGCGCTACGCACAGCCAGAAGGTGCCCACCCCTGGGGGCAAGGACAGAGCCACACCACCCACCCTGTCTCGACCCCATCCAGGTCCCGCTGGCCGAGCAAAGGTGCTCGCAGCCATGGACAAAGGGAGCTCCGCAGGAACCACCGTATCCGTACCCCATCCTCGTCCTGCAGACAGCCAGGAGGTGGGCACGCTCGTGGGCAAAGGGAAAGCCGCACCACCCACCCCATCTCTGTAACATGTCACGGTCCCACAAGCAACTGGAGGGAACACGCAGCCACGGACATTCTCCGCTTGGGATCCTTTCACAGCAAGACAGGCGCAATTCCCACACTCCACGCAGAGACACCCTCAGCATTGCCAGCCACTCGTGGACGCACGCTTCCACACTGGGCCATGTCTTCAGTGCCAAAGTCGTGAAAGAGCACCTTCCGAAAACTCAGCAAGCGTCTTTCTTCCAGAAGAATCCTCAGACCCACAACTCTCAGCAGCAAGTACCACCCAAAGCGTCAAAACAGGGCCGTGGCTACCACCTGCTGCTTTTCGTTCTCTTTTAACCTTTGCCCAGCTGCTGCTCTGTACACTCATCCTACAGCCTCCTCCTTTCCTTCCCCAGCACTACCAATTCTTCTCTTCTAGTGTATTGCATCGTTTATTGAACTGCGCCTTCTCACTGGACTGCTGGAAAAGCGGCATCACGCGGATGCAGCACCAACTCCAGGCACCAGCCCAGCCTGCTGATGTCACGGCCACCACATCGCAGCCAGCAGACTGCTCCTGGTGCTCCACCTCACAAAGGCCTTGCTGACACCACTAGCCCCAGAAGAGGATAAAAAGGGCTGCGCCAAGCCAGACTGCCAGACGAGGGGGCAGGTGAGCGAGATCTGAGAGGAGCAGGCACCCAGGGGAAGGCAAGGAGGCTGGGGCTCCCCACAGCAATGGCGGGTGACTTCTCTTTGGCTGCTTCTCCTGACAATTACAGCCAGACTCCTGCAAAGGGACGCAACAAGGCCACGGCTCCTGTCCTTGCCCACCTCGGCACTTGCACGGAGAGATCTCAACACGCTACGGGTCAGATGAGACACCCCTGGCCACTCCCCATCCCGGGCTTGCAGGGAGCTTCCCAAAGCCACAGGCAAAGGGAACGCCACAAAACTGTGCCCTGGGGGGCTGAGGGCTGGTCCCGAAACGGACATCCTGGCACCAGCCATGGCCATGTCCCAGCCAGCAGACTACGCCTGGTGGTCCAGGTCAGAAAGGGGTTGGACACACGGCTGGCTGCGGAACGGTAGAAAAGGGGCTGCACCAGACGAGACTGGCAGACGAGATGGGCTAGCAAAGACTTACAGGCTCTGAAAAAGCCACCGTGTCTGTAGCCCATCCTCATCCTACAGACAGCCAGAAGGTGCCCACCCCTGTGGGCAAGGACAGCGCCACACCACCCACCCTGTCTCGACCCCATCCAGGTCCTGCTGGCCGAGCAAAGCTGCTCGCAGCCATGGACAAAGGGAGCTCCGCAAGAACCACCGTATCCGTACCCCATCCTCGTCCTGCAGACAGCCAGGAGGTGGGCACGCTCGTGGGCAAAGGGAGAGCCGCACCACCCACCCCATCTCTGTAACATGTCACGGTCCCACAAGCAACTGGAGGGAACACGCAGCCATGGACATTCTCAGCTTGGGATCCTTTCACAGCAAGACAGGCGCAATTCCCACACTCCACGCAGAGACACCCTCAGCATTGCCAGCCACTCGTGGACGCACGCTTCCACACTGGGCCACGTCTTCAGTGCCAAAGGTGTGAAAGAGCACCTCCCGAAAACTCAGCAAGCGTCTTTCTTCCAGAAGAGCCCTCAGACCCACAACTCTCAGCAGCAAGTACCACCCAAAGCGTCAAAACAGGGCCGTGGCTACCACCTGCTGCTTTTCGTTCTCTTTTAACCTTTGCCCAGCTGCTGCTCTGTACACTCATCCTACAGCCTCCTCCTTTCCTTCCCCAGCACTACCAATTCTTCTCTTCTAGTGTATTGCATCGTTTATTGAACTGCGCCTTCTCACTGGACTGCTGGAAAAGCGGCATCACGCGGATGCAGCACCAACTCCAGGCACCAGCCCAGCCTGCTGATGTCACGGCCACCACATCGCAGCCAGCAGACTGCTCCTGGTGCTCCACCTCACAAAGGCCTTGCTGACACCACTAGCCCCAGAAGAGGATAAAAAGGGCTGCGCCAAGCCAGACTGCCAGACGAGGGGGCAGGTGAGCGAGATCTGAGAGGAGCAGGCACCCAGGGGAAGGCAAGGAGGCTGGGGCTCCCCACAGCAATGGCGGGTGACTTCTCTTTGGCTGCTTCTCCTGACAATTACAGCCAGACTCCTGCAAAGGGACGCAACAAGGCCACGGCTCCTGTCCTTGCCCACCTCGGCACTTGCACGGAGAGATCTTAACACGCTACAGGACAGATGAGACACCCCTGGCCACTCCCCATCCCGGGCTTGCAGGGAGCTTCCCAAAGCCACAGGCAAAGGGAACGCCACAAAACTGTGCCCTGGGGGGCTGAGGGCTGGTCCCGAAACGGACATCCTGGCACCAGCCATGGCCATGTCCCAGCCAGCAGACTACGCCTGGTGGTCCAGGTCAGAAAGGGGTTGGACACACGGCTGGCTGCGGAACAGTAGAAAAGGGGCTGCACCAGACGAGACTGGCAGACGACGAGACGGGCTAGCAAAGACTTACAGGCTCTGAAAAAGCCACCGTATCTGTAGCCCATCCTCATCCTACAGACAGCCAGAAGGTGCCCACCCCTGTGGGCAAGGACAGCGCCACACCACCCACCCTGTCTCGACCCCATGCAGGTCCCGCAGGCCGAGCAAAGGTGCTCGCAGCCATGGACAAAGGGAGCTCCGCAAGAACCACCGTATCCGTACCCCATCCTCGCGCTACGCACAGCCAGAAGGTGCCCACCCCTGGGGGCAAGGACAGAGCCACACCACCCACCCTGTCTCGACCCCATCCAGGTCCCGCTGGCCGAGCAAAGCTGCTCGCAGCCATGGACAAAGGGAGCTCCGCAAGAACCACCGTATCCGTACCCCATCCTCGTCCTGCAGACAGCCAGGAGGTGGGCACGCTCGTGGGCAAAGGGAGAGCCGCACCACCCACCCCATCTCTGTAACATGTCACGGTCCCACAAGCAACTGGAGGGAACACGCAGCCACGGACATTCTCAGCTTGGGATCCTTTCACAGCAAGACAGGCGCAATTCCCACACTCCACGCAGAGACACCCTCAGCATTGCCAGCCACTCGTGGACGCACGCTTCCACACTGGGCCACGTCTTCAGTGCCAAAGGTGTGAAAGAGCACCTCCCGAAAACTCAGCAAGCGTCTTTCTTCCAGAAGAGCCCTCAGACCCACAACTCTCAGCAGCAAGTACCACCCAAAGCGTCAAAACAGGGCCGTGGCTACCACCTGCTGCTTTTCGTTCTCTTTTAACCTTTGCCCAGCTGCTGCTCTGTACACTCATCCTACAGCCTCCTCCTTTCCTTCCCCAGCACTACCAATTCTTCTCTTCTAGTGTATTGCATCGTTTATTGAACTGCGCCTTCTCACTGGACTGCTGGAAAAGCGGCATCACGCGGATGCAGCACCAACTCCAGGCACCAGCCCAGCCTGCTGATGTCACGGCCACCACATCGCAGCCAGCAGACTGCTCCTGGTGCTCCACCTCACAAAGGCCTTGCTGACACCACTAGCCCCAGAAGAGGATAAAAAGGGCTGCGCCAAGCCAGACTGCCAGACGAGGGGGCAGGTGAGCGAGATCTGAGAGGAGCAGGCACCCAGGGGAAGGCAAGGAGGCTGGGGCTCCCCACAGCAATGGCGGGTGACTTCTCTTTGGCTGCTTCTCCTGACAATTACAGCCAGACTCCTGCAAAGGGACGCAACAAGGCCACGGCTCCTGTCCTTGCCCACCTCGGCACTTGCACGGAGAGATCTCAACACGCTACAGGACAGATGAGACACCCCTGGCCACTCCCCATCCCGGGCTTGCAGGGAGCTTCCCAAAGCCACAGGCAAAGGGAACGCCACAAAACTGTGCCCTGGGGGGCTGAGGGCTGGTCCCGAAACGGACATCCTGGCACCAGCCATGGCCATGTCCCAGCCAGCAGACTACGCCTGGTGGTCCAGGTCAGAAAGGGGTTGGACACACGGCTGGCTGCGGAACGGTAGAAAAGGGGCTGCACCAGACGAGACTGGCAGACGACGAGACGGGCTAGCAAAGACTTACAGGCTCTGAAAAAGCCACCATATCTGTAGCCCATCCTCATCCTACAGACAGCCAGAAGGTGCCCACCCCTGTGGGCAAGGACAGCGCCACACCACCCACCCTGTCTCGACCCCATCCAGGTCCCGCTGGCCGAGCAAAGCTGCTCGCAGCCATGGACAAAGGGAGCTCCGCAAGAACCACCGTATCCGTACCCCATCCTCGTCCTGCAGACAGCCAGGAGGTGGGCACGCTCGTGGGCAAAGGGAGAGCCGCACCACCCACCCCATCTCTGTAACATGTCACGGTCCCACAAGCAACTGGAGGGAACACGCAGCCACGGACATTCTCAGCTTGGGATCCTTTCACAGCGAGACAGGCGCAATTCCCACACTCCACGCAGAGACACCCTCAGCATTGCCAGCCACTCGTGGACGCACGCTTCCACACTGGGCCACGTCTTCAGTGCCAAAGGTGTGAAAGAGCACCTCCCGAAAACTCAGCAAGCGTCTTTCTTCCAGAAGAATCCTCAGACCCACAACTCAGCAGCAAGTACCACCCAAAGCGTCAAAACAGGGCCGTGGCTACCACCTGCTGCTTTTCGTTCTCTTTTAACCTTTGCCCAGCTGCTGCTCTGTACACTCATCCTACAGCCTCCTCCTTTCCTTCCCCAGCACTACCAATTCTTCTCTTCTAGTGTATTGCATCGTTTATTGAACTGCGCCTTCTCACTGGACTGCTGGAAAAGCGGCATCACGCGGATGCAGCACCAACTCCAGGCACCAGCCCAGCCTGCTGATGTCACGGCCACCACATCGCAGCCAGCAGACTGCTCCTGGTGCTCCACCTCACAAAGGCCTTGCTGACACCACTAGCCCCAGAAGAGGATAAAAAGGGCTGCGCCAAGCCAGACTGCCAGACGAGGGGGCAGGTGAGCGAGATCTGAGAGGAGCAGGCACCCAGGGGAAGGCAAGGAGGCTGGGGCTCCCCACAGCAATGGCGGGTGACTTCTCTTTGGCTGCTTCTCCTGACAATTACAGCCAGACTCCTGCAAAGGGACGCAACAAGGCCACGGCTCCTGTCCTTGCCCACCTCGGCACTTGCACGGAGAGATCTCAACACGCTACGGGTCAGATGAGACACCCCTGGCCACTCCCCATCCCGGGCTTGCAGGGAGCTTCCCAAAGCCACAGGCAAAGGGAACGCCACAAAACTGTGCCCTGGGGGGCTGAGGGCTGGTCCCGAAACGGACATCCTGGCACCAGCCATGGCCATGTCCCAGCCAGCAGACTACGCCTGGTGGTCCAGGTCAGAAAGGGGTTGGACACACGGCTGGCTGCGGAACAGTAGAAAAGGGGCTGCACCAGACGAGACTGGCAGACGACGAGACGGGCTAGCAAAGACTTACAGGCTCTGAAAAAGCCACCGTATCTGTAGCCCATCCTCATCCTACAGACAGCCAGAAGGTGCCCACCCCTGTGGGCAAGGACAGCGCCACACCACCCACCCTGTCTCGACCCCATCCAGGTCCCGCAGGCCGAGCAAAGGTGCTCGCAGCCATGGACAAAGGGAGCTCCGCAAGAACCACCGTATCCGTACCCCATCCTCGCGCTACGCACAGCCAGAAGGTGCCCACCCCTGTGGGCAAGGACAGAGCCACACCACCCACCCTGTCTCGACCCCATCCAGGTCCTGCAGGCCGAGCAAAGGTGCTCGCAGCCATGGACAAAGGGAGCTCCGCAGGAACCACCGTATCCGTACCCCATCCTTGTCCTGCAGACAGCCAGGAGGTGGGCACGCTCGTGGGCAAAGGGAAAGCCGCACCACCCACCCCATCTCTGTAACATGTCACGGTCCCACAAGCAACTGGAGGGAACACGCAGCCACGGACATTCTCAGCTTGGGATCCTTTCACAGCAAGACAGGCGCAATTCCCACACTCCACACAGAGACACCCTCAGCATTGCCAGCCACTCGTGGACGCACGCTTCCACACTGGGCCATGTCTTCAGTGCCAAAGTCGTGAAAGAGCACCTCCCGAAAACTCAGCAAGCGTCTTTCTTCCAGAAGAATCCTCAGACCCACAACTCTCAGCAGCAAGTACCACCCAAAGCGTCAAAACAGGGCCGTGGCTACCACCTGCTGCTTTTCGTTCTCTTTTAACCTTTGCCCAGCTGCTGCTCTGTACACTCATCCTACAGCCTCCTCCTTTCCTTCCCCAGCACTACCAATTCTTCTCTTCTAGTGTATTGCATCGTTTATTGAACTGCGCCTTCTCACTGGACTGCTGGAAAAGCGGCATCACACGGATGCAGCACCAACTCCAGGCACCAGCCCAGCCTGCTGATGTCACAGCCACCACATCGCAGCCAGCAGACTGCTCCTGGTGCTCCACCTCACAAAGGCCTTGCTGACACCACTAGCCCCAGAAGAGGATAAAAAGGGCTGCGCCAAGCCAGGCTGCCAGACGAGGGGGCAGGTGAGCGAGATCTGAGAGGAGCAGGCACCCAGGGGAAGGCAAGGAGGCTGGGGCTCCCCACAGCAATGGCGGGTGACTTCTCTTTGGCTGCTTCTCCTGACAATTACAGCCAGACTCCTGCAAAGGGACGCAACAAGGCCACGGCTCCTGTCCTTGCCCACCTCGGCACTTGCACGGAGAGATCTCAACACGCTACGGGTCAGATGAGACACCCCTGGCCACTCCCCATCCCGGGCTTGCAGGGAGCTTCCCAAAGCCACAGGCAAAGGGAACGCCACAAAACTGTGCCCTGGGGGGCTGAGGGCTGGTCCCGAAATGGACATCCTGGCACCAGCCATGGCCATGTCCCAGCCAGCAGACTACGCCTGGTGGTCCAGGTCAGAAAGGGGTTGGACACACGGCTGGCTGCGGAACGGTAGAAAAGGGGCTGCACCAGACGAGACTGGCAGATGACGAGACGGGCTAGCAAAGACTTACAGGCTCTGAAAAAGCCACCGTATCTGTAGCCCATCCTCATCCTACAGACAGCCAGAAGGTGCCCACCCCTGTGGGCAAGGACAGCGCCACACCACCCACCCTGTCTCGACCCCATCCAGGTCCCGCTGGCCGAGCAAAGCTGCTCGCAGCCATGGACAAAGGGAGCTCCGCAAGAACCACCGTATCCGTACCCCATCCTCGTCCTGCAGACAGCCAGGAGGTGGGCACGCTCGTGGGCAAAGGGAGAGCCGCACCACCCACCCCATCTCTGTAACATGTCACGGTCCCACAAGCAACTGGAGGGAACACGCAGCCACGGACATTCTCAGCTTGGGATCCTATCACAGCAAGACAGGCGCAATTCCCACACTCCTCGCAGAGACACCCTCAGCATTGCCAGCCACTCGTGGACGCACGCTTCCACACTGGGCCACGTCTTCAGTGCCAAAGGTGTGAAAGAGCACCTCCCGAAAACTCAACAAGCGTCTTTCTTCCAGAAGAGCCCTCAGACCCACAACTCTCAGCAGCAAGTACCACCCAAAGCTTTATAACAGGGCCGTGGCTACCACCTGCTGCTTTTCGTTCTCTTTTAACCTTTGCCCAGCTGCTGCTCTGTACGCTCATCCTACAGCCTCCTCCTTTCCTTCCCCAGCACTACCAATTCTTCTCTTCTAGTGTATTGCATCGTTTATTGAACTGCGCCTTCTCACTGGACTGCTGGAAAAGCGGCATCACGCGGATGCAGCACCAACTCCAGGCACCAGCCCAGCCTGCTGATGTCACGGCCACCACATCGCAGCCAGCAGACTGCTCCTGGTGCTCCACCTCACAAAGGCCTTGCTGACACCACTAGCCCCAGAAGAGGATAAAAAGGGCTGCGCCAAGCCAGACTGCCAGACGAGGGGGCAGGTGAGCGAGATCTGAGAGGAGCAGGCACCCAGGGGAAGGCAAGGAGGCTGGGGCTCCCCACAGCAATGGCGGGTGACTTCTCTTTGGCTGCTTCTCCTGACAATTACAGCCAGACTCCTGCAAAGGGACGCAACAAGGCCACGGCTCCTGTCCTTGCCCACCTCGGCACTTGCACGGAGAGATCTCAACACGCTACGGGTCAGATGAGACACCCCTGGCCACTCCCCATCCCGGGCTTGCAGGGAGCTTCCCAAAGCCACAGGCAAAGGGAACGCCACAAAACTGTGCCCTGGGGGGCTGAGGGCTGGTCCCGAAACGGACATCCTGGCACCAGCCATGGCCATGTCCCAGCCAGCAGACTACGCCTGGTGGTCCAGGTCAGAAAGGGGTTGGACACACGGCTGGCTGCGGAACAGTAGAAAAGGGGCTGCACCAGACGAGACTGGCAGACGACGAGACGGGCTAGCAAAGACTTACAGGCTCTGAAAAAGCCACCGTATCTGTAGCCCATCCTCATCCTACAGACAGCCAGAAGGTGCCCACCCCTGTGGGCAAGGACAGCGCCACACCACCCACCCTGTCTCGACCCCATGCAGGTCCCGCAGGCCGAGCAAAGGTGCTCGCAGCCATGGACAAAGGGAGCTCCGCAAGAACCACCGTATCCGTACCCCATCCTCGCGCTACGCACAGCCAGAAGGTGCCCACCCCTGGGGGCAAGGACAGAGCCACACCACCCACCCTGTCTCGACCCCATCCAGGTCCCGCTGGCCGAGCAAAGGTGCTCGCAGCCATGGACAAAGGGAGCTCCGCAAGAACCACCGTATCCGTACCCCATCCTCGTCCTGCAGACAGCCAGGAGGTGGGCACGCTCGTGGGCAAAGGGAGAGCCGCACCACCCACCCCATCTCTGTAACATGTCACGGTCCCACAAGCAACTGGAGGGAACACGCAGCCATGGACATTCTCAGCTTGGGATCCTTTCACAGCGAGACAGGCGCAATTCCCACACTCCACGCAGAGACACCCTCAGCATTGCCAGCCACTCGTGGACGCACGCTTCCACACTGGGCCACGTCTTCAGTGCCAAAGGTGTGAAAGAGCACCTCCCGAAAACTCAGCAAGCGTCTTTCTTCCAGAAGAGCCCTCAGACCCACAACTCTCAGCAGCAAGTACCACCCAAAGCGTCAAAACAGGGCCGTGGCTACCACCTGCTGCTTTTCGTTCTCTTTTAACCTTTGCCCAGCTGCTGCTCTGTACACTCATCCTACAGCCTCCTCCTTTCCTTCCCCAGCACTACCAATTCTTCTCTTCTAGTGTATTGCATCGTTTATTGAACTGCGCCTTCTCACTGGACTGCTGGAAAAGCGGCATCACGCGGATGCAGCACCAACTCCAGGCACCAGCCCAGCCTGCTGATGTCACGGCCACCACATCGCAGCCAGCAGACTGCTCCTGGTGCTCCACCTCACAAAGGCCTTGCTGACACCACTAGCCCCAGAAGAGGATAAAAAGGGCTGCGCCAAGCCAGACTGCCAGACGAGGGGGCAGGTGAGCGAGATCTGAGAGGAGCAGGCACCCAGGGGAAGGCAAGGAGGCTGGGGCTCCCCACAGCAATGGCGGGTGACTTCTCTTTGGCTGCTTCTCCTGACAATTACAGCCAGACTCCTGCAAAGGGACGCAACAAGGCCACGGCTCCTGTCCTTGCCCACCTCGGCACTTGCACGGAGAGATCTCAACACGCTACGGGTCAGATGAGACACCCCTGGCCACTCCCCATCCCGGGCTTGCAGGGAGCTTCCCAAAGCCACAGGCAAAGGGAACGCCACAAAACTGTGCCCTGGGGGGCTGAGGGCTGGTCCCGAAACGGACATCCTGGCACCAGCCATGGCCATGTCCCAGCCAGCAGACTACGCCTGGTGGTCCAGGTCAGAAAGGGGTTGGACACACGGCTGGCTGCGGAACAGTAGAAAAGGGGCTGCACCAGACGAGACTGGCAGACGACGAGACGGGCTAGCAAAGACTTACAGGCTCTGAAAAAGCCACCGTATCTGTAGCCCATCCTCATCCTACAGACAGCCAGAAGGTGCCCACCCCTGTGGGCAAGGACAGCGCCACACCACCCACCCTGTCTCGACCCCATGCAGGTCCCGCAGGCCGAGCAAAGGTGCTCGCAGCCATGGACAAAGGGAGCTCCGCAAGAACCACCGTATCCGTACCCCATCCTCGCGCTACGCACAGCCAGAAGGTGCCCACCCCTGTGGGCAAGGACAGAGCCACACCACCCACCCTGTCTCGACCCCATCCAGGTCCTGCAGGCCGAGCAAAGGTGCTCGCAGCCATGGACAAAGGGAGCTCCGCAGGAACCACCGTATCCGTACCCCATCCTCGTCCTGCAGACAGCCAGGAGGTGGGCACGCTCGTGGGCAAAGGGAAAGCCGCACCACCCACCCCATCTCTGTAACATGTCACGGTCCCACAAGCAACTGGAGGGAACACGCAGCCACGGACATTCTCAGCTTGGGATCCTTTCACAGCAAGACAGGCGCAATTCCCACACTCCACGCAGAGACACCCTCAGCATTGCCAGCCACTCGTGGACGCACGCTTCCACACTGGGCCATGTCTTCAGTGCCAAAGTCGTGAAAGAGCACCTTCCGAAAACTCAGCAAGCGTCTTTCTTGCAGAAGAATCCTCAGACCCACAACTCTCAGCAGCAAGTACCACCCAAAGCGTCAAAACAGGGCCGTGGCTACCACCTGCTGCTTTTCGTTCTCTTTTAACCTTTGCCCAGCTGCTGCTCTGTACGCTCATCCTACAGCCTCCTCCTTTCCTTCCCCAGCACTACCAATTCTTCTCTTCTAGTGTATTGCATCGTTTATTGAACTGCGCCTTCTCACTGGACTGCTGGAAAAGCGGCATCACGCGGATGCAGCACCAACTCCAGGCACCAGCCCAGCCTGCTGATGTCACGGCCACCACATCGCAGCCAGCAGACTGCTCCTGGTGCTCCACCTCACAAAGGCCTTGCTGACACCACTAGCCCCAGAAGAGGATAAAAAGGGCTGCGCCAAGCCAGACTGCCAGACGAGGGGGCAGGTGAGCGAGATCTGAGAGGAGCAGGCACCCAGGGGAAGGCAAGGAGGCTGGGGCTCCCCACAGCAATGGCGGGTGACTTCTCTTTGGCTGCTTCTCCTGACAATTACAGCCAGACTCCTGCAAAGGGACGCAACAAGGCCACGGCTCCTGTCCTTGCCCACCTCGGCACTTGCACGGAGAGATCTCAACACGCTACGGGTCAGATGAGACACCCCTGGCCACTCCCCATCCCGGGCTTGCAGGGAGCTTCCCAAAGCCACAGGCAAAGGGAACGCCACAAAACTGTGCCCTGGGGGGCTGAGGGCTGGTCCCGAAACGGACATCCTGGCACCAGCCATGGCCATGTCCCAGCCAGCAGACTACGCCTGGTGGTCCAGGTCAGAAAGGGGTTGGACACACGGCTGGCTGCGGAACGGTAGAAAAGGGGCTGCACCAGACGAGACTGGCAGACGACGAGACGGGCTAGCAAAGACTTACAGGCTCTGAAAAAGCCACCGTATCTGTAGCCCATCCTCATCCTACAGACAGCCAGAAGGTGCCCACCCCTGTGGGCAAGGACAGCGCCACACCACCCACCCTGTCTCGACCCCATCCAGGTCCCGCTGGCCGAGCAAAGCTGCTCGCAGCCATGGACAAAGGGAGCTCCGCAAGAACCACCGTATCCGTACCCCATCCTCGTCCTGCAGACAGCCAGGAGGTGGGCACGCTCGTGGGCAAAGGGAGAGCCGCACCACCCACCCCATCTCTGTAACATGTCACGGTCCCACAAGCAACTGGAGGGAACACGCAGCCACGGACATTCTCAGCTTGGGATCCTTTCACAGCAAGACAGGCGCAATTCCCACACTCCTCGCAGAGACACCCTCAGCATTGCCAGCCACTCGTGGACGCACGCTTCCACGCTGGGCCACGTCTTCAGTGCCAAAGGTGTGAAAGAGCACCTCCCGAAAACTCAACAAGTGTCTTTCTTCCAGAAGAGCCCTCAGACCCACAACTCTCAGCAGCAAGTACCACCCAAAGCTTTATAACAGGGCCGTGGCTACCACCTGCTGCTTTTCGTTCTCTTTTAACCTTTGCCCAGCTGCTGCTCTGTACGCTCATCCTACAGCCTCCTCCTTTCCTTCCCCAGCACTACCAATTCTTCTCTTCTAGTGTATTGCATCGTTTATTGAACTGCGCCTTCTCACTGGACTGCTGGAAAAGCGGCATCACGCGGATGCAGCACCAACTCCAGGCACCAGCCCAGCCTGCTGATGTCACGGCCACCACATCGCAGCCAGCAGACTGCTCCTGGTGCTCCACGTCACAAAGGCCTTGCTGACACCACTAGCCCCAGAAGAGGATAAAAAGGGCTGCGCCAAGCCAGACTGCCAGACGAGGGGGCAGGTGAGCGAGATCTGAGAGGAGCAGGCACCCAGGGGAAGGCAAGGAGGCTGGGGCTCCCCACAGCAATGGCGGGTGACTTCTCTTTGGCTGCTTCTCCTGACAATTACAGCCAGACTCCTGCAAAGGGACGCAACAAGGCCACGGCTCCTGTCCTCGCCCACCTCGGCACTTGCACGGAGAGATCTCAACACGCTACGGGTCAGATGAGACACCCCTGGCCACTCCCCATCCCGGGCTTGCAGGGAGCTTCCCAAAGCCACAGGCAAAGGGAACGCCACAAAACTGTGCCCTGGGGGGCTGAGGGCTGGTCCCGAAACGGACATCGTGGCACCAGCCATGGCCATGTCCCAGCCAGCAGACAACGCCTGGTGGTCCAGGTCAGAAAGGGGTTGGACACACGGCTGGCTGCGGAACGGTAGAAAAGGGTCTGCACCAGACGAGACTGGCAGATGATGAGACGGGCTAGCAAAGACTTACAGGCTCTGAAAAAGCCACCGTATCTGTAGCCCATCCTCATCCTACGGACAGCCAGAAGGTGCCCACCCCTGTGGGCAAGGACAGCGCCACACCACCCACCCTGTCTCGACCCCATCCAGGTCCCGCAGGCCAAGCAAAGGTGCTCGCAGCCATGGACAAAGGAAGCTCCGCAAGAACCACCGTATCCGTACCCCATCCTCGCGCTACGCACAGCCAGAAGGTGCCCACCCCTGTGGGAAAGGACAGAGCCACACCACCCACCCTGTCTCGACCCCATCCAGGTCCCGCAGGCCGAGCAAAGGTGCTCGCAGCCATGGACAAAGGGAGCTCCGCAAGAACCACCGTATCCGTACCCCATCCTCGTCCTGCAGACAGCCAGGAGGTGGGCACGCTCGTGGGCAAAGGGAGAGCCGCACCACCCACCCCATCTCTGTAACATGTCACGGTCCCACAAGCAACTGGAGGGAACACGCAGCCACGGACATTCTCAGCTTTGGACCCTTTCACAGCAAGACAGGCGCAATTCCCACACTCCACGCAGAGACACCCTCAGCATTGCCAGCCACTCGTGGACGCACGCTTCCACGCTGGGCCACGTCTTCAGTGCCAAAGGTGTGAAAGAGCACCTCCCGAAAACTCAGCAAGCGTCTTTCTTCCAGAAGAGCCCTCAGACCCACAACTCTCAGCAGCAAGTACCACCCAAAGCGTCAAAACAGGGCCGTGGCTACCACCTGCTGCTTTTCGTTCTCTTTTAACCTTTGCCCAGCTGCTGCTCTGTACACTCATCCTACAGCCTCCTCCTTTCCTTCCCCAGCACTACCAATTCTTCTCTTCTAGTGTATTGCATCGTTTATTGAACTGCGCCTTCTCACTGGACTGCTGGAAAAGCGGCATCACGCGGATGCAGCACCAACTCCAGGCACCAGCCCAGCCTGCTGATGTCACGGCCACCACATCGCAGCCAGCAGACTGCTCCTGGTGCTCCACCTCACAAAGGCCTTGCTGACACCACTAGCCCCAGAAGAGGATAAAAAGGGCTGCGCCAAGCCAGACTGCCAGACGAGGGGGCAGGTGAGCGAGATCTGAGAGGAGCAGGCACCCAGGGGAAGGCAAGGAGGCTGGGGCTCCCCACAGCAATGGCGGGTGACTTCTCTTTGGCTGCTTCTCCTGACAATTACAGCCAGACTCCTGCAAAGGGACGCAACAAGGCCACGGCTCCTGTCCTTGCCCACCTCGGCACTTGCACGGAGAGATCTCAACACGCTACAGGACAGATGAGACACCCCTGGCCACTCCCCATCCCGGGCTTGCAGGGAGCTTCCCAAAGCCACAGGCAAAGGGAACGCCACAAAACTGTGCCCTGGGGGGCTGAGGGCTGGTCCCGAAACGGACATCCTGGCACCAGCCATGGCCATGTCCCAGCCAGCAGACTACGCCTGGTGGTCCAGGTCAGAAAGGGGTTGGACACACGGCTGGCTGCGGAACGGTAGAAAAGGGGCTGCACCAGACGAGACTGGCAGACGACGAGACGGGCTAGCAAAGACTTACAGGCTCTGAAAAAGCCACCATATCTGTAGCCCATCCTCATCCTACAGACAGCCAGAAGGTGCCCACCCCTGTGGGCAAGGACAGCGCCACACCACCCACCCTGTCTCGACCCCATCCAGGTCCCGCTGGCCGAGCAAAGCTGCTCGCAGCCATGGACAAAGGGAGCTCCGCAAGAACCACCGTATCCGTACCCCATCCTCGTCCTGCAGACAGCCAGGAGGTGGGCACGCTCGTGGGCAAAGGGAGAGCCGCACCACCCACCCCATCTCTGTAACATGTCACGGTCCCACAAGCAACTGGAGGGAACACGCAGCCACGGACATTCTCAGCTTGGGATCCTTTCACAGCGAGACAGGCGCAATTCCCACACTCCACGCAGAGACACCCTCAGCATTGCCAGCCACTCGTGGACGCACGCTTCCACACTGGGCCACGTCTTCAGTGCCAAAGGTGTGAAAGAGCACCTCCCGAAAACTCAGCAAGCGTCTTTCTTCCAGAAGAATCCTCAGACCCACAACTCAGCAGCAAGTACCACCCAAAGCGTCAAAACAGGGCCGTGGCTACCACCTGCTGCTTTTCGTTCTCTTTTAACCTTTGCCCAGCTGCTGCTCTGTACACTCATCCTACAGCCTCCTCCTTTCCTTCCCCAGCACTACCAATTCTTCTCTTCTAGTGTATTGCATCGTTTATTGAACTGCGCCTTCTCACTGGACTGCTGGAAAAGCGGCATCACGCGGATGCAGCACCAACTCCAGGCACCAGCCCAGCCTGCTGATGTCACGGCCACCACATCGCAGCCAGCAGACTGCTCCTGGTGCTCCACCTCACAAAGGCCTTGCTGACACCACTAGCCCCAGAAGAGGATAAAAAGGGCTGCGCCAAGCCAGACTGCCAGACGAGGGGGCAGGTGAGCGAGATCTGAGAGGAGCAGGCACCCAGGGGAAGGCAAGGAGGCTGGGGCTCCCCACAGCAATGGCGGGTGACTTCTCTTTGGCTGCTTCTCCTGACAATTACAGCCAGACTCCTGCAAAGGGACGCAACAAGGCCACGGCTCCTGTCCTTGCCCACCTCGGCACTTGCACGGAGAGATCTCAACACGCTACGGGTCAGATGAGACACCCCTGGCCACTCCCCATCCCGGGCTTGCAGGGAGCTTCCCAAAGCCACAGGCAAAGGGAACGCCACAAAACTGTGCCCTGGGGGGCTGAGGGCTGGTCCCGAAACGGACATCCTGGCACCAGCCATGGCCATGTCCCAGCCAGCAGACTACGCCTGGTGGTCCAGGTCAGAAAGGGGTTGGACACACGGCTGGCTGCGGAACAGTAGAAAAGGGGCTGCACCAGACGAGACTGGCAGACGACGAGACGGGCTAGCAAAGACTTACAGGCTCTGAAAAAGCCACCGTATCTGTAGCCCATCCTCATCCTACAGACAGCCAGAAGGTGCCCACCCCTGTGGGCAAGGACAGCGCCACACCACCCACCCTGTCTCGACCCCATCCAGGTCCCGCAGGCCGAGCAAAGGTGCTCGCAGCCATGGACAAAGGGAGCTCCGCAAGAACCACCGTATCCGTACCCCATCCTCGCGCTACGCACAGCCAGAAGGTGCCCACCCCTGTGGGCAAGGACAGAGCCACACCACCCACCCTGTCTCGACCCCATCCAGGTCCTGCAGGCCGAGCAAAGGTGCTCGCAGCCATGGACAAAGGGAGCTCCGCAGGAACCACCGTATCCGTACCCCATCCTTGTCCTGCAGACAGCCAGGAGGTGGGCACGCTCGTGGGCAAAGGGAAAGCCGCACCACCCACCCCATCTCTGTAACATGTCACGGTCCCACAAGCAACTGGAGGGAACACGCAGCCACGGACATTCTCAGCTTGGGATCCTTTCACAGCAAGACAGGCGCAATTCCCACACTCCACACAGAGACACCCTCAGCATTGCCAGCCACTCGTGGACGCACGCTTCCACACTGGGCCATGTCTTCAGTGCCAAAGTCGTGAAAGAGCACCTTCCGAAAACTCAGCAAGCGTCTTTCTTCCAGAAGAATCCTCAGACCCACAACTCTCAGCAGCAAGTACCACCCAAAGCGTCAAAACAGGGCCGTGGCTACCACCTGCTGCTTTTCGTTCTCTTTTAACCTTTGCCCAGCTGCTGCTCTGTACACTCATCCTACAGCCTCCTCCTTTCCTTCCCCAGCACTACCAATTCTTCTCTTCTAGTGTATTGCATCGTTTATTGAACTGCGCCTTCTCACTGGACTGCTGGAAAAGCGGCATCACGCGGATGCAGCACCAACTCCAGGCACCAGCCCAGCCTGCTGATGTCACGGCCACCACATCGCAGCCAGCAGACTGCTCCTGGTGCTCCACCTCACAAAGGCCTTGCTGACACCACTAGCCCCAGAAGAGGATAAAAAGGGCTGCGCCAAGCCAGGCTGCCAGACGAGGGGGCAGGTGAGCGAGATCTGAGAGGAGCAGGCACCCAGGGGAAGGCAAGGAGGCTGGGGCTCCCCACAGCAATGGCGGGTGACTTCTCTTTGGCTGCTTCTCCTGACAATTACAGCCAGACTCCTGCAAAGGGACGCAACAAGGCCACGGCTCCTGTCCTTGCCCACCTCGGCACTTGCACGGAGAGATCTCAACACGCTACGGGTCAGATGAGACACCCCTGGCCACTCCCCATCCCGGGCTTGCAGGGAGCTTCCCAAAGCCACAGGCAAAGGGAACGCCACAAAACTGTGCCCTGGGGGGCTGAGGGCTGGTCCCGAAATGGACATCCTGGCACCAGCCATGGCCATGTCCCAGCCAGCAGACTACGCCTGGTGGTCCAGGTCAGAAAGGGGTTGGACACACGGCTGGCTGCGGAACGGTAGAAAAGGGGCTGCACCAGACGAGACTGGCAGACGACGAGACGGGCTAGCAAAGACTTACAGGCTCTGAAAAAGCCACCGTATCTGTAGCCCATCCTCATCCTACAGACAGCCAGAAGGTGCCCACCCCTGTGGGCAAGGACAGCGCCACACCACCCACCCTGTCTCGACCCCATGCAGGTCCCGCAGGCCGAGCAAAGGTGCTCGCAGCCATGGACAAAGGGAGCTCCGCAAGAACCACCGTATCCGTACCCCATCCTCGCGCTACGCACAGCCAGAAGGTGCCCACCCCTGTGGGCAAGGACAGAGCCACACCACCCACCCTGTCTCGACCCCATCCAGGTCCTGCAGGCCGAGCAAAGGTGCTCGCAGCCATGGACAAAGGGAGCTCCGCAGGAACCACCGTATCCGTACCCCATCCTCGTCCTGCAGACAGCCAGGAGGTGGGCACGCTCGTGGGCAAAGGGAAAGCCGCACCACCCACCCCATCTCTGTAACATGTCACGGTCCCACAAGCAACTGGAGGGAACACGCAGCCACGGACATTCTCAGCTTGGGATCCTTTCACAGCAAGACAGGCGCAATTCCCACACTCCACGCAGAGACACCCTCAGCATTGCCAGCCACTCGTGGACGCACGCTTCCACACTGGGCCATGTCTTCAGTGCCAAAGTCGTGAAAGAGCACCTTCCGAAAACTCAGCAAGCGTCTTTCTTCCAGAAGAATCCTCAGACCCACAACTCTCAGCAGCAAGTACCACCCAAAGCGTCAAAACAGGGCCGTGGCTACCACCTGCTGCTTTTCGTTCTCTTTTAACCTTTGCCCAGCTGCTGCTCTGTACGCTCATCCTACAGCCTCCTCCTTTCCTTCCCCAGCACTACCAATTCTTCTCTTCTAGTGTATTGCATCGTTTATTGAACTGCGCCTTCTCACTGGACTGCTGGAAAAGCGGCATCACGCGGATGCAGCACCAACTCCAGGCACCAGCCCAGCCTGCTGATGTCACGGCCACCACATCGCAGCCAGCAGACTGCTCCTGGTGCTCCACGTCACAAAGGCCTTGCTGACACCACTAGCCCCAGAAGAGGATAAAAAGGGCTGCGCCAAGCCAGACTGCCAGACGAGGGGGCAGGTGAGCGAGATCTGAGAGGAGCAGGCACCCAGGGGAAGGCAAGGAGGCTGGGGCTCCCCACAGCAATGGCGGGTGACTTCTCTTTGGCTGCTTCTCCTGACAATTACAGCCAGACTCCTGCAAAGGGACGCAACAAGGCCACGGCTCCTGTCCTTGCCCACCTCGGCACTTGCACGGAGAGATCTCAACACGCTACGGGTCAGATGAGACACCCCTGGCCACTCCCCATCCCGGGCTTGCAGGGAGCTTCCCAAAGCCACAGGCAAAGGGAACGCCACAAAACTGTGCCCTGGGGGGCTGAGGGCTGGTCCCGAAACGGACATCCTGGCACCAGCCATGGCCATGTCCCAGCCAGCAGACTACGCCTGGTGGTCCAGGTCAGAAAGGGGTTGGACACACGGCTGGCTGCGGAACGGTAGAAAAGGGGCTGCACCAGACGAGACTGGCAGACGACGAGACGGGCTAGCAAAGACTTACAGGCTCTGAAAAAGCCACCGTATCTGTAGCCCATCCTCATCCTACAGACAGCCAGAAGGTGCCCACCCCTGTGGGCAAGGACAGCGCCACACCACCCACCCTGTCTCGACCCCATCCAGGTCCCGCTGGCCGAGCAAAGCTGCTCGCAGCCATGGACAAAGGGAGCTCCGCAAGAACCACCGTATCCGTACCCCATCCTCGTCCTGCAGACAGCCAGGAGGTGGGCACGCTCGTGGGCAAAGGGAGAGCCGCACCACCCACCCCATCTCTGTAACATGTCACGGTCCCACAAGCAACTGGAGGGAACACGCAGCCACGGACATTCTCAGCTTGGGATCCTTTCACAGCAAGACAGGCGCAATTCCCACACTCCTCGCAGAGACACCCTCAGCATTGCCAGCCACTCGTGGACGCACGCTTCCACGCTGGGCCACGTCTTCAGTGCCAAAGGTGTGAAAGAGCACCTCCCGAAAACTCAACAAGTGTCTTTCTTCCAGAAGAGCCCTCAGACCCACAACTCTCAGCAGCAAGTACCACCCAAAGCTTTATAACAGGGCCGTGGCTACCACCTGCTGCTTTTCGTTCTCTTTTAACCTTTGCCCAGCTGCTGCTCTGTACGCTCATCCTACAGCCTCCTCCTTTCCTTCCCCAGCACTACCAATTCTTCTCTTCTAGTGTATTGCATCGTTTATTGAACTGCGCCTTCTCACTGGACTGCTGGAAAAGCGGCATCACGCGGATGCAGCACCAACTCCAGGCACCAGCCCAGCCTGCTGATGTCACGGCCACCACATCGCAGCCAGCAGACTGCTCCTGGTGCTCCACGTCACAAAGGCCTTGCTGACACCACTAGCCCCAGAAGAGGATAAAAAGGGCTGCGCCAAGCCAGACTGCCAGACGAGGGGGCAGGTGAGCGAGATCTGAGAGGAGCAGGCACCCAGGGGAAGGCAAGGAGGCTGGGGCTCCCCACAGCAATGGCGGGTGACTTCTCTTTGGCTGCTTCTCCTGACAATTACAGCCAGACTCCTGCAAAGGGACGCAACAAGGCCACGGCTCCTGTCCTCGCCCACCTCGGCACTTGCACGGAGAGATCTCAACACGCTACGGGTCAGATGAGACACCCCTGGCCACTCCCCATCCCGGGCTTGCAGGGAGCTTCCCAAAGCCACAGGCAAAGGGAACGCCACAAAACTGTGCCCTGGGGGGCTGAGGGCTGGTCCCGAAACGGACATCGTGGCACCAGCCATGGCCATGTCCCAGCCAGCAGACAACGCCTGGTGGTCCAGGTCAGAAAGGGGTTGGACACACGGCTGGCTGCGGAACGGTAGAAAAGGGTCTGCACCAGACGAGACTGGCAGATGATGAGACGGGCTAGCAAAGACTTACAGGCTCTGAAAAAGCCACCGTATCTGTAGCCCATCCTCATCCTACGGACAGCCAGAAGGTGCCCACCCCTGTGGGCAAGGACAGCGCCACACCACCCACCCTGTCTCGACCCCATCCAGGTCCCGCAGGCCAAGCAAAGGTGCTCGCAGCCATGGACAAAGGAAGCTCCGCAAGAACCACCGTATCCGTACCCCATCCTCGCGCTACGCACAGCCAGAAGGTGCCCACCCCTGTGGGAAAGGACAGAGCCACACCACCCACCCTGTCTCGACCCCATCCAGGTCCCGCAGGCCGAGCAAAGGTGCTCGCAGCCATGGACAAAGGGAGCTCCGCAAGAACCACCGTATCCGTACCCCATCCTCGTCCTGCAGACAGCCAGGAGGTGGGCACGCTCGTGGGCAAAGGGAGAGCCGCACCACCCACCCCATCTCTGTAACATGTCACGGTCCCACAAGCAACTGGAGGGAACACGCAGCCACGGACATTCTCAGCTTTGGACCCTTTCACAGCAAGACAGGCGCAATTCCCACACTCCACGCAGAGACACCCTCAGCATTGCCAGCCACTCGTGGACGCACGCTTCCACGCTGGGCCACGTCTTCAGTGCCAAAGGTGTGAAAGAGCACCTCCCGAAAACTCAGCAAGCGTCTTTCTTCCAGAAGAGCCCTCAGACCCACAACTCTCAGCAGCAAGTACCACCCAAAGCGTCAAAACAGGGCCGTGGCTACCACCTGCTGCTTTTCGTTCTCTTTTAACCTTTGCCCAGCTGCTGCTCTGTACACTCATCCTACAGCCTCCTCCTTTCCTTCCCCAGCACTACCAATTCTTCTCTTCTAGTGTATTGCATCGTTTATTGAACTGCGCCTTCTCACTGGACTGCTGGAAAAGCGGCATCACGCGGATGCAGCACCAACTCCAGGCACCAGCCCAGCCTGCTGATGTCACGGCCACCACATCGCAGCCAGCAGACTGCTCCTGGTGCTCCACCTCACAAAGGCCTTGCTGACACCACTAGCCCCAGAAGAGGATAAAAAGGGCTGCGCCAAGCCAGACTGCCAGACGAGGGGGCAGGTGAGCGAGATCTGAGAGGAGCAGGCACCCAGGGGAAGGCAAGGAGGCTGGGGCTCCCCACAGCAATGGCGGGTGACTTCTCTTTGGCTGCTTCTCCTGACAATTACAGCCAGACTCCTGCAAAGGGACGCAACAAGGCCACGGCTCCTGTCCTTGCCCACCTCGGCACTTGCACGGAGAGATCTCAACACGCTACGGGTCAGATGAGACACCCCTGGCCACTCCCCATCCCGGGCTTGCAGGGAGCTTCCCAAAGCCACAGGCAAAGGGAACGCCACAAAACTGTGCCCTGGGGGGCTGAGGGCTGGTCCCGAAACGGACATCCTGGCACCAGCCATGGCCATGTCCCAGCCAGCAGACTACGCCTGGTGGTCCAGGTCAGAAAGGGGTTGGACACACGGCTGGCTGCGGAACGGTAGAAAAGGGGCTGCACCAGACGAGACTGGCAGACGACGAGACGGGCTAGCAAAGACTTACAGGCTCTGAAAAAGCCACCATATCTGTAGCCCATCCTCATCCTACAGACAGCCAGAAGGTGCCCACCCCTGTGGGCAAGGACAGCGCCACACCACCCACCCTGTCTCGACCCCATCCAGGTCCCGCTGGCCGAGCAAAGCTGCTCGCAGCCATGGACAAAGGGAGCTCCGCAAGAACCACCGTATCCGTACCCCATCCTCGTCCTGCAGACAGCCAGGAGGTGGGCACGCTCGTGGGCAAAGGGAGAGCCGCACCACCCACCCCATCTCTGTAACATGTCACGGTCCCACAAGCAACTGGAGGGAACACGCAGCCACGGACATTCTCAGCTTGGGATCCTTTCACAGCGAGACAGGCGCAATTCCCACACTCCACGCAGAGACACCCTCAGCATTGCCAGCCACTCGTGGACGCACGCTTCCACACTGGGCCACGTCTTCAGTGCCAAAGGTGTGAAAGAGCACCTCCCGAAAACTCAGCAAGCGTCTTTCTTCCAGAAGAATCCTCAGACCCACAACTCAGCAGCAAGTACCACCCAAAGCGTCAAAACAGGGCCGTGGCTACCACCTGCTGCTTTTCGTTCTCTTTTAACCTTTGCCCAGCTGCTGCTCTGTACACTCATCCTACAGCCTCCTCCTTTCCTTCCCCAGCACTACCAATTCTTCTCTTCTAGTGTATTGCATCGTTTATTGAACTGCGCCTTCTCACTGGACTGCTGGAAAAGCGGCATCACGCGGATGCAGCACCAACTCCAGGCACCAGCCCAGCCTGCTGATGTCACGGCCACCACATCGCAGCCAGCAGACTGCTCCTGGTGCTCCACCTCACAAAGGCCTTGCTGACACCACTAGCCCCAGAAGAGGATAAAAAGGGCTGCGCCAAGCCAGACTGCCAGACGAGGGGGCAGGTGAGCGAGATCTGAGAGGAGCAGGCACCCAGGGGAAGGCAAGGAGGCTGGGGCTCCCCACAGCAATGGCGGGTGACTTCTCTTTGGCTGCTTCTCCTGACAATTACAGCCAGACTCCTGCAAAGGGACGCAACAAGGCCACGGCTCCTGTCCTTGCCCACCTCGGCACTTGCACGGAGAGATCTCAACACGCTACGGGTCAGATGAGACACCCCTGGCCACTCCCCATCCCGGGCTTGCAGGGAGCTTCCCAAAGCCACAGGCAAAGGGAACGCCACAAAACTGTGCCCTGGGGGGCTGAGGGCTGGTCCCGAAACGGACATCCTGGCACCAGCCATGGCCATGTCCCAGCCAGCAGACTACGCCTGGTGGTCCAGGTCAGAAAGGGGTTGGACACACGGCTGGCTGCGGAACAGTAGAAAAGGGGCTGCACCAGACGAGACTGGCAGACGACGAGACGGGCTAGCAAAGACTTACAGGCTCTGAAAAAGCCACCGTATCTGTAGCCCATCCTCATCCTACAGACAGCCAGAAGGTGCCCACCCCTGTGGGCAAGGACAGCGCCACACCACCCACCCTGTCTCGACCCCATCCAGGTCCCGCAGGCCGAGCAAAGGTGCTCGCAGCCATGGACAAAGGGAGCTCCGCAAGAACCACCGTATCCGTACCCCATCCTCGCGCTACGCACAGCCAGAAGGTGCCCACCCCTGTGGGCAAGGACAGAGCCACACCACCCACCCTGTCTCGACCCCATCCAGGTCCTGCAGGCCGAGCAAAGGTGCTCGCAGCCATGGACAAAGGGAGCTCCGCAGGAACCACCGTATCCGTACCCCATCCTTGTCCTGCAGACAGCCAGGAGGTGGGCACGCTCGTGGGCAAAGGGAAAGCCGCACCACCCACCCCATCTCTGTAACATGTCACGGTCCCACAAGCAACTGGAGGGAACACGCAGCCACGGACATTCTCAGCTTGGGATCCTTTCACAGCGAGACAGGCGCAATTCCCACACTCCACACAGAGACACCCTCAGCATTGCCAGCCACTCGTGGACGCACGCTTCCACACTGGGCCATGTCTTCAGTGCCAAAGTCGTGAAAGAGCACCTTCCGAAAACTCAGCAAGCGTCTTTCTTCCAGAAGAATCCTCAGACCCACAACTCTCAGCAGCAAGTACCACCCAAAGCGTCAAAACAGGGCCGTGGCTACCACCTGCTGCTTTTCGTTCTCTTTTAACCTTTGCCCAGCTGCTGCTCTGTACACTCATCCTACAGCCTCCTCCTTTCCTTCCCCAGCACTACCAATTCTTCTCTTCTAGTGTATTGCATCGTTTATTGAACTGCGCCTTCTCACTGGACTGCTGGAAAAGCGGCATCACACGGATGCAGCACCAACTCCAGGCACCAGCCCAGCCTGCTGATGTCACAGCCACCACATCGCAGCCAGCAGACTGCTCCTGGTGCTCCACCTCACAAAGGCCTTGCTGACACCACTAGCCCCAGAAGAGGATAAAAAGGGCTGCGCCAAGCCAGGCTGCCAGACGAGGGGGCAGGTGAGCGAGATCTGAGAGGAGCAGGCACCCAGGGGAAGGCAAGGAGGCTGGGGCTCCCCACAGCAATGGCGGGTGACTTCTCTTTGGCTGCTTCTCCTGACAATTACAGCCAGACTCCTGCAAAGGGACGCAACAAGGCCACGGCTCCTGTCCTTGCCCACCTCGGCACTTGCACGGAGAGATCTCAACACGCTACGGGTCAGATGAGACACCCCTGGCCACTCCCCATCCCGGGCTTGCAGGGAGCTTCCCAAAGCCACAGGCAAAGGGAACGCCACAAAACTGTGCCCTGGGGGGCTGAGGGCTGGTCCCGAAACGGACATCCTGGCACCAGCCATGGCCATGTCCCAGCCAGCAGACTACGCCTGGTGGTCCAGGTCAGAAAGGGGTTGGACACACGGCTGGCTGCGGAACGGTAGAAAAGGGGCTGCACCAGACGAGACTGGCAGACGACGAGACGGGCTAGCAAAGACTTACAGGCTCTGAAAAAGCCACCGTATCTGTAGCCCATCCTCATCCTACAGACAGCCAGAAGGTGCCCACCCCTGTGGGCAAGGACAGCGCCACACCACCCACCCTGTCTCGACCCCATGCAGGTCCCGCAGGCCGAGCAAAGGTGCTCGCAGCCATGGACAAAGGGAGCTCCGCAAGAACCACCGTATCCGTACCCCATCCTCGCGCTACGCACAGCCAGAAGGTGCCCACCCCTGTGGGCAAGGACAGAGCCACACCACCCACCCTGTCTCGACCCCATCCAGGTCCTGCAGGCCGAGCAAAGGTGCTCGCAGCCATGGACAAAGGGAGCTCCGCAGGAACCACCGTATCCGTACCCCATCCTCGTCCTGCAGACAGCCAGGAGGTGGGCACGCTCGTGGGCAAAGGGAAAGCCGCACCACCCACCCCATCTCTGTAACATGTCACGGTCCCACAAGCAACTGGAGGGAACACGCAGCCACGGACATTCTCAGCTTGGGATCCTTTCACAGCAAGACAGGCGCAATTCCCACACTCCACGCAGAGACACCCTCAGCATTGCCAGCCACTCGTGGACGCACGCTTCCACACTGGGCCATGTCTTCAGTGCCAAAGTCGTGAAAGAGCACCTTCCGAAAACTCAGCAAGCGTCTTTCTTCCAGAAGAATCCTCAGACCCACAACTCTCAGCAGCAAGTACCACCCAAAGCGTCAAAACAGGGCCGTGGCTACCACCTGCTGCTTTTCGTTCTCTTTTAACCTTTGCCCAGCTGCTGCTCTGTACGCTCATCCTACAGCCTCCTCCTTTCCTTCCCCAGCACTACCAATTCTTCTCTTCTAGTGTATTGCATCGTTTATTGAACTGCGCCTTCTCACTGGACTGCTGGAAAAGCGGCATCACGCGGATGCAGCACCAACTCCAGGCACCAGCCCAGCCTGCTGATGTCACGGCCACCACATCGCAGCCAGCAGACTGCTCCTGGTGCTCCACGTCACAAAGGCCTTGCTGACACCACTAGCCCCAGAAGAGGATAAAAAGGGCTGCGCCAAGCCAGACTGCCAGACGAGGGGGCAGGTGAGCGAGATCTGAGAGGAGCAGGCACCCAGGGGAAGGCAAGGAGGCTGGGGCTCCCCACAGCAATGGCGGGTGACTTCTCTTTGGCTGCTTCTCCTGACAATTACAGCCAGACTCCTGCAAAGGGACGCAACAAGGCCACGGCTCCTGTCCTTGCCCACCTCGGCACTTGCACGGAGAGATCTCAACACGCTACGGGTCAGATGAGACACCCCTGGCCACTCCCCATCCCGGGCTTGCAGGGAGCTTCCCAAAGCCACAGGCAAAGGGAACGCCACAAAACTGTGCCCTGGGGGGCTGAGGGCTGGTCCCGAAACGGACATCCTGGCACCAGCCATGGCCATGTCCCAGCCAGCAGACTACGCCTGGTGGTCCAGGTCAGAAAGGGGTTGGACACACGGCTGGCTGCGGAACGGTAGAAAAGGGGCTGCACCAGACGAGACTGGCAGACGACGAGACGGGCTAGCAAAGACTTACAGGCTCTGAAAAAGCCACCGTATCTGTAGCCCATCCTCATCCTACAGACAGCCAGAAGGTGCCCACCCCTGTGGGCAAGGACAGCGCCACACCACCCACCCTGTCTCGACCCCATCCAGGTCCCGCTGGCCGAGCAAAGCTGCTCGCAGCCATGGACAAAGGGAGCTCCGCAAGAACCACCGTATCCGTACCCCATCCTCGTCCTGCAGACAGCCAGGAGGTGGGCACGCTCGTGGGCAAAGGGAGAGCCGCACCACCCACCCCATCTCTGTAACATGTCACGGTCCCACAAGCAACTGGAGGGAACACGCAGCCACGGACATTCTCAGCTTGGGATCCTTTCACAGCAAGACAGGCGCAATTCCCACACTCCTCGCAGAGACACCCTCAGCATTGCCAGCCACTCGTGGACGCACGCTTCCACGCTGGGCCACGTCTTCAGTGCCAAAGGTGTGAAAGAGCACCTCCCGAAAACTCAACAAGTGTCTTTCTTCCAGAAGAGCCCTCAGACCCACAACTCTCAGCAGCAAGTACCACCCAAAGCTTTATAACAGGGCCGTGGCTACCACCTGCTGCTTTTCGTTCTCTTTTAACCTTTGCCCAGCTGCTGCTCTGTACGCTCATCCTACAGCCTCCTCCTTTCCTTCCCCAGCACTACCAATTCTTCTCTTCTAGTGTATTGCATCGTTTATTGAACTGCGCCTTCTCACTGGACTGCTGGAAAAGCGGCATCACGCGGATGCAGCACCAACTCCAGGCACCAGCCCAGCCTGCTGATGTCACGGCCACCACATCGCAGCCAGCAGACTGCTCCTGGTGCTCCACGTCACAAAGGCCTTGCTGACACCACTAGCCCCAGAAGAGGATAAAAAGGGCTGCGCCAAGCCAGACTGCCAGACGAGGGGGCAGGTGAGCGAGATCTGAGAGGAGCAGGCACCCAGGGGAAGGCAAGGAGGCTGGGGCTCCCCACAGCAATGGCGGGTGACTTCTCTTTGGCTGCTTCTCCTGACAATTACAGCCAGACTCCTGCAAAGGGACGCAACAAGGCCACGGCTCCTGTCCTCGCCCACCTCGGCACTTGCACGGAGAGATCTCAACACGCTACGGGTCAGATGAGACACCCCTGGCCACTCCCCATCCCGGGCTTGCAGGGAGCTTCCCAAAGCCACAGGCAAAGGGAACGCCACAAAACTGTGCCCTGGGGGGCTGAGGGCTGGTCCCGAAACGGACATCGTGGCACCAGCCATGGCCATGTCCCAGCCAGCAGACAACGCCTGGTGGTCCAGGTCAGAAAGGGGTTGGACACACGGCTGGCTGCGGAACGGTAGAAAAGGGGCTGCACCAGACGAGACTGGCAGATGATGAGACGGGCTAGCAAAGACTTACAGGCTCTGAAAAAGCCACCGTATCTGTAGCCCATCCTCATCCTACGGACAGCCAGAAGGTGCCCACCCCTGTGGGCAAGGACAGCGCCACACCACCCACCCTGTCTCGACCCCATCCAGGTCCCGCAGGCCAAGCAAAGGTGCTCGCAGCCATGGACAAAGGAAGCTCCGCAAGAACCACCGTATCCGTACCCCATCCTCGCGCTACGCACAGCCAGAAGGTGCCCACCCCTGTGGGAAAGGACAGAGCCACACCACCCACCCTGTCTCGACCCCATCCAGGTCCCGCAGGCCGAGCAAAGGTGCTCGCAGCCATGGACAAAGGGAGCTCCGCAAGAACCACCGTATCCGTACCCCATCCTTGTCCTGCAGACAGCCAGGAGGTGGGCACGCTCGTGGGCAAAGGGAGAGCCGCACCACCCACCCCATCTCTGTAACATGTCACGGTCCCACAAGCAACTGGAGGGAACACGCAGCCACGGACATTCTCAGCTTTGGACCCTTTCACAGCAAGACAGGCGCAATTCCCACACTCCACGCAGAGACACCCTCAGCATTGCCAGCCACTCGTGGACGCACGCTTCCACGCTGGGCCACGTCTTCAGTGCCAAAGGTGTGAAAGAGCACCTCCCGAAAACTCAGCAAGCGTCTTTCTTCCAGAAGAGCCCTCAGACCCACAACTCTCAGCAGCAAGTACCACCCAAAGCGTCAAAACAGGGCCGTGGCTACCACCTGCTGCTTTTCGTTCTCTTTTAACCTTTGCCCAGCTGCTGCTCTGTACACTCATCCTACAGCCTCCTCCTTTCCTTCCCCAGCACTACCAATTCTTCTCTTCTAGTGTATTGCATCGTTTATTGAACTGCGCCTTCTCACTGGACTGCTGGAAAAGCGGCATCACGTGGATGCAGCACCAACTCCAGGCACCAGCCCAGCCTGCTGATGTCACGGCCACCACATCGCAGCCAGCAGACTGCTCCTGGTGCTCCACGTCACAAAGGCCTTGCTGACACCACTAGCCCCAGAAGAGGATAAAAAGGGCTGCGCCAAGCCAGGCTGCCAGACGAGGGGGCAGGTGAGCGAGATCTGAGAGGAGCAGGCACCCAGGGGAAGGCAAGGAGGCTGGGGCTCCCCACAGCAATGGCGGGTGACTTCTCTTTGGCTGCTTCTCCTGACAACTACAGCCAGACTCCTGCAAAGGGACGCAGCAAGGCCACGGCTCCTGTCCTTGCCCACCTCGGCACTTGTACGGAGAGATCTCAACACGCTGCAGGACAGATAAGACACCCCTGGCCACTCCCCATCCCGGGCTTGCAGGGAGCTTCCCAAAGCCACAGGCAAAGGGAACGCCACAAAACTGTGCCCTGGGGGGCTGAGGGCTGGTCCCGAAACGGACATCCTGGCACCAGCCATGGCCATGTCCCAGCCAGCAGACTACGCCTGGTGGTCCAGGTCAGAAAGGGGTTGGACACACGGCTGGCTGCGGAACGGTAGAAAAGGGGCTGCACCAGACGAGACTGGCAGACGACGAGACGGGCTAGCAAAGACTTACAGGCTCTGAAAAAGCCACCGTATCTGTAGCCCATCCTCATCCTACAGACAGCCAGAAGGTGCCCACCCCTGTGGGCAAGGACAGCGCCACACCACCCACCCTGTCTCGACCCCATCCAGGTCCCGCAGGCCGAGCAAAGGTGCTCGCAGCCATGGACAAAGGGAGCTCCGCAAGAACCACCGTATCCGTACCCCATCCTCGCGCTACGCACAGCCAGAAGGTGCCCACCCCTGGGGGCAAGGACAGAGCCACACCACCCACCCTGTCTCGACCCCATCCAGGTCCCGCAGGCCGAGCAAAGGTGCTCGCAGCCATGGACAAAGGGAGCTCCGCAAGAACCACCGTATCCGTACCCTATCCTTGTCCTGCAGACAGCCAGGAGGTGGGCACGCTCGTGGGCAAAGGGAGAGCCGCACCACCCACCCCATCTCTGTAACATGTCACGGTCCCACAAGCAACTGGAGGGAACACGCAGCCATGGACATTCTCAGCTTGGGATCCTTTCACAGCGAGACAGGCGCAATTCCCACACTCCACGCAGAGACACCCTCAGCATTGCCAGCCACTCGTGGACGCACGCTTCCACACTGGGCCATGTCTTCAGTGCCAAAGTCGTGAAGGAGCACCTTCCGAAAACTCAGCAAGCGTCTTCCAGAAGAATCCTCAGACCCACAACTCTCAGCAGCAAGTACCACCCAAAGCTTTATAACAGGGCCGTGGCTACCACCTGCTGCTTTTCGTTCTCTTTTAACCTTTGCCCAGCTGCTGCTCTGTACACTCATCCTACAGCCTCCTCCTTTCCTTCCCCAGCACTACCAATTCTTCTCTTCTAGTGTATTGCATCGTTTATTGAACTGCGCCTTCTCACTGGACTGCTGGAAAAGCGGCATCACGCGGATGCAGCACCAACTCCAGGCACCAGCCCAGCCTGCTGATGTCACGGCCACCACATCGCAGCCAGCAGACTGCTCCTGGTGCTCCACCTCACAAAGGCCTTGCTGACACCACTAGCCCCAGAAGAGGATAAAAAGGGCTGCGCCAAGCCAGACTGCCAGACGAGGGGGCAGGTGAGCGAGATCTGAGAGGAGCAGGCACCCAGGGGAAGGCAAGGAGGCTGGGGCTCCCCACAGCAATGGCGGGTGACTTCTCTTTGGCTGCTTCTCCTGACAATTACAGCCAGACTCCTGCAAAGGGACGCAGCAAGGCCACGGCTCCTGTCCTCGCCCACCTCGGCACCTGCACGGAGAGATCTCAACACGCTACGGGTCAGATGAGACACCCCTGGCCACTCCCCATCCCGGGCTTGCAGGGAGCTTCCCAAAGCCACAGGCAAAGGGAACGCCACAAAACTGTGCCCTGGGGGGCTGAGGGCTGGTCCCGAAACGGACATCCTGGCACCAGCCATGGCCATGTCCCAGCCAGCAGACTACGCCTGGTGGTCCAGGTCAGAAAGGGGTTGGACACACGGCTGGCTGCGGAACGGTAGAAAAGGGGCTGCACCAGACGAGACTGGCAGATGATGAGACGGGCTAGCAAAGACTTACAGGCTCTGAAAAAGCCACCGTATCTGTAGCCCATCCTCATCCTACGGACAGCCAGAAGGTGCCCACCCCTGTGGGCAAGGACAGCGCCACACCACCCACCCTGTCTCGACCCCATCCAGGTCCCGCAGGCCAAGCAAAGGTGCTCGCAGCCATGGACAAAGGGAGCTCCGCAAGAACCACCGTATCCGTACCCCATCCTCGCGCTACGCACAGCCAGAAGGTGCCCACCCCTGTGGGAAAGGACAGAGCCACACCACCCACCCTGACTCGACCCCATCCAGGTCCCGCAGGGCGAGCAAAGGTGCTCGCAGCCATGGACAAAGGGAGCTCCGCAAGAACCACCGTATCCGTACCCCATCCTCGTCCTGCAGACAGCCAGGAGGTGGGCATGCTCGTGGGCAAAGGGAGAGCCGCACCACCCACCCCATCTCTGTAACATGTCACGGTCCCACAAGCAACTGGAGGGAACACGCAGCCACGGACATTCTCAGCTTTGGACCCTTTCACAGCAAGACAGGCGCAATTCCCACACTCCACGCAGAGACACCCTCAGCATTGCCAGCCACTCGTGGACGCACGCTTCCACGCTGGGCCACGTCTTCAGTGCCAAAGGTGTGAAAGAGCACCTCCCGAAAACTCAGCAAGCGTCTTTCTTCCAGAAGAGCCCTCAGACCCACAACTCTCAGCAGCAAGTACCACCCAAAGCGTCAAAACAGGGCCGTGGCTACCACCTGCTGCTTTTCGGTCTCTTTTAACCTTTGCCCAGCTGCTGCTCTGTACACTCATCCTACAGCCTCCTCCTTTCCTTCCCCAGCACTACCAATTCTTCTCTTCTAGTGTATTGCATCGTTTATTGAACTGCGCCTTCTCACTGGACTGCTGGAAAAGCGGCATCACACGGATGCAGCACCAACTCCAGGCACCAGCCCAGCCTGCTGATGTCACGGCCACCACATCGCAGCCAGCAGACTGCTCCTGGTGCTCCACCTCACAAAGGCCTTGCTGACACCACTAGCCCCAGAAGAGGATAAAAAGGGCTGCGCCAAGCCAGGCTGCCAGACGAGGGGGCAGGTGAGCGAGATCTGAGAGGAGCAGGCACCCAGGGGAAGGCAAGGAGGCTGGGGCTCCCCACAGCAATGGCGGGTGACTTCTCTTTGGCTGCTTCTCCTGACAACTACAGCCAGACTCCTGCAAAGGGACGCAGCAAGGCCACGGCTCCTGTCCTTGCCCACCTCGGCACTTGTACGGAGAGATCTCAACACGCTGCAGGACAGATAAGACACCCCTGGCCACTCCCCATCCCGGGCTTGCAGGGAGCTTCCCAAAGCCACAGGCAAAGGGAACGCCACAAAACTGTGCCCTGGGGGGCTGAGGGCTGGTCCCGAAACGGACATCCTGGCACCAGCCATGGCCATGTCCCAGCCAGCAGACTACGCCTGGTGGTCCAGGTCAGAAAGGGGTTGGACACACGGCTGGCTGCGGAACGGTAGAAAAGGGGCTGCACCAGACGAGACTGGCAGACGACGAGACGGGCTAGCAAAGACTTACAGGCTCTGAAAAAGCCACCGTATCTGTAGCCCATCCTCATCCTACAGACAGCCAGAAGGTGCCCACCCCTGTGGGCAAGGACAGCGCCACACCACCCACCCTGTCTCGACCCCATCCAGGTCCCGCTGGCCGAGCAAAGCTGCTCGCAGCCATGGACAAAGGGAGCTCCGCAAGAACCACCGTATCCGTACCCCATCATCGCGCTACGCACAGCCAGAAGGTGCCCACCCCTGTGGGCAAGGACAGAGCCACACCACCCACCCTGTCTCGACCCCATCCAGGTCCCGCAGGCCGAGCAAAGGTGCTCGCAGCCATGGACAAAGGGAGCTCCGCAAGAACCACCGTATCCGTACCCCATCCTCGTCCTGCAGACAGCCAGGAGGTGGGCACGCTCGTGGGCAAAGGGAGAGCCGCACCACCCACCCCATCTCTGTAACATGTCACGGTCCCACAAGCAACTGGAGGAAACACGCAGCCACGGACATTCTCAGCTTGGGATCCTTTCACAGCAAGACAGGCGCAATTCCCACACTCCACGCAGAGACACCCTCAGCATTGCCAGCCACTCGTGGATGCACGCTTCCACACTGGGCCATGTCTTCAGTGCCAAAGTCGTGAAAGAGCACCTTCCGAAAACTCAGCAAGCGTCTTTCTTCCAGAAGAGCCCTCAGACCCACAACTCTCAGCAGCAAGTACCACCCAAAGCGTCAAAACAGGGCCGTGGCTACCACCTGCTGCTTTTCGTTCTCTTTTAACCTTTGCCCAGCTGCTGCTCTGTACACTCATCCTACAGCCTCCTCCTTTCCTTCCCCAGCACTACCAATTCTTCTCTTCTAGTGTATTGCATCGTTTATTGAACTGCGCCTTCTCACTGGACTGCTGGAAAAGCGGCATCACACGGATGCAGCACCAACTCCAGGCACCAGCCCAGCCTGCTGATGTCACGGCCACCACATCGCAGCCAGCAGACTGCTCCTGGTGCTCCACCTCACAAAGGCCTTGCTGACACCACTAGCCCCAGAAGAGGATAAAAAGGGCTGCGCCAAGCCAGACTGCCAGACGAGGGGGCAGGTGAGCGAGATCTGAGAGGAGCAGGCCCCCGGGGGAAGGCAAGGAGGCTGGGGCTCCCCACAGCAATGGCGGGTGACTTCTCTTTGGCTGCTTCTCCTGACAATTACAGCCAGACTCCTGCAAAGGGACGCAACAAGGCCACGGCTCCTGTCCTTGCCCACCTCGGCACTTGCACGGAGAGATCTCAACACGCTACAGGACAGATAAGACACCCCTGGCCACTCCCCATCCCGGGCTTGCAGGGAGCTTCCCAAAGCCACAGGCAAAGGGAACGCCACAAAACTGTGCCCTGGGGGGCTGAGGGCTGGTCCCGAAACGGACATCCTGGCACCAGCCATGGCCATGTCCCAGCCAGCAGACTACGCCTGGTGGTCCAGGTCAGAAAGGGGTTGGACACACGGCTGGCTGCGGAACGGTAGAAAAGGGGCTGCACCAGACGAGACTGGCAGACGACGAGACGGGCTAGCAAAGACTTACAGGCTCTGAAAAAGCCACCGTATCTGTAGCCCATCCTCATCCTACAGACAGCCAGAAGGTGCCCACCCCTGTGGGCAAGGACAGCGCCACACCACCCACCCTGTCTCGACCCCATCCAGGTCCCGCAGGCCGAGCAAAGGTGCTCGCAGCCATGGACAAAGGGAGCTCCGCAAGAACCACCGTATCCGTACCCCATCCTCGCGCTACGCATAGCCAGAAGGTGCCCACCCCTGTGGGAAAGGACAGAGCCACACCACCCACCCTGTCTCGACCCCATCCAGGTCCCGCAGGCCGAGCAAAGGTGCTCGCAGCCATGGACAAAGGGAGCTCCGCAAGAACCACCGTATCCGTACCCCATCCTTGTCCTGCAGACAGCCAGGAGGTGGGCACGCTCGTGGGCAAAGGGAGAGCCGCACCACCCACCCCATCTCTGTAACATGTCACGGTCCCACAAGCAACTGGAGGGAACACGCAGCCACGGACATTCTCAGCTTGGGATCCTTTCACAGCAAGACAGGCGCAATTCCCACACTCCACGCAGAGACACCCTCAGCATTGCCAGCCACTCGTGGACGCACGCTTCCACACTGGGCCATGTCTTCAGTGCCAAAGTCGTGAAAGAGCACCTTCCGAAAACTCAGCAAGCGTCTTTCTTCCAGAAGAGCCCTCAGACCCACAACTCTCAGCAGCAAGTACCACCCAAAGCGTCAAAACAGGGCCGTGGCTACCACCTGCTGCTTTTCGTTCTCTTTTAACCTTTGCCCAGCTGCTGCTCTGTACACTCATCCTACAGCCTCCTCCTTTCCTTCCCCAGCACTACCAATTCTTCTCTTCTAGTGTATTGCATCGTTTATTGAACTGCGCCTTCTCACTGGACTGCTGGAAAAGCGGCATCACGCGGATGCAGCACCAACTCCAGGCACCAGCCCAGCCTGCTGATGTCACGGCCACCACATCGCAGCCAGCAGACTGCTCCTGGTGCTCCACCTCACAAAGGCCTTGCTGACACCACTAGCCCCAGAAGAGGATAAAAAGGGCTGCGCCAAGCCAGGCTGCCAGACGAGGGGGCAGGTGAGCGAGATCTGAGAGGAGCAGGCACCCAGGGGAAGGCAAGGAGGCTGGGGCTCCCCACAGCAATGGCGGGTGACTTCTCTTTGGCTGCTTCTCCTGACAACTACAGCCAGACTCCTGCAAAGGGACGCAGCAAGGCCACGGCTCCTGTCCTTGCCCACCTCGGCACTTGTACGGAGAGATCTCAACACGCTGCAGGACAGATAAGACACCCCTGGCCACTCCCCATCCCGGGCTTGCAGGGAGCTTCCCAAAGCCACAGGCAAAGGGAACGCCACAAAACTGTGCCCTGGGGGGCTGAGGGCTGGTCCCGAAACGGACATCCTGGCACCAGCCATGGCCATGTCCCAGCCAGCAGACTACGCCTGGTGGTCCAGGTCAGAAAGGGGTTGGACACACGGCTGGCTGCGGAACGGTAGAAAAGGGGCTGCACCAGACGAGACTGGCAGATGATGAGACGGGCTAGCAAAGACTTACAGGCTCTGAAAAAGCCACCGTATCTGTAGCCCATCCTCATCCTACGGACAGCCAGAAGGTGCCCACCCCTGTGGGCAAGGACAGCGCCACACCACCCACCCTGTCTCGACCCCATCCAGGTCCCGCAGGCCAAGCAAAGGTGCTCGCAGCCATGGACAAAGGGAGCTCCGCAAGAACCACCGTATCCGTACCCCATCCTCGCGCTACGCACAGCCAGAAGGTGCCCACCCCTGTGGGAAAGGACAGAGCCACACCACCCACCCTGACTCGACCCCATCCAGGTCCCGCAGGGCGAGCAAAGGTGCTCGCAGCCATGGACAAAGGGAGCTCCGCAAGAACCACCGTATCCGTACCCCATCCTCGTCCTGCAGACAGCCAGGAGGTGGGCATGCTCGTGGGCAAAGGGAGAGCCGCACCACCCACCCCATCTCTGTAACATGTCACGGTCCCACAAGCAACTGGAGGGAACACGCAGCCACGGACATTCTCAGCTTTGGACCCTTTCACAGCAAGACAGGCGCAATTCCCACACTCCACGCAGAGACACCCTCAGCATTGCCAGCCACTCGTGGACGCACGCTTCCACGCTGGGCCACGTCTTCAGTGCCAAAGGTGTGAAAGAGCACCTCCCGAAAACTCAGCAAGCGTCTTTCTTCCAGAAGAGCCCTCAGACCCACAACTCTCAGCAGCAAGTACCACCCAAAGCGTCAAAACAGGGCCGTGGCTACCACCTGCTGCTTTTCGTTCTCTTTTAACCTTTGCCCAGCTGCTGCTCTGTACACTCATCCTACAGCCTCCTCCTTTCCTTCCCCAGCACTACCAATTCTTCTCTTCTAGTGTATTGCATCGTTTATTGAACTGCGCCTTCTCACTGGACTGCTGGAAAAGCGGCATCACACGGATGCAGCACCAACTCCAGGCACCAGCCCAGCCTGCTGATGTCACGGCCACCACATCGCAGCCAGCAGACTGCTCCTGGTGCTCCACCTCACAAAGGCCTTGCTGACACCACTAGCCCCAGAAGAGGATAAAAAGGGCTGCGCCAAGCCAGGCTGCCAGACGAGGGGGCAGGTGAGCGAGATCTGAGAGGAGCAGGCACCCAGGGGAAGGCAAGGAGGCTGGGGCTCCCCACAGCAATGGCGGGTGACTTCTCTTTGGCTGCTTCTCCTGACAACTACAGCCAGACTCCTGCAAAGGGACGCAGCAAGGCCACGGCTCCTGTCCTTGCCCACCTCGGCACTTGTACGGAGAGATCTCAACACGCTGCAGGACAGATAAGACACCCCTGGCCACTCCCCATCCCGGGCTTGCAGGGAGCTTCCCAAAGCCACAGGCAAAGGGAACGCCACAAAACTGTGCCCTGGGGGGCTGAGGGCTGGTCCCGAAACGGACATCCTGGCACCAGCCATGGCCATGTCCCAGCCAGCAGACTACGCCTGGTGGTCCAGGTCAGAAAGGGGTTGGACACACGGCTGGCTGCGGAACGGTAGAAAAGGGGCTGCACCAGACGAGACTGGCAGACGACGAGACGGGCTAGCAAAGACTTACAGGCTCTGAAAAAGCCACCGTATCTGTAGCCCATCCTCATCCTACAGACAGCCAGAAGGTGCCCACCCCTGTGGGCAAGGACAGCGCCACACCACCCACCCTGTCTCGACCCCATCCAGGTCCCGCAGGCCGAGCAAAGGTGCTCGCAGCCATGGACAAAGGGAGCTCCGCAAGAACCACCGTATCCGTACCCCATCATCGCGCTACGCACAGCCAGAAGGTGCCCACCCCTGTGGGCAAGGACAGAGCCACACCACCCACCCTGTCTCGACCCCATCCAGGTCCCGCAGGCCGAGCAAAGGTGCTCGCAGCCATGGACAAAGGGAGCTCCGCAAGAACCACCGTATCCGTACCCCATCCTCGTCCTGCAGACAGCCAGGAGGTGGGCACGCTCGTGGGCAAAGGGAGAGCCGCACCACCCACCCCATCTCTGTAACATGTCACGGTCCCACAAGCAACTGGAGGAAACACGCAGCCACGGACATTCTCAGCTTGGGATCCTTTCACAGCAAGACAGGCGCAATTCCCACACTCCACGCAGAGACACCCTCAGCATTGCCAGCCACTCGTGGATGCACGCTTCCACACTGGGCCATGTCTTCAGTGCCAAAGTCGTGAAAGAGCACCTTCCGAAAACTCAGCAAGCGTCTTTCTTCCAGAAGAGCCCTCAGACCCACAACTCTCAGCAGCAAGTACCACCCAAAGCGTCAAAACAGGGCCGTGGCTACCACCTGCTGCTTTTCGTTCTCTTTTAACCTTTGCCCAGCTGCTGCTCTGTACACTCATCCTACAGCCTCCTCCTTTCCTTCCCCAGCACTACCAATTCTTCTCTTCTAGTGTATTGCATCGTTTATTGAACTGCGCCTTCTCACTGGACTGCTGGAAAAGCGGCATCACACGGATGCAGCACCAACTCCAGGCACCAGCCCAGCCTGCTGATGTCACGGCCACCACATCGCAGCCAGCAGACTGCTCCTGGTGCTCCACCTCACAAAGGCCTTGCTGACACCACTAGCCCCAGAAGAGGATAAAAAGGGCTGCGCCAAGCCAGACTGCCAGACGAGGGGGCAGGTGAGCGAGATCTGAGAGGAGCAGGCCCCCGGGGGAAGGCAAGGAGGCTGGGGCTCCCCACAGCAATGGCGGGTGACTTCTCTTTGGCTGCTTCTCCTGACAATTACAGCCAGACTCCTGCAAAGGGACGCAACAAGGCCACGGCTCCTGTCCTTGCCCACCTCGGCACTTGCACGGAGAGATCTCAACACGCTACAGGACAGATAAGACACCCCTGGCCACTCCCCATCCCGGGCTTGCAGGGAGCTTCCCAAAGCCACAGGCAAAGGGAACGCCACAAAACTGTGCCCTGGGGGGCTGAGGGCTGGTCCCGAAACGGACATCCTGGCACCAGCCATGGCCATGTCCCAGCCAGCAGACTACGCCTGGTGGTCCAGGTCAGAAAGGGGTTGGACACACGGCTGGCTGCGGAACGGTAGAAAAGGGGCTGCACCAGACGAGACTGGCAGACGACGAGACGGGCTAGCAAAGACTTACAGGCTCTGAAAAAGCCACCGTATCTGTAGCCCATCCTCATCCTACAGACAGCCAGAAGGTGCCCACCCCTGTGGGCAAGGACAGCGCCACACCACCCACCCTGTCTCGACCCCATGCAGGTCCCGCAGGCCGAGCAAAGGTGCTCGCAGCCATGGACAAAGGGAGCTCCGCAAGAACCACCGTATCCGTACCCCATCCTCGCGCTACGCATAGCCAGAAGGTGCCCACCCCTGTGGGAAAGGACAGAGCCACACCACCCACCCTGTCTCGACCCCATCCAGGTCCCGCAGGCCGAGCAAAGGTGCTCGCAGCCATGGACAAAGGGAGCTCCGCAAGAACCACCGTATCCGTACCCCATCCTTGTCCTGCAGACAGCCAGGAGGTGGGCACGCTCGTGGGCAAAGGGAGAGCCGCACCACCCACCCCATCTCTGTAACATGTCACGGTCCCACAAGCAACTGGAGGGAACACGCAGCCACGGACATTCTCAGCTTGGGATCCTTTCACAGCAAGACAGGCGCAATTCCCACACTCCACGCAGAGACACCCTCAGCATTGCCAGCCACTCGTGGACGCACGCTTCCACACTGGGCCATGTCTTCAGTGCCAAAGTCGTGAAAGAGCACCTTCCGAAAACTCAGCAAGCGTCTTTCTTCCAGAAGAGCCCTCAGACCCACAACTCTCAGCAGCAAGTACCACCCAAAGCGTCAAAACAGGGCCGTGGCTACCACCTGCTGCTTTTCGTTCTCTTTTAACCTTTGCCCAGCTGCTGCTCTGTACACTCATCCTACAGCCTCCTCCTTTCCTTCCCCAGCACTACCAATTCTTCTCTTCTAGTGTATTGCATCGTTTATTGAACTGCGCCTTCTCACTGGACTGCTGGAAAAGCGGCATCACGCGGATGCAGCACCAACTCCAGGCACCAGCCCAGCCTGCTGATGTCACGGCCACCACATCGCAGCCAGCAGACTGCTCCTGGTGCTCCACCTCACAAAGGCCTTGCTGACACCACTAGCCCCAGAAGAGGATAAAAAGGGCTGCGCCAAGCCAGACTGCCAGACGAGGGGGCAGGTGAGCGAGATCTGAGAGGAGCAGGCACCCAGGGGAAGGCAAGGAGGCTGGGGCTCCCCACAGCAATGGCGGGTGACTTCTCTTTGGCTGCTTCTCCTGACAATTACAGCCAGACTCCTGCAAAGGGACGCAACAAGGCCACGGCTCCTGTCCTTGCCCACCTCGGCACTTGCACGGAGAGATCTCAACACGCTACGGGTCAGATGAGACACCCCTGGCCACTCCCCATCCCGGGCTTGCAGGGAGCTTCCCAAAGCCACAGGCAAAGGGAACGCCACAAAACTGTGCCCTGGGGGGCTGAGGGCTGGTCCCGAAACGGACATCCTGGCACCAGCCATGGCCATGTCCCAGCCAGCAGACTACGCCTGGTGGTCCAGGTCAGAAAGGGGTTGGACACACGGCTGGCTGCGGAACAGTAGAAAAGGGGCTGCACCAGACGAGACTGGCAGACGACGAGACGGGCTAGCAAAGACTTACAGGCTCTGAAAAAGCCACCGTATCTGTAGCCCATCCTCATCCTACAGACAGCCAGAAGGTGCCCACCCCTGTGGGCAAGGACAGCGCCACACCACCCACCCTGTCTCGACCCCATGCAGGTCCCGCAGGCCGAGCAAAGGTGCTCGCAGCCATGGACAAAGGGAGCTCCGCAAGAACCACCGTATCCGTACCCCATCCTCGCGCTACGCACAGCCAGAAGGTGCCCACCCCTGTGGGCAAGGACAGAGCCACACCACCCACCCTGTCTCGACCCCATCCAGGTCCTGCAGGCCGAGCAAAGGTGCTCGCAGCCATGGACAAAGGGAGCTCCGCAGGAACCACCGTATCCGTACCCCATCCTCGTCCTGCAGACAGCCAGGAGGTGGGCACGCTCGTGGGCAAAGGGAAAGCCGCACCACCCACCCCATCTCTGTAACATGTCACGGTCCCACAAGCAACTGGAGGGAACACGCAGCCACGGACATTCTCAGCTTGGGATCCTTTCACAGCAAGACAGGCGCAATTCCCACACTCCACGCAGAGACACCCTCAGCATTGCCAGCCACTCGTGGACGCACGCTTCCACACTGGGCCATGTCTTCAGTGCCAAAGTCGTGAAAGAGCACCTTCCGAAAACTCAGCAAGCGTCTTTCTTCCAGAAGAATCCTCAGACCCACAACTCTCAGCAGCAAGTACCACCCAAAGCGTCAAAACAGGGCCGTGGCTACCACCTGCTGCTTTTCGTTCTCTTTTAACCTTTGCCCAGCTGCTGCTCTGTACGCTCATCCTACAGCCTCCTCCTTTCCTTCCCCAGCACTACCAATTCTTCTCTTCTAGTGTATTGCATCGTTTATTGAACTGCGCCTTCTCACTGGACTGCTGGAAAAGCGGCATCACGCGGATGCAGCACCAACTCCAGGCACCAGCCCAGCCTGCTGATGTCACGGCCACCACATCGCAGCCAGCAGACTGCTCCTGGTGCTCCACCTCACAAAGGCCTTGCTGACACCACTAGCCCCAGAAGAGGATAAAAAGGGCTGCGCCAAGCCAGACTGCCAGACGAGGGGGCAGGTGAGCGAGATCTGAGAGGAGCAGGCACCCAGGGGAAGGCAAGGAGGCTGGGGCTCCCCACAGCAATGGCGGGTGACTTCTCTTTGGCTGCTTCTCCTGACAATTACAGCCAGACTCCTGCAAAGGGACGCAACAAGGCCACGGCTCCTGTCCTTGCCCACCTCGGCACTTGCACGGAGAGATCTCAACACGCTACGGGTCAGATGAGACACCCCTGGCCACTCCCCATCCCGGGCTTGCAGGGAGCTTCCCAAAGCCACAGGCAAAGGGAACGCCACAAAACTGTGCCCTGGGGGGCTGAGGGCTGGTCCCGAAACGGACATCCTGGCACCAGCCATGGCCATGTCCCAGCCAGCAGACTACGCCTGGTGGTCCAGGTCAGAAAGGGGTTGGACACACGGCTGGCTGCGGAACGGTAGAAAAGGGGCTGCACCAGACGAGACTGGCAGACGACGAGACGGGCTAGCAAAGACTTACAGGCTCTGAAAAAGCCACCGTATCTGTAGCCCAACCTCATCCTACAGACAGCCAGAAGGTGCCCACCCCTGTGGGCAAGGACAGCGCCACACCACCCACCCTGTCTCGACCCCATCCAGGTCCCGCTGGCCGAGCAAAGCTGCTCGCAGCCATGGACAAAGGGAGCTCCGCAAGAACCACCGTATCCGTACCCCATCCTCGTCCTGCAGACAGCCAGGAGGTGGGCACGCTCGTGGGCAAAGGGAGAGCCGCACCACCCACCCCATCTCTGTAACATGTCACGGTCCCACAAGCAACTGGAGGGAACACGCAGCCACGGACATTCTCAGCTTGGGATCCTTTCACAGCAAGACAGGCGCAATTCCCACACTCCTCGCAGAGACACCCTCAGCATTGCCAGCCACTCGTGGACGCACGCTTCCACGCTGGGCCACGTCTTCAGTGCCAAAGGTGTGAAAGAGCACCTCCCGAAAACTCAACAAGTGTCTTTCTTCCAGAAGAGCCCTCAGACCCACAACTCTCAGCAGCAAGTACCACCCAAAGCTTTATAACAGGGCCGTGGCTACCACCTGCTGCTTTTCGTTCTCTTTTAACCTTTGCCCAGCTGCTGCTCTGTACGCTCATCCTACAGCCTCCTCCTTTCCTTCCCCAGCACTACCAATTCTTCTCTTCTAGTGTATTGCATCGTTTATTGAACTGCGCCTTCTCACTGGACTGCTGGAAAAGCGGCATCACGCGGATGCAGCACCAACTCCAGGCACCAGCCCAGCCTGCTGATGTCACGGCCACCACATCGCAGCCAGCAGACTGCTCCTGGTGCTCCACCTCACAAAGGCCTTGCTGACACCACTAGCCCCAGAAGAGGATAAAAAGGGCTGCGCCAAGCCAGACTGCCAGACGAGGGGGCAGGTGAGCGAGATCTGAGAGGAGCAGGCACCCAGGGGAAGGCAAGGAGGCTGGGGCTCCCCACAGCAATGGCGGGTGACTTCTCTTTGGCTGCTTCTCCTGACAATTACAGCCAGACTCCTGCAAAGGGACGCAACAAGGCCACGGCTCCTGTCCTCGCCCACCTCGGCACTTGCACGGAGAGATCTCAACACGCTACGGGTCAGATGAGACACCCCTGGCCACTCCCCATCCCGGGCTTGCAGGGAGCTTCCCAAAGCCACAGGCAAAGGGAACGCCACAAAACTGTGCCCTGGGGGGCTGAGGGCTGGTCCCGAAACGGACATCGTGGCACCAGCCATGGCCATGTCCCAGCCAGCAGACAACGCCTGGTGGTCCAGGTCAGAAAGGGGTTGGACACACGGCTGGCTGCGGAACGGTAGAAAAGGGGCTGCACCAGACGAGACTGGCAGATGATGAGACGGGCTAGCAAAGACTTACAGGCTCTGAAAAAGCCACCGTATCTGTAGCCCATCCTCATCCTACAGACAGCCAGAAGGTGCCCACCCCTGTGGGCAAGGACAGCGCCACACCACCCACCCTGTCTCGACCCCATCCAGGTCCCGCAGGCCGAGCAAAGGTGCTCGCAGCCATGGACAAAGGGAGCTCCGCAAGAACCACCGTATCCGTACCCCATCCTCGCGCTACGCATAGCCAGAAGGTGCCCACCCCTGTGGGAAAGGACAGAGCCACACCACCCACCCTGTCTCGACCCCATCCAGGTCCCGCAGGCCGAGCAAAGGTGCTCGCAGCCATGGACAAAGGGAGCTCCGCAAGAACCACCGTATCCGTACCCCATCCTTGTCCTGCAGACAGCCAGGAGGTGGGCACGCTCGTGGGCAAAGGGAGAGCCGCACCACCCACCCCATCTCTGTAACATGTCACGGTCCCACAAGCAACTGGAGGGAACACGCAGCCACGGACATTCTCAGCTTGGGATCCTTTCACAGCAAGACAGGCGCAATTCCCACACTCCACGCAGAGACACCCTCAGCATTGCCAGCCACTCGTGGACGCACGCTTCCACACTGGGCCATGTCTTCAGTGCCAAAGTCGTGAAAGAGCACCTTCCGAAAACTCAGCAAGCGTCTTTCTTCCAGAAGAGCCCTCAGACCCACAACTCTCAGCAGCAAGTACCACCCAAAGCGTCAAAACAGGGCCGTGGCTACCACCTGCTGCTTTTCGTTCTCTTTTAACCTTTGCCCAGCTGCTGCTCTGTACACTCATCCTACAGCCTCCTCCTTTCCTTCCCCAGCACTACCAATTCTTCTCTTCTAGTGTATTGCATCGTTTATTGAACTGCGCCTTCTCACTGGACTGCTGGAAAAGCGGCATCACGCGGATGCAGCACCAACTCCAGGCACCAGCCCAGCCTGCTGATGTCACGGCCACCACATCGCAGCCAGCAGACTGCTCCTGGTGCTCCACCTCACAAAGGCCTTGCTGACACCACTAGCCCCAGAAGAGGATAAAAAGGGCTGCGCCAAGCCAGACTGCCAGACGAGGGGGCAGGTGAGCGAGATCTGAGAGGAGCAGGCACCCAGGGGAAGGCAAGGAGGCTGGGGCTCCCCACAGCAATGGCGGGTGACTTCTCTTTGGCTGCTTCTCCTGACAATTACAGCCAGACTCCTGCAAAGGGACGCAACAAGGCCACGGCTCCTGTCCTTGCCCACCTCGGCACTTGCACGGAGAGATCTCAACACGCTACGGGTCAGATGAGACACCCCTGGCCACTCCCCATCCCGGGCTTGCAGGGAGCTTCCCAAAGCCACAGGCAAAGGGAACGCCACAAAACTGTGCCCTGGGGGGCTGAGGGCTGGTCCCGAAACGGACATCCTGGCACCAGCCATGGCCATGTCCCAGCCAGCAGACTACGCCTGGTGGTCCAGGTCAGAAAGGGGTTGGACACACGGCTGGCTGCGGAACGGTAGAAAAGGGGCTGCACCAGACGAGACTGGCAGATGATGAGACGGGCTAGCAAAGACTTACAGGCTCTGAAAAAGCCACCGTATCTGTAGCCCATCCTCATCCTACGGACAGCCAGAAGGTGCCCACCCCTGTGGGCAAGGACAGCGCCACACCACCCACCCTGTCTCGACCCCATCCAGGTCCCGCAGGCCAAGCAAAGGTGCTCGCAGCCATGGACAAAGGGAGCTCCGCAAGAACCACCGTATCCGTACCCCATCCTCGCGCTACGCACAGCCAGAAGGTGCCCACCCCTGTGGGAAAGGACAGAGCCACACCACCCACCCTGACTCGACCCCATCCAGGTCCCGCAGGGCGAGCAAAGGTGCTCGCAGCCATGGACAAAGGGAGCTCCGCAAGAACCACCGTATCCGTACCCCATCCTCGTCCTGCAGACAGCCAGGAGGTGGGCATGCTCGTGGGCAAAGGGAGAGCCGCACCACCCACCCCATCTCTGTAACATGTCACGGTCCCACAAGCAACTGGAGGGAACACGCAGCCACGGACATTCTCAGCTTTGGACCCTTTCACAGCAAGACAGGCGCAATTCCCACACTCCACGCAGAGACACCCTCAGCATTGCCAGCCACTCGTGGACGCACGCTTCCACGCTGGGCCACGTCTTCAGTGCCAAAGGTGTGAAAGAGCACCTCCCGAAAACTCAGCAAGCGTCTTTCTTCCAGAAGAGCCCTCAGACCCACAACTCTCAGCAGCAAGTACCACCCAAAGCGTCAAAACAGGGCCGTGGCTACCACCTGCTGCTTTTCGGTCTCTTTTAACCTTTGCCCAGCTGCTGCTCTGTACACTCATCCTACAGCCTCCTCCTTTCCTTCCCCAGCACTACCAATTCTTCTCTTCTAGTGTATTGCATCGTTTATTGAACTGCGCCTTCTCACTGGACTGCTGGAAAAGCGGCATCACACGGATGCAGCACCAACTCCAGGCACCAGCCCAGCCTGCTGATGTCACGGCCACCACATCGCAGCCAGCAGACTGCTCCTGGTGCTCCACCTCACAAAGGCCTTGCTGACACCACTAGCCCCAGAAGAGGATAAAAAGGGCTGCGCCAAGCCAGGCTGCCAGACGAGGGGGCAGGTGAGCGAGATCTGAGAGGAGCAGGCACCCAGGGGAAGGCAAGGAGGCTGGGGCTCCCCACAGCAATGGCGGGTGACTTCTCTTTGGCTGCTTCTCCTGACAACTACAGCCAGACTCCTGCAAAGGGACGCAGCAAGGCCACGGCTCCTGTCCTTGCCCACCTCGGCACTTGTACGGAGAGATCTCAACACGCTGCAGGACAGATAAGACACCCCTGGCCACTCCCCATCCCGGGCTTGCAGGGAGCTTCCCAAAGCCACAGGCAAAGGGAACGCCACAAAACTGTGCCCTGGGGGGCTGAGGGCTGGTCCCGAAACGGACATCCTGGCACCAGCCATGGCCATGTCCCAGCCAGCAGACTACGCCTGGTGGTCCAGGTCAGAAAGGGGTTGGACACACGGCTGGCTGCGGAACGGTAGAAAAGGGGCTGCACCAGACGAGACTGGCAGACGACGAGACGGGCTAGCAAAGACTTACAGGCTCTGAAAAAGCCACCGTATCTGTAGCCCATCCTCATCCTACAGACAGCCAGAAGGTGCCCACCCCTGTGGGCAAGGACAGCGCCACACCACCCACCCTGTCTCGACCCCATCCAGGTCCCGCAGGCCGAGCAAAGGTGCTCGCAGCCATGGACAAAGGGAGCTCCGCAAGAACCACCGTATCCGTACCCCATCATCGCGCTACGCACAGCCAGAAGGTGCCCACCCCTGTGGGCAAGGACAGAGCCACACCACCCACCCTGTCTCGACCCCATCCAGGTCCCGCAGGCCGAGCAAAGGTGCTCGCAGCCATGGACAAAGGGAGCTCCGCAAGAACCACCGTATCCGTACCCCATCCTCGTCCTGCAGACAGCCAGGAGGTGGGCACGCTCGTGGGCAAAGGGAGAGCCGCACCACCCACCCCATCTCTGTAACATGTCACGGTCCCACAAGCAACTGGAGGAAACACGCAGCCACGGACATTCTCAGCTTGGGATCCTTTCACAGCAAGACAGGCGCAATTCCCACACTCCACGCAGAGACACCCTCAGCATTGCCAGCCACTCGTGGATGCACGCTTCCACACTGGGCCATGTCTTCAGTGCCAAAGTCGTGAAAGAGCACCTTCCGAAAACTCAGCAAGCGTCTTTCTTCCAGAAGAGCCCTCAGACCCACAACTCTCAGCAGCAAGTACCACCCAAAGCGTCAAAACAGGGCCGTGGCTACCACCTGCTGCTTTTCGTTCTCTTTTAACCTTTGCCCAGCTGCTGCTCTGTACACTCATCCTACAGCCTCCTCCTTTCCTTCCCCAGCACTACCAATTCTTCTCTTCTAGTGTATTGCATCGTTTATTGAACTGCGCCTTCTCACTGGACTGCTGGAAAAGCGGCATCACACGGATGCAGCACCAACTCCAGGCACCAGCCCAGCCTGCTGATGTCACGGCCACCACATCGCAGCCAGCAGACTGCTCCTGGTGCTCCACCTCACAAAGGCCTTGCTGACACCACTAGCCCCAGAAGAGGATAAAAAGGGCTGCGCCAAGCCAGACTGCCAGACGAGGGGGCAGGTGAGCGAGATCTGAGAGGAGCAGGCCCCCGGGGGAAGGCAAGGAGGCTGGGGCTCCCCACAGCAATGGCGGGTGACTTCTCTTTGGCTGCTTCTCCTGACAATTACAGCCAGACTCCTGCAAAGGGACGCAACAAGGCCACGGCTCCTGTCCTTGCCCACCTCGGCACTTGCACGGAGAGATCTCAACACGCTACAGGACAGATAAGACACCCCTGGCCACTCCCCATCCCGGGCTTGCAGGGAGCTTCCCAAAGCCACAGGCAAAGGGAACGCCACAAAACTGTGCCCTGGGGGGCTGAGGGCTGGTCCCGAAACGGACATCCTGGCACCAGCCATGGCCATGTCCCAGCCAGCAGACTACGCCTGGTGGTCCAGGTCAGAAAGGGGTTGGACACACGGCTGGCTGCGGAACGGTAGAAAAGGGGCTGCACCAGACGAGACTGGCAGACGACGAGACGGGCTAGCAAAGACTTACAGGCTCTGAAAAAGCCACCGTATCTGTAGCCCATCCTCATCCTACAGACAGCCAGAAGGTGCCCACCCCTGTGGGCAAGGACAGCGCCACACCACCCACCCTGTCTCGACCCCATCCAGGTCCCGCAGGCCGAGCAAAGGTGCTCGCAGCCATGGACAAAGGGAGCTCCGCAAGAACCACCGTATCCGTACCCCATCCTCGCGCTACGCATAGCCAGAAGGTGCCCACCCCTGTGGGAAAGGACAGAGCCACACCACCCACCCTGTCTCGACCCCATCCAGGTCCCGCAGGCCGAGCAAAGGTGCTCGCAGCCATGGACAAAGGGAGCTCCGCAAGAACCACCGTATCCGTACCCCATCCTTGTCCTGCAGACAGCCAGGAGGTGGGCACGCTCGTGGGCAAAGGGAGAGCCGCACCACCCACCCCATCTCTGTAACATGTCACGGTCCCACAAGCAACTGGAGGGAACACGCAGCCACGGACATTCTCAGCTTGGGATCCTTTCACAGCAAGACAGGCGCAATTCCCACACTCCACGCAGAGACACCCTCAGCATTGCCAGCCACTCGTGGACGCACGCTTCCACACTGGGCCATGTCTTCAGTGCCAAAGTCGTGAAAGAGCACCTTCCGAAAACTCAGCAAGCGTCTTTCTTCCAGAAGAGCCCTCAGACCCACAACTCTCAGCAGCAAGTACCACCCAAAGCGTCAAAACAGGGCCGTGGCTACCACCTGCTGCTTTTCGTTCTCTTTTAACCTTTGCCCAGCTGCTGCTCTGTACACTCATCCTACAGCCTCCTCCTTTCCTTCCCCAGCACTACCAATTCTTCTCTTCTAGTGTATTGCATCGTTTATTGAACTGCGCCTTCTCACTGGACTGCTGGAAAAGCGGCATCACGCGGATGCAGCACCAACTCCAGGCACCAGCCCAGCCTGCTGATGTCACGGCCACCACATCGCAGCCAGCAGACTGCTCCTGGTGCTCCACCTCACAAAGGCCTTGCTGACACCACTAGCCCCAGAAGAGGATAAAAAGGGCTGCGCCAAGCCAGACTGCCAGACGAGGGGGCAGGTGAGCGAGATCTGAGAGGAGCAGGCACCCAGGGGAAGGCAAGGAGGCTGGGGCTCCCCACAGCAATGGCGGGTGACTTCTCTTTGGCTGCTTCTCCTGACAATTACAGCCAGACTCCTGCAAAGGGACGCAACAAGGCCACGGCTCCTGTCCTTGCCCACCTCGGCACTTGCACGGAGAGATCTCAACACGCTACGGGTCAGATGAGACACCCCTGGCCACTCCCCATCCCGGGCTTGCAGGGAGCTTCCCAAAGCCACAGGCAAAGGGAACGCCACAAAACTGTGCCCTGGGGGGCTGAGGGCTGGTCCCGAAACGGACATCCTGGCACCAGCCATGGCCATGTCCCAGCCAGCAGACTACGCCTGGTGGTCCAGGTCAGAAAGGGGTTGGACACACGGCTGGCTGCGGAACAGTAGAAAAGGGGCTGCACCAGACGAGACTGGCAGACGACGAGACGGGCTAGCAAAGACTTACAGGCTCTGAAAAAGCCACCGTATCTGTAGCCCATCCTCATCCTACAGACAGCCAGAAGGTGCCCACCCCTGTGGGCAAGGACAGCGCCACACCACCCACCCTGTCTCGACCCCATGCAGGTCCCGCAGGCCGAGCAAAGGTGCTCGCAGCCATGGACAAAGGGAGCTCCGCAAGAACCACCGTATCCGTACCCCATCCTCGCGCTACGCACAGCCAGAAGGTGCCCACCCCTGTGGGCAAGGACAGAGCCACACCACCCACCCTGTCTCGACCCCATCCAGGTCCTGCAGGCCGAGCAAAGGTGCTCGCAGCCATGGACAAAGGGAGCTCCGCAGGAACCACCGTATCCGTACCCCATCCTCGTCCTGCAGACAGCCAGGAGGTGGGCACGCTCGTGGGCAAAGGGAAAGCCGCACCACCCACCCCATCTCTGTAACATGTCACGGTCCCACAAGCAACTGGAGGGAACACGCAGCCACGGACATTCTCAGCTTGGGATCCTTTCACAGCAAGACAGGCGCAATTCCCACACTCCACGCAGAGACACCCTCAGCATTGCCAGCCACTCGTGGACGCACGCTTCCACACTGGGCCATGTCTTCAGTGCCAAAGTCGTGAAAGAGCACCTTCCGAAAACTCAGCAAGCGTCTTTCTTCCAGAAGAATCCTCAGACCCACAACTCTCAGCAGCAAGTACCACCCAAAGCGTCAAAACAGGGCCGTGGCTACCACCTGCTGCTTTTCGTTCTCTTTTAACCTTTGCCCAGCTGCTGCTCTGTACGCTCATCCTACAGCCTCCTCCTTTCCTTCCCCAGCACTACCAATTCTTCTCTTCTAGTGTATTGCATCGTTTATTGAACTGCGCCTTCTCACTGGACTGCTGGAAAAGCGGCATCACGCGGATGCAGCACCAACTCCAGGCACCAGCCCAGCCTGCTGATGTCACGGCCACCACATCGCAGCCAGCAGACTGCTCCTGGTGCTCCACCTCACAAAGGCCTTGCTGACACCACTAGCCCCAGAAGAGGATAAAAAGGGCTGCGCCAAGCCAGACTGCCAGACGAGGGGGCAGGTGAGCGAGATCTGAGAGGAGCAGGCACCCAGGGGAAGGCAAGGAGGCTGGGGCTCCCCACAGCAATGGCGGGTGACTTCTCTTTGGCTGCTTCTCCTGACAATTACAGCCAGACTCCTGCAAAGGGACGCAACAAGGCCACGGCTCCTGTCCTTGCCCACCTCGGCACTTGCACGGAGAGATCTCAACACGCTACGGGTCAGATGAGACACCCCTGGCCACTCCCCATCCCGGGCTTGCAGGGAGCTTCCCAAAGCCACAGGCAAAGGGAACGCCACAAAACTGTGCCCTGGGGGGCTGAGGGCTGGTCCCGAAACGGACATCCTGGCACCAGCCATGGCCATGTCCCAGCCAGCAGACTACGCCTGGTGGTCCAGGTCAGAAAGGGGTTGGACACACGGCTGGCTGCGGAACGGTAGAAAAGGGGCTGCACCAGACGAGACTGGCAGACGACGAGACGGGCTAGCAAAGACTTACAGGCTCTGAAAAAGCCACCGTATCTGTAGCCCATCCTCATCCTACAGACAGCCAGAAGGTGCCCACCCCTGTGGGCAAGGACAGCGCCACACCACCCACCCTGTCTCGACCCCATCCAGGTCCCGCTGGCCGAGCAAAGCTGCTCGCAGCCATGGACAAAGGGAGCTCCGCAAGAACCACCGTATCCGTACCCCATCCTCGTCCTGCAGACAGCCAGGAGGTGGGCACGCTCGTGGGCAAAGGGAGAGCCGCACCACCCACCCCATCTCTGTAACATGTCACGGTCCCACAAGCAACTGGAGGGAACACGCAGCCACGGACATTCTCAGCTTGGGATCCTTTCACAGCAAGACAGGCGCAATTCCCACACTCCTCGCAGAGACACCCTCAGCATTGCCAGCCACTCGTGGACGCACGCTTCCACGCTGGGCCACGTCTTCAGTGCCAAAGGTGTGAAAGAGCACCTCCCGAAAACTCAACAAGTGTCTTTCTTCCAGAAGAGCCCTCAGACCCACAACTCTCAGCAGCAAGTACCACCCAAAGCTTTATAACAGGGCCGTGGCTACCACCTGCTGCTTTTCGTTCTCTTTTAACCTTTGCCCAGCTGCTGCTCTGTACGCTCATCCTACAGCCTCCTCCTTTCCTTCCCCAGCACTACCAATTCTTCTCTTCTAGTGTATTGCATCGTTTATTGAACTGCGCCTTCTCACTGGACTGCTGGAAAAGCGGCATCACGCGGATGCAGCACCAACTCCAGGCACCAGCCCAGCCTGCTGATGTCACGGCCACCACATCGCAGCCAGCAGACTGCTCCTGGTGCTCCACCTCACAAAGGCCTTGCTGACACCACTAGCCCCAGAAGAGGATAAAAAGGGCTGCGCCAAGCCAGACTGCCAGACGAGGGGGCAGGTGAGCGAGATCTGAGAGGAGCAGGCACCCAGGGGAAGGCAAGGAGGCTGGGGCTCCCCACAGCAATGGCGGGTGACTTCTCTTTGGCTGCTTCTCCTGACAATTACAGCCAGACTCCTGCAAAGGGACGCAACAAGGCCACGGCTCCTGTCCTCGCCCACCTCGGCACTTGCACGGAGAGATCTCAACACGCTACGGGTCAGATGAGACACCCCTGGCCACTCCCCATCCCGGGCTTGCAGGGAGCTTCCCAAAGCCACAGGCAAAGGGAACGCCACAAAACTGTGCCCTGGGGGGCTGAGGGCTGGTCCCGAAACGGACATCGTGGCACCAGCCATGGCCATGTCCCAGCCAGCAGACAACGCCTGGTGGTCCAGGTCAGAAAGGGGTTGGACACACGGCTGGCTGCGGAACGGTAGAAAAGGGTCTGCACCAGACGAGACTGGCAGATGATGAGACGGGCTAGCAAAGACTTACAGGCTCTGAAAAAGCCACCGTATCTGTAGCCCATCCTCATCCTACAGACAGCCAGAAGGTGCCCACCCCTGTGGGCAAGGACAGCGCCACACCACCCACCCTGTCTCGACCCCATCCAGGTCCCGCAGGCCGAGCAAAGGTGCTCGCAGCCATGGACAAAGGGAGCTCCGCAAGAACCACCGTATCCGTACCCTATCCTTGTCCTGCAGACAGCCAGGAGGTGGGCACGCTCGTGGGCAAAGGGAGAGCCGCACCACCCACCCCATCTCTGTAACATGTCACGGTCCCACAAGCAACTGGAGGGAACACGCAGCCATGGACATTCTCAGCTTGGGATCCTTTCACAGCAAGACAGGCGCAATTCCCACACTCCACGCAGAGACACCCTCAGCATTGCCAGCCACTCGTGGACGCACGCTTCCACACTGGGCCACGTCTTCAGTGCCAAAGGTGTGAAAGAGCACCTCCCGAAAACTCAACAAGCGTCTTTCTTCCAGAAGAGCCCTCAGACCCACAACTCTCAGCAGCAAGTACCACCCAAAGCTTTAAAACAGGGCCGTGGCTACCACCTGCTGCTTTTCGGTCTCTTTTAACCTTTGCCCAGCTGCTGCTCTGTACACTCATCCTACAGCCTCCTCCTTTCCTTCCCCAGCACTACCAATTCTTCTCTTCTAGTGTATTGCATCGTTTATTGAACTGCGCCTTCTCACTGGACTGCTGGAAAAGCGGCATCACACGAATGCAGCACCAACTCCAGGCACCAGCCCAGCCTGCTGATGTCACGGCCACCACATCGCAGCCAGCAGACTGCTCCTGGTGCTCCACGTCACAATGGCCTTGCTGACACCACTAGCCCCAGAAGAGGATAAAAAGGGCTGCGCCAAGCCAGGCTGCCAGACGAGGGGGCAGGTGAGCGAGATCTGAGAGGAGCAGGCACCCAGGGGAAGGCAAGGAGGCTGGGGCTCCCCACAGCAATGGCGGGTGACTTCTCTTTGGCTGCTTCTCCTGACAACTACAGCCAGACTCCTGCAAAGGGACACAACAAGGCCACGGCTCCTGTCCTTGCCCACCTCGGCACTTGTACGGAGAGATCTCAACACGCTGCAGGACAGATAAGACACCCCTGGCCACTCCCCATCCCGGGCTTGCAGGGAGCTTCCCAAAGCCACAGGCAAAGGGAACGCCACAAAACTGTGCCCTGGGGGGCTGAGGGCTGGTCCCGAAACGGACATCCTGGCACCAGCCATGGCCATGTCCCAGCCAGCAGACTACGCCTGGTGGTCCAGGTCAGAAAGGGGTTGGACACACGGCTGGCTGCGGAACGGTAGAAAAGGGGCTGCACCAGACGAGACTGGCAGACGACGAGACGGGCTAGCAAAGACTTACAGGCTCTGAAAAAGCCACCGTATCTGTAGCCCATCCTCATCCTACAGACAGCCAGAAGGTGCCCACCCCTGTGGGCAAGGACAGCGCCACACCACCCACCCTGTCTCGACCCCATCCAGGTCCCGCTGGCCGAGCAAAGGTGCTCGCAGCCATGGACAAAGGGAGCTCCGCAAGAACCACCGTATCCGTACCCCATCCTCGTCCTGCAGACAGCCAGGAGGTGGGCACGCTCGTGGGCAAAGGGAGAGCCACACCACCCACCCCATCTCTGTAACATGTCAGGGTCCCACAAGCAACTGGAGGGAACACGCAGCCATGGACATTCTCAGCTTGGGATCCTTTCACAGCAAGACAGGCGCAATTCCCACACTCCACGCAGAGACACCCTCAGCATTGCCAGCCACTCGTGGACGCACGCTTCCACACTGGGCCACGTCTTCAGTGCCAAAGGTGTGAAAGAGCACCTCCCGAAAACTCAGCAAGCGTCTTTCTTCCAGAAGAGCCCTCAGACCCACAACTCTCAGCAGCAAGTACCACCCAAAGCGTCAAAACAGGGCCGTGGCTACCACCTGCTGCTTTTCGTTCTCTTTTAACCTTTGCCCAGCTGCTGCTCTGTACACTCATCCTACAGCCTCCTCCTTTCCTTCCCCAGCACTACCAATTCTTCTCTTCTAGTGTATTGCATCGTTTATTGAACTGCGCCTTCTCACTGGACTGCTGGAAAAGCGGCATCACACGGATGCAGCACCAACTCCAGGCACCAGCCCAGCCTGCTGATGTCACAGCCACCACATCGCAGCCAGCAGACTGCTCCTGGTGCTCCACCTCACAAAGGCCTTGCTGACACCACTAGCCCCAGAAGAGGATAAAAAGGGCTGCGCCAAGCCAGGCTGCCAGACGAGGGGGCAGGTGAGCGAGATCTGAGAGGAGCAGGCACCCAGGGGAAGGCAAGGAGGCTGGGGCTCCCCACAGCAATGGCGGGTGACTTCTCTTTGGCTGCTTCTCCTGACAACTACAGCCAGACTCCTGCAAAGGGACACAACAAGGCCACGGCTCCTGTCCTTGCCCACCTCGGCACTTGTATGGAGAGATCTCAACACGCTGCAGGACAGATAAGACACCCCTGGCCACTCCCCATCCCGGGCTTGCAGGGAGCTTCCCAAAGCCACAGGCAAAGGGAACGCCACAAAACTGTGCCCTGGGGGGCTGAGGGCTGGTCCCGAAACGGACATCCTGGCACCAGCCATGGCCATGTCCCAGCCAGCAGACTACGCCTGGTGGTCCAGGTCAGAAAGGGGTTGGACACACGGCTGGCTGCGGAACGGTAGAAAAGGGGCTGCACCAGACGAGACTGGCAGACGACGAGACGGGCTAGCAAAGACTTACAGGCTCTGACAAAGCCACCGTATCTGTAGCCCATCCTCATCCTACAGACAGACAGAAGGTGCCCACCCCTGTGGGCAAGGACTGCGCCACACCACCCACCCTGTCTCGACCCCATCCAGGTCCCGCAGGCCGAGCAAAGGTGCTCGCAGCCATGGACAAAGGGAGCTCCGCAAGAACCACCGTATCCGTACCCCATCCTCGTGCTACGCACAGCCAGAAGGTGCCCACCCCTGTGGGCAAGGACAGAGCCACACCACCCACCCTGTCTCGACCCCATCCAGGTCCCGCAGGCCGAGCAAAGGTGCTCGCAGCCATGGACAAAGGGAGCTCCGCAAGAACCACCGTATCCGTACCCCATCCTCGTCCTGCAGACAGCCAGGAGGTGGGCACGCTCGTGGGCAAAGGGAGAGCCGCACCACCCACCCCATCTCTGTAACATGTCACGGTCCCACAAGCAACTGGAGGGAACACGCAGCCACGGACATTCTCAGCTTTGGACCCTTTCACAGCAAGACAGGCGCAATTCCCACACTCCACGCAGAGACACCCTCAGCATTGCCAGCCACTCGTGGACGCACGCTTCCACGCTGGGCCACGTCTTCAGTGCCAAAGGTGTGAAAGAGCACCTCCCGAAAACTCAGCAAGCGTCTTTCTTCCAGAAGAGCCCTCAGACCCACAACTCTCAGCAGCAAGTACCACCCAAAGCGTCAAAACAGGGCCGTGGCTACCACCTGCTGCTTTTCGTTCTCTTTTAACCTTTGCCCAGCTGCTGCTCTGTACACTCATCCTACAGCCTCCTCCTTTCCTTCCCCAGCACTACCAATTCTTCTCTTCTAGTGTATTGCATCGTTTATTGAACTGCGCCTTCTCACTGGACTGCTGGAAAAGCGGCATCACACGGATGCAGCACCAACTCCAGGCACCAGCCCAGCCTGCTGATGTCACAGCCACCACATCGCAGCCAGCAGACTGCTCCTGGTGCTCCACCTCACAAAGGCCTTGCTGACACCACTAGCCCCAGAAGAGGATAAAAAGGGCTGCGCCAAGCCAGGCTGCCAGACGAGGGGGCAGGTGAGCGAGATCTGAGAGGAGCAGGCACCCAGGGGAAGGCAAGGAGGCTGGGGCTCCCCACAGCAATGGCGGGTGACTTCTCTTTGGCTGCTTCTCCTGACAATTACAGCCAGACCCCTGCGAAGGGACGCAACAAGGCCACGGCTCCTGTCCTTGCCCACCTCGGCACCTGCACGGAGAGATCTCAACACGCTACGGGTCAGATGAGACACCCCTGGCCACTCCCCATCCCGGGCTTGCAGGGAGCTTCCCAAAGCCACAGGCAAAGGGAACGCCACAAAACTGTGCCCTGGGGGGCTGAGGGCTGGTCCCGAAACGGACATCCTGGCACCAGCCATGGCCATGTCCCAGCCAGCAGACTACGCCTGGTGGTCCAGGTCAGAAAGGGGTTGGACACACGGCTGGCTGCGGAACGGTAGAAAAGGGGCTGCACCAGACGAGACTGGCAGACGACGAGACGGGCTAGCAAAGACTTACAGGCTCTGAAAAAGCCACCGTATCTGTAGCCCATCCTCATCCTACAGACAGCCAGAAGGTGCCCACCCCTGTGGGCAAGGACAGCGCCACACCACCCACCCTGTCTCGACCCCATCCAGGTCCCGCAGGCCGAGCAAAGGTGCTCGCAGCCATGGACAAAGGGAGCTCCGCAAGAACCACCGTATCCGTACCCCATCCTTGTCCTGCAGACAGCCAGGAGGTGGGCACGCTCGTGGGCAAAGGGAGAGCCGCACCACCCACCCCATCTCTGTAACATGTCACGGTCCCACAAGCAACTGGAGGGAACACGCAGCCACGGACATTCTCAGCTTTGGACCCTTTCACAGCAAGACAGGCGCAATTCCCACACTCCACGCAGAGACACCCTCAGCATTGCCAGCCACTCGTGGACGCACGCTTCCACGCTGGGCCACGTCTTCAGTGCCAAAGGTGTGAAAGAGCACCTCCCGAAAACTCAGCAAGCGTCTTTCTTCCAGAAGAGCCCTCAGACCCACAACTCTCAGCAGCAAGTACCACCCAAAGCGTCAAAACAGGGCCGTGGCTACCACCTGCTGCTTTTCGTTCTCTTTTAACCTTTGCCCAGCTGCTGCTCTGTACACTCATCCTACAGCCTCCTCCTTTCCTTCCCCAGCACTACCAATTCTTCTCTTCTAGTGTATTGCATCGTTTATTGAACTGCGCCTTCTCACTGGACTGCTGGAAAAGCGGCATCACACGGATGCAGCACCAACTCCAGGCACCAGCCCAGCCTGCTGATGTCACAGCCACCACATCGCAGCCAGCAGACTGCTCCTGGTGCTCCACCTCACAAAGGCCTTGCTGACACCACTAGCCCCAGAAGAGGATAAAAAGGGCTGCGCCAAGCCAGGCTGCCAGACGAGGGGGCAGGTGAGCGAGATCTGAGAGGAGCAGGCACCCAGGGGAAGGCAAGGAGGCTGGGGCTCCCCACAGCAATGGCGGGTGACTTCTCTTTGGCTGCTTCTCCTGACAACTACAGCCAGACTCCTGCAAAGGGACACAACAAGGCCACGGCTCCTGTCCTCGCCCACCTCGGCACTTGTACGGAGAGATCTCAACACGCTGCAGGACAGATAAGACACCCCTGGCCACTCCCCATCCCGGGCTTGCAGGGAGCTTCCCAAAGCCACAGGCAAAGGGAACGCCACAAAACTGTGCCCTGGGGGGCTGAGGGCTGGTCCCGAAACGGACATCCTGGCACCAGCCATGGCCATGTCCCAGCCAGCAGACTACGCCTGGTGGTCCAGGTCAGAAAGGGGTTGGACACACGGCTGGCTGCGGAACGGTAGAAAAGGGGCTGCACCAGACGAGACTGGCAGACGACGAGACGGGCTAGCAAAGACTTACAGGCTCTGAAAAAGCCACCGTATCTGTAGCCCATCCTCATCCTACAGACAGCCAGAAGGTGCCCACCCCTGTGGGCAAGGACAGCGCCACACCACCCACCCTGTCTCGACCCCATCCAGGTCCCGCAGGCCGAGCAAAGGTGCTCGCAGCCATGGACAAAGGGAGCTCCGCAAGAACCACCGTATCCGTACCCCATCCTTGTCCTGCAGACAGCCAGGAGGTGGGCACGCTCGTGGGCAAAGGGAGAGCCGCACCACCCACCCCATCTCTGTAACATGTCACGGTCCCACAAGCAACTGGAGGGAACACGCAGCCACGGACATTCTCAGCTTTGGACCCTTTCACAGCAAGACAGGCGCAATTCCCACACTCCACGCAGAGACACCCTCAGCATTGCCAGCCACTCGTGGACGCACGCTTCCACGCTGGGCCACGTCTTCAGTGCCAAAGGTGTGAAAGAGCACCTCCCGAAAACTCAGCAAGCGTCTTTCTTCCAGAAGAGCCCTCAGACCCACAACTCTCAGCAGCAAGTACCACCCAAAGCGTCAAAACAGGGCCGTGGCTACCACCTGCTGCTTTTCGTTCTCTTTTAACCTTTGCCCAGCTGCTGCTCTGTACACTCATCCTACAGCCTCCTCCTTTCCTTCCCCAGCACTACCAATTCTTCTCTTCTAGTGTATTGCATCGTTTATTGAACTGCGCCTTCTCACTGGACTGCTGGAAAAGCGGCATCACACGGATGCAGCACCAACTCCAGGCACCAGCCCAGCCTGCTGATGTCACAGCCACCACATCGCAGCCAGCAGACTGCTCCTGGTGCTCCACCTCACAAAGGCCTTGCTGACACCACTAGCCCCAGAAGAGGATAAAAAGGGCTGCGCCAAGCCAGGCTGCCAGACGAGGGGGCAGGTGAGCGAGATCTGAGAGGAGCAGGCACCCAGGGGAAGGCAAGGAGGCTGGGGCTCCCCACAGCAATGGCGGGTGACTTCTCTTTGGCTGCTTCTCCTGACAACTACAGCCAGACTCCTGCAAAGGGACACAACAAGGCCACGGCTCCTGTCCTCGCCCACCTCGGCACTTGTACGGAGAGATCTCAACACGCTGCAGGACAGATAAGACACCCCTGGCCACTCCCCATCCCGGGCTTGCAGGGAGCTTCCCAAAGCCACAGGCAAAGGGAACGCCACAAAACTGTGCCCTGGGGGGCTGAGGGCTGGTCCCGAAACGGACATCCTGGCACCAGCCATGGCCATGTCCCAGCCAGCAGACTACGCCTGGTGGTCCAGGTCAGAAAGGGGTTGGACACACGGCTGGCTGCGGAACGGTAGAAAAGGGGCTGCACCAGACGAGACTGGCAGACGACGAGACGGGCTAGCAAAGACTTACAGGCTCTGAAAAAGCCACCGTATCTGTAGCCCATCCTCATCCTACAGACAGCCAGAAGGTGCCCACCCCTGTGGGCAAGGACAGCGCCACACCACCCACCCTGTCTCGACCCCATCCAGGTCCCGCAGGCCGAGCAAAGGTGCTCGCAGCCATGGACAAAGGGAGCTCCGCAAGAACCACCGTATCCGTACCCCATCCTTGTCCTGCAGACAGCCAGGAGGTGGGCACGCTCGTGGGCAAAGGGAGAGCCGCACCACCCACCCCATCTCTGTAACATGTCACGGTCCCACAAGCAACTGGAGGGAACACGCAGCCACGGACATTCTCAGCTTTGGACCCTTTCACAGCAAGACAGGCGCAATTCCCACACTCCACGCAGAGACACCCTCAGCATTGCCAGCCACTCGTGGACGCACGCTTCCACGCTGGGCCACGTCTTCAGTGCCAAAGGTGTGAAAGAGCACCTCCCGAAAACTCAGCAAGCGTCTTTCTTCCAGAAGAGCCCTCAGACCCACAACTCTCAGCAGCAAGTACCACCCAAAGCGTCAAAACAGGGCCGTGGCTACCACCTGCTGCTTTTCGTTCTCTTTTAACCTTTGCCCAGCTGCTGCTCTGTACACTCATCCTACAGCCTCCTCCTTTCCTTCCCCAGCACTACCAATTCTTCTCTTCTAGTGTATTGCATCGTTTATTGAACTGCGCCTTCTCACTGGACTGCTGGAAAAGCGGCATCACACGGATGCAGCACCAACTCCAGGCACCAGCCCAGCCTGCTGATGTCACGGCCACCACATCACAGCCAGCAGACTGCTCCTGGTGCTCCACGTCACAAAGGCCTTGCTGACACCACTAGCCCCAGAAGAGGATAAAAAGGGCTGCGCCAAGCCAGACTGCCAGACGAGGGGGCAGGTGAGCGAGATCTGAGAGGAGCAGGCACCCAGGGGAAGGCAAGGAGGCTGGGGCTCCCCACAGCAATGGCGGGTGACTTCTCTTTGGCTGCTTCTCCTGACAATTACAGCCAGACTCCTGCAAAGGGACGCAGCAAGGCCACGGCTCCTGTCTTCGCCCACCTCGTCACTTCCACGGAGAGCTCTCAACACGCTACGGGTCAGATGAGACACCCCTGGCCACTCCCCATCCCGGGCTTGCAGGGAGCTTCCCAAAGCCACAGGCAAAGGGAACGCCACAAAACTGTGCCCTGGGGGGCTGAGGGCTGGTCCCGAAACGGACATCCTGGCACCAGCCATGGCCATGTCCCAGCCAGCAGACTACGCCTGGTGGTCCAGGTCAGAAAGGGGTTAGACACACGGCTGGCTGCGGCACGGTAGAAAAGGGGCTGCACCAGACGAGACTGGCAGACAACGAGACGGGCTAGCAAAGACTTACAGGCTCTGAAAAAGCCACCGTATCTGTAGCCCATCCTCATCCTACAGACAGCCAGAAGGTGCCCACCCCTGTGGGCAAGGACTGCGCCACACCACCCACCCTGTCTCGACCCCATCCAGGTCCCGCAGGCCGAGCAAAGGTGCACGCAGCCATGGACAAAGGGAGCTCCGCAAGAACCACCGTATCCGTACCCCATCCTCGTGCTACTCACAGCCAGAAGGTGCCCACCCCTGTGGGCAAGGACAGAGCCACACCACCCACCCTGTCTCGACCCCATCCAGGTCCCGCAGGCCGAGCAAAGGTGCTCGCAGCCGTGGACAAACGGAGCTCCGCAAGAACCACCGTATCCGTACCCCATCCTCGTCCTGCAGACAGCCAGGAGGTGGGCACGCTCGTGGGCAAAGGGAGAGCCGCACCACCCACCCCATCTCTGTAACATGTCACGGTCCCACAAGCAACTGGAGGGAACACGCAGCCACGGACATTCTCCGCTTTGGACCCTTTCACAGCAAGACAGGCGCAATTCCCACACTCCACGCAGAGACACCCTCAGCATTGCCAGCCACTCGTGGACGCACGCTTCCACACTGGGCCACGTCTTCAGTGCCAAAGGTGTGAAAGAGCACCTCCCGAAAACTCAACGAGCGTCTTTCTTCCAGAAGAGCCCTCAGACCCACAACTCTCAGCAGCAAGTACCACCCAAAGCGTCAAAACAGGGCCGTGGCTACCACCTGCTGCTTTTCATTCTCTTTTAACCTTTGCCCAGCTGCTGCTCTGTACACTCATCCTACAGCCTCCTCCTTTCCTTCCCCAGCACTACCAATTCTTCTCTTCTAGTGTATTGCATCGTTTATTGAACTGCGCCTTCTCACTGGACTGCTGGAAAAGCGGCATCACACGGATGCAGCACCAACTCCAGGCACCAGCCCAGCCTGCTGATGTCACGGCCACCACATCGCAGCCAGCAGACTGCTCCTGGTGCTCCACCTCACAATGGCCTTGCTGACACCCCTAGCCCCAGAAGAGGATAAAAAGGGCTGCGCCAAGCCAGACTGCCAGACGAGGGGGCAGGTGAGCGAGATCTGAGAGGAGCAGGCACCCAGGGGAAGGCAAGGAGGCTGGGGCTCCCCACAGCAATGGCGGGTGACTTCTCTTTGGCTGCTTCTCCTGACAATTACAGCCAGACTCCTGCAAAGGGACGCAACAAGCACGGCTCCTGTCCTCGCCCACCTCGGCACTTCCACGGAGAGATCTCAACACGCTGCAGGACAGATAAGACACCCCTGGCAACTACCCATCCCGGGCTTGCAGGGAGCTTCCCAAAGCCACAGGCAAAGGGAACGCCACAAAACTGTGCCCTGGGGGGCTGAGGGCTGGTCCCGAAACGGACATCGTGGCACCAGCCATGGCCATGTCCCAGCCAGCAGACTACGCCTGGTGGTCCAGGTCAGAAAGGGGTTGGACACACGGCTGGCTGCGGAACGGTAGAAAAGGGGCTGCACCAGACGAGACTGGCAGACGACGAGACGGGCTAGCAAAGACTTACAGGCTCTGAAAAAGCCACCGTATCTGTAGCCCATCCTCATCCTACAGACAGCCAGAAGGTGCCCACCCCTGTGGGCAAGGACAGCGCCACACCACCCACCCTGTCTCGACCCCATCCATGTCCCGCAGGCCGAGCAAAGGTGCTCGCAGCCATGGACAAAGGGAGCTCCGCAAGAACCACCGTATCCGTACCCCATCCTCGTGCTACGCACAGCCAGAAGGTGCCCACTCCTGTGGGCAAGGACAGAGCCACACCACCCACCCTGTCTCGACCCCGTCCATGTCCCGCAGGCCGAGCAAAGGTGCTCGCAGCCATGGACAAAGGGAGCTCCGCAAGAACCACCGTATCCGTACCCCATCCCCGTCCTGCAGACAGCCAGGAGGTGGGCACGCTCGTGGGCAAAGGGGAGCCGCACCACCCACCCCATCTCTGTAACATGTCACGGTCCCACAAGCAACTGGAGGGAACACGCAGCCACGGACATTCTCCGCTTTGGATCCTTTCACAGCAAGACAGGCGCAATTCCCACACCCCACGCAGAGACACCCTCAGCATTGCCAGCCACTCGTGGATGCACGCTTCCACGCTGGGCCACGTCTTCAGTGCCAAAGGTGTGAAAGAGCACCTCCCGAAAACTCAACAAGCGTCTTTCTTCCAGAAGAGCCCTCAGACCCACAACTCTCAGCAGCAAGTACCACCCAAAGCTTTATAACAGGGCCGTGGCTACCACCTGCTGCTTTTCGTTCTCTTTTAACCTTTGCCCAGCTCCTGCTCTGTACACTCATCCTACAGCCTCCTCCTTTCCTTCCCCAGCACTACCAATTCTTCTCTGCTAGTGTATTGCATCGTTTATTGAACTGCGCCTTCTCACTGGACTGCTGGAAAAGCGGCATCACGCGGATGCAGCACCAACTCCAGGCACCAGCCCAGCCTGCTGATGTCACGGCCACCACATCGCAGCCAGCAGACTGCTCCTGGTGCTCCACCTCACAAAGGCCTTGCTGACACCACTAGCCCCAGAAGAGGATAAAAAGGGCTGCGCCAAGCCAGGCTGCCAGACGAGGGGGCAGGTGAGCGAGATCTGAGAGGAGCAGGCACCCAGGGGAAGGCAAGGAGGCTGGGGCTCCCCACAGCAATGGCGGGTGACTTCTCTTTGGCTGCTTCTCCTGACAATTACAGCCAGACTCCTGCAAAGGGACACAACAAGGCCACGGCTCCTGTCCTCGCCCACCTCGGCACTTGCACGGAGAGATCTCAACACGCTACGGGTCAGATGAGACACCCCTGGCCACTCCCCATCCCGGGCTTGCAGGGAGCTTCCCAAAGCCACAGGCAAAGGGAACGCCACAAAACTCTGCCCTGGGGGGCTGAGGGCTGGTCCCGAAACGGACATCCTGGCACCAGCCATGGCCATGTCCCAGCCAGCAGACTACGCCTGGTGGTCCAGGTCAGAAAGGGGTTGGACACACGGCTGGCTGCGGAACGGTAGAAAAGGGGCTGCACCAGACGAGACTGGCAGACGACGAGACGGGCTAGCAAAGACTTACAGGCTCTGAAAAAGCCACCGTATCTGTAGCCCATCCTCATCCTACAGACAGCCAGAAGGTGCCCACCCCTGTGGGCAAGGTCAGCGCCACACCACCCACCCTGTCTCGACCCCATCCAGGTCCCACAGGCCGATCAAAGGTGCTCGCAGCCATGGACAAAGGGAGCTCCGCAAGAACCACCGTATCCGTACCCCATCCTCGCGCTACGCACAGCCAGAAGGTGCCCACCCCTGTGGGAAAGGACAGAGCCACACCACCCACCCTGTCTCGACCCCATCCAGGTCCCGCAGGCCGAGCAAAGGTGCTCGCAGCCATGGACAAAGGGAGCTCCGCAAGAACCACCGTATCCGTACCCCATCCTCGTCCTGCAGACAGCCAGGAGGTGGGCACGCTCGTGGGCAAAGGGAGAGCCGCACCACCCACCCCATCTCTGTAACATGTCACGGTCCCACAAGCAACTGGAGGGAACACGCAGCCACGGACATTCTCAGCTTGGGATCCTTTCACAGCAAGACAGGCGCAATTCCCACACTCCACGCAGAGACACCCTCAGCATTGCCAGCCACTCGTGGACGCACGCTTCCACGCTGGGCCACGTCTTCAGTGCCAAAGTCGTGAAAGAGCACCTCCCGAAAACTCAACAAGCGTCTTTCTTCCAGAAGAGCCCTCAGACCCACAACTCTCAGCAGCAAGTACCACCCAAAGCGTCAAAACAGGGCTGTGGCTACCACCTGCTGCTTTTCGTTCTCTTTTAACCTTTGCCCAGCTGCTGCTCTGTACACTCATCCTACAGCCTCCTCCTTTCCTTCCCCAGCACTACCAATTCTTCTCTTCTAGTGTATTGCATCGTTTATTGAACTGCGCCTTCTCACTGGACTGCTGGAAAAGCGGCATCACACGGATGCAGCACCAACTCCAGGCACCAGCCCAGCCTGCTGATGTCACGGCCACCACATCGCAGCCAGCAGACTGCTCCTGGTGCTCCACCTCACAAAGGCCTTGCTGACACCACTAGCCCCAGAAGAGGATAAAAAGGGCTGCGCCAAGCCAGGCTGCCAGACGAGGGGGCAGGTGAGCGAGATCTGAGAGGAGCAGGCACCCGGGGGAAGGCAAGGAGGCTGGGGCTCCCCACAGCAATGGCGGGTGACTTCTCTTTGGCTGCTTCTCCTGACAATTACAGCCAGACTCCTGCAAAGGGACGCAACAAGGCCACGGCTCCTGTCCTCGCCCACCTCGGCACCTGCACGGAGAGATCTCAACACGCTACGGGTCAGATGAGACACCCCTGGCCACTCCCCATCCCGGGCTTGCAGGGAGCTTCCCAAAGCCACAGGCAAAGGGAACGCCACAAAACTGGGCCCTGGGGGGCTGAGGGCTGGTCCCGAAACGGACATCCTGGCACCAGCCATGGCCATGTCCCAGCCAGCAGACTACGCCTGGTGGTCCAGGTCAGAAAGGGGTTGGACACACGGCTGGCTGCGGAACGGTAGAAAAGGGGCTGCACCAGACGAGACTGGCAGACGACGAGACGGGCTAGCAAAGACTTACAGGCTCTGAAAAAGCCACCGTATCTGTAGCCCATCCTCATCCTACAGACAGCCAGAAGGTGCCCACCCCTGTGGGCAAGGACAGCGCCACACCACCCACCCTGTCTCGACCCCATCCAGGTCCCGCAGGCCGAGCAAAGGTGCTCGCAGCCATGGACAAAGGGAGCTCCGCAAGAACCACCGTATCCGTACCCCATCCTTGTCCTGCAGACAGCCAGGAGGTGGGCACGCTCGTGGGCAAAGGGAGAGCCGCACCACCCACCCCATCTCTGTAACATGTCACGGTCCCACAAGCAACTGGAGGGAACACGCAGCCACGGACATTCTCAGCTTGGGATCCTTTCACAGCAAGGCAGGCACAATTCCCACACTCCACGCAGAGACACCCTCAGCATTGCCAGCCACTCGTGGACGCACGCTTCCACGCTGGGCCACGTCTTCAGTGCCAAAGGTGTGAAAGAGCACCTCCCGAAAACTCAGCAAGCGTCTTTCTTCCAGAAGAATCCTCAGACCCACAACTCTCAGCAGCAAGTACCACCCAAAGCGTCAAAACAGGGCTGTGGCTACCACCTGCTGCTTTTCGTTCTCTTTTAACCTTTGCCCAGCTGCTGCTCTGTACACTCATCCTACAGCCTCCTCCTTTCCTTCCCCAGCACTACCAATTCTTCTCTTCTAGTGTATTGCATCGTTTATTGAACTGCGCCTTCTCACTGGACTGCTGGAAAAGCGGCATCACACGGATGCAGCACCAACTCCAGGCACCAGCCCAGCCTGCTGATGTCACGGCCACCACATCGCAGCCAGCAGACTGCTCCTGGTGCTCCACCTCACAAAGGCCTTGCTGACACCACTAGCCCCAGAAGAGGATAAAAAGGGCTGCGCCAAGCCAGACTGCCAGACGAGGGGGCAGGTGAGCGAGATCTGAGAGGAGCAGGCACCCGGGGGAAGGCAAGGAGGCTGGGGCTCCCCACAGCAATGGCGGGTGACTTCTCTTTGGCTGCTTCTCCTGACAATTACAGCCAGACTCCTGCAAAGGGACGCAACAAGGCCACGGCTCCTGTCCTCGCCCACCTCGGCACCTGCACGGAGAGATCTCAACACGCTACGGGTCAGATGAGACACCCCTGGCCACTCCCCATCCCGGGCTTGCAGGGAGTTTCCCAAAGCCACAGGCAAAGGAAACGCCACAAAACTGGGCCCTGGGGGGCTGAGGGCTGGTCCCGAAACGGACATCCTGGCACCAGCCATGGCCATGTCCCAGCCAGCAGACTACGCCTGGTGGTCCAGGTCAGAAAGGGGTTGGACACACGGCTGGCTGCGGAACGGTAGAAAAGGGGCTGCACCAGACGAGACTGGCAGACGACGAGACGGGCTAGCAAAGACTTACAGGCTCTGAAAAAGCCACCGTATCTGTAGCCCATCCTCATCCTACAGACAGCCAGAAGGTGCCCACCCCTGTGGGCAAGGACAGCACCACACCACCCACCCTGTCTCGACCCCATCCAGGTCCCGCAGGCCGAGCAAAGGTGCTCGCAGCCATGGACAAAGGGAGCTCCGCAAGAACCACCGTATCCGTACCCCATCCTCGTCCTGCAGACAGCCAGGAGGTGGGCACGCTCGTGGGCAAAGGGAGAGCCGCACCACCCACCCCATCTCTGTAACATGTCACGGTCCCACAAGCAACTGGAGGGAACACGCAGCCACGGACATTCTCAGCTTGGGATCCTTTCACAGCAAGACAGGCGCAATTCCCACACTCCACGCAGAGACACCCTCAGCATTGCCAGCCACTCGTGGACGCACGCTTCCACGCTGGGCCACGTCTTCAGTGCCAAAGGTGTGAAAGAGCACCTCCCGAAAACTCAACAAGCGTCTTTCTTCCAGAAGAGCCCTCAGACCCACAACTCTCAGCAGCAAGTACCACCCAAAGCTTTAAAACAGGGCCGTGGCTACCACCTGCTGCTTTTCGTTCTCTTTTAACCTTTGCCCAGCTGCTGCTCTGTACACTCGTCCTACAGCCTCCTCCTTTCCTTCCCCAGCACTACCAATTCTTCTCTTCTAGTGTATTGCATCGTTTATTGAACTGCGCCTTCTCACTGGACTGCTGGAAAAGCGGCATCACACGGATGCAGCACCAACTCCAGGCACCAGCCCAGCCTGCTGATGTCACGGCCACCACATCGCAGCCAGCAGACTGCTCCTGGTGCTCCACCTCACAAAGGCCTTGCTGACGCCACTAGCCCCAGAAGAGGATAAAAAGGGCTGCGCCAAGCCAGGCTGCCAGACGAGGGGGCAGGTGAGCGAGATCTGAGAGGAGCAGGCACCCAGGGGAAGGCAAGGAGGCTGGGGCTCCCCACAGCAATGGCGGGTGACTTCTCTTTGGCTGCTTCTCCTGACAATTACAGCCAGACTCCTGCAAAGGGACGCAACAAGGCCACGGCTCCTGTCCTCGCCCACCTCGGCACCTGCACGGAGAGATCTCAACACGCTACGGGTCAGATGAGACACCCCTGGCCACTCCCCATCCCGGGCTTGCAGGGAGCTTCCCAAAGCCACAGGCAAAGGAAACGCCACAAAACTGGGCCCTGGGGGGCTGAGGGCTGGTCCCGAAACGGACATCCTGGCACCAGCCATGGCCATGTCCCAGCCAGCAGACTACGCCTGGTGGTCCAGGTCAGAAAGGGGTTGGACACACGGCTGGCTGCGGAACGGTAGAAAAGGGGCTGCACCAGACGAGACTGGCAGACGACGAGACGGGCTAGCAAAGACTTACAGGCTCTGAAAAAGCCACCGTATCTGTAGCCCATCCTCATCCTACAGACAGCCAGAAGGTGCCCACCCCTGTGGGCAAGGACAGCACCACACCACCCACCCTGTCTCGACCCCATCCAGGTCCCGCAGGCCGAGCAAAGGTGCTCGCAGCCATGGACAAAGGGAGCTCCGCAAGAACCACCGTATCCGTACCCCATCCTCGTCCTGCAGACAGCCAGGAGGTGGGCACGCTCGTGGGCAAAGGGAGAGCCGCACCACCCACCCCATCTCTGTAACATGTCACGGTCCCACAAGCAACTGGAGGGAACACGCAGCCACGGACATTCTCAGCTTGGGATCCTTTCACAGCAAGACAGGCGCAATTCCCACACTCCACGCAGAGACACCCTCAGCATTGCCAGCCACTCGTGGACGCACGCTTCCACGCTGGGCCACGTCTTCAGTGCCAAAGGTGTGAAAGAGCACCTCCCGAAAACTCAACAAGCGTCTTTCTTCCAGAAGAGCCCTCAGACCCACAACTCTCAGCAGCAAGTACCACCCAAAGCTTTAAAACAGGGCCGTGGCTACCACCTGCTGCTTTTCGGTCTCTTTTAACCTTTGCCCAGCTGCTGCTCTGTACACTCATCCTACAGCCTCCTCCTTTCCTTCCCCAGCACTACCAATTCTTCTCTTCTAGTGTATTGCATCGTTTATTGAACTGCGCCTTCTCACTGGACTGCTGGAAAAGCGGCATCACACGGATGCAGCACCAACTCCAGGCACCAGCCCAGCCTGCTGATGTCACGGCCACCACATCGCAGCCAGCAGACTGCTCCTGGTGCTCCACCTCACAAAGGCCTTGCTGACACCACTAGCCCCAGAAGAGGATAAAAAGGGCTGCGCCAAGCCAGACTGCCAGACGAGGGGGCAGGTGAGCGAGATCTGAGAGGAGCAGGCACCCAGGGGAAGGCAAGGAGGCTGGGGCTCCCCACAGCAATGGCGGGTGACTTCTCTTTGGCTGCTTCTCCTGACAATTACAGCCAGACTCCTGCAAAGGGACGCAACAAGGCCACGGCTCCTGTCCTCGCCCACCTCGGCACCTGCACGGAGAGATCTCAACACGCTACGGGTCAGATGAGACACCCCTGGCCACTCCCCATCCCGGGCTTGCAGGGAGTTTCCCAAAGCCACAGGCAAAGGAAACGCCACAAAACTGGGCCCTGGGGGGCTGAGGGCTGGTCCCGAAACGGACATCCTGGCACCAGCCATGGCCATGTCCCAGCCAGCAGACTACGCCTGGTGGTCCAGGTCAGAAAGGGGTTGGACACACGGCTGGCTGCGGAACGGTAGAAAAGGGGCTGCACCAGACGAGACTGGCAGACGACGAGACGGGCTAGCAAAGACTTACAGGCTCTGAAAAAGCCACCGTATCTGTAGCCCATCCTCATCCTACAGACAGCCAGAAGGTGCCCACCCCTGTGGGCAAGGACAGCGCCACACCACCCACCCTGTCTCGACCCCATCCAGGTCCCGCAGGCCGAGCAAAGGTGCTCGCAGCCATGGACAAAGGGAGCTCCGCAAGAACCACCGTATCCGTACCCCATCCTCGTCCTGCAGACAGCCAGGAGGTGGGCACGCTCGTGGGCAAAGGGAGAGCCGCACCACCCACCCCATCTCTGTAACATGTCACGGTCCCACAAGCAACTGGAGGGAACACGCAGCCATGGACATTCTCAGCTTGGGATCCTTTCACAGCAAGACAGGCGCAATTCCCACACTCCACGCAGAGACACCCTCAGCATTGCCAGCCACTCGTGGACGCACGCTTCCACGCTGGGCCACGTCTTCAGTGCCAAAGGTGTGAAAGAGCACCTCCCGAAAACTCAACAAGCGTCTTTCTTCCAGAAGAGCCCTCAGACCCACAACTCTCAGCAGCAAGTACCACCCAAAGCTTTAAAACAGGGCCGTGGCTACCACCTGCTGCTTTTCGTTCTCTTTTAACCTTTGCCCAGCTGCTGCTCTGTACACTCATCCTACAGCCTCCTCCTTTCCTTCCCCAGCACTACCAATTCTTCTCTTCTAGTGTATTGCATCGTTTATTGAACTGCGCCTTCTCACTGGACTGCTGGAAAAGCGGCATCACACGGATGCAGCACCAACTCCAGGCACCAGCCCAGCCTGCTGATGTCACGGCCACCACATCGCAGCCAGCAGACTGCTCCTGGTGCTCCACCTCACAAAGGCCTTGCTGACACCACTAGCCCCAGAAGAGGATAAAAAGGGCTGCGCCAAGCCAGGCTGCCAGACGAGGGGGCAGGTGAGCGAGATCTGAGAGGAGCAGGCACCCAGGGGAAGGCAAGGAGGCTGGGGCTCCCCACAGCAATGGCGGGTGACTTCTCTTTGGCTGCTTCTCCTGACAATTACAGCCAGACTCCTGCAAAGGGACGCAACAAGCCCACGGCTCCTGTCCTCGCCCACCTCGTCACCTGCACGGAGAGATCTCAACACGCTACAGGACAGATGAGACACCCCTGGCCACTCCCCATCCCGGGCTTGCAGGGAGTTTCCCAAAGCCACAGGCAAAGGAAACGCCACAAAACTGGGCCCTGGGGGGCTGAGGGCTGGTCCCGAAACGGACATCCTGGCACCAGCCATGGCCATGTCCCAGCCAGCAGACTACGCCTGGTGGTCCAGGTCAGAAAGGGGTTGGACACACGGCTGGCTGCGGAACGGTAGAAAAGGGGCTGCACCAGACGAGACTGGCAGACGACGAGACGGGCTAGCAAAGACTTACAGGCTCTGAAAAAGCCACCGTATCTGTAGCCCATCCTCATCCTACAGACAGCCAGAAGGTGCCCACCCCTGTGGGCAAGGACAGCGCCACACCACCCACCCTGTCTCGACCCCATCCAGGTCCCGCAGGCCGAGCAAAGGTGCTCGCAGCCATGGACAAAGGGAGCTCCGCAAGAACCACCGTATCCGTACCCCATCCTCGTCCTGCAGACAGCCAGGAGGTGGGCACGCTCGTGGGCAAAGGGAGAGCCGCACCACCCACCCCATCTCTGTAACATGTCACGGTCCCACAAGCAACTGGAGGGAACACGCAGCCATGGACATTCTCAGCTTGGGATCCTTTCACAGCAAGACAGGCGCAATTCCCACACTCCACGCAGAGACACCCTCAGCATTGCCAGCCACTCGTGGACGCACGCTTCCACGCTGGGCCACGTCTTCAGTGCCAAAGGTGTGAAAGAGCACCTCCCGAAAACTCAGCAAGCGTCTTTCTTCCAGAAGAATCCTCAGAGCCACAACTCTCAGCAGCAAGTACCACCCAAAGCGTCAAAACAGGGCTGTGGCTACCACCTGCTGCTTTTCGTTCTCTTTTAACCTTTGCCCAGCTGCTGCTCTGTACACTCATCCTACAGCCTCCTCCTTTCCTTCCCCAGCACTACCAATTCTTCTCTTCTAGTGTATTGCATCGTTTATTGAACTGCGCCTTCTCACTGGACTGCTGGAAAAGCGGCATCACACGGATGCAGCACCAACTCCAGGCACCAGCCCAGCCTGCTGATGTCACGGCCACCACATCGCAGCCAGCAGACTGCTCCTGGTGCTCCACCTCACAAAGGCCTTGCTGACGCCACTAGCCCCAGAAGAGGATAAAAAGGGCTGCGCCAAGCCAGGCTGCCAGACGAGGGGGCAGGTGAGCGAGATCTGAGAGGAGCAGGCACCCAGGGGAAGGCAAGGAGGCTGGGGCTCCCCACAGCAATGGCGGGTGACTTCTCTTTGGCTGCTTCTCCTGACAATTACAGCCAGACTCCTGCAAAGGGACGCAACAAGGCCACGGCTCCTGTCCTCGCCCACCTCGGCACCTGCACGGAGAGATCTCAACACGCTACGGGTCAGATGAGACACCCCTGGCCACTCCCCATCCCGGGCTTGCAGGGAGTTTCCCAAAGCCACAGGCAAAGGAAACGCCACAAAACTGGGCCCTGGGGGGCTGAGGGCTGGTCCCGAAACGGACATCCTGGCACCAGCCATGGCCATGTCCCAGCCAGCAGACTACGCCTGGTGGTCCAGGTCAGAAATGGGTTGGACACACGGCTGGCTGCGGAACGGTAGAAAAGGGGCTGCACCAGACGAGACTGGCAGATGACGAGACGGGCTAGCAAAGACTTACAGGCTCTGAAAAAGCCACCGTATCTGTAGCCCATCCTCATCCTACAGACAGCCAGAAGGTGCCCATCCCTGTGGGCAAGGACAGCGCCACACCACCCACCCTGTCTCGACCCCATCCAGGTCCCGCAGGCCGAGCAAAGGTGCTCGCAGCCATGGACAAAGGGAGCTCCGCAAGAACCACCGTATCCGTACCCCATCCTCGTCCTGCAGACAGCCAGGAGGTGGGCACGCTCGTGGGCAAAGGGAGAGCCGCACCACCCACCCCATCTCTGTAACATGTCACGGTCCCACAAGCAACTGGAGGGAACACGCAGCCACGGACATTCTCAGCTTGGGATCCTTTCACAGCAAGACAGGCGCAATTCCCACACTCCACGCAGAGACACCCTCAGCATTGCCAGCCACTCGTGGACGCACGCTTCCACGCTGGGCCACGTCTTCAGTGCCAAAGGTGTGAAAGAGCACCTCCCGAAAACTCAACAAGCGTCTTTCTTCCAGAAGAGCCCTCAGACCCACAACTCTCAGCAGCAAGTACCACCCAAAGCTTTAAAACAGGGCCGTGGCTACCACCTGCTGCTTTTCGTTCTCTTTTAACCTTTGCCCAGCTGCTGCTCTGTACACTCATCCTACAGCCTCCTCCTTTCCTTCCCCAGCACTACCAATTCTTCTCTTCTAGTGTATTGCATCGTTTATTGAACTGCGCCTTCTCACTGGACTGCTGGAAAAGCGGCATCACACGGATGCAGCACCAACTCCAGGCACCAGCCCAGCCTGCTGATGTCACGGCCACCACATCGCAGCCAGCAGACTGCTCCTGGTGCTCCACCTCACAAAGGCCTTGCTGACACCACTAGCCCCAGAAGAGGATAAAAAGGGCTGCGCCAAGCCAGGCTGCCAGACGAGGGGGCAGGTGAGCGAGATCTGAGAGGAGCAGGCACCCGGGGGAAGGCAAGGAGGCTGGGGCTCCCCACAGCAATGGCGGGTGACTTCTCTTTGGCTGCTTCTCCTGACAATTACAGCCAGACTCCTGCAAAGGGACGCAACAAGGCCACGGCTCCTGTCCTCGCCCACCTCGGCACTTGCACGGAGAGATCTCAACACGCTACGGGTCAGATGAGACACCCCTGGCCACTCCCCATCCCGGGCTTGCAGGGAGCTTCCCAAAGCCACAGGCAAAGGGAACGCCACAAAACTGTGCCCTGGGGGGCTGAGGGCTGGTCCCGAAACGGACATCCTGGCACCAGCCATGGCCATGTCCCAGCCAGCAGACTACGCCTGGTGGTCCAGGTCAGAAAGGGGTTGGACACACGGCTGGCTGCGGAACGGTAGAAAAGGGGCTGCACCAGACGAGACTGGCAGACGACGAGACGGGCTAGCAAAGACTTACAGGCTCTGAAAAAGCCACCGTATCTGTAGCCCATCCTCATCCTACAGACAGCCAGAAGGTGCCCACCCCTGTGGGCAAGGACAGCGCCACACCACCCACCCTGTCTCGACCCCATCCAGGTCCCGCAGGCCGATCAAAGGTGCTCGCAGCCATGGACAAAGGGAGCTCCGCAAGAACCACCGTATCCGTACCCCATCCTCGTTCCTGCAGACAGCCAGGAGGTGGGCACGCTCGTGGGCAAAGGGAGAGCTGCACCACCCACCCCATCTCTGTAACATGTCACGGTCCCACAAGCAACTGGAGGGAACACGCAGCCACGGACATTCTCAGCTTGGGATCCTTTCACAGCAAGACAGGCGCAATTCCCACACTCCACGCAGAGACACCCTCAGCATTGCCAGCCACTCGTGGACGCACGCTTCCACGCTGGGCCACGTCTTCAGTGCCAAAGGTGTGAAAGAGCACCTCCCGAAAACTCAACAAGTGTCTTTCTTCCAGAAGAGCCCTCAGACCCACAACTCTCAGCAGCAAGTACCACCCAAAGCGTCAAAACAGGGCCGTGGCTACCACCTGCTGCTTTTCGTTCTCTTTTAACCTTTGCCCAGCTGCTGCTCTGTACACTCATCCTACAGCCTCCTCCTTTCCTTCCCCAGCACTACCAATTCTCCTCTTCTAGTGTATTGCATCGTTTATTGAACTGCGCCTTCTCACTGGACTGCTGGAAAAGCGGCATCACACGGATGCAGCACCAGCTCCAGGCACCAGCCCAGCCTGCTGATGTCACGGCCACCACATCGCAGCCAGCAGACTGCTCCTGGTGCTCCACCTCACAAAGGCCTTGCTGACGCCACTAGCCCCAGAAGAGGATAAAAAGGGCTGCGCCAAGCCAGGCTGCCAGACGAGGGGGCAGGTGAGCGAGATCTGAGAGGAGCAGGCACCCAGGGGAAGGCAAGGAGGCTGGGGCTCCCCACAGCAATGGCGGGTGACTTCTCTTTGGCTGCTTCTCCTGACAATTACAGCCAGACTCCTGCAAAGGGACGCAACAAGGCCACGGCTCCTGTCCTTGCCCACCTCGGCACTTGCACGGAGAGATCTCAACACGCTACAGGACAGATGAGACACCCCTGGCCACTCCCCATCCCAGGCTTGCAGGGAGCTTCCCAAAGCCACAGGCAAAGGGAACACCACAAAACTGGGCCCTGGGGGGCTGAGGGCTGGTCCCGAAACGGACATCCTGGCACCAGCCATGGCCATGTCCCAGCCAGCAGACTACGCCTGGTGGTCCAGGTCAGAAAGGGGTTGGACACACGGCTGGCTGCGGAACGGTAGAAAAGGGGCTGCACCAGACGAGACTGGCAGACGACGAGACGGGCTAGCAAAGACTTACAGGCTCTGAAAAAGCCACCCTATCTGTAGCCCATCCTCATCCTACGGACAGCCAGAAGGTGCCCACCCCTGTGGGCAAGGTCAGCGCCACACCACCCACCCTGTCTCGACCCCATCCAGGTCCCGCAGGCCGATCAAAGGTGCTCGCAGCCATGGACAAAGGGAGCTCCGCAAGAACCACCGTATCCGTACCCCATCCTCGCGCTACGCACAGCCAGAAGGTGCCCACCCCTGTGGGCAAGGACAGCGCCACACCACCCACCCTGTCTCGACCCCATCCAGGTCCCGCAGGCCGAGCAAAGGTGCTCGCAGCCATGGACAAAGGGAGCTCCGCAAGAACCACCGTATCCGTACCCCATCCTCGTCCTGCAGACAGCCAGGAGGTGGGCACGCTCGTGGGCAAAGGGAGAGCCGCACCACCCACCCCATCTCTGTAACATGTCACGGTCCCACAAGCAACTGGAGGGAACACGCAGCCACGGACATTCTCAGCTTGGGATCCTTTCACAGCAAGACAGGCGCAATTCCCACACTCCACGCAGAGACACCCTCAGCATTGCCAGCCACTCGTGGACGCACGCTTCCACGCTGGGCCACGTCTTCAGTGCCAAAGGTGTGAAAGAGCACCTCCCGAAAACTCAACAAGCGTCTTTCTTCCAGAAGAGCCCTCAGACCCACAACTCTCAGCAGCAAGTACCACCCAAAGCTTTAAAACAGGGCCGTGGCTACCACCTGCTGCTTTTCGTTCTCTTTTAACCTTTGCCCAGCTGCTGCTCTGTACACTCATCCTACAGCCTCCTCCTTTCCTTCCCCAGCACTACCAATTCTCCTCTTCTAGTGTATTGCATCGTTTATTGAACTGCGCCTTCTCACTGGACTGCTGGAAAAGCGGCATCACACGGATGCAGCACCAGCTCCAGGCACCAGCCCAGCCTGCTGATGTCACGGCCACCACATCGCAGCCAGCAGACTGCTCCTGGTGCTCCACCTCACAAAGGCCTTGCTGACGCCACTAGCCCCAGAAGAGGATAAAAAGGGCTGCGCCAAGCCAGGCTGCCAGACGAGGGGGCAGGTGAGCGAGATCTGAGAGGAGCAGGCACCCAGGGGAAGGCAAGGAGGCTGGGGCTCCCCACAGCAATGGCGGGTGACTTCTCTTTGGCTGCTTCTCCTGACAATTACAGCCAGACTCCTGCAAAGGGACGCAACAAGGCCACGGCTCCTGTCCTCGCCCACCTCGGCACTTGCACGGAGAGATCTCAACACGCTACAGGACAGATGAGACACCCCTGGCCACTCCCCATCCCAGGCTTGCAGGGAGCTTCCCAAAGCCACAGGCAAAGGGAACACCACAAAACTGGGCCCTGGGGGGCTGAGGGCTGGTCCCGAAACGGACATCCTGGCACCAGCCATGGCCATGTCCCAGCCAGCAGACTACGCCTGGTGGTCCAGGTCAGAAAGGGGTTGGACACACGGCTGGCTGCGGAACGGTAGAAAAGGGGCTGCACCAGACGAGACTGGCAGACGACGAGACGGGCTAGCAAAGACTTACAGGCTCTGAAAAAGCCACCCTATCTGTAGCCCATCCTCATCCTACGGACAGCCAGAAGGTGCCCACCCCTGTGGGCAAGGTCAGCGCCACACCACCCACCCTGTCTCGACCCCATCCAGGTCCCGCAGGCCGATCAAAGGTGCTCGCAGCCATGGACAAAGGGAGCTCCGCAAGAACCACCGTATCCGTACCCCATCCTCGCGCTACGCACAGCCAGAAGGTGCCCACCCCTGTGGGCAAGGACAGCGCCACACCACCCACCCTGTCTCGACCCCATCCAGGTCCCGCAGGCCGAGCAAAGGTGCTCGCAGCCATGGACAAAGGGAGCTCCGCAAGAACCACCGTATCCGTACCCCATCCTCGTCCTGCAGACAGCCAGGAGGTGGGCACGCTCGTGGGCAAAGGGAGAGCCGCACCACCCACCCCATCTCTGTAACATGTCACGGTCCCACAAGCAACTGGAGGGAACACGCAGCCACGGACATTCTCAGCTTGGGATCCTTTCACAGCAAGACAGGCGCAATTCCCGCACTCCACGCAGAGACACCCTCAGCATTGCCAGCCACTCGTGGACGCACGCTTCCACGCTGGGCCACGTCTTCAGTGCCAAAGGTGTGAAAGAGCACCTCCCGAAAACTCAACAAGCGTCTTTCTTCCAGAAGAGCCCTCAGACCCACAACTCTCAGCAGCAAGTACCACCCAAAGCTTTAAAACAGGGCCGTGGCTACCACCTGCTGCTTTTCGTTCTCTTTTAACCTTTGCCCAGCTGCTGCTCTGTACACTCATCCTACAGCCTCCTCCTTTCCTTCCCCAGCACTACCAATTCTTCTCTTCTAGTGTATTGCATCGTTTATTGAACTGCGCCTTCTCACTGGACTGCTGGAAAAGCGGCATCACACGGATGCAGCACCAACTCCAGGCACCAGCCCAGCCTGCTGATGTCACGGCCACCACATCGCAGCCAGCAGACTGCTCCTGGTGCTCCACCTCACAAAGGCCTTGCTGACACCACTAGCCCCAGAAGAGGATAAAAAGGGCTGCGCCAAGCCAGGCTGCCAGACGAGGGGGCAGGTGAGCGAGATCTGAGAGGAGCAGGCACCCAGGGGAAGGCAAGGAGGCTGGGGCTCCCCACAGCAATGGCGGGTGACTTCTCTTTGGCTGCTTCTCCTGACAATTACAGCCAGACTCCTGCAAAGGGACGCAACAAGGCCACGGCTCCTGTCCTCGCCCACCTCGGCACTTGCACGGAGAGATCTCAACACGCTACGGGTCAGATATCTGAGACACCCCTGGCCACTCCCCATCCCGGGCTTGCAGGGAGCTTCCCAAAGCCACAGGCAAAGGGAACGCCACAAAACTGTGCCCTGGGGGGCTGAGAGCTGGTCCCAAAACGGACATCCTGGCACCAGCCATGGCCATGTCCCAGCCAGCAGACTACGCCTGGTGGTCCAGGTCAGAAAGGGGTTGGACACACGGCTGGCTGCGGAACGGTAGAAAAGGGGCTGCACCAGACGAGACTGGCAGACGACGAGACGGGCTAGCAAAGACTTACAGGCTCTGACAAAGCCACCGTATCTGCAGCCCATCCTCATCCTACGGACAGCCAGAAGGTGCCCACCCCTGTGGGCAAGGTCAGCGCCACACCACCCACCCTGTCTCGACCCCATCCAGGTCCCGCAGGCCGAGCAAAGGTGCTCGCAGCCATGGACAAAGGGAGCTCCGCAAGAACCACCGTATCCGTACCCCATCATCGCGCTACGCACAGCCAGAAGGTGCCCACCCCTGTGGGAAAGGACAGAGCCACACCACCCACCCTGTCTCGACCCCATCCAGGTCCCGCAGGCCGAGCAAAGGTGCTCGCAGCCATGGACAAAGGGAGCTCCGCAAGAACCACCGTATCCGTACCCCATCCTCGTCCTGCAGACAGCCAGGAGGTGGGCACGCTCGTGGGCAAAGGGAGAGCCGCACCACCCACCCCATCTCTGTAACATGTCACGGTCCCACAAGCAACTGGAGGGAACACGCAGCCACGGACATTCTCAGCTTGGGATCCTTTCACAGCAAGACAGGCGCAATTCCCGCACTCCACGCAGAGACACCCTCAGCATTGCCAGCCACTCGTGGACGCACGCTTCCACGCTGGGCCACGTCTTCAGTGCCAAAGGTGTGAAAGAGCACCTCCCGAAAACTCAGCAAGCGTCTTTCTTCCAGAAGAATCCTCAGAGCCACAACTCTCAGCAGCAAGTACCACCCAAAGCGTCAAAACAGGGCTGTGGGTACCACCTGCTGCTTTTCGTTCTCTTTTAACCTTTGCCCAGCTGCTGCTCTGTACACTCATCCTACAGCCTCCTCCTTTCCTTCCCCAGCACTACCAATTCTTCTCTTCTAGTGTATTGCATCGTTTATTGAACTGCGCCTTCTCACTGGACTGCTGGAAAAGCGGCATCACACGGATGCAGCACCAACTCCAGGCACCAGCCCAGCCTGCTGATGTCACGGCCACCACATCGCAGCCAGCAGACTGCTCCTGGTGCTCCACCTCACAAAGGCCTTGCTGACGCCACTAGCCCCAGAAGAGGATAAAAAGGGCTGCGCCAAGCCAGGCTGCCAGACGAGGGGGCAGGTGAGCGAGATCTGAGAGGAGCAGGCACCCAGGGGAAGGCAAGGAGGCTGGGGCTCCCCACAGCAATGGCGGGTGACTTCTCTTTGGCTGCTTCTCCTGACAATTACAGCCAGACTCCTGCAAAGGGACGCAACAAGGCCACGGCTCCTGTCCTCGCCCACCTCGGCACCTGCACGGAGAGATCTCAACACGCTACGGGTCAGATGAGACACCCCTGGCCACTCCCCATCCCGGGCTTGCAGGGAGTTTCCCAAAGCCACAGGCAAAGGAAACGCCACAAAACTGGGCCCTGGGGGGCTGAGGGCTGGTCCCGAAACGGACATCCTGGCACCAGCCATGGCCATGTCCCAGCCAGCAGACTACGCCTGGTGGTCCAGGTCAGAAATGGGTTGGACACACGGCTGGCTGCGGAACGGTAGAAAAGGGGCTGCACCAGACGAGACTGGCAGATGACGAGACGGGCTAGCAAAGACTTACAGGCTCTGAAAAAGCCACCGTATCTGTAGCCCATCCTCATCCTACAGACAGCCAGAAGGTGCCCATCCCTGTGGGCAAGGACAGCGCCACACCACCCACCCTGTCTCGACCCCATCCAGGTCCCGCAGGCCGAGCAAAGGTGCTCGCAGCCATGGACAAAGGGAGCTCCGCAAGAACCACCGTATCCGTACCCCATCCTCGTCCTGCAGACAGCCAGGAGGTGGGCACGCTCGTGGGCAAAGGGAGAGCCGCACCACCCACCCCATCTCTGTAACATGTCACGGTCCCACAAGCAACTGGAGGGAACACGCAGCCACGGACATTCTCAGCTTGGGATCCTTTCACAGCAAGACAGGCGCAATTCCCACACTCCACGCAGAGACACCCTCAGCATTGCCAGCCACTCGTGGACGCACGCTTCCACGCTGGGCCACGTCTTCAGTGCCAAAGGTGTGAAAGAGCACCTCCCGAAAACTCAACAAGCGTCTTTCTTCCAGAAGAGCCCTCAGACCCACAACTCTCAGCAGCAAGTACCACCCAAAGCTTTAAAACAGGGCCGTGGCTACCACCTGCTGCTTTTCGTTCTCTTTTAACCTTTGCCCAGCTGCTGCTCTGTACACTCATCCTACAGCCTCCTCCTTTCCTTCCCCAGCACTACCAATTCTTCTCTTCTAGTGTATTGCATCGTTTATTGAACTGCGCCTTCTCACTGGACTGCTGGAAAAGCGGCATCACACGGATGCAGCACCAACTCCAGGCACCAGCCCAGCCTGCTGATGTCACGGCCACCACATCGCAGCCAGCAGACTGCTCCTGGTGCTCCACCTCACAAAGGCCTTGCTGACACCACTAGCCCCAGAAGAGGATAAAAAGGGCTGCGCCAAGCCAGGCTGCCAGACGAGGGGGCAGGTGAGCGAGATCTGAGAGGAGCAGGCACCCGGGGGAAGGCAAGGAGGCTGGGGCTCCCCACAGCAATGGCGGGTGACTTCTCTTTGGCTGCTTCTCCTGACAATTACAGCCAGACTCCTGCAAAGGGACGCAACAAGGCCACGGCTCCTGTCCTCGCCCACCTCGGCACTTGCACGGAGAGATCTCAACACGCTACGGGTCAGATGAGACACCCCTGGCCACTCCCCATCCCGGGCTTGCAGGGAGCTTCCCAAAGCCACAGGCAAAGGGAACGCCACAAAACTGTGCCCTGGGGGGCTGAGGGCTGGTCCCGAAACGGACATCCTGGCACCAGCCATGGCCATGTCCCAGCCAGCAGACTACGCCTGGTGGTCCAGGTCAGAAAGGGGTTGGACACACGGCTGGCTGCGGAACGGTAGAAAAGGGGCTGCACCAGACGAGACTGGCAGACGACGAGACGGGCTAGCAAAGACTTACAGGCTCTGAAAAAGCCACCGTATCTGTAGCCCATCCTCATCCTACAGACAGCCAGAAGGTGCCCACCCCTGTGGGCAAGGACAGCGCCACACCACCCACCCTGTCTCGACCCCATCCAGGTCCCGCAGGCCGATCAAAGGTGCTCGCAGCCATGGACAAAGGGAGCTCCGCAAGAACCACCGTATCCGTACCCCATCCTCGTTCCTGCAGACAGCCAGGAGGTGGGCACGCTCGTGGGCAAAGGGAGAGCTGCACCACCCACCCCATCTCTGTAACATGTCACGGTCCCACAAGCAACTGGAGGGAACACGCAGCCACGGACATTCTCAGCTTGGGATCCTTTCACAGCAAGACAGGCGCAATTCCCACACTCCACGCAGAGACACCCTCAGCATTGCCAGCCACTCGTGGACGCACGCTTCCACGCTGGGCCACGTCTTCAGTGCCAAAGGTGTGAAAGAGCACCTCCCGAAAACTCAACAAGTGTCTTTCTTCCAGAAGAGCCCTCAGACCCACAACTCTCAGCAGCAAGTACCACCCAAAGCGTCAAAACAGGGCCGTGGCTACCACCTGCTGCTTTTCGTTCTCTTTTAACCTTTGCCCAGCTGCTGCTCTGTACACTCATCCTACAGCCTCCTCCTTTCCTTCCCCAGCACTACCAATTCTCCTCTTCTAGTGTATTGCATCGTTTATTGAACTGCGCCTTCTCACTGGACTGCTGGAAAAGCGGCATCACACGGATGCAGCACCAGCTCCAGGCACCAGCCCAGCCTGCTGATGTCACGGCCACCACATCGCAGCCAGCAGACTGCTCCTGGTGCTCCACCTCACAAAGGCCTTGCTGACGCCACTAGCCCCAGAAGAGGATAAAAAGGGCTGCGCCAAGCCAGGCTGCCAGACGAGGGGGCAGGTGAGCGAGATCTGAGAGGAGCAGGCACCCAGGGGAAGGCAAGGAGGCTGGGGCTCCCCACAGCAATGGCGGGTGACTTCTCTTTGGCTGCTTCTCCTGACAATTACAGCCAGACTCCTGCAAAGGGACGCAACAAGGCCACGGCTCCTGTCCTTGCCCACCTCGGCACTTGCACGGAGAGATCTCAACACGCTACAGGACAGATGAGACACCCCTGGCCACTCCCCATCCCAGGCTTGCAGGGAGCTTCCCAAAGCCACAGGCAAAGGGAACACCACAAAACTGGGCCCTGGGGGGCTGAGGGCTGGTCCCGAAACGGACATCCTGGCACCAGCCATGGCCATGTCCCAGCCAGCAGACTACGCCTGGTGGTCCAGGTCAGAAAGGGGTTGGACACACGGCTGGCTGCGGAACGGTAGAAAAGGGGCTGCACCAGACGAGACTGGCAGACGACGAGACGGGCTAGCAAAGACTTACAGGCTCTGAAAAAGCCACCCTATCTGTAGCCCATCCTCATCCTACGGACAGCCAGAAGGTGCCCACCCCTGTGGGCAAGGTCAGCGCCACACCACCCACCCTGTCTCGACCCCATCCAGGTCCCGCAGGCCGATCAAAGGTGCTCGCAGCCATGGACAAAGGGAGCTCCGCAAGAACCACCGTATCCGTACCCCATCCTCGCGCTACGCACAGCCAGAAGGTGCCCACCCCTGTGGGCAAGGACAGCGCCACACCACCCACCCTGTCTCGACCCCATCCAGGTCCCGCAGGCCGAGCAAAGGTGCTCGCAGCCATGGACAAAGGGAGCTCCGCAAGAACCACCGTATCCGTACCCCATCCTCGTCCTGCAGACAGCCAGGAGGTGGGCACGCTCGTGGGCAAAGGGAGAGCCGCACCACCCACCCCATCTCTGTAACATGTCACGGTCCCACAAGCAACTGGAGGGAACACGCAGCCACGGACATTCTCAGCTTGGGATCCTTTCACAGCAAGACAGGCGCAATTCCCACACTCCACGCAGAGACACCCTCAGCATTGCCAGCCACTCGTGGACGCACGCTTCCACGCTGGGCCACGTCTTCAGTGCCAAAGGTGTGAAAGAGCACCTCCCGAAAACTCAACAAGCGTCTTTCTTCCAGAAGAGCCCTCAGACCCACAACTCTCAGCAGCAAGTACCACCCAAAGCTTTAAAACAGGGCCGTGGCTACCACCTGCTGCTTTTCGTTCTCTTTTAACCTTTGCCCAGCTGCTGCTCTGTACACTCATCCTACAGCCTCCTCCTTTCCTTCCCCAGCACTACCAATTCTCCTCTTCTAGTGTATTGCATCGTTTATTGAACTGCGCCTTCTCACTGGACTGCTGGAAAAGCGGCATCACACGGATGCAGCACCAGCTCCAGGCACCAGCCCAGCCTGCTGATGTCACGGCCACCACATCGCAGCCAGCAGACTGCTCCTGGTGCTCCACCTCACAAAGGCCTTGCTGACGCCACTAGCCCCAGAAGAGGATAAAAAGGGCTGCGCCAAGCCAGGCTGCCAGACGAGGGGGCAGGTGAGCGAGATCTGAGAGGAGCAGGCACCCAGGGGAAGGCAAGGAGGCTGGGGCTCCCCACAGCAATGGCGGGTGACTTCTCTTTGGCTGCTTCTCCTGACAATTACAGCCAGACTCCTGCAAAGGGACGCAACAAGGCCACGGCTCCTGTCCTCGCCCACCTCGGCACTTGCACGGAGAGATCTCAACACGCTACAGGACAGATGAGACACCCCTGGCCACTCCCCATCCCAGGCTTGCAGGGAGCTTCCCAAAGCCACAGGCAAAGGGAACACCACAAAACTGGGCCCTGGGGGGCTGAGGGCTGGTCCCGAAACGGACATCCTGGCACCAGCCATGGCCATGTCCCAGCCAGCAGACTACGCCTGGTGGTCCAGGTCAGAAAGGGGTTGGACACACGGCTGGCTGCGGAACGGTAGAAAAGGGGCTGCACCAGACGAGACTGGCAGACGACGAGACGGGCTAGCAAAGACTTACAGGCTCTGAAAAAGCCACCCTATCTGTAGCCCATCCTCATCCTACGGACAGCCAGAAGGTGCCCACCCCTGTGGGCAAGGTCAGCGCCACACCACCCACCCTGTCTCGACCCCATCCAGGTCCCGCAGGCCGATCAAAGGTGCTCGCAGCCATGGACAAAGGGAGCTCCGCAAGAACCACCGTATCCGTACCCCATCCTCGCGCTACGCACAGCCAGAAGGTGCCCACCCCTGTGGGCAAGGACAGCGCCACACCACCCACCCTGTCTCGACCCCATCCAGGTCCCGCAGGCCGAGCAAAGGTGCTCGCAGCCATGGACAAAGGGAGCTCCGCAAGAACCACCGTATCCGTACCCCATCCTCGTCCTGCAGACAGCCAGGAGGTGGGCACGCTCGTGGGCAAAGGGAGAGCCGCACCACCCACCCCATCTCTGTAACATGTCACGGTCCCACAAGCAACTGGAGGGAACACGCAGCCACGGACATTCTCAGCTTGGGATCCTTTCACAGCAAGACAGGCGCAATTCCCGCACTCCACGCAGAGACACCCTCAGCATTGCCAGCCACTCGTGGACGCACGCTTCCACGCTGGGCCACGTCTTCAGTGCCAAAGGTGTGAAAGAGCACCTCCCGAAAACTCAACAAGCGTCTTTCTTCCAGAAGAGCCCTCAGACCCACAACTCTCAGCAGCAAGTACCACCCAAAGCTTTAAAACAGGGCCGTGGCTACCACCTGCTGCTTTTCGTTCTCTTTTAACCTTTGCCCAGCTGCTGCTCTGTACACTCATCCTACAGCCTCCTCCTTTCCTTCCCCAGCACTACCAATTCTTCTCTTCTAGTGTATTGCATCGTTTATTGAACTGCGCCTTCTCACTGGACTGCTGGAAAAGCGGCATCACACGGATGCAGCACCAACTCCAGGCACCAGCCCAGCCTGCTGATGTCACGGCCACCACATCGCAGCCAGCAGACTGCTCCTGGTGCTCCACCTCACAAAGGCCTTGCTGACACCACTAGCCCCAGAAGAGGATAAAAAGGGCTGCGCCAAGCCAGGCTGCCAGACGAGGGGGCAGGTGAGCGAGATCTGAGAGGAGCAGGCACCCAGGGGAAGGCAAGGAGGCTGGGGCTCCCCACAGCAATGGCGGGTGACTTCTCTTTGGCTGCTTCTCCTGACAATTACAGCCAGACTCCTGCAAAGGGACGCAACAAGGCCACGGCTCCTGTCCTCGCCCACCTCGGCACTTGCACGGAGAGATCTCAACACGCTACGGGTCAGATATCTGAGACACCCCTGGCCACTCCCCATCCCGGGCTTGCAGGGAGCTTCCCAAAGCCACAGGCAAAGGGAACGCCACAAAACTGTGCCCTGGGGGGCTGAGAGCTGGTCCCGAAACGGACATCCTGGCACCAGCCATGGCCATGTCCCAGCCAGCAGACTACGCCTGGTGGTCCAGGTCAGAAAGGGGTTGGACACACGGCTGGCTGCGGAACGGTAGAAAAGGGGCTGCACCAGACGAGACTGGCAGACGACGAGACGGGCTAGCAAAGACTTACAGGCTCTGACAAAGCCACCGTATCTGCAGCCCATCCTCATCCTACGGACAGCCAGAAGGTGCCCACCCCTGTGGGCAAGGTCAGCGCCACACCACCCACCCTGTCTCGACCCCATCCAGGTCCCGCAGGCCGAGCAAAGGTGCTCGCAGCCATGGACAAAGGGAGCTCCGCAGGAACCACCGTATCCGTACCCCATCATCGCGCTACGCACAGCCAGAAGGTGCCCACCCCTGTGGGAAAGGACAGAGCCACACCACCCACCCTGTCTCGACCCCATCCAGGTCCCGCAGGCCGAGCAAAGGTGCTCGCAGCCATGGACAAAGGGAGCTCCGCAGGAACCACCGTATCCGTACCCCATCCTCGTCCTGCAGACAGCCAGGAGGTGGGCACGCTCGTGGGCAAAGGGAGAGCCGCACCACCCACCCCATCTCTGTAACATGTCACGGTCCCACAAGCAACTGGAGGGAACACGCAGCCACGGACATTCTCAGCTTGGGATCCTTTCACAGCAAGACAGGCGCAATTCCCGCACTCCACGCAGAGACACCCTCAGCATTGCCAGCCACTCGTGGACGCACGCTTCCACGCTGGGCCACGTCTTCAGTGCCAAAGGTGTGAAAGAGCACCTCCCGAAAACTCAACAAGCGTCTTTCTTCCAGAAGAGCCCTCAGACCCACAACTCTCAGCAGCAAGTACCACCCAAAGCTTCAAAACAGGGCCGTGGCTACCACCTGCTGCTTTTCGGTCTCTTTTAACCTTTGCCCAGCTGCTGCTCTGTACACTCATCCTACAGCCTCCTCCTTTCCTTCCCCAGCACTACCAATTCTTCTCTTCTAGTGTATTGCATCGTTTATTGAACTGCGCCTTCTCACTGGACTGCTGGAAAAGCGGCATCACACGGATGCAGCACCAACTCCAGGCACCAGCCCAGCCTGCTGATGTCACGGCCACCACATCGCAGCCAGCAGACTGCTCCTGGTGCTCCACCTCACAAAGGCCTTGCTGACACCACTAGCCCCAGAAGAGGATAAAAAGGGCTGCGCCAAGCCAGGCTGCCAGACGAGGGGGCAGGTGAGCGAGATCTGAGAGGAGCAGGCACCCAGGGGAAGGCAAGGAGGCTGGGGCTCCCCACAGCAATGGCGGGTGACTTCTCTTTGGCTGCTTCTCCTGACAATTACAGCCAGACTCCTGCAAAGGGACGCAACAAGGCCACGGCTCCTGTCCTCGCCCACCTCGGCACTTGCACGGAGAGATCTCAACACGCTACGGGTCAGATGAGACACCCCTGGCCACTCCCCATCCCGGGCTTGCAGGGAGCTTCCCAAAGCCACAGGCAAAGGGAACGCCACAAAACTGTGCCCTGGGGGGCTGAGGGCTGGTCCCGAAACGGACATCCTGGCACCAGCCATGGCCATGTCCCAGCCAGCAGACTACGCCTGGTGGTCCAGGTCAGAAAGGGGTTGGACACACGGCTGGCTGCGGAACGGTAGAAAAGGGGCTGCACCAGACGAGACTGGCAGACGACGAGACGGGCTAGCAAAGACTTACAGGCTCTGAAAAAGCCACCGTATCTGTAGCCCATCCTCATCCTACAGACAGCCAGAAGGTGCCCACCCCTGTGGGCAAGGACAGCACCACACCACCCACCCTGTCTCGACCCCATCCAGGTCCCGCAGGCCGAGCAAAGGTGCTCGCAGCCATGGACAAAGGGAGCTCCGCAAGAACCACCGTATCCGTACCCCATCATCGCGCTACGCACAGCCAGAAGGTGCCCACCCCTGTGGGAAAGGACAGAGCGACACCACCCACCCTGTCTCGACCCCATCCAGGTCCCGCAGGCCGAGCAAAGGTGCTCGCAGCCATGGACAAAGGGAGCTCCGCAAGAACCACCGTATCCGTACCCCATCCTTGTCCTGCAGACAGCCAGGAGGTGGGCACGCTCGTGGGCAAAGGGAGAGCCGCACCACCCACCCCATCTCTGTAACATGTCACGGTCCCACAAGCAACTGGAGGGAACACGCAGCCACGGACATTCTCAGCTTTGGACCCTTTCACAGCAAGACAGGCGCAATTCCCACACTCCACGCAGAGACACCCTCAGCATTGCCAGCCACTCGTGGACGCACGCTTCCACGCTGGGCCACGTCTTCAGTGCCAAAGGTGTGAAAGAGCACCTCCCGAAAACTCAGCAAGCGTCTTTCTTCCAGAAGAGCCCTCAGACCCACAACTCTCAGCAGCAAGTACCACCCAAAGCTTCAAAACAGGGCCGTGGCTACCACCTGCTGCTTTTCGGTCTCTTTTAACCTTTGCCCAGCTGCTGCTCTGTACACTCATCCTACAGCCTCCTCCTTTCCTTCCCCAGCACTACCAATTCTTCTCTTCTAGTGTATTGCATCGTTTATTGAACTGCGCCTTCTCACTGGACTGCTGGAAAAGCGGCATCACGCGGATGCAGCACCAACTCCAGGCACCAGCCCAGCCTGCTGATGTCACGGCCACCACATTGCAGCCAGCAGACTGCTCCTGGTGCTCCACCTCACAAAGGCCTTGCTGACACCACTAGCCCCAGAAGAGGATAAAAAGGGCTGCGCCAAGCCAGACTGCCAGACGAGGGGGCAGGTGAGCGAGATCTGAGAGGAGCAGGCACCCAGGGGAAGGCAAGGAGGCTGGGGCTCCCCACAGCAATGGCGGGTGACTTCTCTTTGGCTGCTTCTCCTGACAATTACAGCCAGACTCCTGCAAAGGGACGCAACAAGGCCACGGCTCCTGTCCTTGCCCACCTTGGCACTTGCACGGAGAGATCTCAACACGCTACGGGTCAGATGAGACACCCCTGGCCACTCCCCATCCCGGGCTTGCAGGGAGCTTCCCAAAGCCACAGGCAAAGGGAACGCCACAAAACTGTGCCCTGGGGGGCTGAGGGCTGGTCCCGAAACGGACATCCTGGCACCAGCCATGGCCATGTCCCAGCCAGCAGACTACGCCTGGTGGTCCAGGTCAGAAAGGGGTTGGACACACGGCTGGCTGCGGAACAGTAGAAAAGGGGCTGCACCAGACGAGACTGGCAGACGACGAGACGGGCTAGCAAAGACTTACAGGCTCTGAAAAAGCCACCGTATCTGTAGCCCATCCTCATCCTACAGACAGCCAGAAGGTGCCCACCCCTGTGGGCAAGGACAGCGCCACACCACCCACCCTGTCTCGACCCCATCCAGGTCCCGCAGGCCGAGCAAAGGTGCTCGCAGCCATGGACAAAGGGAGCTCCGCAGGAACCACCGTATCCGTACCCCATCCTCGTCCTGCAGACAGCCAGGAGGTGGGCACGCTCGTGGGCAAAGGGAAAGCCGCACCACCCACCCCGTCTCTGTAACATGTCACGGTCCCACAAGCAACTGGAGGAAACACGCAGCCACGGACATTCTCAGCTTGGGATCCTTTCACAGCAAGACAGGCGCAATTCCCACACTCCACGCAGAGACACCCTCAGCATTGCCAGCCACTCGTGGACGCACGCTTCCACACTGGGCCATGTCTTCAGTGCCAAAGTCGTGAAAGAGCACCTTCCGAAAACTCAGCAAGCGTCTTTCTTCCAGAAGAGCCCTCAGACCCACAACTCTCAGCAGCAAGTACCACCCAAAGCTTTATAACAGGGCCGTGGCTACCACCTGCTGCTTTTCGTTCTCTTTTAACCTTTGCCCAGCTGCTGCTCTGTACACTCATCCTACAGCCTCCTCCTTTCCTTCCCCAGCACTACCAATTCTTCTCTTCTAGTGTATTGCATCGTTTATTGAACTGTGCCTTCTCACTGGACTGCTGGAAAAGCGGCATCACGCGGATGCAGCACCAACTCCAGGCACCAGCCCAGCCTGCTGATGTCACGGCCACCACATCGCAGCCAGCAGACTGCTCCTGGTGCTCCACCTCACAAAGGCCTTGCTGACACCACTAGCCCCAGAAGAGGATAAAAAGGGCTGCGCCAAGCCAGGCTGCCAGACGAGGGGGCAGGTGAGCGAGATCTGAGAGGAGCAGGCACCCAGGGGAAGGCAAGGAGGCTGGGGCTCCCCACAGCAATGGCGGGTGACTTCTCTTTGGCTGCTTCTCCTGACAATTACAGCCAGACTCCTGCAAAGGGACGCAACAAGGCCACGGCTCCTGTCCTTGCCCACCTCGGCACTTGCACGGAGAGATCTCAACACGCTACGGGTCAGATGAGACACCCCTGGCCACTCCCCATCCCGGGCTTGCAGGGAGCTTCCCAAAGCCACAGGCAAAGGGAACGCCACAAAACTGTGCCCTGGGGGGCTGAGGGCTGGTCCCGAAACGGACATCCTGGCACCAGCCATGGCCATGTCCCAGCCAGCAGACTACGCCTGGTGGTCCAGGTCAGAAAGGGGTTGGACACACGGCTGGCTGCGGAACGGTAGAAAAGGGGCTGCACCAGACGAGACTGGCAGATGACGAGACGGGCTAGCAAAGACTTACAGGCTCTGAAAAAGCCACCGTATCTGTAGCCCATCCTCATCCTACAGACAGCCAGAAGGTGCCCACCCCTGTGGGCAAGGACAGCGCCACACCACCCACCCTGTCTCGACCCCATCCAGGTCCCGCTGGCCGAGCAAAGCTGCTCGCAGCCATGGACAAAGGGAGCTCCGCAAGAACCACCGTATCCGTACCCCATCCTCGTCCTGCAGACAGCCAGGAGGTGGGCACGCTCGTGGGCAAAGGGAGAGCCGCACCACCCACCCCATCTCTGTAACATGTCACGGTCCCACAAGCAACTGGAGGGAACACGCAGCCATGGACATTCTCAGCTTGGGATCCTTTCACAGCAAGACAGGCGCAATTCCCACACTCCACGCAGAGACACCCTCAGCATTGCCAGCCACTCGTGGACGCACGCTTCCACGCTGGGCCACGTCTTCAGTGCCAAAGGTGTGAAAGAGCACCTCCCGAAAACTCAGCAAGCGTCTTTCTTCCAGAAGAGCCCTCAGACCCACAACTCTCAGCAGCAAGTACCACCCAAAGCTTTATAACAGGGCCGTGGCTACCACCTGCTGCTTTTCGTTCTCTTTTAACCTTTGCCCAGCTGCTGCTCTGTACACTCATCCTACAGCCTCCTCCTTTCCTTCCCCAGCACTACCAATTCTTCTCTTCTAGTGTATTGCATCGTTTATTGAACTGCGCCTTCTCACTGGACTGCTGGAAAAGCGGCATCACGCGGATGCAGCACCAACTCCAGGCACCAGCCCAGCCTGCTGATGTCACGGCCACCACATCGCAGCCAGCAGACTGCTCCTGGTGCTCCACCTCACAAAGGCCTTGCTGACACCACTAGCCCCAGAAGAGGATAAAAAGGGCTGCGCCAAGCCAGACTGCCAGACGAGGGGGCAGGTGAGCGAGATCTGAGAGGAGCAGGCACCCAGGGGAAGGCAAGGAGGCTGGGGCTCCCCACAGCAATGGCGGGTGACTTCTCTTTGGCTGCTTCTCCTGACAATTACAGCCAGACTCCTGCAAAGGGACGCAACAAGGCCACGGCTCCTGTCCTCGCCCACCTCGGCACTTGCACGGAGAGATCTCAACACGCTACAGGACAGATAAGACACCCCTGGCCAATCCCCATCCCGGGCTTGCAGGGAGCTTCCCAAAGCCACAGGCAAAGGGAACGCCACAAAACTGTGCCCTGGGGGGCTGAGGGCTGGTCCCGAAACGGACATCCTGGCACCAGCCATGGCCATGTCCCAGCCAGCAGACTACGCCTGGTGGTCCAGGTCAGAAAGGGGTTGGACACACGGCTGGCTGCGGAACGGTAGAAAAGGGGCTGCACCAGACGAGACTGGCAGACGACGAGACGGGCTAGCAAAGACTTACAGGCTCTGAAAAAGCCACCGTATCTGTAGCCCATCCTCATCCTACAGACAGCCAGAAGGTGCCCACCCCTGTGGGCAAGGACAGCGCCACACCACCCACCCTGTCTCGACCCCATCCAGGTCCCGCAGGCCGAGCAAAGGTGCTCGCAGCCATGGACAAAGGGAGCTCCGCAAGAACCACCGTATCCGTACCCCATCCTCGTTCCTGCAGACAGCCAGGAGGTGGGCACGCTCGTGGGCAAAGGGAGAGCTGCACCACCCACCCCATCTCTGTAACATGTCACGGTCCCACAAGCAACTGGAGGGAACACGCAGCCACGGACATTCTCAGCTTGGGATCCTTTCACAGCAAGACAGGCGCAATTCCCACACTCCACGCAGAGACACCCTCAGCATTGCCAGCCACTCGTGGACGCACGCTTCCACGCTGGGCCACGTCTTCAGTGCCAAAGGTGTGAAAGAGCACCTCCCGAAAACTCAACAAGTGTCTTTCTTCCAGAAGAGCCCTCAGACCCACAACTCTCAGCAGCAAGTACCACCCAAAGCGTCAAAACAGGGCCGTGGCTACCACCTGCTGCTTTTCGTTCTCTTTTAACCTTTGCCCAGCTGCTGCTCTGTACACTCATCCTACAGCCTCCTCCTTTCCTTCCCCAGCACTACCAATTCTCCTCTTCTAGTGTATTGCATCGTTTATTGAACTGCGCCTTCTCACTGGACTGCTGGAAAAGCGGCATCACACGGATGCAGCACCAGCTCCAGGCACCAGCCCAGCCTGCTGATGTCACGGCCACCACATCGCAGCCAGCAGACTGCTCCTGGTGCTCCACCTCACAAAGGCCTTGCTGACGCCACTAGCCCCAGAAGAGGATAAAAAGGGCTGCGCCAAGCCAGGCTGCCAGACGAGGGGGCAGGTGAGCGAGATCTGAGAGGAGCAGGCACCCAGGGGAAGGCAAGGAGGCTGGGGCTCCCCACAGCAATGGCGGGTGACTTCTCTTTGGCTGCTTCTCCTGACAATTACAGCCAGACTCCTGCAAAGGGACGCAACAAGGCCACGGCTCCTGTCCTCGCCCACCTCGGCACTTGCACGGAGAGATCTCAACACGCTACAGGACAGATGAGACACCCCTGGCCACTCCCCATCCCAGGCTTGCAGGGAGCTTCCCAAAGCCACAGGCAAAGGGAACACCACAAAACTGGGCCCTGGGGGGCTGAGGGCTGGTCCCGAAACGGACATCCTGGCACCAGCCATGGCCATGTCCCAGCCAGCAGACTACGCCTGGTGGTCCAGGTCAGAAAGGGGTTGGACACACGGCTGGCTGCGGAACGGTAGAAAAGGGGCTGCACCAGACGAGACTGGCAGACGACGAGACGGGCTAGCAAAGACTTACAGGCTCTGAAAAAGCCACCCTATCTGTAGCCCATCCTCATCCTACGGACAGCCAGAAGGTGCCCACCCCTGTGGGCAAGGTCAGCGCCACACCACCCACCCTGTCTCGACCCCATCCAGGTCCCGCAGGCCGAGCAAAGGTGCTCGCAGCCATGGACAAAGGGAGCTCCGCAAGAACCACCGTATCCGTACCCCATCCTCGCGCTACGCACAGCCAGAAGGTGCCCACCCCTGTGGGCAAGGACAGCGCCACACCACCCACCCTGTCTCGACCCCATCCAGGTCCCGCAGGCCGAGCAAAGGTGCTCGCAGCCATGGACAAAGGGAGCTCCGCAAGAACCACCGTATCCGTACCCCATCCTTGTCCTGCAGACAGCCAGGAGGTGGGCACGCTCGTGGGCAAAGGGAGAGCCGCACCACCCACCCCATCTCTGTAACATGTCACGGTCCCACAAGCAACTGGAGGGAACACGCAGCCACGGACATTCTCAGCTTGGGATCCTTTCACAGCAAGACAGGCGCAATTCCCACACTCCACGCAGAGACACCCTCAGCATTGCCAGCCACTCGTGGACGCACGCTTCCACGCTGGGCCACGTCTTCAGTGCCAAAGGTGTGAAAGAGCACCTCCCGAAAACTCAACAAGCGTCTTTCTTCCAGAAGAGCCCTCAGACCCACAACTCTCAGCAGCAAGTACCACCCAAAGCTTTAAAACAGGGCCGTGGCTACCACCTGCTGCTTTTCGTTCTCTTTTAACCTTTGCCCAGCTGCTGCTCTGTACACTCATCCTACAGCCTCCTCCTTTCCTTCCCCAGCACTACCAATTCTTCTCTTCTAGTGTATTGCATCGTTTATTGAACTGCGCCTTCTCACTGGACTGCTGGAAAAGCGGCATCACACGGATGCAGCACCAACTCCAGGCACCAGCCCAGCCTGCTGATGTCACGGCCACCACATCGCAGCCAGCAGACTGCTCCTGGTGCTCCACCTCACAAAGGCCTTGCTGACACCACTAGCCCCAGAAGAGGATAAAAAGGGCTGCGCCAAGCCAGGCTGCCAGACGAGGGGGCAGGTGAGCGAGATCTGAGAGGAGCAGGCACCCAGGGGAAGGCAAGGAGGCTGGGGCTCCCCACAGCAATGGCGGGTGACTTCTCTTTGGCTGCTTCTCCTGACAATTACAGCCAGACTCCTGCAAAGGGACGCAACAAGGCCACGGCTCCTGTCCTCGCCCACCTCGGCACTTGCACGGAGAGATCTCAACACGCTACGGGTCAGATATCTGAGACACCCCTGGCCACTCCCCATCCCGGGCTTGCAGGGAGCTTCCCAAAGCCACAGGCAAAGGGAACGCCACAAAACTGTGCCCTGGGGGGCTGAGAGCTGGTCCCGAAACGGACATCCTGGCACCAGCCATGGCCATGTCCCAGCCAGCAGACTACGCCTGGTGGTCCAGGTCAGAAAGGGGTTGGACACACGGCTGGCTGCGGAACGGTAGAAAAGGGGCTGCACCAGACGAGACTGGCAGACGACGAGACGGGCTAGCAAAGACTTACAGGCTCTGACAAAGCCACCGTATCTGCAGCCCATCCTCATCCTACGGACAGCCAGAAGGTGCCCACCCCTGTGGGCAAGGTCAGCGCCACACCACCCACCCTGTCTCGACCCCATCCAGGTCCCGCAGGCCGAGCAAAGGTGCTCGCAGCCATGGACAAAGGGAGCTCCGCAAGAACCACCGTATCCGTACCCCATCATCGCGCTACGCACAGCCAGAAGGTGCCCACCCCTGTGGGAAAGGACAGAGCCACACCACCCACCCTGTCTCGACCCCATCCAGGTCCCGCAGGCCGAGCAAAGGTGCTCGCAGCCATGGACAAAGGGAGCTCCGCAAGAACCACCGTATCCGTACCCCATCCTCGTCCTGCAGACAGCCAGGAGGTGGGCACGCTCGTGGGCAAAGGGAGAGCCGCACCACCCACCCCATCTCTGTAACATGTCACGGTCCCACAAGCAACTGGAGGGAACACGCAGCCACGGACATTCTCAGCTTGGGATCCTTTCACAGCAAGACAGGCGCAATTCCCGCACTCCACGCAGAGACACCCTCAGCATTGCCAGCCACTCGTGGACGCACGCTTCCACGCTGGGCCACGTCTTCAGTGCCAAAGGTGTGAAAGAGCACCTCCCGAAAACTCAGCAAGCGTCTTTCTTCCAGAAGAGCCCTCAGACCCACAACTCTCAGCAGCAAGTACCACCCAAAGTGTCAAAACAGGGCCGTGGCTACCACCTGCTGCTTTTCGGTCTCTTTTAACCTTTGCCCAGCTGCTGCTCTGTACACTCATCCTACAGCCTCCTCCTTTCCTTCCCCAGCACTACCAATTCTTCTCTTCTAGTGTATTGCATCGTTTATTGAACTGCGCCTTCTCACTGGACTGCTGGAAAAGCGGCATCACACGGATGCAGCACCAACTCCAGGCACCAGCCCAGCCTGCTGATGTCACGGCCACCACATCGCAGCCAGCAGACTGCTCCTGGTGCTCCACCTCACAAAGGCCTTGCTGACACCACTAGCCCCAGAAGAGGATAAAAAGGGCTGCGCCAAGCCAGGCTGCCAGACGAGGGGGCAGGTGAGCGAGATCTGAGAGGAGCAGGCACCCAGGGGAAGGCAAGGAGGCTGGGGCTCCCCACAGCAATGGCGGGTGACTTCTCTTTGGCTGCTTCTCCTGACAATTACAGCCAGACTCCTGCAAAGGGACGCAACAAGGCCACGGCTCCTGTCCTCGCCCACCTCGGCACTTGCACGGAGAGATCTCAACACGCTACGGGTCAGATATCTGAGACACCCCTGGCCACTCCCCATCCCGGGCTTGCAGGGAGCTTCCCAAAGCCACAGGCAAAGGGAACGCCACAAAACTGTGCCCTGGGGGGCTGAGAGCTGGTCCCGAAACGGACATCCTGGCACCAGCCATGGCCATGTCCCAGCCAGCAGACTACGCCTGGTGGTCCAGGTCAGAAAGGGGTTGGACACACGGCTGGCTGCGGAACGGTAGAAAAGGGGCTGCACCAGACGAGACTGGCAGACGACGAGACGGGCTAGCAAAGACTTACAGGCTCTGACAAAGCCACCGTATCTGCAGCCCATCCTCATCCTACAGACAGCCAGAAGGTGCCCACCCCTGTGGGCAAGGTCAGCGCCACACCACCCACCCTGTCTCGACCCCATCCAGGTCCCGCAGGCCGAGCAAAGGTGCTCGCAGCCATGGACAAAGGGAGCTCCGCAAGAACCACCGTATCCGTACCCCATCATCGCGCTACGCACAGCCAGAAGGTGCCCACCCCTGTGGGAAAGGACAGAGCCACACCACCCACCCTGTCTCGACCCCATCCAGGTCCCGCAGGCCGAGCAAAGGTGCTCGCAGCCATGGACAAAGGGAGCTCCGCAAGAACCACCGTATCCGTACCCCATCCTCGTCCTGCAGACAGCCAGGAGGTGGGCACGCTCGTGGGCAAAGGGAGAGCCGCACCACCCACCCCATCTCTGTAACATGTCACGGTCCCACAAGCAACTGGAGGGAACACGCAGCCACGGACATTCTCAGCTTGGGATCCTTTCACAGCAAGACAGGCGCAATTCCCGCACTCCACGCAGAGACACCCTCAGCATTGCCAGCCACTCGTGGACGCACGCTTCCACGCTGGGCCACGTCTTCAGTGCCAAAGGTGTGAAAGAGCACCTCCCGAAAACTCAACAAGCGTCTTTCTTCCAGAAGAGCCCTCAGACCCACAACTCTCAGCAGCAAGTACCACCCAAAGCTTCAAAACAGGGCCGTGGCTACCACCTGCTGCTTTTCGGTCTCTTTTAACCTTTGCCCAGCTGCTGCTCTGTACACTCATCCTACAGCCTCCTCCTTTCCTTCCCCAGCACTACCAATTCTTCTCTTCTAGTGTATTGCATCGTTTATTGAACTGCGCCTTCTCACTGGACTGCTGGAAAAGCGGCATCACACGGATGCAGCACCAACTCCAGGCACCAGCCCAGCCTGCTGATGTCACGGCCACCACATCGCAGCCAGCAGACTGCTCCTGGTGCTCCACCTCACAAAGGCCTTGCTGACACCACTAGCCCCAGAAGAGGATAAAAAGGGCTGCGCCAAGCCAGGCTGCCAGACGAGGGGGCAGGTGAGCGAGATCTGAGAGGAGCAGGCACCCAGGGGAAGGCAAGGAGGCTGGGGCTCCCCACAGCAATGGCGGGTGACTTCTCTTTGGCTGCTTCTCCTGACAATTACAGCCAGACTCCTGCAAAGGGACGCAACAAGGCCACGGCTCCTGTCCTTGCCCACCTTGGCACTTGCACGGAGAGATCTCAACACGCTACGGGTCAGATGAGACACCCCTGGCCACTCCCCATCCCGGGCTTGCAGGGAGCTTCCCAAAGCCACAGGCAAAGGGAACGCCACAAAACTGTGCCCTGGGGGGCTGAGGGCTGGTCCCGAAACGGACATCCTGGCACCAGCCATGGCCATGTCCCAGCCCGGAGACTACGCCTGGTGGTCCAGGTCAGAAAGGGGTTGGACACACGGCTGGCTGCGGAACAGTAGAAAAGGGGCTGCACCAGACGAGACTGGCAGACGACGAGACGGGCTAGCAAAGACTTACAGGCTCTGAAAAAGCCACCGTATCTGTAGCCCATCCTCATCCTACAGACAGCCAGAAGGTGCCCACCCCTGTGGGCAAGGACAGCGCCACACCACCCACCCTGTCTCGACCCCATCCAGGTCCCGCAGGCCGAGCAAAGGTGCTCGCAGCCATGGACAAAGGGAGCTCCGCAGGAACCACCGTATCCGTACCCCATCCTCGTCCTGCAGACAGCCAGGAGGTGGGCACGCTCGTGGGCAAAGGGAAAGCCGCACCACCCACCCCGTCTCTGTAACATGTCACGGTCCCACAAGCAACTGGAGGAAACACGCAGCCACGGACATTCTCAGCTTGGGATCCTTTCACAGCAAGACAGGCGCAATTCCCACACTCCACGCAGAGACACCCTCAGCATTGCCAGCCACTCGTGGACGCACGCTTCCACACTGGGCCATGTCTTCAGTGCCAAAGTCGTGAAAGAGCACCTTCCGAAAACTCAGCAAGCGTCTTTCTTCCAGAAGAGCCCTCAGACCCACAACTCTCAGCAGCAAGTACCACCCAAAGCTTTATAACAGGGCCGTGGCTACCACCTGCTGCTTTTCGTTCTCTTTTAACCTTTGCCCAGCTGCTGCTCTGTACACTCATCCTACAGCCTCCTCCTTTCCTTCCCCAGCACTACCAATTCTTCTCTTCTAGTGTATTGCATCGTTTATTGAACTGTGCCTTCTCACTGGACTGCTGGAAAAGCGGCATCACGCGGATGCAGCACCAACTCCAGGCACCAGCCCAGCCTGCTGATGTCACGGCCACCACATCGCAGCCAGCAGACTGCTCCTGGTGCTCCACCTCACAAAGGCCTTGCTGACACCACTAGCCCCAGAAGAGGATAAAAAGGGCTGCGCCAAGCCAGGCTGCCAGACGAGGGGGCAGGTGAGCGAGATCTGAGAGGAGCAGGCACCCAGGGGAAGGCAAGGAGGCTGGGGCTCCCCACAGCAATGGCGGGTGACTTCTCTTTGGCTGCTTCTCCTGACAATTACAGCCAGACTCCTGCAAAGGGACGCAACAAGGCCACGGCTCCTGTCCTTGCCCACCTCGGCACTTGCACGGAGAGATCTCAACACGCTACGGGTCAGATGAGACACCCCTGGCCACTCCCCATCCCGGGCTTGCAGGGAGCTTCCCAAAGCCACAGGCAAAGGGAACGCCACAAAACTGTGCCCTGGGGGGCTGAGGGCTGGTCCCGAAACGGACATCCTGGCACCAGCCATGGCCATGTCCCAGCCAGCAGACTACGCCTGGTGGTCCAGGTCAGAAAGGGGTTGGACACACGGCTGGCTGCGGAACGGTAGAAAAGGGGCTGCACCAGACGAGACTGGCAGATGACGAGACGGGCTAGCAAAGACTTACAGGCTCTGAAAAAGCCACCGTATCTGTAGCCCATCCTCATCCTACAGACAGCCAGAAGGTGCCCACCCCTGTGGGCAAGGACAGCGCCACACCACCCACCCTGTCTCGACCCCATCCAGGTCCCGCTGGCCGAGCAAAGCTGCTCGCAGCCATGGACAAAGGGAGCTCCGCAAGAACCACCGTATCCGTACCCCATCCTCGTCCTGCAGACAGCCAGGAGGTGGGCACGCTCGTGGGCAAAGGGAGAGCCGCACCACCCACCCCATCTCTGTAACATGTCACGGTCCCACAAGCAACTGGAGGGAACACGCAGCCACGGACATTCTCAGCTTGGGATCCTTTCACAGCAAGACAGGCGCAATTCCCACACTCCTCGCAGAGACACCCTCAGCATTGCCAGCCACTCGTGGACGCACGCTTCCACACTGGGCCACGTCTTCAGTGCCAAAGGTGTGAAAGAGCACCTCCCGAAAACTCAACAAGCGTCTTTCTTCCAGAAGAGCCCTCAGACCCACAACTCTCAGCAGCAAGTACCACCCAAAGCGTCAAAACAGGGCCGTGGCTACCACCTGCTGCTTTTCGTTCTCTTTTAACCTTTGCCCAGCTGCTGCTCTGTACGCTCATATTACACCCTCCTCCTTTCCTTCCCCAGCACTACCAATTCTTCTCTTCTAGTGTATTGCATCGTTTATTGAACTGCGCCTTCTCACTGGACTGCTGGAAAAGCGGCATCACGCGGATGCAGCACCAACTCCAGGCACCAGCCCAGCCTGCTGATGTCACGGCCACCACATCGCAGCCAGCAGACTGCTCCTGGTGCTCCACCTCACAAAGGCCTTGCTGACACCACTAGCCCCAGAAGAGGATAAAAAGGGCTGCGCCAAGCCAGACTGCCAGACGAGGGGGCAGGTGAGCGAGATCTGAGAGGAGCAGGCACCCAGGGGAAGGCAAGGAGGCTGGGGCTCCCCACAGCAATGGCGGGTGACTTCTCTTTGGCTGCTTCTCCTGACAATTACAGCCAGACTCCTGCAAAGGGACGCAACAAGGCCACGGCTCCTGTCCTTGCCCACCTCGGCACTTGCACGGAGAGATCTCAACACGCTACGGGTCAGATGAGACACCCCTGGCCACTCCCCATCCCGGGCTTGCAGGGAGCTTCCCAAAGCCACAGGCAAAGGGAACGCCACAAAACTGTGCCCTGGGGGGCTGAGGGCTGGTCCCGAAACGGACATCCTGGCACCAGCCATGGCCATGTCCCAGCCAGCAGACTACGCCTGGTGGTCCAGGTCAGAAAGGGGTTGGACACACGGCTGGCTGCGGAACGGTAGAAAAGGGGCTGCACCAGACGAGACTGGCAGACGACGACACGGGCTAGCAAAGACTTACAGGCTCTGAAAAAGCCACCGTATCTGTAGCCCATCCTCATCCTACAGACAGCCAGAAGGTGCCCACCCCTGTGGGCAAGGACAGCGCCACACCACCCACCCTGTCTCGACCCCATCCAGGTCCCGCAGGCCGAGCAAAGGTGCTCGCAGCCATGGACAAAGGGAGCTCCGCAAGAACCACCGTATCCGTACCCCATCCTCGTCCTGCAGACAGCCAGGAGGTGGGCACGCTCGTGGGCAAAGGGAGAGCCGCACCACCCACCCCATCTCTGTAACATGTCACGGTCCCACAAGCAACTGGAGGGAACACGCAGCCATGGACATTCTCAGCTTGGGATCCTTTCACAGCAAGACAGGCGCAATTCCCACACTCCTCGCAGAGACACCCTCAGCATTGCCAGCCACTCGTGGACGCACGCTTCCACACTGGGCCACGTCTTCAGTGCCAAAGGTGTGAAAGAGCACCTCCCGAAAACTCGACAAGTGTCTTTCTTCCAGAAGAGCCCTCAGACCCACAACTCTCAGCAGCAAGTACCACCCAAAGCTTTATAACAGGGCCGTGGCTACCACCTGCTGCTTTTCGTTCTCTTTTAACCTTTGCCCAGCTGCTGCTCTGTACACTCATCCTACAGCCTCCTCCTTTCCTTCCCCAGCACTACCAATTCTTCTCTTCTAGTGTATTGCATCGTTTATTGAACTGCGCCTTCTCACTGGACTGCTGGAAAAGCGGCATCACGCGGATGCAGCACCAACTCCAGGCACCAGCCCAGCCTGCTGATGTCACGGCCACCACATCGCAGCCAGCAGACTGCTCCTGGTGCTCCACCTCACAAAGGCCTTGCTGACACCACTAGCCCCAGAAGAGGATAAAAAGGGCTGCGCCAAGCCAGACTGCCAGACGAGGGGGCAGGTGAGCGAGATCTGAGAGGAGCAGGCACCCAGGGGAAGGCAAGGAGGCTGGGGCTCCCCACAGCAATGGCGGGTGACTTCTCTTTGGCTGCTTCTCCTGACAATTACAGCCAGACTCCTGCAAAGGGACGCAGCAAGGCCACGGCTCCTGTCCTCGCCCACCTCGGCACTTGCACGGAGAGATCTCAACACGCTACGGGTCAGATGAGACACCCCTGGCCACTCCCCATCCCGGGCTTGCAGGGAGCTTCCCAAAGCCACAGGCAAAGGGAACGCCACAAAACTGTGCCCTGGGGGGCTGAGGGCTGGTCCCGAAACGGACATCCTGGCACCAGCCATGGCCATGTCCCAGCCAGCAGACTACGCCTGGTGGTCCAGGTCAGAAAGGGGTTGGACACACGGCTGGCTGCGGAACGGTAGAAAAGGGGCTGCACCAGACGAGACTGGCAGACGACGACACGGGCTAGCAAAGACTTACAGGCTCTGAAAAAGCCACCGTATCTGTAGCCCATCCTCATCCTACGGACAGCCAGAAGGTGCCCACCCCTGTGGGCAAGGACAGCGCCACACCACCCACCCTGTCTCGACCCCATGCAGGTCCCGCAGGCCGAGCAAAGGTGCTCGCAGCCATGGACAAAGGGAGCTCCGCAAGAACCACCGTATCCGTACCCCATCCTCGTCCTGCAGACAGCCAGGAGGTGGGCACGCTCGTGGGCAAAGGGAGAGCCGCACCACCCACCCCATCTCTGTAACATGTCACGGTCCCACAAGCAACTGGAGGGAACACGCAGCCATGGACATTCTCAGCTTGGGATCCTTTCACAGCAAGACAGGCGCAATTCCCACACTCCACGCAGAGACACCCTCAGCATTGCCAGCCACTCGTGGACGCACGCTTCCACACTGGGCCACGTCTTCAGTGCCAAAGGTGTGAAAGAGCACCTCCCGAAAACTCAGCAAGCGTCTTTCTTCCAGAAGAGCCCTCAGACCCACAACTCTCAGCAGCAAGTACCACCCAAAGCTTTATAACAGGGCCGTGGCTACCACCTGCTGCTTTTCGTTCTCTTTTAACCTTTGCCCAGCTGCTGCTCTGTACACTCATCCTACAGCCTCCTCCTTTCCTTCCCCAGCACTACCAATTCTTCTCTTCTAGTGTATTGCATCGTTTATTGAACTGCGCCTTCTCACTGGACTGCTGGAAAAGCGGCATCACGCGGATGCAGCACCAACTCCAGGCACCAGCCCAGCCTGCTGATGTCACGGCCACCACATCGCAGCCAGCAGACTGCTCCTGGTGCTCCACCTCACAAAGGCCTTGCTGACACCACTAGCCCCAGAAGAGGATAAAAAGGGCTGCGCCAAGCCAGACTGCCAGACGAGGGGGCAGGTGAGCGAGATCTGAGAGGAGCAGGCACCCAGGGGAAGGCAAGGAGGCTGGGGCTCCCCACAGCAATGGCGGGTGACTTCTCTTTGGCTGCTTCTCCTGACAATTACAGCCAGACTCCTGCAAAGGGACGCAACAAGGCCACGGCTCCTGTCCTCGCCCACCTCGGCACTTGCACGGAGAGATCTCAACACGCTACAGGACAGATAAGACACCCCTGGCCACTCCCCATCCCGGGCTTGCAGGGAGCTTCCCAAAGCCACAGGCAAAGGGAACGCCACAAAACTGTGCCCTGGGGGGCTGAGGGCTGGTCACGAAACGGACATCCTGGCACCAGCCATGGCCATGTCCCAGCCAGCAGACTACGCCTGGTGGTCCAGGTCAGAAAGGGGTTGGACACACGGCTGGCTGCGGAACGGTAGAAAAGGGGCTGCACCAGACGAGACTGGCAGACGACGAGACGGGCTAGCAAAGACTTACAGGCTCTGAAAAAGCCACCGTATCTGTAGCCCATCCTCATCCTACAGACAGCCAGAAGGTGCCCACCCCTGTGGGCAAGGACAGCGCCACACCACCCACCCTGTCTCGACCCCATCCAGGTCCCGCAGGCCGAGCAAAGGTGCTCGCAGCCATGGACAAAGGGAGCTCCGCAAGAACCACCATATCCGTACCCCATCCTCGTCCTGCAGACAGCCAGGAGGTGGGCACGCTCGTGGGCAAAGGGAGAGCCGCACCACCCACCCCATCTCTGTAACATGTCACGGTCCCACAAGCAACTGGAGGGAACACGCAGCCACGGACATTCTCAGCTTGGGATCCTTTCACAGCGAGACAGGCACAATTCCCACACTCCATGCAGAGACACCCTCAGCATTGCCAGCCACTCGTGGACGCACGCTTCCACACTGGGCCATGTCTTCAGTGCCAAAGTCGTGAAGGAGCACCTTCCGAAAACTCAGCAAGCGTCTTTCTTCCAGAAGAGCCCTCAGACCCACAACTCTCAGCAGCAAGTACCACCCAAAGCGTCAAAACAGGGCCGTGGCTACCACCTGCTGCTTTTCGTTCTCTTTTAACCTTTGCCCAGCTGCTGCTCTGTACACTCATCCTACAGCCTCCTCCTTTCCTTCCCCAGCACTACCAATTCTTCTCTTCTAGTGTATTGCATCGTTTATTGAACTGCGCCTTCTCACTGGACTGCTGGAAAAGCGGCATCACGCGGATGCAGCACCAACTCCAGGCACCAGCCCAGCCTGCTGATGTCACGGCCACCACATCGCAGCCAGCAGACTGCTCCTGGTGCTCCACCTCACAAAGGCCTTGCTGACACCACTAGCCCCAGAAGAGGATAAAAAGGGCTGCGCCAAGCCAGGCTGCCAGACGAGGGGGCAGGTGAGCGAGATCTGAGAGGAGCAGGCACCCAGGGGAAGGCAAGGAGGCTGGGGCTCCCCACAGCAATGGCGGGTGACTTCTCTTTGGCTGCTTCTCCTGACAATTACAGCCAGACTCCTGCAAAGGGACGCAGCAAGGCCACGGCTCCTGTCCTCGCCCACCTCGGCACTTGCACGGAGAGATCTCAACACGCTACGGGTCAGATGAGACACCCCTGGCCACTCCCCATCCCGGGCTTGCAGGGAGCTTCCCAAAGCCACAGGCAAAGGGAACGCCACAAAACTGTGCCCTGGGGGGCTGAGGGCTGGTCCCGAAACGGACATCCTGGCACCAGCCATGGCCATGTCCCAGCCAGCAGACTACGCCTGGTGGTCCAGGTCAGAAAGGGGTTGGACACACGGCTGGCTGCGGAACGGTAGAAAAGGGGCTGCACCAGACGAGACTGGCAGACGACGACACGGGCTAGCAAAGACTTACAGGCTCTGAAAAAACCACCGTATCTGTAGCCCATCCTCATCCTACGGACAGCCAGAAGGTGCCCACCCCTGTGGGCAAGGACAGCGCCACACCACCCACCCTGTCTCGACCCCATGCAGGTCCCGCAGGCCGAGCAAAGGTGCTCGCAGCCATGGACAAAGGGAGCTCCGCAAGAACCACCGTATCCGTACCCCATCCTCGTGCTACGCACAGCCAGAAGGTGCCCACCCCTGTGGGAAAGGACAGAGCCACACCACCCACCCTGTCTCGACCCCATCCAGGTCCCGCAGGCCGAGCAAAGGTGCTCGCAGCCATGGACAAAGGGAGCTCCGCAAGAACCACCGTATCCGTACCCCATCCTCGTCCTGCAGACAGCCAGGAGGTGGGCACGCTCGTGGGCAAAGGGAGAGCCGCACCACCCACCCCATCTCTGTAACATGTCACAGTCCCACAAGCAACTGGAGGGAACACGCAGCCACGGACATTCTCCGCTTTGGACCCTTTCACAGCAAGACAGGCGCAATTCCCACACTCCACGCAGAGACACCCTCAGCATTGCCAGCCACTCGTGGACGCACGCTTCCACGCTGGGCCACGTCTTCAGTGCCAAAGGTGTGAAAGAGCACCTCCCGAAAACTCAGCAAGCGTCTTTCTTCCAGAAGAGCCCTCAGACCCACAACTCTCAGCAGCAAGTACCACCCAAAGCGTCAAAACAGGGCCGTGGCTACCACCTGCTGCTTTTCGGTCTCTTTTAACCTTTGCCCAGCTGCTGCTCTGTACACTCATCCTACAGCCTCCTCCTTTCCTTCCCCAGCACTACCAATTCTTCTCTTCTAGTGTATTGCATCGTTTATTGAACTGCGCCTTCTCACTGGACTGCTGGAAAAGCGGCATCACACGGATGCAGCACCAACTCCAGGCACCAGCCCAGCCTGCTGATGTCACGGCCACCACATCGCAGCCAGCAGACTGCTCCTGGTGCTCCACCTCACAAAGGCCTTGCTGACACCACTAGCCCCAGAAGAGGATAAAAAGGGCTGCGCCAAGCCAGGCTGCCAGACGAGGGGGCAGGTGAGCGAGATCTGAGAGGAGCAGGCACCCAGGGGAAGGCAAGGAGGCTGGGGCTCCCCACAGCAATGGCGGGTGACTTCTCTTTGGCTGCTTCTCCTGACAACTACAGCCAGACTCCTGCAAAGGGACGCAGCAAGGCCACGGCTCCTGTCCTTGCCCACCTCGGCACTTGTACGGAGAGATCTCAACACGCTGCAGGACAGATAAGACACCCCTGGCCACTCCCCATCCCGGGCTTGCAGGGAGCTTCCCAAAGCCACAGGCAAAGGGAACGCCACAAAACTGTGCCCTGGGGGGCTGAGGGCTGGTCCCGAAACGGACATCCTGGCACCAGCCATGGCCATGTCCCAGCCAGCAGACTACGCCTGGTGGTCCAGGTCAGAAAGGGGTTGGACACACGGCTGGCTGCGGAACGGTAGAAAAGGGGCTGCACCAGACGAGACTGGCAGACGACGAGACGGGCTAGCAAAGACTTACAGGCTCTGAAAAAGCCACCGTATCTGTAGCCCATCCTCATCCTACAGACAGCCAGAAGGTGCCCACCCCTGTGGGCAAGGACAGCGCCACACCACCCACCCTGTCTCGACCCCATCCAGGTCCCGCAGGCCGAGCAAAGGTGCTTGCAGCCATGGACAAAGGGAGCTCCGCAAGAACCACCGTATCCGTACCCCATCCTCGCGCTACGCATAGCCAGAAGGTGCCCACGCCTGTGGGAAAGGACAGAGCCACACCACCCACCCTGTCTCGACCCCATCCAGGTCCCGCAGGCCGAGCAAAGGTGCTCGCAGCCATGGACAAAGGGAGCTCCGCAAGAACCACCGTATCCGTACCCCATCCTCGTCCTGCAGACAGCCAGGAGGTGGGCACGCTCGTGGGCAAAGGGAGAGCCGCACCACCCACCCCATCTCTGTAACATGTCACGGTCCCACAAGCAACTGGAGGGAACACGCAGCCACGGACATTCTCAGCTTGGGATCCTTTCACAGCAAGACAGGCGCAATTCCCACACTCCACGCAGAGACACCCTCAGCATTGCCAGCCACTCGTGGACGCACGCTTCCACGCTGGGCCACGTCTTCAGTGCCAAAGGTGTGAAAGAGCACCTCCCGAAAACTCAGCAAGCGTCTTTCTTCCAGAAGAGCCCTCAGACCCACAACTCTCAGCAGCAAGTACCACCCAAAGCTTTAAAACAGGGCCGTGGCTACCACCTGCTGCTTTTCGTTCTCTTTTAACCTTTGCCCAGCTGCTGCTCTGTACACTCATCCTACAGCCTCCTCCTTTCCTTCCCCAGCACTACCAATTCTTCTCTTCTAGTGTATTGCATCGTTTATTGAACTGCGCCTTCTCACTGGACTGCTGGAAAAGCGGCATCACACGGATGCAGCACCAACTCCAGGCACCAGCCCAGCCTGCTGATGTCACGGCCACCACATCGCAGCCAGCAGACTGCTCCTGGTGCTCCACCTCACAAAGGCCTTGCTGACACCACTAGCCCCAGAAGAGGATAAAAAGGGCTGCGCCAAGCCAGACTGCCAGACGAGGGGGCAGGTGAGCGAGATCTGAGAGGAGCAGGCACCCAGGGGAAGGCAAGGAGGCTGGGGCTCCCCACAGCAATGGCGGGTGACTTCTCTTTGGCTGCTTCTCCTGACAATTACAGCCAGACTCCTACAAAGGGACGCAACAAGGCCACGGCTCCTGTCCTCGCCCACCTCGGCACTTGCACGGAAAGATCTCAACACGCTACGGGTCAGATGAGACACCCCTGGCCACTCCCCATCCCGGGCTTGCAGGGAGCTTCCCAAAGCCACAGGCAAAGGGAACGCCACAAAACTGTGCCCTGGGGGGCTGAGGGCTGGTCCCGAAACGGACATCCTGGCACCAGCCATGGCCATGTCCCAGCCAGCAGACTACGCCTGGTGGTCCAGGTCAGAAAGGGGTTGGACACACGGCTGGCTGCGGAACGGTAGAAAAGGGGCTGCACCAGACGAGACTGGCAGACGACGAGACGGGCTAGCAAAGACTTACAGGCTCTGAAAAAGCCACCGTATCTGTAGCCCATCCTCATCCTACAGACAGCCAGAAGGTGCCCACCCCTGTGGGCAAGGACAGCGCCACACCACCCACCCTGTCTCGACCCCATCCAGGTCCCGCAGGCCGAGCAAAGGTGCTCGCAGCCATGGACAAAGGGAGCTCCGCAAGAACCACCGTATCCGTACCCCATCCTCGCGCTACGCATAGCCAGAAGGTGCCCACCCCTGTGGGAAAGGACAGAGCCACACCACCCACCCTGTCTCGACCCCATCCAGGTCCCGCAGGCCGAGCAAAGGTGCTCGCAGCCATGGACAAAGGGAGCTCCGCAAGAACCACCGTATCCGTACCCCATCCTTGTCCTGCAGACAGCCAGGAGGTGGGCACGCTCGTGGGCAAAGGGAGAGCCGCACCACCCACCCCATCTCTGTAACATGTCACGGTCCCACAAGCAACTGGAGGGAACACGCAGCCATGGACATTCTCAGCTTGGGATCCTTTCACAGCAAGACAGGCGCAATTCCCACACTCCACACAGAGACACCCTCAGCATTGCCAGCCACTCGTGGACGCACGCTTCCACACTGGGCCATGTCTTCAGTGCCAAAGGTGTGAAAGAGCACCTTCCGAAAACTCAGCAAGCGTCTTTCTTCCAGAAGAATCCTCAGACCCACAACTCTCAGCAGCAAGTACCACCCAAAGCGTCAAAACAGGGCCGTGGCTACCACCTGCTGCTTTTCGTTCTCTTTTAACCTTTGCCCAGCTGCTGCTCTGTACACTCATCCTACAGCCTCCTCCTTTCCTTCCCCAGCACTACCAATTCTTCTCTTCTAGTGTATTGCATCGTTTATTGAACTGCGCCTTCTCACTGGACTGCTGGAAAAGCGGCATCACACGGATGCAGCACCAACTCCAGGCACCAGCCCAGCCTGCTGATGTCACGGCCACCACATCGCAGCCAGCAGACTGCTCCTGGTGCTCCACCTCACAAAGGCCTTGCTGACACCACTAGCCCCAGAAGAGGATAAAAAGGGCTGCGCCAAGCCAGGCTGCCAGACGAGGGGGCAGGTGAGCGAGATCTGAGAGGAGCAGGCACCCAGGGGAAGGCAAGGAGGCTGGGGCTCCCCACAGCAATGGCGGGTGACTTCTCTTTGGCTGCTTCTCCTGACAATTACAGCCAGACTCCTGCAAAGGGACGCAGCAAGGCCACGGCTCCTGTCCTCGCCCACCTCGGCACCTGCACGGAGAGATCTCAACACGCTACGGGTCAGATGAGACACCCCTGGCCACTCCCCATCCCGGGCTTGCAGGGAGCTTCCCAAAGCCACAGGCAAAGGGAACGCCACAAAACTGTGCCCTGGGGGGCTGAGGGCTGGTCCCGAAACGGACATCCTGGCACCAGCCATGGCCATGTCCCAGCCAGCAGACTACGCCTGGTGGTCCAGGTCAGAAAGGGGTTGGACACACGGCTGGCTGCGGAACGGTAGAAAAGGGGCTGCACCAGACGAGACTGGCAGACGACGAGACGGGCTAGCAAAGACTTACAGGCTCTGAAAAAGCCACCGTATCTGTAGCCCATCCTCATCCTACAGACAGCCAGAAGGTGCCCACCCCTGTGGGCAAGGACAGCGCCACACCACCCACCCTGTCTCGACCCCATCCAGGTCCCGCAGGCCGAGCAAAGGTGCTCGCAGCCATGGACAAAGGGAGCTCCGCAAGAACCACCGTATCCGTACCCCATCCTCGCGCTACGCATAGCCAGAAGGTGCCCACCCCTGTGGGAAAGGACAGAGCCACACCACCCACCCTGTCTCGACCCCATCCAGGTCCCGCAGGCCGAGCAAAGGTGCTCGCAGCCATGGACAAAGGGAGCTCCGCAAGAACCACCGTATCCGTACCCCATCCTTGTCCTGCAGACAGCCAGGAGGTGGGCACGCTCGTGGGCAAAGGGAGAGCCGCACCACCCACCCCATCTCTGTAACATGTCACGGTCCCACAAGCAACTGGAGGGAACACGCAGCCATGGACATTCTCAGCTTGGGATCCTTTCACAGCGAGACAGGCGCAATTCCCACACTCCACGCAGAGACACCCTCAGCATTGCCAGCCACTCGTGGACGCACGCTTCCACACTGGGCCATGTCTTCAGTGCCAAAGTCGTGAAGGAGCACCTTCCGAAAACTCAGCAAGCGTCTTCCAGAAGAATCCTCAGACCCACAACTCTCAGCAGCAAGTACCACCCAAAGCGTCAAAACAGGGCCGTGGCTACCACCTGCTGCTTTTCGTTCTCTTTTAACCTTTGCCCAGCTGCTGCTCTGTACACTCATCCTACAGCCTCCTCCTTTCCTTCCCCAGCACTACCAATTCTTCTCTTCTAGTGTATTGCATCGTTTATTGAACTGCGCCTTCTCACTGGACTGCTGGAAAAGCGGCATCACGCGGATGCAGCACCAACTCCAGGCACCAGCCCAGCCTGCTGATGTCACGGCCACCACATCGCAGCCAGCAGACTGCTCCTGGTGCTCCACCTCACAAAGGCCTTGCTGACACCACTAGCCCCAGAAGAGGATAAAAAGGGCTGCGCCAAGCCAGACTGCCAGACGAGGGGGCAGGTGAGCGAGATCTGAGAGGAGCAGGCACCCAGGGGAAGGCAAGGAGGCTGGGGCTCCCCACAGCAATGGCGGGTGACTTCTCTTTGGCTGCTTCTCCTGACAATTACAGCCAGACTCCTGCAAAGGGACGCAGCAAGGCCACGGCTCCTGTCCTCGCCCACCTCGGCACCTGCACGGAGAGATCTCAACACGCTACAGGACAGATAAGACACCCCTGGCCACTCCCCATCCCGGGCTTGCAGGGAGCTTCCCAAAGCCACAGGCAAAGGGAACGCCACAAAACTGTGCCCTGGGGGGCTGAGGGCTGGTCCCGAAACGGACATCCTGGCACCAGCCATGGCCATGTCCCAGCCAGGAGACTACGCCTGGTGGTCCAGGTCAGAAAGGGGTTGGACACACGGCTGGCTGCGGAACAGTAGAAAAGGGGCTGCACCAGACGAGACTGGCAGACGACGAGACGGGCTAGCAAAGACTTACAGGCTCTGAAAAAGCCACCGTATCTGTAGCCCATCCTCATCCTACAGACAGCCAGAAGGTGCCCACCCCTGTGGGCAAGGACAGCGCCACACCACCCACCCTGTCTCGACCCCATCCAGGTCCCGCAGGCCGAGCAAAGGTGCTCGCAGCCATGGACAAAGGGAGCTCCGCAAGAACCACCGTATCCGTACCCCATCCTCGCGCTACGCACAGCCAGAAGGTGCCCACCCCTGGGGGCAAGGACAGAGCCACACCACCCACCCTGTCTCGACCCCATCCAGGTCCCGCAGGCCGAGCAAAGGTGCTCGCAGCCATGGACAAAGGGAGCTCCGCAGGAACCACCGTATCCGTACCCCATCCTCGTCCTGCAGACAGCCAGGAGGTGGGCACGCTCGTGGGCAAAGGGAAAGCCGCACCACCCACCCCATCTCTGTAACATGTCACGGTCCCACAAGCAACTGGAGGAAACACGCAGCCACGGACATTCTCAGCTTGGGATCCTTTCACAGCAAGACAGGCGCAATTCCCACACTCCACACAGAGACACCCTCAGCATTGCCAGCCACTCGTGGACGCACGCTTCCACACTGGGCCATGTCTTCAGTGCCAAAGGTGTGAAAGAGCACCTTCCGAAAACTCAGCAAGCGTCTTTCTTCCAGAAGAATCCTCAGACCCACAACTCTCAGCAGCAAGTACCACCCAAAGCGTCAAAACAGGGCCGTGGCTACCACCTGCTGCTTTTCGTTCTCTTTTAACCTTTGCCCAGCTGCTGCTCTGTACACTCATCCTACAGCCTCCTCCTTTCCTTCCCCAGCACTACCAATTCTTCTCTTCTAGTGTATTGCATCGTTTATTGAACTGCGCCTTCTCACTGGACTGCTGGAAAAGCGGCATCACACGGATGCAGCACCAACTCCAGGCACCAGCCCAGCCTGCTGATGTCACGGCCACCACATCGCAGCCAGCAGACTGCTCCTGGTGCTCCACCTCACAAAGGCCTTGCTGACACCACTAGCCCCAGAAGAGGATAAAAAGGGCTGCGCCAAGCCAGGCTGCCAGACGAGGGGGCAGGTGAGCGAGATCTGAGAGGAGCAGGCACCCAGGGGAAGGCAAGGAGGCTGGGGCTCCCCACAGCAATGGCGGGTGACTTCTCTTTGGCTGCTTCTCCTGACAATTACAGCCAGACTCCTGCAAAGGGACGCAGCAAGGCCACGGCTCCTGTCCTCGCCCACCTCGGCACCTGCACGGAGAGATCTCAACACGCTACGGGTCAGATGAGACACCCCTGGCCACTCCCCATCCCGGGCTTGCAGGGAGCTTCCCAAAGCCACAGGCAAAGGGAACGCCACAAAACTGTGCCCTGGGGGGCTGAGGGCTGGTCCCGAAACGGACATCCTGGCACCAGCCATGGCCATGTCCCAGCCAGCAGACTACGCCTGGTGGTCCAGGTCAGAAAGGGGTTGGACACACGGCTGGCTGCGGAACGGTAGAAAAGGGGCTGCACCAGACGAGACTGGCAGACGACGAGACGGGCTAGCAAAGACTTACAGGCTCTGAAAAAGCCACCGTATCTGTAGCCCATCCTCATCCTACAGACAGCCAGAAGGTGCCCACCCCTGTGGGCAAGGACAGCGCCACACCACCCACCCTGTCTCGACCCCATCCAGGTCCCGCAGGCCGAGCAAAGGTGCTCGCAGCCATGGACAAAGGGAGCTCCGCAAGAACCACCGTATCCGTACCCCATCCTCGCGCTACGCATAGCCAGAAGGTGCCCACCCCTGTGGGAAAGGACAGAGCCACACCACCCACCCTGTCTCGACCCCATCCAGGTCCCGCAGGCCGAGCAAAGGTGCTCGCAGCCATGGACAAAGGGAGCTCCGCAAGAACCACCGTATCCGTACCCCATCCTTGTCCTGCAGACAGCCAGGAGGTGGGCACGCTCGTGGGCAAAGGGAGAGCCGCACCACCCACCCCATCTCTGTAACATGTCACGGTCCCACAAGCAACTGGAGGGAACACGCAGCCATGGACATTCTCAGCTTGGGATCCTTTCACAGCGAGACAGGCGCAATTCCCACACTCCACGCAGAGACACCCTCAGCATTGCCAGCCACTCGTGGACGCACGCTTCCACACTGGGCCATGTCTTCAGTGCCAAAGTCGTGAAGGAGCACCTTCCGAAAACTCAGCAAGCATCTTCCAGAAGAATCCTCAGACCCACAACTCTCAGCAGCAAGTACCACCCAAAGCGTCAAAACAGGGCCGTGGCTACCACCTGCTGCTTTTCGTTCTCTTTTAACCTTTGCCCAGCTGCTGCTCTGTACACTCATCCTACAGCCTCCTCCTTTCCTTCCCCAGCACTACCAATTCTTCTCTTCTAGTGTATTGCATCGTTTATTGAACTGCGCCTTCTCACTGGACTGCTGGAAAAGTGGCATCACGCGGATGCAGCACCAACTCCAGGCACCAGCCCAGCCTGCTGATGTCACGGCCACCACATCGCAGCCAGCAGACTGCTCCTGGTGCTCCACCTCACAAAGGCCTTGCTGACACCACTAGCCCCAGAAGAGGATAAAAAGGGCTGCGCCAAGCCAGACTGCCAGACGAGGGGGCAGGTGAGCGAGATCTGAGAGGAGCAGGCACCCAGGGGAAGGCAAGGAGGCTGGGGCTCCCCACAGCAATGGCGGGTGACTTCTCTTTGGCTGCTTCTCCTGACAATTACAGCCAGACTCCTGCAAAGGGACGCAACAAGGCCACGGCTCCTGTCCTCGCCCACCTCGGCATTTGCACGGAGAGATCTCAACACGCTACAGGACAGATAAGACACCCCTGGCCACTCCCCATCCCGGGCTTGCAGGGAGCTTCCCAAAGCCACAGGCAAAGGGAACGCCACAAAACTGTGCCCTGGGGGGCTGAGGGCTGGTCCCGAAACGGACATCCTGGCACCAGCCATGGCCATGTCCCAGCCAGGAGACTACGCCTGGTGGTCCAGGTCAGAAAGGGGTTGGACACACGGCTGGCTGCGGAACAGTAGAAAAGGGGCTGCACCAGACGAGACTGGCAGACGACGAGACAGGCTAGCAAAGACTTACAGGCTCTGAAAAAGCCACCGTATCTGTAGCCCATCCTCATCCTACAGACAGCCAGAAGGTGCCCACCCCTGTGGGCAAGGACAGCGCCACACCACCCACCCTGTCTCGACCCCATCCAGGTCCCGCAGGCCGAGCAAAGGTGCTCGCAGCCATGGACAAAGGGAGCTCCGCAAGAACCACCGTATCCGTACCCCATCCTCGCGCTACGCACAGCCAGAAGGTGCCCACCCCTGGGGGCAAGGACAGAGCCACACCACCCACCCTGTCTCGACCCCATCCAGGTCCCGCAGGCCGAGCAAAGGTGCTCGCAGCCATGGACAAAGGGAGCTCCGCAGGAACCACCGTATCCGTACCCCATCCTCGTCCTGCAGACAGCCAGGAGGTGGGCACGCTCGTGGGCAAAGGGACAGCCGCACCACCCACCCCATCTCTGTAACATGTCACGGTCCCACAAGCAACTGGAGGAAACACGCAGCCACGGACATTCTCAGCTTGGGATCCTTTCACAGCAAGACAGGCGCAATTCCCACACTCCACGCAGAGACACCCTCAGCATTGCCAGCCACTCGTGGACGCACGCTTCCACACTGGGCCATGTCTTCAGTGCCAAAGTCGTGAAAGAGCACCTTCCGAAAACTCAGCAAGCGTCTTTCTTCCAGAAGAATCCTCAGACCCACAACTCTCAGCAGCAAGTACCACCCAAAGCGTCAAAACAGGGCCGTGGCTACCACCTGCTGCTTTTCGTTCTCTTTTAACCTTTGCCCAGCTGCTGCTCTGTACACTCATCCTACAGCCTCCTCCTTTCCTTCCCCAGCACTACCAATTCTTCTCTTCTAGTGTATTGCATCGTTTATTGAACTGCGCCTTCTCACTGGACTGCTGGAAAAGCGGCATCACGCGGATGCAGCACCAACTCCAGGCACCAGCCCAGCCTGCTGATGTCACGGCCACCACATCGCAGCCAGCAGACTGCTCCTGGTGCTCCACCTCACAAAGGCCTTGCTGACACCACTAGCCCCAGAAGAGGATAAAAAGGGCTGCGCCAAGCCAGACTGCCAGACGAGGGGGCAGGTGAGCGAGATCTGAGAGGAGCAGGCACCCAGGGGAAGGCAAGGAGGCTGGGGCTCCCCACAGCAATGGCGGGTGACTTCTCTTTGGCTGCTTCTCCTGACAATTACAGCCAGACTCCTGCAAAGGGACGCAGCAAGGCCACGGCTCCTGTCCTCGCCCACCTCGGCACCTGCACGGAGAGATCTCAACACGCTACGGGTCAGATGAGACACCCCTGGCCACTCCCCATCCCGGGCTTGCAGGGAGCTTCCCAAAGCCACAGGCAAAGGGAACGCCACAAAACTGTGCCCTGGGGGGCTGAGGGCTGGTCCCGAAACGGACATCCTGGCACCAGCCATGGCCATGTCCCAGCCAGCAGACTACGCCTGGTGGTCCAGGTCAGAAAGGGGTTGGACACACGGCTGGCTGCGGAACGGTAGAAAAGGGGCTGCAACAGACGAGACTGGCAGATGATGAGACGGGCTAGCAAAGACTTACAGGCTCTGAAAAAGCCACCGTATCTGTAGCCCATCCTCATCCTACGGACAGCCAGAAGGTGCCCACCCCTGTGGGCAAGGACAGCGCCACACCACCCACCCTGTCTCGACCCCATCCAGGTCCCGCAGGCCAAGCAAAGGTGCTCGCAGCCATGGACAAAGGGAGCTCCGCAAGAACCACCGTATCCGTACCCCATCCTCGCGCTACGCACAGCCAGAAGGTGCCCACCCCTGTGGGAAAGGACAGAGCCACACCACCCACCCTGACTCGACCCCATCCAGGTCCCGCAGGCCGAGCAAAGGTGCTCGCAGCCATGGACAAAGGGAGCTCCGCAAGAACCACCGTATCCGTACCCCATCCTCGTCCTGCAGACAGCCAGGAGGTGGGCATGCTCGTGGGCAAAGGGAGAGCCGCACCACCCACCCCATCTCTGTAACATGTCACGGTCCCACAAGCAACTGGAGGAAACACGCAGCCACGGACATTCTCAGCTTTGGACCCTTTCACAGCAAGACAGGCGCAATTCCCACACTCCACGCAGAGACACCCTCAGCATTGCCATCCACTCGTGGACGCACGCTTCCACGCTGGGCCACGTCTTCAGTGCCAAAGGTGTGAAAGAGCACCTCCCGAAAACTCAGCAAGCGTCTTTCTTCCAGAAGAGCCCTCAGACCCACAACTCTCAGCAGCAAGTACCACCCAAAGCGTCAAAACAGGGCCGTGGCTACCACCTGCTGCTTTTCGGTCTCTTTTAACCTTTGCCCAGCTGCTGCTCTGTACACTCATCCTACAGCCTCCTCCTTTCCTTCCCCAGCACTACCAATTCTTCTCTTCTAGTGTATTGCATCGTTTATTGAACTGCGCCTTCTCACTGGACTGCTGGAAAAGCGGCATCACACGGATGCAGCACCAACTCCAGGCACCAGCCCAGCCTGCTGATGTCACGGCCACCACATCGCAGCCAGCAGACTGCTCCTGGTGCTCCACCTCACAAAGGCCTTGCTGACACCACTAGCCCCAGAAGAGGATAAAAAGGGCTGCGCCAAGCCAGGCTGCCAGACGAGGGGGCAGGTGAGCGAGATCTGAGAGGAGCAGGCACCCAGGGGAAGGCAAGGAGGCTGGGGCTCCCCACAGCAATGGCGGGTGACTTCTCTTTGGCTGCTTCTCCTGACAACTACAGCCAGACTCCTGCAAAGGGACGCAACAAGGCCACGGCTCCTGTCCTTGCCCACCTCGGCACTTGTACGGAGAGATCTCAACACGCTGCAGGACAGATAAGACACCCCTGGCCACTCCCCATCCCGGGCTTGCAGGGAGCTTCCCAAAGCCACAGGCAAAGGGAACGCCACAAAACTGTGCCCTGGGGGGCTGAGGGCTGGTCCCGAAACGGACATCCTGGCACCAGCCATGGCCATGTCCCAGCCAGCAGACTACGCCTGGTGGTCCAGGTCAGAAAGGGGTTGGACACACGGCTGGCTGCGGAACGGTAGAAAAGGGGCTGCACCAGACGAGACTGGCAGACGACGAGACGGGCTAGCAAAGACTTACAGGCTCTGAAAAAGCCACCGTATCTGTAGCCCATCCTCATCCTACAGACAGCCAGAAGGTGCCCACCCCTGTGGGCAAGGACAGCGCCACACCACCCACCCTGTCTCGACCCCATCCAGGTCCCGCAGGCCGAGCAAAGGTGCTCGCAGCCATGGACAAAGGGAGCTCCGCAAGAACCACCGTATCCGTACCCCATCATCGCGCTACGCACAGCCAGAAGGTGCCCACCCCTGTGGGCAAGGACAGAGCCACACCACCCACCCTGTCTCGACCCCATCCAGGTCCCGCAGGCCGAGCAAAGGTGCTCGCAGCCATGGACAAAGGGAGCTCCGCAAGAACCACCGTATCCGTACCCCATCCTCGTCCTGCAGACAGCCAGGAGGTGGGCACGCTCGTGGGCAAAGGGAGAGCCGCACCACCCACCCCATCTCTGTAACATGTCACGGTCCCACAAGCAACTGGAGGAAACACGCAGCCACGGACATTCTCAGCTTGGGATCCTTTCACAGCAAGACAGGCGCAATTCCCACACTCCACGCAGAGACACCCTCAGCATTGCCAGCCACTCGTGGACGCACGCTTCCACACTGGGCCATGTCTTCAGTGCCAAAGTCGTGAAAGAGCACCTTCCGAAAACTCAGCAAGCGTCTTTCTTCCAGAAGAGCCCTCAGACCCACAACTCTCAGCAGCAAGTACCACCCAAAGCGTCAAAACAGGGCCGTGGCTACCACCTGCTGCTTTTCGTTCTCTTTTAACCTTTGCCCAGCTGCTGCTCTGTACACTCATCCTACAGCCTCCTCCTTTCCTTCCCCAGCACTACCAATTCTTCTCTTCTAGTGTATTGCATCGTTTATTGAACTGCGCCTTCTCACTGGACTGCTGGAAAAGCGGCATCACACGGATGCAGCACCAACTCCAGGCACCAGCCCAGCCTGCTGATGTCACGGCCACCACATCGCAGCCAGCAGACTGCTCCTGGTGCTCCACCTCACAAAGGCCTTGCTGACACCACTAGCCCCAGAAGAGGATAAAAAGGGCTGCGCCAAGCCAGACTGCCAGACGAGGGGGCAGGTGAGCGAGATCTGAGAGGAGCAGGCACCCAGGGGAAGGCAAGGAGGCTGGGGCTCCCCACAGCAATGGCGGGTGACTTCTCTTTGGCTGCTTCTCCTGACAATTACAGCCAGACTCCTGCAAAGGGACGCAACAAGGCCACGGCTCCTGTCCTTGCCCACCTCGGCACTTGCACGGAGAGATCTCAACACGCTACAGGACAGATAAGACACCCCTGGCCACTCCCCATCCCGGGCTTGCAGGGAGCTTCCCAAAGCCACAGGCAAAGGGAACGCCACAAAACTGTGCCCTGGGGGGCTGAGGGCTGGTCCCGAAACGGACATCCTGGCACCAGCCATGGCCATGTCCCAGCCAGCAGACTACGCCTGGTGGTCCAGGTCAGAAAGGGGTTGGACACACGGCTGGCTGCGGAACGGTAGAAAAGGGGCTGCACCAGACGAGACTGGCAGACGACGAGACGGGCTAGCAAAGACTTACAGGCTCTGAAAAAGCCACCGTATCTGTAGCCCATCCTCATCCTACAGACAGCCAGAAGGTGCCCAACCCTGTGGGCAAGGACTGCGCCACACCACCCACCCTGTCTCGACCCCATCCAGGTCCCGCAGGCCGAGCAAAGGTGCTCGCAGCCATGGAAAAAGGGAGCTCCGCAAGAACCACCGTATCCGTACCCCATCCTCGCGCTACGCATAGCCAGAAGGTGCCCACCCCTGTGGGAAAGGACAGAGCCACACCACCCACCCTGTCTCGACCCCATCCAGGTCCCGCAGGCCGAGCAAAGGTGCTCGCAGCCATGGACAAAGGGAGCTCCGCAAGAACCACCGTATCCGTACCCCATCCTCGTCCTGCAGACAGCCAGGAGGTGGGCACGCTCGTGGGCAAAGGGAGAGCCGCACCACCCACCCCATCTCTGTAACATGTCACGGTCCCACAAGCAACTGGAGGGAACACGCAGCCACGGACATTCTCAGCTTGGGATCCTTTCACAGCAAGACAGGCGCAATTCCCACACTCCACGCAGAGACACCCTCAGCATTGCCAGCCACTCGTGGACGCACGCTTCCACACTGGGCCATGTCTTCAGTGCCAAAGTCGTGAAAGAGCACCTTCCGAAAACTCAGCAAGCGTCTTTCTTCCAGAAGAATCCTCAGACCCACAACTCTCAGCAGCAAGTACCACCCAAAGCGTCAAAACAGGGCCGTGGCTACCACCTGCTGCTTTTCGTTCTCTTTTAACCTTTGCCCAGCTGCTGCTCTGTACACTCATCCTACAGCCTCCTCCTTTCCTTCCCCAGCACTACCAATTCTTCTCTTCTAGTGTATTGCATCGTTTATTGAACTGCGCCTTCTCACTGGACTGCTGGAAAAGCGGCATCACACGGATGCAGCACCAACTCCAGGCACCAGCCCAGCCTGCTGATGTCACGGCCACCACATCGCAGCCAGCAGACTGCTCCTGGTGCTCCACCTCACAAAGGCCTTGCTGACACCACGAGCCCCAGAAGAGGATAAAAAGGGCTGCGCCAAGCCAGACTGCCAGACGAGGGGGCAGGTGAGCGAGATCTGAGAGGAGCAGGCACCCAGGGGAAGGCAAGGAGGCTGGGGCTCCCCACAGCAATGGCGGGTGACTTCTCTTTGGCTGCTTCTCCTGACAATTACAGCCAGACTCCTGCAAAGGGACGCAGCAAGGCCACGGCTCCTGTCCTCGCCCACCTCGGCACCTGCACGGAGAGATCTCAACACGCTACGGGTCAGATGAGACACCCCTGGCCACTCCCCATCCCGGGCTTGCAGGGAGCTTCCCAAAGCCACAGGCAAAGGGAACGCCACAAAACTGTGCCCTGGGGGGCTGAGGGCTGGTCCCGAAACGGACATCCTGGCACCAGCCATGGCCATGTCCCAGCCAGCAGACTACGCCTGGTGGTCCAGGTCAGAAAGGGGTTGGACACACGGCTGGCTGCGGAACGGTAGAAAAGGGGCTGCACCAGACGAGACTGGCAGATGATGAGACGGGCTAGCAAAGACTTACAGGCTCTGAAAAAGCCACCGTATCTGTAGCCCATCCTCATCCTATGGACAGCCAGAAGGTGCCCACCCCTGTGGGCAAGGACAGCGCCACACCACCCACCCTGTCTCGACCCCATCCAGGTCCCGCAGGCCAAGCAAAGGTGCTCGCAGCCATGGACAAAGGGAGCTCCGCAAGAACCACCGTATCCGTACCCCATCCTCGCGCTACGCACAGCCAGAAGGTGCCCACCCCTGTGGGAAAGGACAGAGCCACACCACCCACCCTGACTCGACCCCATCCAGGTCCCGCAGGCCGAGCAAAGGTGCTCGCAGCCATGGACAAAGGGAGCTCCGCAAGAACCACCGTATCCGTACCCCATCCTCGTCCTGCAGACAGCCAGGAGGTGGGCATGCTCGTGGGCAAAGGGAGAGCCGCACCACCCACCCCATCTCTGTAACATGTCACGGTCCCACAAGCAACTGGAGGAAACACGCAGCCACGGACATTCTCAGCTTTGGACCCTTTCACAGCAAGACAGGCGCAATTCCCACACTCCACGCAGAGACACCCTCAGCATTGCCATCCACTCGTGGACGCACGCTTCCACGCTGGGCCACGTCTTCAGTGCCAAAGGTGTGAAAGAGCACCTCCCGAAAACTCAGCAAGCGTCTTTCTTCCAGAAGAGCCCTCAGACCCACAACTCTCAGCAGCAAGTACCACCCAAAGCGTCAAAACAGGGCCGTGGCTACCACCTGCTGCTTTTCGGTCTCTTTTAACCTTTGCCCAGCTGCTGCTCTGTACACTCATCCTACAGCCTCCTCCTTTCCTTCCCCAGCACTACCAATTCTTCTCTTCTAGTGTATTGCATCGTTTATTGAACTGCGCCTTCTCACTGGACTGCTGGAAAAGCGGCATCACACGGATGCAGCACCAACTCCAGGCACCAGCCCAGCCTGCTGATGTCACGGCCACCACATCGCAGCCAGCAGACTGCTCCTGGTGCTCCACCTCACAAAGGCCTTGCTGACACCACTAGCCCCAGAAGAGGATAAAAAGGGCTGCGCCAAGCCAGGCTGCCAGACGAGGGGGCAGGTGAGCGAGATCTGAGAGGAGCAGGCACCCAGGGGAAGGCAAGGAGGCTGGGGCTCCCCACAGCAATGGCGGGTGACTTCTCTTTGGCTGCTTCTCCTGACAACTACAGCCAGACTCCTGCAAAGGGACGCAGCAAGGCCACGGCTCCTGTCCTTGCCCACCTCGGCACTTGTACGGAGAGATCTCAACACGCTGCAGGACAGATAAGACACCCCTGGCCACTCCCCATCCCGGGCTTGCAGGGAGCTTCCCAAAGCCACAGGCAAAGGGAACGCCACAAAACTGTGCCCTGGGGGGCTGAGGGCTGGTCCCGAAACGGACATCCTGGCACCAGCCATGGCCATGTCCCAGCCAGCAGACTACGCCTGGTGGTCCAGGTCAGAAAGGGGTTGGACACACGGCTGGCTGCGGAACGGTAGAAAAGGGGCTGCACCAGACGAGACTGGCAGACGACGAGACGGGCTAGCAAAGACTTACAGGCTCTGAAAAAGCCACCGTATCTGTAGCCCATCCTCATCCTACAGACAGCCAGAAGGTGCCCACCCCTGTGGGCAAGGACAGCGCCACACCACCCACCCTGTCTCGACCCCATCCAGGTCCCGCAGGCCGAGCAAAGGTGCTCGCAGCCATGGACAAAGGGAGCTCCGCAAGAACCACCGTATCCGTACCCCATCATCGCGCTACGCACAGCCAGAAGGTGCCCACCCCTGTGGGAAAGGACAGAGCCACACCACCCACCCTGTCTCGACCCCATCCAGGTCCCGCAGGCCGAGCAAAGGTGCTCGCAGCCATGGACAAAGGGAGCTCCGCAAGAACCACCGTATCCGTACCCCATCCTTGTCCTGCAGACAGCCAGGAGGTGGGCACGCTTGTGGGCAAAGGGAGAGCCGCACCACCCACCCCATCTCTGTAACATGTCACGGTCCCACAAGCAACTGGAGGGAACACGCAGCCACGGACATTCTCAGCTTTGGACCCTTTCACAGCAAGACAGGCGCAATTCCCACACTCCACGCAGAGACACCCTCAGCATTGCCAGCCACTCGTGGACGCACGCTTCCACGCTGGGCCACGTCTTCAGTGCCAAAGGTGTGAAAGAGCACCTCCCGAAAACTCAGCAAGCGTCTTTCTTCCAGAAGAGCCCTCAGACCCACAACTCTCAGCAGCAAGTACCACCCAAAGCGTCAAAACAGGGCCGTGGCTACCACCTGCTGCTTTTCGTTCTCTTTTAACCTTTGCCCAGCTGCTGCTCTGTACACTCATCCTACAGCCTCCTCCTTTCCTTCCCCAGCACTACCAATTCTTCTCTTCTAGTGTATTGCATCGTTTATTGAACTGCGCCTTCTCACTGGACTGCTGGAAAAGCGGCATCACACGGATGCAGCACCAACTCCAGGCACCAGCCCAGCCTGCTGATGTCACGGCCACCACATCGCAGCCAGCAGACTGCTCCTGGTGCTCCACCTCACAAAGGCCTTGCTGACACCACTAGCCCCAGAAGAGGATAAAAAGGGCTGCGCCAAGCCAGACTGCCAGACGAGGGGGCAGGTGAGCGAGATCTGAGAGGAGCAGGCACCCAGGGGAAGGCAAGGAGGCTGGGGCTCCCCACAGCAATGGCGGGTGACTTCTCTTTGGCTGCTTCTCCTGACAACTACAGCCAGACTCCTGCAAAGGGACGCAGCAAGGCCACGGCTCCTGTCCTTGCCCACCTCGGCACTTGTACGGAGAGATCTCAACACGCTGCAGGACAGATAAGACACCCCTGGCCACTCCCCATCCCGGGCTTGCAGGGAGCTTCCCAAAGCCACAGGCAAAGGGAACGCCACAAAACTGTGCCCTGGGGGGCTGAGGGCTGGTCCCGAAACGGACATCCTGGCACCAGCCATGGCCATGTCCCAGCCAGCAGACTACGCCTGGTGGTCCAGGTCAGAAAGGGGTTGGACACACGGCTGGCTGCGGAACGGTAGAAAAGGGGCTGCACCAGACGAGACTGGCAGACGATGAGACGGGCTAGCAAAGACTTACAGGCTCTGAAAAAGCCACCGTATCTGTAGCCCATCCTCATCCTACAGACAGCCAGAAGGTGCCCACCCCTGTGGGCAAGGACAGCGCCACACCACCCACCCTGTCTCGACCCCATCCAGGTCCCGCAGGCCGAGCAAAGGTGCTCGCAGCCATGGACAAAGGGAGCTCCGCAAGAACCACCGTATCCGTACCCCATCATCGCGCTACGCACAGCCAGAAGGTGCCCACCCCTGTGGGCAAGGACAGAGCCACACCACCCACCCTGTCTCGACCCCATCCAGGTCCCGCAGGCCGAGCAAAGGTGCTCGCAGCCATGGACAAAGGGAGCTCCGCAAGAACCACCGTATCCGTACCCCATCCTCGTCCTGCAGACAGCCAGGAGGTGGGCACGCTCGTGGGCAAAGGGAGAGCCGCACCACCCACCCCATCTCTGTAACATGTCACGGTCCCACAAGCAACTGGAGGAAACACGCAGCCACGGACATTCTCAGCTTGGGATCCTTTCACAGCAAGACAGGCGCAATTCCCACACTCCACGCAGAGACACCCTCAGCATTGCCAGCCACTCGTGGACGCACGCTTCCACACTGGGCCATGTCTTCAGTGCCAAAGTCGTGAAAGAGCACCTTCCGAAAACTCAGCAAGCGTCTTTCTTCCAGAAGAGCCCTCAGACCCACAACTCTCAGCAGCAAGTACCACCCAAAGCGTCAAAACAGGGCCGTGGCTACCACCTGCTGCTTTTCGTTCTCTTTTAACCTTTGCCCAGCTGCTGCTCTGTACACTCATCCTACAGCCTCCTCCTTTCCTTCCCCAGCACTACCAATTCTTCTCTTCTAGTGTATTGCATCGTTTATTGAACTGCGCCTTCTCACTGGACTGCTGGAAAAGCGGCATCACACGGATGCAGCACCAACTCCAGGCACCAGCCCAGCCTGCCGATGTCACGGCCACCACATCGCAGCCAGCAGACTGCTCCTGGTGCTCCACCTCACAAAGGCCTTGCTGACACCACTAACCCCAGAAGAGGATAAAAAGGGCTGCGCCAAGCCAGACTGCCAGACGAGGGGGCAGGTGAGCGAGATCTGAGAGGAGCAGGCACCCAGGGGAAGGCAAGGAGCCTGGGGCTCCCCACAGCAATGGCGGGTGACTTCTCTTTGGCTGCTTCTCCTGACAATTACAGCCAGACTCCTACAAAGGAACGTAACAAGGCCACGGCTCCTGTCCTTGCCCACCTCGGCACTTGCACGGAGAGATCTCAACACGCTACGGGTCAGATGAGACACCCCTGGCCACTCCCCATCCCGGGCTTGCAGGGAGCTTCCCAAAGCCACAGGCAAAGGGAACGCCACAAAACTGTGCCCTGGGGGGCTGAGGGCTGGTCCCGAAACGGACATCCTGGCACCAGCCATGGCCATGTCCCAGCCAGCAGACTACGCCTGGTGGTCCAGGTCAGAAAGGGGTTGGACACACGGCTGGCTGCGGAACGGTAGAAAAGGGGCTGCACCAGACGAGACTGGCAGACGACGAGACGGGCTAGCAAAGACTTACAGGCTCTGAAAAAGCCACCGTATCTGTAGCCCATCCTCATCCTACAGACAGCCAGAAGGTGCCCACCCCTGTGGGCAAGGACAGCGCCACACCACCCACCCTGTCTCGACCCCATCCAGGTCCCGCAGGCCGAGCAAAGGTGCTCGCAGCCATGGAAAAAGGGAGCTCCGCAAGAACCACCGTATCCGTACCCCATCCTCGCGCTACGCATAGCCAGAAGGTGCCCACCCCTGTGGGAAAGGACAGAGCCACACCACCCACCCTGTCTCGACCCCATCCAGGTCCCGCAGGCCGAGCAAAGGTGCTCGCAGCCATGGACAAAGGGAGCTCCGCAAGAACCACCGTATCCGTACCCCATCCTTGTCCTGCAGACAGCCAGGAGGTGGGCACGCTTGTGGGCAAAGGGAGAGCCGCACCACCCACCCCATCTCTGTAACATGTCACGGTCCCACAAGCAACTGGAGGGAACACGCAGCCACGGACATTCTCAGCTTTGGACCCTTTCACAGCAAGACAGGCGCAATTCCCACACTCCACGCAGAGACACCCTCAGCATTGCCAGCCACTCGTGGACGCACGCTTCCACGCTGGGCCACGTCTTCAGTGCCAAAGGTGTGAAAGAGCACCTCCCGAAAACTCAGCAAGCGTCTTTCTTCCAGAAGAGCCCTCAGACCCACAACTCTCAGCAGCAAGTACCACCCAAAGCGTCAAAACAGGGCCGTGGCTACCACCTGCTGCTTTTCGTTCTCTTTTAACCTTTGCCCAGCTGCTGCTCTGTACACTCATCCTACAGCCTCCTCCTTTCCTTCCCCAGCACTACCAATTCTTCTCTTCTAGTGTATTGCATCGTTTATTGAACTGCGCCTTCTCACTGGACTGCTGGAAAAGCGGCATCACACGGATGCAGCACCAACTCCAGGCACCAGCCCAGCCTGCCGATGTCACGGCCACCACATCGCAGCCAGCAGACTGCTCCTGGTGCTCCACCTCACAAAGGCCTTGCTGACACCACTAGCCCCAGAAGAGGATAAAAAGGGCTGCGCCAAGCCAGACTGCCAGACGAGGGGGCAGGTGAGCGAGATCTGAGAGGAGCAGGCACCCAGGGGAAGGCAAGGAGGCTGGGGCTCCCCACAGCAATGGCGGGTGACTTCTCTTTGGCTGCTTCTCCTGACAACTACAGCCAGACTCCTGCAAAGGGACGCAGCAAGGCCACGGCTCCTGTCCTTGCCCACCTCGGCACTTGTACGGAGAGATCTCAACACGCTGCAGGACAGATAAGACACCCCTGGCCACTCCCCATCCCGGGCTTGCAGGGAGCTTCCCAAAGCCACAGGCAAAGGGAACGCCACAAAACTGTGCCCTGGGGGGCTGAGGGCTGGTCCCGAAACGGACATCCTGGCACCAGCCATGGCCATGTCCCAGCCAGCAGACTACGCCTGGTGGTCCAGGTCAGAAAGGGGTTGGACACACGGCTGGCTGCGGAACGGTAGAAAAGGGGCTGCACCAGACGAGACTGGCAGACGATGAGACGGGCTAGCAAAGACTTACAGGCTCTGAAAAAGCCACCGTATCTGTAGCCCATCCTCATCCTACAGACAGCCAGAAGGTGCCCACCCCTGTGGGCAAGGACAGCGCCACACCACCCACCCTGTCTCGACCCCATCCAGGTCCCGCAGGCCGAGCAAAGGTGCTCGCAGCCATGGACAAAGGGAGCTCCGCAAGAACCACCGTATCCGTACCCCATCATCGCGCTACGCACAGCCAGAAGGTGCCCACCCCTGTGGGCAAGGACAGAGCCACACCACCCACCCTGTCTCGACCCCATCCAGGTCCCGCAGGCCGAGCAAAGGTGCTCGCAGCCATGGACAAAGGGAGCTCCGCAAGAACCACCGTATCCGTACCCCATCCTCGTCCTGCAGACAGCCAGGAGGTGGGCACGCTCGTGGGCAAAGGGAGAGCCGCACCACCCACCCCATCTCTGTAACATGTCAGGGTCCCACAAGCAACTGGAGGGAACACGCAGCCATGGACATTCTCAGCTTGGGATCCTTTCACAGCAAGACAGGCGCAATTCCCACACTCCACGCAGAGACACCCTCAGCATTGCCAGCCACTCGTGGACGCACGCTTCCACACTGGGCCACGTCTCCAGTGCCAAAGGTGTGAAAGAGCACCTCCCGAAAACTCAGCAAGCGTCTTTCTTCCAGAAGAGCCCTCAGACCCACAACTCTCAGCAGCAAGTACCACCCAAAGCTTTAAAACAGGGCCGTGGCTACCACCTGCTGCTTTTCGGTCTCTTTTAACCTTTGCCCAGCTGCTGCTCTGTACACTCATCCTACAGCCTCCTCCTTTCCTTCCCCAGCACTACCAATTCTTCTCTTCTAGTGTATTGCATCGTTTATTGAACTGCGCCTTCTCACTGGACTGCTGGAAAAGCGGCATCACACGGATGCAGCACCAACTCCAGGCACCAGCCCAGCCTGCCGATGTCACGGCCACCACATCGCAGCCAGCAGACTGCTCCTGGTGCTCCACCTCACAAAGGCCTTGCTGACACCACTAACCCCAGAAGAGGATAAAAAGGGCTGCGCCAAGCCAGACTGCCAGACGAGGGGGCAGGTGAGCGAGATCTGAGAGGAGCAGGCACCCAGGGGAAGGCAAGGAGCCTGGGGCTCCCCACAGCAATGGCGGGTGACTTCTCTTTGGCTGCTTCTCCTGACAATTACAGCCAGACTCCTACAAAGGAACGCAACAAGGCCACGGCTCCTGTCCTTGCCCACCTCGGCACTTGCACGGAGAGATCTCAACACGCTACGGGTCAGATGAGACACCCCTGGCCACTCCCCATCCCGGGCTTGCAGGGAGCTTCCCAAAGCCACAGGCAAAGGGAACGCCACAAAACTGTGCCCTGGGGGGCTGAGGGCTGGTCCTGAAACGGACATCCTGGCACCAGCCATGGCCATGTCCCAGCCAGCAGACTACGCCTGGTGGTCCAGGTCAGAAAGGGGTTGGACACACGGCTGGCTGCGGAACGGTAGAAAAGGGGCTGCACCAGACGAGACTGGCAGACGACGAGACGGGCTAGCAAAGACTTACAGGCTCTGAAAAAGCCACCGTATCTGTAGCCCATCCTCATCCTACAGACAGCCAGAAGGTGCCCACCCCTGTGGGCAAGGACAGCGCCACACCACCCACCCTGTCTCGACCCCATCCAGGTCCCGCTGGCCGAGCAAAGCTGCTCGCAGCCATGGACAAAGGGAGCTCCGCAAGAACCACCGTATCCGTACCCCATCCTCGTCCTGCAGACAGCCAGGAGGTGGGCACGCTCGTGGGCAAAGGGAGAGCCACACCACCCACCCCATCTCTGTAACATGTCAGGGTCCCACAAGCAACTGGAGGGAACACGCAGCCATGGACATTCTCAGCTTGGGATCCTTTCACAGCAAGACAGGCGCAATTCCCACACTCCACGCAGAGACACCCTCAGCATTGCCAGCCACTCGTGGACGCACGCTTCCACACTGGGCCACGTCTCCAGTGCCAAAGGTGTGAAAGAGCACCTCCCGAAAACTCAGCAAGCGTCTTTCTTCCAGAAGAGCCCTCAGACCCACAACTCTCAGCAGCAAGTACCACCCAAAGCTTTAAAACAGGGCCGTGGCTACCACCTGCTGCTTTTCGGTCTCTTTTAACCTTTGCCCAGCTGCTGCTCTGTACACTCATCCTACAGCCTCCTCCTTTCCTTCCCCAGCACTACCAATTCTTCTCTTCTAGTGTATTGCATCGTTTATTGAACTGCGCCTTCTCACTGGACTGCTGGAAAAGCGGCATCACACGAATGCAGCACCAACTCCAGGCACCAGCCCAGCCTGCTGATGTCACGGCCACCACATCGCAGCCAGCAGACTGCTCCTGGTGCTCCACGTCACAATGGCCTTGCTGACACCACTAGCCCCAGAAGAGGATAAAAAGGGCTGCGCCAAGCCAGACTGCCAGACGAGGGGGCAGGTGAGCGAGATCTGAGAGGAGCAGGCACCCAGGGGAAGGCAAGGAGGCTGGGGCTCCCCACAGCAATGGCGGGTGACTTCTCTTTGGCTGCTTCTCCTGACAATTACAGCCAGACTCCTGCAAAGGGACGCAGCAAGGCCACGGCTCCTGTCCTCGCCCACCTCGGCACTTGCACGGAGAGATCTCAACACGCTACGGGTCAGATGAGACACCCCTGGCCACTCCCCATCCCGGGCTTGCAGGGAGCTTCCCAAAGCCACAGGCAAAGGGAACGCCACAAAACTGTGCCCTGGGGGGCTGAGGGCTGGTCCTGAAACGGACATCCTGGCACCAGCCATGGCCATGTCCCAGCCAGCAGACTACGCCTGGTGGTCCAGGTCAGAAAGGGGTTGGACACACGGCTGGCTGCGGAACGGTAGAAAAGGGGCTGCACCAGACGAGACTGGCAGACGACGAGACGGGCTAGCAAAGACTTACAGGCTCTGAAAAAGCCACCGTATCTGTAGCCCATCCTCATCCTACAGACAGCCAGAAGGTGCCCACCCCTGTGGGCAAGGACAGCGCCACACCACCCACCCTGTCTCGACCCCATCCAGGTCCCGCTGGCCGAGCAAAGCTGCTCGCAGCCATGGACAAAGGGAGCTCCGCAAGAACCACCGTATCCGTACCCCATCCTCGTCCTGCAGACAGCCAGGAGGTGGGCACGCTCGTGGGCAAAGGGAGAGCCACACCACCCACCCCATCTCTGTAACATGTCAGGGTCCCACAAGCAACTGGAGGGAACACGCAGCCATGGACATTCTCAGCTTGGGATCCTTTCACAGCAAGACAGGCGCAATTCCCACACTCCACGCAGAGACACCCTCAGCATTGCCAGCCACTCGTGGACGCACGCTTCCACACTGGGCCACGTCTTCAGTGCCAAAGGTGTGAAAGAGCACCTCCCGAAAACTCAACAAGCGTCTTTCTTCCAGAAGAGCCCTCAGACCCACAACTCTCAGCAGCAAGTACCACCCAAAGCTTTAAAACAGGGCCGTGGCTACCACCTGCTGCTTTTCGGTCTCTTTTAACCTTTGCCCAGCTGCTGCTCTGTACACTCATCCTACAGCCTCCTCCTTTCCTTCCCCAGCACTACCAATTCTTCTCTTCTAGTGTATTGCATCGTTTATTGAACTGCGCCTTCTCACTGGACTGCTGGAAAAGCGGCATCACACGAATGCAGCACCAACTCCAGGCACCAGCCCAGCCTGCTGATGTCACGGCCACCACATCGCAGCCAGCAGACTGCTCCTGGTGCTCCACGTCACAATGGCCTTGCTGACACCACTAGCCCCAGAAGAGGATAAAAAGGGCTGCGCCAAGCCAGACTGCCAGACGAGGGGGCAGGTGAGCGAGATCTGAGAGGAGCAGGCACCCAGGGGAAGGCAAGGAGGCTGGGGCTCCCCACAGCAATGGCGGGTGACTTCTCTTTGGCTGCTTCTCCTGACAATTACAGCCAGACTCCTGCAAAGGGACGCAGCAAGGCCACGGCTCCTGTCCTCGCCCACCTCGTCACTTCCACGGAGAGCTCTCAACACGCTACGGGACAGATGAGACACCCCTGGCCACTCCCCATCCCGGGCTTGCAGGGAGCTTCCCAAAGCCACAGGCAAAGGGAACGCCACAAAACTGTGCCCTGGGGGGCTGAGGGCTGGTCCTGAAACGGACATCCTGGCACCAGCCATGGCCATGTCCCAGCCAGCAGACTACGCCTGGTGGTCCAGGTCAGAAAGGGGTTGGACACACGGCTGGCTGCGGAACGGTAGAAAAGGGGCTGCACCAGACGAGACTGGCAGACGACGAGACGGGCTAGCAAAGACTTACAGGCTCTGAAAAAGCCACCGTATCTGTAGCCCATCCTCATCCTACAGACAGCCAGAAGGTGCCCACCCCTGTGGGCAAGGACAGCGCCACACCACCCACCCTGTCTCGACCCCATCCAGGTCCCGCTGGCCGAGCAAAGCTGCTCGCAGCCATGGACAAAGGGAGCTCCGCAAGAACCACCGTATCCGTACCCCATCCTCGTCCTGCAGACAGCCAGGAGGTGGGCACGCTCGTGGGCAAAGGGAGAGCCGCACCACCCACCCCATCTCTGTAACATGTCAGGGTCCCACAAGCAACTGGAGGGAACACGCAGCCATGGACATTCTCAGCTTGGGATCCTTTCACAGCAAGACAGGCGCAATTCCCACACTCCACGCAGAGACACCCTCAGCATTGCCAGCCACTCGTGGACGCACGCTTCCACACTGGGCCACGTCTTCAGTGCCAAAGGTGTGAAAGAGCACCTCCCGAAAACTCAGCAAGCGTCTTTCTTCCAGAAGAGCCCTCAGACCCACAACTCTCAGCAGCAAGTACCACCCAAAGCTTTAAAACAGGGCCGTGGCTACCACCTGCTGCTTTTCGGTCTCTTTTAACCTTTGCCCAGCTGCTGCTCTGTACACTCATCCTACAGCCTCCTCCTTTCCTTCCCCAGCACTACCAATTCTTCTCTTCTAGTGTATTGCATCGTTTATTGAACTGCGCCTTCTCACTGGACTGCTGGAAAAGCGGCATCACACGAATGCAGCACCAACTCCAGGCACCAGCCCAGCCTGCTGATGTCACAGCCACCACATCGCAGCCAGCAGACTGCTCCTGGTGCTCCACGTCACAATGGCCTTGCTGACACCACTAGCCCCAGAAGAGGATAAAAAGGGCTGCGCCAAGCCAGGCTGCCAGACGAGGGGGCAGGTGAGCGAGATCTGAGAGGAGCAGGCACCCAGGGGAAGGCAAGGAGGCTGGGGCTCCCCACAGCAATGGCGGGTGACTTCTCTTTGGCTGCTTCTCCTGACAATTACAGCCAGACTCCTGCAAAGGGACGCAGCAAGGCCACGGCTCCTGTCCTCGCCCACCTCGGCACTTGCACGGAGAGATCTCAACACGCTACGGGTCAGATGAGACACCCCTGGCCACTCCCCATCCCGGGCTTGCAGGGAGCTTCCCAAAGCCACAGGCAAAGGGAACGCCACAAAACTGTGCCCTGGGGGGCTGAGGGCTGGACCTGAAACGGACATCCTGGCACCAGCCATGGCCATGTCCCAGCCAGCAGACTACGCCTGGTGGTCCAGGTCAGAAAGGGGTTGGACACACGGCTGGCTGCGGAACGGTAGAAAAGGGGCTGCACCAGACGAGACTGGCAGACGACGAGACGGGCTAGCAAAGACTTACAGGCTCTGAAAAAGCCACCGTATCTGTAGCCCATCCTCATCCTACAGACAGCCAGAAGGTGCCCACCCCTGTGGGCAAGGACAGCGCCACACCACCCACCCTGTCTCGACCCCATCCAGGTCCCGCTGGCCGAGCAAAGCTGCTCGCAGCCATGGACAAAGGGAGCTCCGCAAGAACCACCGTATCCGTACCCCATCCTCGTCCTGCAGACAGCCAGGAGGTGGGCACGCTCGTGGGCAAAGGGAGAGCCACACCACCCACCCCATCTCTGTAACATGTCAGGGTCCCACAAGCAACTGGAGGGAACACGCAGCCATGGACATTCTCAGCTTGGGATCCTTTCACAGCAAGACAGGCGCAATTCCCACACTCCACGCAGAGACACCCTCAGCATTGCCAGCCACTCGTGGACGCACGCTTCCACACTGGGCCACGTCTTCAGTGCCAAAGGTGTGAAAGAGCACCTCCCGAAAACTCAACAAGCGTCTTTCTTCCAGAAGAGCCCTCAGACCCACAACTCTCAGCAGCAAGTACCACCCAAAGCTTTAAAACAGGGCCGTGGCTACCACCTGCTGCTTTTCGGTCTCTTTTAACCTTTGCCCAGCTGCTGCTCTGTACACTCATCCTACAGCCTCCTCCTTTCCTTCCCCAGCACTACCAATTCTTCTCTTCTAGTGTATTGCATCGTTTATTGAACTGCGCCTTCTCACTGGACTGCTGGAAAAGCGGCATCACACGAATGCAGCACCAACTCCAGGCACCAGCCCAGCCTGCTGATGTCACAGCCACCACATCGCAGCCAGCAGACTGCTCCTGGTGCTCCACCTCACAATGGCCTTGCTGACACCACTAGCCCCAGAAGAGGATAAAAAGGGCTGCGCCAAGCCAGGCTGCCAGACGAGGGGGCAGGTGAGCGAGATCTGAGAGGAGCAGGCACCCAGGGGAAGGCAAGGAGGCTGGGGCTCCCCACAGCAATGGCGGGTGACTTCTCTTTGGCTGCTTCTCCTGACAACTACAGCCAGACTCCTGCAAAGGGACACAACAAGGCCACGGCTCCTGTCCTTGCCCACCTCGTCACTTGTACGGAGAGATCTCAACACGCTGCAGGACAGATAAGACACCCCTGGCCACTCCCCATCCCGGGCTTGCAGGGAGCTTCCCAAAGCCACAGGCAAAGGGAACGCCACAAAACTGTGCCCTGGGGGGCTGAGGGCTGGTCCCGAAACGGACATCCTGGCACCAGCCATGGCCATGTCCCAGCCAGCAGACTACGCCTGGTGGTCCAGGTCAGAAAGGGGTTGGACACACGGCTGGCTGTGGAACGGTAGAAAAGGGGCTGCACCAGACGAGACTGGCAGACGACGAGACGGGCTAGCAAAGACTTACAGGCTCTGAAAAAGCCACCGTATCTGTAGCCCATCCTCATCCTACAGACAGCCAGAAGGTGCCCACCCCTGTGGGCAAGGACAGCGCCACACCACCCACCCTGTCTCGACCCCATCCAGGTCCCGCTGGCCGAGCAAAGCTGCTCGCAGCCATGGACAAAGGGAGCTCCGCAAGAACCACCGTATCCGTACCCCATCCTCGTCCTGCAGACAGCCAGGAGGTGGGCACGCTCGTGGGCAAAGGGAGAGCCGCACCACCCACCCCATCTCTGTAACATGTCACGGTCCCACAAGCAACTGGAGGGAACACGCAGCCACGGACATTCTCAGCTTGGGATCCTTTCACAGCAAGACAGGCGCAATTCCCACACTCCACGCAGAGACACCCTCAGCATTGCCAGCCACTCGTGGACGCACGCTTCCACACTGGGCCACGTCTTCAGTGCCAAAGGTGTGAAAGAGCACCTCCCGAAAACTCAACAAGCGTCTTTCTTCCAGAAGAGCCCTCAGACCCACAACTCTCAGCAGCAAGTACCACCCAAAGCTTTAAAACAGGGCCGTGGCTACCACCTGCTGCTTTTCGGTCTCTTTTAACCTTTGCCCAGCTGCTGCTCTGTACACTCATCCTACAGCCTCCTCCTTTCCTTCCCCAGCACTACCAATTCTTCTCTTCTAGTGTATTGCATCGTTTATTGAACTGCGCCTTCTCACTGGACTGCTGGAAAAGCGGCATCACACGAATGCAGCACCAACTCCAGGCACCAGCCCAGCCTGCTGATGTCACGGCCACCACATCGCAGCCAGCAGACTGCTCCTGGTGCTCCACGTCACAATGGCCTTGCTGACACCACTAGCCCCAGAAGAGGATAAAAAGGGCTGCGCCAAGCCAGACTGCCAGACGAGGGGGCAGGTGAGCGAGATCTGAGAGGAGCAGGCACCCAGGGGAAGGCAAGGAGGCTGGGGCTCCCCACAGCAATGGCGGGTGACTTCTCTTTGGCTGCTTCTCCTGACAATTACAGCCAGACTCCTGCAAAGGGACGCAGCAAGGCCACGGCTCCTGTCCTCGCCCACCTCAGCACTTCCACGGAGAGCTCTCAACACGCTACGGGACAGATGAGACACCCCTGGCCACTCCCCATCCCGGGCTTGCAGGGAGCTTCCCAAAGCCACAGGCAAAGGGAACGCCACAAAACTGTGCCCTGGGGGGCTGAGGGCTGGTCCTGAAACGGACATCCTGGCACCAGCCATGGCCATGTCCCAGCCAGCAGACTACGCCTGGTGGTCCAGGTCAGAAAGGGGTTGGACACACGGCTGGCTGCGGAACGGTAGAAAAGGGGCTGCACCAGACGAGACTGGCAGACGACGAGACGGGCTAGCAAAGACTTACAGGCTCTGAAAAAGCCACCGTATCTGTAGCCCATCCTCATCCTACAGACAGCCAGAAGGTGCCCACCCCTGTGGGCAAGGACAGCGCCACACCACCCACCCTGTCTCGACCCCATCCAGGTCCCGCTGGCCGAGCAAAGCTGCTCGCAGCCATGGACAAAGGGAGCTCCGCAAGAACCACCGTATCCGTACCCCATCCTCGTCCTGCAGACAGCCAGGAGGTGGGCACGCTCGTGGGCAAAGGGAGAGCCGCACCACCCACCCCATCTCTGTAACATGTCAGGGTCCCACAAGCAACTGGAGGGAACACGCAGCCATGGACATTCTCAGCTTGGGATCCTTTCACAGCAAGACAGGCGCAATTCCCACACTCCACGCAGAGACACCCTCAGCATTGCCAGCCACTCGTGGACGCACGCTTCCACACTGGGCCACGTCTTCAGTGCCAAAGGTGTGAAAGAGCACCTCCCGAAAACTCAGCAAGCGTCTTTCTTCCAGAAGAGCCCTCAGACCCACAACTCTCAGCAGCAAGTACCACCCAAAGCGTCAAAACAGGGCCGTGGCTACCACCTGCTGCTTTTCGTTCTCTTTTAACCTTTGCCCAGCTGCTGCTCTGTACACTCATCCTACAGCCTCCTCCTTTCCTTCCCCAGCACTACCAATTCTTCTCTTCTAGTGTATTGCATCGTTTATTGAACTGCGCCTTCTCACTGGACTGCTGGAAAAGCGGCATCACGCGGATGCAGCACCAACTCCAGGCACCAGACCAGCCTGCTGATGTCACGGCCACCACATCGCAGCCAGCAGACTGCTCCTGGTGCTCCACGTCACAATGGCCTTGCTGACACCACTAGCCCCAGAAGAGGATAAAAAGGGCTGCGCCAAGCCAGGCTGCCAGACGAGGGGGCAGGTGAGCGAGATCTGAGAGGAGCAGGCACCCAGGGGAAGGCAAGGAGGCTGGGGCTCCCCACAGCAATGGCGGGTGACTTCTCTTTGGCTGCTTCTCCTGACAATTACAGCCAGACTCCTGCAAAGGGACGCAGCAAGGCCACGGCTCCTGTCCTCGCCCACCTCGTCACTTCCACGGAGAGCTCTCAACACGCTACGGGACAGATAAGACACCCCTGGCCACTCCCCATCCCGGGCTTGCAGGGAGCTTCCCAAAGCCACAGGCAAAGGGAACGCCACAAAACTGTGCCCTGGGGGGCTGAGGGCTGGTCCTGAAACGGACATCCTGGCACCAGCCATGGCCATGTCCCAGCCAGCAGACTACGCCTGGTGGTCCAGGTCAGAAAGGGGTTGGACACACGGCTGGCTGCGGAACGGTAGAAAAGGGGCTGCACCAGACGAGACTGGCAGACGACGAGACGGGCTAGCAAAGACTTACAGGCTCTGAAAAAGCCACCGTATCTGTAGCCCATCCTCATCCTACAGACAGCCAGAAGGTGCCCACCCCTGTGGGCAAGGACAGAGCCACACCACCCACCCTGTCTCGACCCCATCCAGGTCCCGCAGGCCGAGCAAAGGTGCTCGCAGCCATGGACAAAGGGAGCTCCGCAAGAACCACCGTATCCGTACCCCATCCTTGTCCTGCAGACAGCCAGGAGGTGGGCACGTTCGTGGGCAAAGGGAGAGCCGCACCACCCACCCCATCTCTGTAACATGTCACGGTCCCACAAGCAACTGGAGGGAACACGCAGCCACGGACATTCTCAGCTTTGGACCCTTTCACAGCAAGACAGGCGCAATTCCCACACTCCACGCAGAGACACCCTCAGCATTGCCAGCCACTCGTGGACGCACGCTTCCACGCTGGGCCACGTCTTCAGTGCCAAAGGTGTGAAAGAGCACCTCCCGAAAACTCAGCAAGCGTCTTTCTTCCAGAAGAGCCCTCAGACCCACAACTCTCAGCAGCAAGTACCACCCAAAGCGTCAAAACAGGGCCGTGGCTACCACCTGCTGCTTTTCTTTCTCTTTTAACCTTTGCCCAGCTGCTGCTCTGTACACTCATCCTACAGCCTCCTCCTTTCCTTCCCCAGCACTACCAATTCTTCTAGCGTATTGCATCGTTTATTGAACTGCGCCTTCTCACTGGACTGCTGGAAAAGCGGCATCACACGGATGCAGCACCAACTCCAGGCACCAGCCCAGCCTGCTGATGTCACGGCCACCACATCGCAGCCAGCAGACTGCTCCTGGTGCTCCACCTCACAAAGGCCTTGCTGACACCACTAGCCCCAGAAGAGGATAAAAAGGGCTGCGCCAAGCCAGGCTGCCAGACGAGGGGGCAGGTGAGCGAGATCTGAGAGGAGCAGGCACCCAGGGGAAGGCAAGGAGGCTGGGGCTCCCCACAGCAATGGCGGGTGACTTCTCTTTGGCTGCTTCTCCTGACAATTACAGCCAGACTCCTACAAAGGGACGCAACAAGGCCACGGCTCCTGTCCTTGCCCACCTCGGCACTTGCACGGAGAGATCTCAACACGCTACGGGTCAGATGAGACACCCCTGGCCACTCCCCATCCCGGGCTTGCAGGGAGCTTCCCAAAGCCACAGGCAAAGGGAACGCCACAAAACTGTGCCCTGGGGGGCTGAGGGCTGGTCCCGAAACGGACATCCTGGCACCAGCCATGGCCATGTCCCAGCCAGCAGACTACGCCTGGTGGTCCAGGTCAGAAAGGGGTTGGACACACGGCTGGCTGCGGAACGGTAGAAAAGGGGCTGCACCAGACGAGACTGGCAGACGACGAGACGGGCTAGCAAAGACTTACAGGCTCTGAAAAAGCCACCGTATCTGTAGCCCATCCTCATCCTACAGACAGCCAGAAGGTGCCCACCCCTGTGGGCAAGGACTGCGCCACACCACCCACCCTGTCTCGACCCCATCCAGGTCCCGCAGGCCGAGCAAAGGTGCTCGCAGCCATGGACAAAGGGAGCTCCGCAAGAACCACCGTATCCGTACCCCATACTTGTCCTGCAGACAGCCAGGAGGTGGGCACGCTCGTGGGCAAAGGGAGAGCCGCACCACCCACCCCATCTCTGTAACATGTCACGGTCCCACAAGCAACTGGAGGGAACACGCAGCCACGGACATTCTCAGCTTTGGACCCTTTCACAGCAAGACAGGCGCAATTCCCACACTCCACGCAGAGACACCCTCAGCATTGCCAGCCACTCGTGGACGCACGCTTCCACGCTGGGCCACGTCTTCAGTGCCAAAGGTGTGAAAGAGCACCTCCCGAAAACTCAGCAAGCGTCTTTCTTCCAGAAGAGCCCTCAGACCCACAACTCTCAGCAGCAAGTACCACCCAAAGCGTCAAAACAGGGCCGTGGCTACCACCTGCTGCTTTTCGTTCTCTTTTAACCTTTGCCCAGCTGCTGCTCTGTACACTCATCCTACAGCCTCCTCCTTTCCTTCCCCAGCACTACCAATTCTTCTCTTCTAGTGTATTGCATCGTTTATTGAACTGCGCCTTCTCACTGGACTGCTGGAAAAGCGGCATCACACGGATGCAGCACCAACTCCAGGCACCAGCCCAGCCTGCTGATGTCACAGCCACCACATCGCAGCCAGCAGACTGCTCCTGGTGCTCCACCTCACAAAGGCCTTGCTGACACCACTAGCCCCAGAAGAGGATAAAAAGGGCTGCGCCAAGCCAGGCTGCCAGACGAGGGGGCAGGTGAGCGAGATCTGAGAGGAGCAGGCACCCAGGGGAAGGCAAGGAGGCTGGGGCTCCCCACAGCAATGGCGGGTGACTTCTCTTTGGCTGCTTCTCCTGACAATTACAGCCAGACTCCTACAAAGGGACGCAACAAGGCCACGGCTCCTGTCCTTGCCCACCTCGGCACTTGCACGGAGAGATCTCAACACGCTACGGGTCAGATGAGACACCCCTGGCCACTCCCCATCCCGGGCTTGCAGGGAGCTTCCCAAAGCCACAGGCAAAGGGAACGCCACAAAACTGTGCCCTGGGGGGCTGAGGGCTGGTCCCGAAACGGACATCCTGGCACCAGCCATGGCCATGTCCCAGCCAGCAGACTACGCCTGGTGGTCCAGGTCAGAAAGGGGTTGGACACACGGCTGGCTGCGGAACGGTAGAAAAGGGGCTGCACCAGACGAGACTGGCAGACGACGAGACGGGCTAGCAAAGACTTACAGGCTCTGAAAAAGCCACCGTATCTGTAGCCCATCCTCATCCTACAGACAGCCAGAAGGTGCCCACCCCTGTGGGCAAGGACTGCGCCACACCACCCACCCTGTCTCGACCCCATCCAGGTCCCGCAGGCCGAGCAAAGGTGCTCGCAGCCATGGACAAAGGGAGCTCCGCAAGAACCACCGTATCCGTACCCCATACTTGTCCTGCAGACAGCCAGGAGGTGGGCACGCTCGTGGGCAAAGGGAGAGCCGCACCACCCACCCCATCTCTGTAACATGTCACGGTCCCACAAGCAACTGGAGGGAACACGCAGCCACGGACATTCTCAGCTTTGGACCCTTTCACAGCAAGACAGGCGCAATTCCCACACTCCACGCAGAGACACCCTCAGCATTGCCAGCCACTCGTGGACGCACGCTTCCACGCTGGGCCACGTCTTCAGTGCCAAAGGTGTGAAAGAGCACCTCCCGAAAACTCAGCAAGCGTCTTTCTTCCAGAAGAGCCCTCAGACCCACAACTCTCAGCAGCAAGTACCACCCAAAGCGTCAAAACAGGGCCGTGGCTACCACCTGCTGCTTTTCGTTCTCTTTTAACCTTTGCCCAGCTGCTGCTCTGTACACTCATCCTACAGCCTCCTCCTTTCCTTCCCCAGCACTACCAATTCTTCTCTTCTAGTGTATTGCATCGTTTATTGAACTGCGCCTTCTCACTGGACTGCTGGAAAAGCGGCATCACACGGATGCAGCACCAACTCCAGGCACCAGCCCAGCCTGCTGATGTCACAGCCACCACATCGCAGCCAGCAGACTGCTCCTGGTGCTCCACCTCACAAAGGCCTTGCTGACACCACTAGCCCCAGAAGAGGATAAAAAGGGCTGCGCCAAGCCAGGCTGCCAGACGAGGGGGCAGGTGAGCGAGATCTGAGAGGAGCAGGCACCCAGGGGAAGGCAAGGAGGCTGGGGCTCCCCACAGCAATGGCGGGTGACTTCTCTTTGGCTGCTTCTCCTGACAACTACAGCCAGACTCCTGCAAAGGGACACAACAAGGCCACGGCTCCTGTACTTGCCCACCTCGGCACTTGTACGGAGAGATCTCAACACGCTGCAGGACAGATAAGACACCCCTGGCCACTCCCCATCCCGGGCTTGCAGGGAGCTTCCCAAAGCCACAGGCAAAGGGAACGCCACAAAACTGTGCCCTGGGGGGCTGAGGGCTGGTCCCGAAACGGACATCCTGGCACCAGCCATGGCCATGTCCCAGCCAGCAGACTACGCCTGGTGGTCCAGGTCAGAAAGGGGTTGGACACACGGCTGGCTGCGGAACGGTAGAAAAGGGGCTGCACCAGACGAGACTGGCAGACGACGAGACGGGCTAGCAAAGACTTACAGGCTCTGACAAAGCCACCGTATCTGTAGCCCATCCTCATCCTACAGACAGCCAGAAGGTGCCCACCCCTGTGGGCAAGGACTGCGCCACACCACCCACCCTGTCTCGACCCCATCCAGGTCCCGCAGGCCGAGCAAAGGTGCTCGCAGCCATGGACAAAGGGAGCTCCGCAAGAACCACCGTATCCATACCCCATCCTCGTGCTACGCACAGCCAGAAGGTGCCCACCCCTGTGGGCAAGGACAGCGCCACACCACCCACCCTGTCTCGACCCCATCCAGGTCCCGCAGGCCGAGCAAAGGTGCTCGCAGCCATGGACAAAGGGAGCTCCGCAAGAACCACCGTATCCGTACCCCATCCTTGTCCTGCAGACAGCCAGGAGGTGGGCACGCTCGTGGGCAAAGGGAGAGCCGCACCACCCACCCCATCTCTGTAACATGTCACGGTCCCACAAGCAACTGGAGGGAACACGCAGCCACGGACATTCTCAGCTTTGGACCCTTTCACAGCAAGACAGGCGCAATTCCCACACTCCACGCAGAGACACCCTCAGCATTGCCAGCCACTCGTGGACGCACGCTTCCACGCTGGGCCACGTCTTCAGTGCCAAAGGTGTGAAAGAGCACCTCCCGAAAACTCAGCAAGCGTCTTTCTTCCAGAAGAGCCCTCAGACCCACAACTCTCAGCAGCAAGTACCACCCAAAGCGTCAAAACAGGGCCGTGGCTACCACCTGCTGCTTTTCTTTCTCTTTTAACCTTTGCCCAGCTGCTGCTCTGTACACTCATCCTACAGCCTCCTCCTTTCCTTCCCCAGCACTACCAATTCTTCTCTTCTAGTGTATTGCATCGTTTATTGAACTGCGCCTTCTCACTGGACTGCTGGAAAAGCGGCATCACACGGATGCAGCACCAACTCCAGGCACCAGCCCAGCCTGCTGATGTCACGGCCACCACATCGCAGCCAGCAGACTGCTCCTGGTGCTCCACCTCACAAAGGCCTTGCTGACACCACTAGCCCCAGAAGAGGATAAAAAGGGCTGCGCCAAGCCAGGCTGCCAGACGAGGGGGCAGGTGAGCGAGATCTGAGAGGAGCAGGCACCCAGGGGAAGGCAAGGAGGCTGGGGCTCCCCACAGCAATGGCGGGTGACTTCTCTTTGGCTGCTTCTCCTGACAACTACAGCCAGACTCCTGCAAAGGGACACAACAAGGCCACGGCTCCTGTCCTCGCCCACCTCGGCACTTGTACGGAGAGATCTCAACACGCTGCAGGACAGATAAGACACCCCTGGCCACTCCCCATCCCGGGCTTGCAGGGAGCTTCCCAAAGCCACAGGCAAAGGGAACGCCACAAAACTGTGCCCTGGGGGGCTGAGGGCTGGTCCCGAAACGGACATCCTGGCACCAGCCATGGCCATGTCCCAGCCAGCAGACTACGCCTGGTGGTCCAGGTCAGAAAGGGGTTGGACACGTGGCTGGCTGCGGAACGGTAGAAAAGGGGCTGCACCAGACGAGACTGGCAGACAACGAGACGGGCTAGCAAAGACTTACAGGCTCTGAAAAAGCCACCGTATCTGTAGCCCATCCTCATCCTACTCACAGCCAGAAGGTGCCCACCCCTGTGGGCAAGGACAGAGCCACACCACCCACCCTGTCTCGACCCCATCCAGGTCCCGCAGGCCGAGCAAAGGTGCTCGCAGCCATGGACAAACGGAGCTCCGCAAGAACCACCGTATCCGTACCCCATCCTCGTCCTGCAGACAGCCAGGAGGTGGGCACGCTCGTGGGCAAAGGGAGAGCCGCACCACCCACCCCATCTCTGTAACATGTCACGGTCCCACAAGCAACTGGAGGGAACACGCAGCCACGGACATTCTCCGCTTTGGACCCTTTCACAGCAAGACAGGCGCAATTCCCACACTCCACGCAGAGACACCCTCAGCATTGCCAGCCACTCGTGGACGCACGCTTCCACACTGGGCCACGTCTTCAGTGCCAAAGGTGTGAAAGAGCACCTCCCGAAAACTCAGCAAGCGTCTTTCTTCCAGAAGAGCCCTCAGACCCACAACTCTCAGCAGCAAGTACCACCCAAAGCGTCAAAACAGGGCCGTGGCTACCACCTGCTGCTTTTCGTTCTCTTTTAACCTTTGCCCAGCTGCTGCTCTGTACACTCATCCTACAGCCTCCTCCTTTCCTTCCCCAGCACTACCAATTCTTCTCTTCTAGTGTATTGCATCGTTTATTGAACTGCGCCTTCTCACTGGACTGCTGGAAAAGCGGCATCACACGGATGCAGCACCAACTCCAGGCACCAGCCCAGCCTGCTGATGTCACGGCCACCACATCGCAGCCAGCAGACTGCTCCTGGTGCTCCACCTAACAAAGGCCTTGCTGACACCACTAGCCCCAGAAGAGGATAAAAAGGGCTGCGCCAAGCCAGACTGCCAGACGAGGGGGCAGGTGAGCGAGATCTGAGAGGAGCAGGCACCCAGGGGAAGGCAAGGAGGCTGGGGCTCCCCACAGCAATGGCGGGTGACTTCTCTTTGGCTGCTTCTCCTGACAACTACAGCCAGACTCCTGCAAAGGGACACAACAAGGCCACGGCTCCTGTACTTGCCCACCTCGGCACTTGTACGGAGAGATCTCAACACGCTGCAGGACAGATAAGACACCCCTGGCCACTCCCCATCCCGGGCTTGCAGGGAGCTTCCCAAAGCCACAGGCAAAGGGAACGCCACAAAACTGTGCCCTGGGGGGCTGAGGGCTGGTCCCGAAACGGACATCCTGGCACCAGCCATGGCCATGTCCCAGCCAGCAGACTACGCCTGGTGGTCCAGGTCAGAAAGGGGTTGGACACACGGCTGGCTGCGGAACGGTAGAAAAGGGGCTGCACCAGACGAGACTGGCAGACGACGAGACGGGCTAGCAAAGACTTACAGGCTCTGACAAAGCCACCGTATCTGTAGCCCATCCTCATCCTACAGACAGCCAGAAGGTGCCCACCCCTGTGGGCAAGGACTGCGCCACACCACCCACCCTGTCTCGACCCCATCCAGGTCCCGCAGGCCGAGCAAAGGTGCTCGCAGCCATGGACAAAGGGAGCTCCGCAAGAACCACCGTATCCGTACCCCATCCTCGTGCTACGCACAGCCAGAAGGTGCCCACCCCTGTGGGCAAGGACAGAGCCACACCACCCACCCTGTCTCGACCCCATCCAGGTCCCGCAGGCCGAGCAAAGGTGCTCGCAGCCATGGACAAAGGGAGCTCCGCAAGAACCACCGTATCCGTACCCCATCCTTGTCCTGCAGACAGCCAGGAGGTGGGCACGCTCGTGGGCAAAGGGAGAGCCGCACCACCCACCCCATCTCTGTAACATGTCACGGTCCCACAAGCAACTGGAGGGAACACGCAGCCACGGACATTCTCAGCTTTGGACCCTTTCACAGCAAGACAGGCGCAATTCCCACACTCCACGCAGAGACACCCTCAGCATTGCCAGCCACTCGTGGACGCACGCTTCCACGCTGGGCCACGTCTTCAGTGCCAAAGGTGTGAAAGAGCACCTCCCGAAAACTCAGCAAGCGTCTTTCTTCCAGAAGAGCCCTCAGACCCACAACTCTCAGCAGCAAGTACCACCCAAAGCGTCAAAACAGGGCCGTGGCTACCACCTGCTGCTTTTCGTTCTCTTTTAACCTTTGCCCAGCTGCTGCTCTGTACACTCATCCTACAGCCTCCTCCTTTCCTTCCCCAGCACTACCAATTCTTCTAGCGTATTGCATCGTTTATTGAACTGCGCCTTCTCACTGGACTGCTGGAAAAGCGGCATCACACGGATGCAGCACCAACTCCAGGCACCAGCCCAGCCTGCTGATGTCACGGCCACCACATCGCAGCCAGCAGACTGCTCCTGGTGCTCCACCTCACAAAGGCCTTGCTGACACCACTAGCCCCAGAAGAGGATAAAAAGGGCTGCGCCAAGCCAGGCTGCCAGACGAGGGGGCAGGTGAGCGAGATCTGAGAGGAGCAGGCACCCAGGGGAAGGCAAGGAGGCTGGGGCTCCCCACAGCAATGGCGGGTGACTTCTCTTTGGCTGCTTCTCCTGACAATTACAGCCAGACTCCTACAAAGGGACGCAACAAGGCCACGGCTCCTGTCCTTGCCCACCTCGGCACTTGCACGGAGAGATCTCAACACGCTACGGGTCAGATGAGACACCCCTGGCCACTCCCCATCCCGGGCTTGCAGGGAGCTTCCCAAAGCCACAGGCAAAGGGAACGCCACAAAACTGTGCCCTGGGGGGCTGAGGGCTGGTCCCGAAACGGACATCCTGGCACCAGCCATGGCCATGTCCCAGCCAGCAGACTACGCCTGGTGGTCCAGGTCAGAAAGGGGTTGGACACACGGCTGGCTGCGGAACGGTAGAAAAGGGGCTGCACCAGACGAGACTGGCAGACGACGAGACGGGCTAGCAAAGACTTACAGGCTCTGAAAAAGCCACCGTATCTGTAGCCCATCCTCATCCTACAGACAGCCAGAAGGTGCCCACCCCTGTGGGCAAGGACTGCGCCACACCACCCACCCTGTCTCGACCCCATCCAGGTCCCGCAGGCCGAGCAAAGGTGCTCGCAGCCATGGACAAAGGGAGCTCCGCAAGAACCACCGTATCCGTACCCCATCCTTGTCCTGCAGACAGCCAGGAGGTGGGCACGCTCGTGGGCAAAGGGAGAGCCGCACCACCCACCCCATCTCTGTAACATGTCACGGTCCCACAAGCAACTGGAGGGAACACGCAGCCACGGACATTCTCAGCTTTGGACCCTTTCACAGCAAGACAGGCGCAATTCCCACACTCCACGCAGAGACACCCTCAGCATTGCCAGCCACTCGTGGACGCACGCTTCCACGCTGGGCCACGTCTTCAGTGCCAAAGGTGTGAAAGAGCACCTCCCGAAAACTCAGCAAGCGTCTTTCTTCCAGAAGAGCCCTCAGACCCACAACTCTCAGCAGCAAGTACCACCCAAAGCGTCAAAACAGGGCCGTGGCTACCACCTGCTGCTTTTCGTTCTCTTTTAACCTTTGCCCAGCTGCTGCTCTGTACACTCATCCTACAGCCTCCTCCTTTCCTTCCCCAGCACTACCAATTCTTCTCTTCTAGTGTATTGCATCGTTTATTGAACTGCGCCTTCTCACTGGACTGCTGGAAAAGCGGCATCACACGGATGCAGCACCAACTCCAGGCACCAGCCCAGCCTGCTGATGTCACAGCCACCACATCGCAGCCAGCAGACTGCTCCTGGTGCTCCACCTCACAAAGGCCTTGCTGACACCACTAGCCCCAGAAGAGGATAAAAAGGGCTGCGCCAAGCCAGGCTGCCAGACGAGGGGGCAGGTGAGCGAGATCTGAGAGGAGCAGGCACCCAGGGGAAGGCAAGGAGGCTGGGGCTCCCCACAGCAATGGCGGGTGACTTCTCTTTGGCTGCTTCTCCTGACAACTACAGCCAGACTCCTGCAAAGGGACACAACAAGGCCACGGCTCCTGTACTTGCCCACCTCGGCACTTGTACGGAGAGATCTCAACACGCTGCAGGACAGATAAGACACCCCTGGCCACTCCCCATCCCGGGCTTGCAGGGAGCTTCCCAAAGCCACAGGCAAAGGGAACGCCACAAAACTGTGCCCTGGGGGGCTGAGGGCTGGTCCCGAAACGGACATCCTGGCACCAGCCATGGCCATGTCCCAGCCAGCAGACTACGCCTGGTGGTCCAGGTCAGAAAGGGGTTGGACACACGGCTGGCTGCGGAACGGTAGAAAAGGGGCTGCACCAGACGAGACTGGCAGACGACGAGACGGGCTAGCAAAGACTTACAGGCTCTGACAAAGCCACCGTATCTGTAGCCCATCCTCATCCTACAGACAGCCAGAAGGTGCCCACCCCTGTGGGCAAGGACTGCGCCACACCACCCACCCTGTCTCGACCCCATCCAGGTCCCGCAGGCCGAGCAAAGGTGCTCGCAGCCATGGACAAAGGGAGCTCCGCAAGAACCACCGTATCCGTACCCCATCCTCGTGCTACGCACAGCCAGAAGGTGCCCACCCCTGTGGGCAAGGACAGAGCCACACCACCCACCCTGTCTCGACCCCATCCAGGTCCCGCAGGCCGAGCAAAGGTGCTCGCAGCCATGGACAAAGGGAGCTCCGCAAGAACCACCGTATCCGTACCCCATCCTTGTCCTGCAGACAGCCAGGAGGTGGGCACGCTCGTGGGCAAAGGGAGAGCCGCACCACCCACCCCATCTCTGTAACATGTCACGGTCCCACAAGCAACTGGAGGGAACACGCAGCCACGGACATTCTCAGCTTTGGACCCTTTCACAGCAAGACAGGCGCAATTCCCACACTCCACGCAGAGACACCCTCAGCATTGCCAGCCACTCGTGGACGCACGCTTCCACGCTGGGCCACGTCTTCAGTGCCAAAGGTGTGAAAGAGCACCTCCCGAAAACTCAGCAAGCGTCTTTCTTCCAGAAGAGCCCTCAGACCCACAACTCTCAGCAGCAAGTACCACCCAAAGCGTCAAAACAGGGCCGTGGCTACCACCTGCTGCTTTTCTTTCTCTTTTAACCTTTGCCCAGCTGCTGCTCTGTACACTCATCCTACAGCCTCCTCCTTTCCTTCCCCAGCACTACCAATTCTTCTAGCGTATTGCATCGTTTATTGAACTGCGCCTTCTCACTGGACTGCTGGAAAAGCGGCATCACACGGATGCAGCACCAACTCCAGGCACCAGCCCAGCCTGCTGATGTCACGGCCACCACATCGCAGCCAGCAGACTGCTCCTGGTGCTCCACCTCACAAAGGCCTTGCTGACACCACTAGCCCCAGAAGAGGATAAAAAGGGCTGCGCCAAGCCAGGCTGCCAGACGAGGGGGCAGGTGAGCGAGATCTGAGAGGAGCAGGCACCCAGGGGAAGGCAAGGAGGCTGGGGCTCCCCACAGCAATGGCGGGTGACTTCTCTTTGGCTGCTTCTCCTGACAATTACAGCCAGACTCCTACAAAGGGACGCAACAAGGCCACGGCTCCTGTCCTTGCCCACCTCGGCACTTGCACGGAGAGATCTCAACACGCTACGGGTCAGATGAGACACCCCTGGCCACTCCCCATCCCGGGCTTGCAGGGAGCTTCCCAAAGCCACAGGCAAAGGGAACGCCACAAAACTGTGCCCTGGGGGGCTGAGGGCTGGTCCCGAAACGGACATCCTGGCACCAGCCATGGCCATGTCCCAGCCAGCAGACTACGCCTGGTGGTCCAGGTCAGAAAGGGGTTGGACACACGGCTGGCTGCGGAACGGTAGAAAAGGGGCTGCACCAGACGAGACTGGCAGACGACGAGACGGGCTAGCAAAGACTTACAGGCTCTGAAAAAGCCACCGTATCTGTAGCCCATCCTCATCCTACAGACAGCCAGAAGGTGCCCACCCCTGTGGGCAAGGACTGCGCCACACCACCCACCCTGTCTCGACCCCATCCAGGTCCCGCAGGCCGAGCAAAGGTGCTCGCAGCCATGGACAAAGGGAGCTCCGCAAGAACCACCGTATCCGTACCCCATACTTGTCCTGCAGACAGCCAGGAGGTGGGCACGCTCGTGGGCAAAGGGAGAGCCGCACCACCCACCCCATCTCTGTAACATGTCACGGTCCCACAAGCAACTGGAGGGAACACGCAGCCACGGACATTCTCAGCTTTGGACCCTTTCACAGCAAGACAGGCGTAATTCCCACACTCCACGCAGAGACACCCTCAGCATTGCCAGCCACTCGTGGACGCACGCTTCCACGCTGGGCCACGTCTTCAGTGCCAAAGGTGTGAAAGAGCACCTCCCGAAAACTCAGCAAGCGTCTTTCTTCCAGAAGAGCCCTCAGACCCACAACTCTCAGCAGCAAGTACCACCCAAAGCGTCAAAACAGGGCCGTGGCTACCACCTGCTGCTTTTCGTTCTCTTTTAACCTTTGCCCAGCTGCTGCTCTGTACACTCATCCTACAGCCTCCTCCTTTCCTTCCCCAGCACTACCAATTCTTCTCTTCTAGTGTATTGCATCGTTTATTGAACTGCGCCTTCTCACTGGACTGCTGGAAAAGCGGCATCACACGGATGCAGCACCAACTCCAGGCACCAGCCCAGCCTGCTGATGTCACAGCCACCACATCGCAGCCAGCAGACTGCTCCTGGTGCTCCACCTCACAAAGGCCTTGCTGACACCACTAGCCCCAGAAGAGGATAAAAAGGGCTGCGCCAAGCCAGGCTGCCAGACGAGGGGGCAGGTGAGCGAGATCTGAGAGGAGCAGGCACCCAGGGGAAGGCAAGGAGGCTGGGGCTCCCCACAGCAATGGCGGGTGACTTCTCTTTGGCTGCTTCTCCTAACAACTACAGCCAGACTCCTGCAAAGGGACACAACAAGGCCACGGCTCCTGTACTTGCCCACCTCGGCACTTGTACGGAGAGATCTCAACACGCTGCAGGACAGATAAGACACCCCTGGCCACTCCCCATCCCGGGCTTGGAGGGAGCTTCCCAAAGCCACAGGCAAAGGGAACGCCACAAAACTGTGCCCTGGGGGGCTGAGGGCTGGTCCCGAAACGGACATCCTGGCACCAGCCATGGCCATGTCCCAGCCAGCAGACTACGCCTGGTGGTCCAGGTCAGAAAGGGGTTGGACACACGGCTGGCTGCGGAACGGTAGAAAAGGGGCTGCACCAGACGAGACTGGCAGACGACGAGACGGGCTAGCAAAGACTTACAGGCTCTGACAAAGCCACCGTATCTGTAGCCCATCCTCATCCTACAGACAGCCAGAAGGTGCCCACCCCTGTGGGCAAGGACTGCGCCACACCACCCACCCTGTCTCGACCCCATCCAGGTCCCGCAGGCCGAGCAAAGGTGCTCGCAGCCATGGACAAAGGGAGCTCCGCAAGAACCACCGTATCCATACCCCATCCTCGTGCTACGCACAGCCAGAAGGTGCCCACCCCTGTGGGCAAGGACAGCGCCACACCACCCACCCTGTCTCGACCCCATCCAGGTCCCGCAGGCCGAGCAAAGGTGCTCGCAGCCATGGACAAAGGGAGCTCCGCAAGAACCACCGTATCCGTACCCCATCCTTGTCCTGCAGACAGCCAGGAGGTGGGCACGCTCGTGGGCAAAGGGAGAGCCGCACCACCCACCCCATCTCTGTAACATGTCACGGTCCCACAAGCAACTGGAGGGAACACGCAGCCACGGACATTCTCAGCTTTGGACCCTTTCACAGCAAGACAGGCGCAATTCCCACACTCCACGCAGAGACACCCTCAGCATTGCCAGCCACTCGTGGACGCACGCTTCCACGCTGGGCCACGTCTTCAGTGCCAAAGGTGTGAAAGAGCACCTCCCGAAAACTCAGCAAGCGTCTTTCTTCCAGAAGAGCCCTCAGACCCACAACTCTCAGCAGCAAGTACCACCCAAAGCGTCAAAACAGGGCCGTGGCTACCACCTGCTGCTTTTCGTTCTCTTTTAACCTTTGCCCAGCTGCTGCTCTGTACACTCATCCTACAGCCTCCTCCTTTCCTTCCCCAGCACTACCAATTCTTCTCTTCTAGTGTATTGCATCGTTTATTGAACTGCGCCTTCTCACTGGACTGCTGGAAAAGCGGCATCACACGGATGCAGCACCAACTCCAGGCACCAGCCCAGCCTGCTGATGTCACAGCCACCACATCGCAGCCAGCAGACTGCTCCTGGTGCTCCACCTCACAAAGGCCTTGCTGACACCACTAGCCCCAGAAGAGGATAAAAAGGGCTGCGCCAAGCCAGGCTGCCAGACGAGGGGGCAGGTGAGCGAGATCTGAGAGGAGCAGGCACCCAGGGGAAGGCAAGGAGGCTGGGGCTCCCCACAGCAATGGCGGGTGACTTCTCTTTGGCTGCTTCTCCTGACAACTACAGCCAGACTCCTGCAAAGGGACACAACAAGGCCACGGCTCCTGTACTTGCCCACCTCGGCACTTGTACGGAGAGATCTCAACACGCTGCAGGACAGATAAGACACCCCTGGCCACTCCCCATCCCGGGCTTGCAGGGAGCTTCCCAAAGCCACAGGCAAAGGGAACGCCACAAAACTGTGCCCTGGGGGGCTGAGGGCTGGTCCCGAAACGGACATCCTGGCACCAGCCATGGCCATGTCCCAGCCAGCAGACTACGCCTGGTGGTCCAGGTCAGAAAGGGGTTGGACACACGGCTGGCTGCGGAACGGTAGAAAAGGGGCTGCACCAGACGAGACTGGCAGACGACGAGACGGGCTAGCAAAGACTTACAGGCTCTGACAAAGCCACCGTATCTGTAGCCCATCCTCATCCTACAGACAGCCAGAAGGTGCCCACCCCTGTGGGCAAGGACTGCGCCACACCACCCACCCTGTCTCGACCCCATCCAGGTCCCGCAGGCCGAGCAAAGGTGCTCGCAGCCATGGACAAAGGGAGCTCCGCAAGAACCACCGTATCCATACCCCATCCTCGTGCTACGCACAGCCAGAAGGTGCCCACCCCTGTGGGCAAGGACAGCGCCACACCACCCACCCTGTCTCGACCCCATCCAGGTCCCGCAGGCCGAGCAAAGGTGCTCGCAGCCATGGACAAAGGGAGCTCCGCAAGAACCACCGTATCCGTACCCCATCCTTGTCCTGCAGACAGCCAGGAGGTGGGCACGCTCGTGGGCAAAGGGAGAGCCGCACCACCCACCCCATCTCTGTAACATGTCACGGTCCCACAAGCAACTGGAGGGAACACGCAGCCACGGACATTCTCAGCTTTGGACCCTTTCACAGCAAGACAGGCGCAATTCCCACACTCCACGCAGAGACACCCTCAGCATTGCCAGCCACTCGTGGACGCACGCTTCCACGCTGGGCCACGTCTTCAGTGCCAAAGGTGTGAAAGAGCACCTCCCGAAAACTCAGCAAGCGTCTTTCTTCCAGAAGAGCCCTCAGACCCACAACTCTCAGCAGCAAGTACCACCCAAAGCGTCAAAACAGGGCCGTGGCTACCACCTGCTGCTTTTCGTTCTCTTTTAACCTTTGCCCAGCTGCTGCTCTGTACACTCATCCTACAGCCTCCTCCTTTCCTTCCCCAGCACTACCAATTCTTCTCTTCTAGTGTATTGCATCGTTTATTGAACTGCGCCTTCTCACTGGACTGCTGGAAAAGCGGCATCACACGGATGCAGCACCAACTCCAGGCACCAGCCCAGCCTGCTGATGTCACAGCCACCACATCGCAGCCAGCAGACTGCTCCTGGTGCTCCACCTCACAAAGGCCTTGCTGACACCACTAGCCCCAGAAGAGGATAAAAAGGGCTGCGCCAAGCCAGGCTGCCAGACGAGGGGGCAGGTGAGCGAGATCTGAGAGGAGCAGGCACCCAGGGGAAGGCAAGGAGGCTGGGGCTCCCCACAGCAATGGCGGGTGACTTCTCTTTGGCTGCTTCTCCTGACAACTACAGCCAGACTCCTGCAAAGGGACACAACAAGGCCACGGCTCCTGTACTTGCCCACCTCGGCACTTGTACGGAGAGATCTCAACACGCTGCAGGACAGATAAGACACCCCTGGCCACTCCCCATCCCGGGCTTGCAGGGAGCTTCCCAAAGCCACAGGCAAAGGGAACGCCACAAAACTGTGCCCTGGGGGGCTGAGGGCTGGTCCCGAAACGGACATCCTGGCACCAGCCATGGCCATGTCCCAGCCAGCAGACTACGCCTGGTGGTCCAGGTCAGAAAGGGGTTGGACACACGGCTGGCTGCGGAACGGTAGAAAAGGGGCTGCACCAGACGAGACTGGCAGACGACGAGACGGGCTAGCAAAGACTTACAGGCTCTGACAAAGCCACCGTATCTGTAGCCCATCCTCATCCTACAGACAGCCAGAAGGTGCCCACCCCTGTGGGCAAGGACTGCGCCACACCACCCACCCTGTCTCGACCCCATCCAGGTCCCGCAGGCCGAGCAAAGGTGCTCGCAGCCATGGACAAAGGGAGCTCCGCAAGAACCACCGTATCCATACCCCATCCTCGTGCTACGCACAGCCAGAAGGTGCCCACCCCTGTGGGCAAGGACAGCGCCACACCACCCACCCTGTCTCGACCCCATCCAGGTCCCGCAGGCCGAGCAAAGGTGCTCGCAGCCATGGACAAAGGGAGCTCCGCAAGAACCACCGTATCCGTACCCCATCCTTGTCCTGCAGACAGCCAGGAGGTGGGCACGCTCGTGGGCAAAGGGAGAGCCGCACCACCCACCCCATCTCTGTAACATGTCACGGTCCCACAAGCAACTGGAGGGAACACGCAGCCACGGACATTCTCAGCTTTGGACCCTTTCACAGCAAGACAGGCGCAATTCCCACACTCCACGCAGAGACACCCTCAGCATTGCCAGCCACTCGTGGACGCACGCTTCCACGCTGGGCCACGTCTTCAGTGCCAAAGGTGTGAAAGAGCACCTCCCGAAAACTCAGCAAGCGTCTTTCTTCCAGAAGAGCCCTCAGACCCACAACTCTCAGCAGCAAGTACCACCCAAAGCGTCAAAACAGGGCCGTGGCTACCACCTGCTGCTTTTCGTTCTCTTTTAACCTTTGCCCAGCTGCTGCTCTGTACACTCATCCTACAGCCTCCTCCTTTCCTTCCCCAGCACTACCAATTCTTCTAGCGTATTGCATCGTTTATTGAACTGCGCCTTCTCACTGGACTGCTGGAAAAGCGGCATCACACGGATGCAGCACCAACTCCAGGCACCAGCCCAGCCTGCTGATGTCACGGCCACCACATCGCAGCCAGCAGACTGCTCCTGGTGCTCCACCTCACAAAGGCCTTGCTGACACCACTAGCCCCAGAAGAGGATAAAAAGGGCTGCGCCAAGCCAGGCTGCCAGACGAGGGGGCAGGTGAGCGAGATCTGAGAGGAGCAGGCACCCAGGGGAAGGCAAGGAGGCTGGGGCTCCCCACAGCAATGGCGGGTGACTTCTCTTTGGCTGCTTCTCCTGACAACTACAGCCAGACTCCTGCAAAGGGACACAACAAGGCCACGGCTCCTGTCCTCGCCCACCTCGGCACTTGTACGGAGAGATCTCAACACGCTGCAGGACAGATAAGACACCCCTGGCCACTCCCCATCCCGGGCTTGCAGGGAGCTTCCCAAAGCCACAGGCAAAGGGAACGCCACAAAACTGTGCCCTGGGGGGCTGAGGGCTGGTCCCGAAACGGACATCCTGGCACCAGCCATGGCCATGTCCCAGCCAGCAGACTACGCCTGGTGGTCCAGGTCAGAAAGGGGTTGGACACGTGGCTGGCTGCGGAACGGTAGAAAAGGGGCTGCACCAGACGAGACTGGCAGACGACGAGACGGGCTAGCAAAGACTTACAGGCTCTGAAAAAGCCACCGTATCTGTAGCCCATCCTCATCCTACAGACAGCCAGAAGGTGCCCACCCCTGTGGGCAAGGACAGCGCCACACCACCCACCCTGTCTCGACCCCATCCAGGTCCCGCAGGCCGAGCAAAGGTGCTCGCAGCCATGGACAAAGGGAGCTCCGCAAGAACCACCGTATCCGTACCCCATCCTTGTCCTGCAGACAGCCAGGAGGTGGGCACGCTCGTGGGCAAAGGGAGAGCCGCACCACCCACCCCATCTCTGTAACATGTCACGGTCCCACAAGCAACTGGAGGGAACACGCAGCCACGGACATTCTCAGCTTTGGACCCTTTCACAGCAAGACAGGCGCAATTCCCACACTCCACGCAGAGACACCCTCAGCATTGCCAGCCACTCGTGGACGCACGCTTCCACGCTGGGCCACGTCTTCAGTGCCAAAGGTGTGAAAGAGCACCTCCCGAAAACTCAGCAAGCGTCTTTCTTCCAGAAGAGCCCTCAGACCCACAACTCTCAGCAGCAAGTACCACCCAAAGCGTCAAAACAGGGCCGTGGCTACCACCTGCTGCTTTTCGTTCTCTTTTAACCTTTGCCCAGCTGCTGCTCTGTACACTCATCCTACAGCCTCCTCCTTTCCTTCCCCAGCACTACCAATTCTTCTCTTCTAGTGTATTGCATCGTTTATTGAACTGCGCCTTCTCACTGGACTGCTGGAAAAGCGGCATCACACGGATGCAGCACCAACTCCAGGCACCAGCCCAGCCTGCTGATGTCACGGCCACCACATCGCAGCCAGCAGACTGCTCCTGGTGCTCCACCTCACAAAGGCCTTGCTGACACCACTAGCCCCAGAAGAGGATAAAAAGGGCTGCGCCAAGCCAGGCTGCCAGACGAGGGGGCAGGTGAGCGAGATCTGAGAGGAGCAGGCACCCAGGGGAAGGCAAGGAGGCTGGGGCTCCCCACAGCAATGGCGGGTGACTTCTCTTTGGCTGCTTCTCCTGACAATTACAGCCAGACTCCTACAAAGGGACGCAACAAGGCCACGGCTCCTGTCCTTGCCCACCTCGGCACTTGCACGGAGAGATCTCAACACGCTACGGGTCAGATGAGACACCCCTGGCCACTCCCCATCCCGGGCTTGCAGGGAGCTTCCCAAAGCCACAGGCAAAGGGAACGCCACAAAACTGTGCCCTGGGGGGCTGAGGGCTGGTCCCGAAACGGACATCCTGGCACCAGCCATGGCCATGTCCCAGCCAGCAGACTACGCCTGGTGGTCCAGGTCAGAAAGGGGTTGGACACACGGCTGGCTGCGGAACAGTAGAAAAGGGGCTGCACCAGACGAGACTGGCAGACGACGAGACGGGCTAGCAAAGACTTACAGGCTCTGAAAAAACCACCGTATCTGTAGCCCATCCTCATCCTACAGACAGCCAGAAGGTGCCCACCCCTGTGGGCAAGGACTGCGCCACACCACCCACCCTGTCTCGACCCCATCCAGGTCCCGCAGGCCGAGCAAAGGTGCTCGCAGCCATGGACAAAGGGAGCTCCGCAAGAACCACCGTATCCGTACCCCATCCTCGTGCTACGCACAGCCAGAAGGTGCCCACCCCTGTGGGCAAGGACAGAGCCACACCACCCACCCTGTCTCGACCCCATCCAGGTCCCGCAGGCCGAGCAAAGGTGCTCGCAGCCATGGACAAAGGGAGCTCCGCAAGAACCACCGTATCCGTACCCCATCCTCGTCCTGCAGACAGCCAGGAGGTGGGCACGCTCGTGGGCAAAGGGAGAGCCGCACCACCCACCCCATCTCTGTAACATGTCACGGTCCCACAAGCAACTGGAGGAAACACGCAGCCACGGACATTCTCAGCTTGGGATCCTTTCACAGCAAGACAGGCGCAATTCCCACACTCCACGCAGAGACACCCTCAGCATTGCCAGCCACTCGTGGACGCACGCTTCCACACTGAGCCATGTCTTCAGAGCCAAAGTCGTGAAAGAGCACCTCCCGAAAACTCAGCAAGCGTCTTTCTTCCAGAAGAGCCCTCAGACCCACAACTCTCAGCAGCAAGTACCACCCAAAGCTTCAAAACAGGGCTGTGGCTACCACCTGCTGCTTTTCATTCTCTTTTAACCTTTGCCCAGCTGCTGCTCTGCACACTCATCCTACAGCCTCCTCCTTTCCTTCCCCAGCACTACCAATTCTTCTAGCGTATTGCATCGTTTATTGAACTGCGCCTTCTCACTGGACTGCTGGAAAAGCGGCATCACACGGATGCAGCACCAACTCTAGGCACCAGCCCAGCCTGCTGATGTCACGGCCACCACATCGCAGCCAGCAGACTGCTCCTGGTGCTCCACCTCACAAAGGCCTTGCTGACACCACTAGCCCCAGAAGAGGATAAAAAGGGCTGCGCCAAGCCAGGCTGCCAGACGAGGGGGCAGGTGAGCGAGATCTGAGAGGAGCAGGCACCCAGGGGAAGGCAAGGAGGCTGGGGCTCCCCACAGCAATGGCGGGTGACTTCTCTTTGGCTGCTTCTCCTGACAATTACAGCCAGACTCCTGCAAAGGGACGCAGCAAGGCCATGGCTCCTGTCCTCGCCCACCTCGTCACTTCCACGGAGAGCTCTCAACACGCTACGGGTCAGATGAGACACCCCTGGCCACTCCCCATCCCGGGCTTGCAGGGAGCTTCCCAAAGCCACAGGCAAAGGGAACGCCACAAAACTGTGCCCTGGGGGGCTGAGGGCTGGTCCCGAAACGGACATCCTGGCACCAGCCATGGCCATGTCCCAGCCAGCAGACTACGCCTGGTGGTCCAGGTCAGAAAGGGGTTAGACACACGGCTGGCTGCGGAACGGTAGAAAAGGGGCTGCACCAGACGAGACTGGCAGACAACGAGACGGGCTAGCAAAGACTTACAGGCTCTGAAAAAGCCACCGTATCTGTAGCCCATCCTCATCCTACTCACAGCCAGAAGGTGCCCACCCCTGTGGGCAAGGACAGAGCCACACCACCCACCCTGTCTCGACCCCATCCAGGTCCCGCAGGCCGAGCAAAGGTGCTCGCAGCCGTGGACAAACGGAGCTCCGCAAGAACCACCGTATCCGTACCCCATCCTCGTCCTGCAGACAGCCAGGAGGTGGGCACGCTCGTGGGCAAAGGGAGAGCCGCACCACCCACCCCATCTCTGTAACATGTCACGGTCCCACAAGCAACTGGAGGGAACACGCAGCCACGGACATTCTCCGCTTTGGACCCTTTCACAGCAAGACAGGCGCAATTCCCACACTCCACGCAGAGACACCCTCAGCATTGCCAGCCACTCGTGGACGCACGCTTCCACACTGGGCCACGTCTTCAGTGCCAAAGGTGTGAAAGAGCACCTCCCGAAAACTCAACAAGCGTCTTTCTTCCAGAAGAGCCCTCAGACCCACAACTCTCAGCAGCAAGTACCACCCAAAGCGTCAAAACAGGGCCGTGGCTGCTACTTTTCGTTCTCTATTAACCTTTGCCCAGCTGCTGCTCTGTACACTCATCCTACAGCCTCCCCCTTTCCTTCCCCAGCACTACCAATTCTTCTCTTCTAGTGTACTGCATCGTTTATTGAACTGCGCCTTCTCACTGGACTGCTGGAAAAGCGGCATCACGCGGATGCAGCACCAACTCCAGGCACCAGCCCAGCCTGCTGATGTCACGGCCACCACATCGCAGCCAGCAGACTGCTCCTGGTGCTCCACCTCACAAAGGCCTTGCTGACACCACTAGCCCCAGAAGAGGATAAAAAGGGCTGCGCCAAGCCAGACTGCCAGACGAGGGGGCAGGTGAGCGAGATCTGAGAGGAGCAGGCACCCAGGGGAAGGCAAGGAGGCTGGGGCTCCCCACGGCAATGGAGGGTGACTTCTCTTTGGCTGCTTCTCCTGACAATTACAGCCAGACTCCTGCAAAGGGACGCAACAAGGCCACGGCTCCTGTCCTCGCCCACCTCGGCACTTCCACGGAGAGATCTCAACACGCTACAGGACAGATGAGACACCCCTGGCCACTCCCCATCCCGGGCTTGCAGGGAGCTTCCCAAAGCCACAGGCAAAGGGAACGCCACAAAACTGTGCCCTGGGGGGCTGAGGGCTGGTCCCGAAACGGACATCCTGGCACCAGCCATGGCCATGTCCCAGCCAGCAGACTACGCCTGGTGGTCCAGGTCAGAAAGGGGTTGGACACGTGGCTGGCTGCGGAACGGTAGAAAAGGGGCTGCACCAGACGAGACTGGCAGACGACGAGACGGGCTAGCAAAGACTTACAGGCTCTGAAAAACCCACTGTACCTGTAGCCCATCCTCATGCTACAGACAGCCAGAAGGTGCCCACCCCTGTGGGCAAGGACAGCGCCACACCACCCACCCTGTCTCGACCCCATCCAGGTCCCGCAGGCCAATCAAAGGAGCTCGCAGCCATGGACAAAGGGAGCTCCGCAAGAACCATCGTATCCGTACCCCATCCTCACGCTACGCACAGCCAGAAGGTGCCCACCCCTGTGGGCAAGGACGGAGCCACACCACCCACCCTGTCTCGACCCCATCCAGGTCCCGCAGGCCGAGCAAAGGTGCTCGCAGCCATGGACAAAGGGAGCTCCGCAAGAACCACCGTATCCGTACCCCATCCTCGTCCTGCAGACAGCCAGGAGGTGGGCACGCTCGTGGGCAAAGGGAGAGCCGCACCACCCACCCCATCTCTGTAACATGTCACGGTCCCACAAGCAACTGGAGGAAACACGCAGCCACGGACATTCTCAGCTTGGGATCCTTTCACAGCAAGACAGGCGCAATTCCCACACTCCACGCAGAGACACCCTCAGCATTGCCAGCCACTCGTGGACGCACGCTTCCACACTGAGCCATGTCTTCAGAGCCAAAGTCGTGAAAGAGCACCTCCCGAAAACTCAGCAAGCGTCTTTCTTCCAGAAGAGCCCTCAGACCCACAACTCTCAGCAGCAAGTACCACCCAAAGCTTCAAAACAGGGCTGTGGCTACCACCTGCTGCTTTTCATTCTCTTTTAACCTTTGCCCAGCTGCTGCTCTGCACACTCATCCTACAGCCTCCTCCTTTCCTTCCCCAGCACTACCAATTCTTCTAGCGTATTGCATCGTTTATTGAACTGCGCCTTCTCACTGGACTGCTGGAAAAGCGGCATCACACGGATGCAGCACCAACTCTAGGCACCAGCCCAGCCTGCTGATGTCACGGCCACCACATCGCAGCCAGCAGACTGCTCCTGGTGCTCCACCTCACAAAGGCCTTGCTGACACCACTAGCCCCAGAAGAGGATAAAAAGGGCTGCGCCAAGCCAGGCTGCCAGACGAGGGGGCAGGTGAGCGAGATCTGAGAGGAGCAGGCACCCAGGGGAAGGCAAGGAGGCTGGGGCTCCCCACAGCAATGGCGGGTGACTTCTCTTTGGCTGCTTCTCCTGACAATTACAGCCAGACTCCTGCAAAGGGACGCAGCAAGGCCATGGCTCCTGTCCTCGCCCACCTCGTCACTTCCACGGAGAGCTCTCAACACGCTACGGGTCAGATGAGACACCCCTGGCCACTCCCCATCCCGGGCTTGCAGGGAGCTTCCCAAAGCCACAGGCAAAGGGAACGCCACAAAACTGTGCCCTGGGGGGCTGAGGGCTGGTCCCGAAACGGACATCCTGGCACCAGCCATGGCCATGTCCCAGCCAGCAGACTACGCCTGGTGGTCCAGGTCAGAAAGGGGTTAGACACACGGCTGGCTGCGGAACGGTAGAAAAGGGGCTGCACCAGACGAGACTGGCAGACAACGAGACGGGCTAGCAAAGACTTACAGGCTCTGAAAAAGCCACCGTATCTGTAGCCCATCCTCATCCTACTCACAGCCAGAAGGTGCCCACCCCTGTGGGCAAGGACAGAGCCACACCACCCACCCTGTCTCGACCCCATCCAGGTCCCGCAGGCCGAGCAAAGGTGCTCGCAGCCGTGGACAAACGGAGCTCCGCAAGAACCACCGTATCCGTACCCCATCCTCGTCCTGCAGACAGCCAGGAGGTGGGCACGCTCGTGGGCAAAGGGAGAGCCGCACCACCCACCCCATCTCTGTAACATGTCACGGTCCCACAAGCAACTGGAGGGAACACGCAGCCACGGACATTCTCCGCTTTGGACCCTTTCACAGCAAGACAGGCGCAATTCCCACACTCCACGCAGAGACACCCTCAGCATTGCCAGCCACTCGTGGACGCACGCTTCCACACTGGGCCACGTCTTCAGTGCCAAAGGTGTGAAAGAGCACCTCCCGAAAACTCAACAAGCGTCTTTCTTCCAGAAGAGCCCTCAGACCCACAACTCTCAGCAGCAAGTACCACCCAAAGCGTCAAAACAGGGCCGTGGCTGCTACTTTTCGTTCTCTATTAACCTTTGCCCAGCTGCTGCTCTGTACACTCATCCTACAGCCTCCCCCTTTCCTTCCCCAGCACTACCAATTCTTCTCTTCTAGTGTACTGCATCGTTTATTGAACTGCGCCTTCTCACTGGACTGCTGGAAAAGCGGCATCACGCGGATGCAGCACCAACTCCAGGCACCAGCCCAGCCTGCTGATGTCACGGCCACCACATCGCAGCCAGCAGACTGCTCCTGGTGCTCCACCTCACAAAGGCCTTGCTGACACCACTAGCCCCAGAAGAGGATAAAAAGGGCTGCGCCAAGCCAGACTGCCAGACGAGGGGGCAGGTGAGCGAGATCTGAGAGGAGCAGGCACCCAGGGGAAGGCAAGGAGGCTGGGGCTCCCCACGGCAATGGAGGGTGACTTCTCTTTGGCTGCTTCTCCTGACAATTACAGCCAGACTCCTGCAAAGGGACGCAACAAGGCCACGGCTCCTGTCCTCGCCCACCTCGGCACTTCCACGGAGAGATCTCAACACGCTACAGGACAGATGAGACACCCCTGGCCACTCCCCATCCCGGGCTTGCAGGGAGCTTCCCAAAGCCACAGGCAAAGGGAACGCCACAAAACTGTGCCCTGGGGGGCTGAGGGCTGGTCCCGAAACGGACATCCTGGCACCAGCCATGGCCATGTCCCAGCCAGCAGACTACGCCTGGTGGTCCAGGTCAGAAAGGGGTTGGACACGTGGCTGGCTGCGGAACGGTAGAAAAGGGGCTGCACCAGACGAGACTGGCAGACGACGAGACGGGCTAGCAAAGACTTACAGGCTCTGAAAAACCCACTGTACCTGTAGCCCATCCTCATGCTACAGACAGCCAGAAGGTGCCCACCCCTGTGGGCAAGGACAGCGCCACACCACCCACCCTGTCTCGACCCCATCCAGGTCCCGCAGGCCAATCAAAGGAGCTCGCAGCCATGGACAAAGGGAGCTCCGCAAGAACCACCGTATCTGTACCCCATCCTCGTCCTGCAGACAGCCAGGAGGTGGGCACGCTCGTGGGCAAAGGGAGAGCCGCACCACCCACCCCATCTCTGTAACATGTCACGGTCCCACAAGCAACTGGAGGGAACACGCAGCCATGGACATTCTCCGCTTGGGATCCTTTCACAGCAAGACAGGCGCAATTCCCACACTCCACGCAGAGACACCCTCAGCATTGCCAGCCACTCATGGACGCACGCTTCCACGCAGGGCCATGTCTTCAGTGCCAAAGGTGTGAAAGAGCACCTCCCGAAAACTCAACAAGCGTCTTTCTTCCAGAAGAGCCCTCAGACCCACAACTCTCAGCAGCAAGTACCACCCAAAGCTTTATAACAGGGCCGTGGCTACCACCTGCTGCTTTTCAGTCTCTTTTAACCTTTGCCCAGCTGCTGCTCTGTACACTCATCCTACAGCCTCCTCCTTTCCTTCCCCAGCACTACCAATTCTTCTCTTCTAGTGTATTGCATCGTTTATTGAACTGCGCCTTCTCACTGGACTGCTGGAAAAGCGGCATCACACGGATGCAGCACCAACCCCAGGCACCAGCCCAGCCTGCTGATGTCACGGCCACCACATCGCAGCCAGCAGACTGCTCCTGGTGCTCCACCTCACAATGGCCTTGCTGACACCACTAGCCCCAGAAGAGGATAAAAAGGGCTGCGCCAAGCCAGACTGCCAGACGAGGGGGCAGGTGAGCGAGATCTGAGAGGAGCAGGCACCCAGGGGAAGGCAAGGAGGCTGGGGCTCCCCACAGCAATGGCGGGTGACTTCTCTTTGGCTGCTTCTCCTGACAATTACAGCCAGACTCCTGCAAAGGGACGCAACAAGGCCACGGCTCCTGTCCTCGCCCACCTCAGCACTTGCACGGAGAGATCTCAACACGCTACAGGACAGATAAGACACCCCTGGCCACTCCCCATCCCGGGCTTGCAGGGAGCTTCCCAAATCCACAGGCAAAGGGAACGCCACAAAACTGTGCCCTGGGGGGCTGAGGGCTGGTCCCGAAACGGACATCCTGGCACCAGCCATGGCCATGTCCCAGCCAGCAGACTACGCCTGGTGGTCCAGGTCAGAAAGGGGTTGGACACACGGCTGGCTGCGGAACGGTAGAAAAGGGGCTGCACCAGACGAGAGTGGCAGACGACGAGACGGGCTAGCAAAGACTTACAGGCTCTGAAAAAGCCACCGTATCTGTAGCCCATCCTCATCCTACAGACAGCCAGAAGGTGCCCACCCCTGTGGGCAAGGACAGCGCCACACCACCCACCCTGTCTCGACCCCATCCAGATCCTGCTGGCCGAGCAAAGCTGCTCGCAGCCATGGACAAAGGGAGCTCCGCAAGAACCACCGTATCTGTACCCCATCCTCGTCCTGCAGACAGCCAGGAGGTGGGCACGCTCGTGGGCAAAGGGAGAGCCGCACCACCCACCCCATCTCTGTAACATGTCACGGTCCCACAAGCAACTGGAGGGAACACGCAGCCATGGACATTCTCCGCTTGGGATCCTTTCACAGCAAGACAGGCGCAATTCCCACACTCCACGCAGAGACACCCTCAGCATTGCCAGCCACTCATGGACGCACGCTTCCACGCAGGGCCATGTCTTCAGTGCCAAAGGTGTGAAAGAGCACCTCCCGAAAACTCAACAAGCGTCTTTCTTCCAGAAGAGCCCTCAGACCCACAACTCTCAGCAGCAAGTACCACCCAAAGCTTTATAACAGGGCCGTGGCTACCACCTGCTGCTTTTCAGTCTCTTTTAACCTTTGCCCAGCTGCTGCTCTGTACACTCATCCTACAGCCTCCTCCTTTCCTTCCCCAGCACTACCAATTCTTCTCTTCTAGTGTATTGCATCGTTTATTGAACTGCGCCTTCTCACTGGACTGCTGGAAAAGCGGCATCACACGGATGCAGCACCAACTCCAGGCACCAGCCCAGCCTGCTGATGTCACAGCCACCACATCGCAGCCAGCAGACTGCTCCTGGTGCTCCACCTCACAAAGGCCTTGCTGACACCACTAGCCCCAGAAGAGGATAAAAAGGGCTGCGCCAAGCCAGGCTGCCAGACGAGGGGGCAGGTGAGCGAGATCTGAGAGGAGCAGGCACCCAGGGGAAGGCAAGGAGGCTGGGGCTCCCCACAGCAATGGCGGGTGACTTCTCTTTGGCTGCTTCTCCTGACAATTACAGCCAGACTCCTACAAAGGGACGCAACAAGGCCACGGCTCCTGTCCTTGCCCACCTCGGCACTTGCACGGAGAGATCTCAACACGCTACGGGTCAGATGAGACACCCCTGGCCACTCCCCATCCCGGGCTTGCAGGGAGCTTCCCAAAGCCACAGGCAAAGGGAACGCCACAAAACTGTGCCCTGGGGGGCTGAGGGCTGGTCCCGAAACGGACATCCTGGCACCAGCCATGGCCATGTCCCAGCCAGCAGACTACGCCTGGTGGTCCAGGTCAGAAAGGGGTTGGACACACGGCTGGCTGCGGAACGGTAGAAAAGGGGCTGCACCAGACGAGACTGGCAGACGACGAGACGGGCTAGCAAAGACTTACAGGCTCTGAAAAAGCCACCGTATCTGTAGCCCATCCTCATCCTACAGACAGCCAGAAGGTGCCCACCCCTGTGGGCAAGGACTGCGCCACACCACCCACCCTGTCTCGACCCCATCCAGGTCCCGCAGGCCGAGCAAAGGTGCTCGCAGCCATGGACAAAGGGAGCTCCGCAAGAACCACCGTATCCGTACCCCATCCTCGTGCTACGCACAGCCAGAAGGTGCCCACCCCTGTGGGCAAGGACAGAGCCACACCACCCACCCTGTCTCGACCCCATCCAGGTCCCGCAGGCCGAGCAAAGGTGCTCGCAGCCATGGACAAAGGGAGCTCCGCAAGAACCACCGTATCCGTACCCCATCCTTGTCCTGCAGACAGCCAGGAGGTGGGCACGCTCGTGGGCAAAGGGAGAGCCGCACCACCCACCCCATCTCTGTAACATGTCACGGTCCCACAAGCAACTGGAGGGAACACGCAGCCACGGACATTCTCAGCTTGGGATCCTTTCACAGCAAGACAGGCGCAATTCCCACACTCCACGCAGAGACACCCTCAGCATTGCCAGCCACTCGTGGACGCACGCTTCCACGCTGGGCCACGTCTTCAGTGCCAAAGGTGTGAAAGAGCACCTCCCGAAAACTCAGCAAGCGTCTTTCTTCCAGAAGAGCCCTCAGACCCACAACTCTCAGCAGCAAGTACCACCCAAAGCGTCAAAACAGGGCCGTGGCTACCACCTGCTGCTTTTCGTTCTCTTTTAACCTTTGCCCAGCTGCTGCTCTGTACACTCATCCTACAGCCTCCTCCTTTCCTTCCCCAGCACTACCAATTCTTCTCTTCTAGTGTATTGCATCGTTTATTGAACTGCGCCTTCTCACTGGACTGCTGGAAAAGCGGCATCACACGGATGCAGCACCAACTCCAGGCACCAGCCCAGCCTGCTGATGTCACGGCCACCACATCGCAGCCAGCAGACTGCTCCTGGTGCTCCACCTCACAAAGGCCTTGCTGACACCACTAGCCCCAGAAGAGGATAAAAAGGGCTGCGCCAAGCCAGGCTGCCAGACGAGGGGGCAGGTGAGCGAGATCTGAGAGGAGCAGGCACCCAGGGGAAGGCAAGGAGGCTGGGGCTCCCCACAGCAATGGCGGGTGACTTCTCTTTGGCTGCTTCTCCTGACAACTACAGCCAGACTCCTGCAAAGGGACACAACAAGGCCACGGCTCCTGTCCTCGCCCACCTCGGCACTTGTACGGAGAGATCTCAACACGCTGCAGGACAGATAAGACACCCCTGGCCACTCCCCATCCCGGGCTTGCAGGGAGCTTCCCAAAGCCACAGGCAAAGGGAACGCCACAAAACTGTGCCCTGGGGGGCTGAGGGCTGGTCCCGAAACGGACATCCTGGCACCAGCCATGGCCATGTCCCAGCCAGCAGACTACGCCTGGTGGTCCAGGTCAGAAAGGGGTTGGACACGTGGCTGGCTGCGGAACGGTAGAAAAGGGGCTGCACCAGACGAGACTGGCAGACGACGAGACGGGCTAGCAAAGACTTACAGGCTCTGAAAAAGCCACCGTATCTGTAGCCCATCCTCATCCTACAGACAGCCAGAAGGTGCCCACCCCTGTGGGCAAGGACAGCGCCACACCACCCACCCTGTCTCGACCCCATCCAGGTCCCGCAGGCCGAGCAAAGGTGCTCGCAGCCATGGACAAAGGGAGCTCCGCAAGAACCACCGTATCCGTACCCCATCCTTGTCCTGCAGACAGCCAGGAGGTGGGCACGCTCGTGGGCAAAGGGAGAGCCGCACCACCCACCCCATCTCTGTAACATGTCACGGTCCCACAAGCAACTGGAGGGAACACGCAGCCACGGACATTCTCAGCTTGGGATCCTTTCACAGCAAGACAGGCGCAATTCCCACACTCCACGCAGAGACACCCTCAGCATTGCCAGCCACTCGTGGACGCACGCTTCCACGCTGGGCCATGTCTTCAGTGCCAAAGGTGTGAAAGAGCACCTCCCGAAAACTCAGCAAGCGTCTTTCTTCCAGAAGAGCCCTCAGACCCACAACTCTCAGCAGCAAGTACCACCCAAAGCGTCAAAACAGGGCCGTGGCTACCACCTGCTGCTTTTCGTTCTCTTTTAACCTTTGCCCAGCTGCTGCTCTGTACACTCATCCTACAGCCTCCTCCTTTCCTTCCCCAGCACTACCAATTCTTCTCTTCTAGTGTATTGCATCGTTTATTGAACTGCGCCTTCTCACTGGACTGCTGGAAAAGCGGCATCACGCGGATGCAGCACCAACTCCAGGCACCAGCCCAGCCTGCTGATGTCACGGCCACCACATCGCAGCCAGCAGACTGCTCCTGGTGCTCCACCTCACAAAGGCCTTGCTGACACCACTAGCCCCAGAAGAGGATAAAAAGGGCTGCGCCAAGCCAGGCTGCCAGACGAGGGGGCAGGTGAGCGAGATCTGAGAGGAGCAGGCACCCAGGGGAAGGCAAGGAGGCTGGGGCTCCCCACAGCAATGGCGGGTGACTTCTCTTTGGCTGCTTCTCCTGACAACTACAGCCAGACTCCTGCAAAGGGACACAACAAGGCCACGGCTCCTGTCCTCGCCCACCTCGGCACTTGTACGGAGAGATCTCAACACGCTGCAGGACAGATAAGACACCCCTGGCCACTCCCCATCCCGGGCTTGCAGGGAGCTTCCCAAAGCCACAGGCAAAGGGAACGCCACAAAACTGTGCCCTGGGGGGCTGAGGGCTGGTCCCGAAACGGACATCCTGGCACCAGCCATGGCCATGTCCCAGCCAGCAGACTACGCCTGGTGGTCCAGGTCAGAAAGGGGTTGGACACGTGGCTGGCTGCGGAACGGTAGAAAAGGGGCTGCACCAGACGAGACTGGCAGACGACGAGACGGGCTAGCAAAGACTTACAGGCTCTGAAAAAGCCACCGTATCTGTAGCCCATCCTCATCCTACAGACAGCCAGAAGGTGCCCACCCCTGTGGGCAAGGACAGCGCCACACCACCCACCCTGTCTCGACCCCATCCAGGTCCCGCAGGCCGAGCAAAGGTGCTCGCAGCCATGGACAAAGGGAGCTCCGCAAGAACCACCGTATCCGTACCCCATCCTCGTCCTGCAGACAGCCAGGAGGTGGGCACGCTCGTGGGCAAAGGGAGAGCCGCACCACCCACCCCATCTCTGTAACATGTCACGGTCCCACAAGCAACTGGAGGGAACACGCAGCCACGGACATTCTCAGCTTTGGACCCTTTCACAGCAAGACAGGCGCAATTCCCACACTCCACGCAGAGACACCCTCAGCATTGCCAGCCACTCGTGGACGCACGCTTCCACGCTGGGCCACGTCTTCAGTGCCAAAGGTGTGAAAGAGCACCTCCCGAAAACTCAGCAAGCGTCTTTCTTCCAGAAGAGCCCTCAGACCCACAACTCTCAGCAGCAAGTACCACCCAAAGCATCAAAACAGGGCCGTGGCTACCACCTGCTGCTTTTCGTTCTCTTTTAACCTTTGCCCAGCTGCTGCTCTGTACACTCATCCTACAGCCTCCTCCTTTCCTTCCCCAGCACTACCAATTCTTCTCTTCTAGTGTATTGCATCGTTTATTGAACTGCGCCTTCTCACTGGACTGCTGGAAAAGCGGCATCACACGGATGCAGCACCAACTCCAGGCACCAGCCCAGCCTGCTGATGTCACGGCCACCACATCGCAGCCAGCAGACTGCTCCTGGTGCTCCACCTCACAAAGGCCTTGCTGACACCACTAGCCCCAGAAGAGGATAAAAAGGGCTGCGCCAAGCCAGGCTGCCAGACGAGGGGGCAGGTGAGCGAGATCTGAGAGGAGCAGGCACCCAGGGGAAGGCAAGGAGGCTGGGGCTCCCCACAGCAATGGCGGGTGACTTCTCTTTGGCTGCTTCTCCTGACAATTACAGCCAGACTCCTACAAAGGGACGCAACAAGGCCACGGCTCCTGTCCTTGCCCACCTCGGCACTTGCACGGAGAGATCTCAACACGCTACGGGTCAGATGAGACACCCCTGGCCACTCCCCATCCCGGGCTTGCAGGGAGCTTCCCAAAGCCACAGGCAAAGGGAACGCCACAAAACTGTGCCCTGGGGGGCTGAGGGCTGGTCCCGAAACGGACATCCTGGCACCAGCCATGGCCATGTCCCAGCCAGCAGACTACGCCTGGTGGTCCAGGTCAGAAAGGGGTTGGACACGTGGCTGGCTGCGGAACGGTAGAAAAGGGGCTGCACCAGACGAGACTGGCAGACGACGAGACGGGCTAGCAAAGACTTACAGGCTCTGAAAAAGCCACCGTATCTGTAGCCCATCCTCATCCTACAGACAGCCAGAAGGTGCCCACCCCTGTGGGCAAGGACTGCGCCACACCACCCACCCTGTCTCGACCCCATCCAGGTCCCGCAGGCCGAGCAAAGGTGCTCGCAGCCATGGACAAAGGGAGCTCCGCAAGAACCACCGTATCCGTACCCCATCCTCGTGCTACGCACAGCCAGAAGGTGCCCACCCCTGTGGGCAAGGACAGAGCCACACCACCCACCCTGTCTCGACCCCATCCAGGTCCCGCAGGCCGAGCAAAGGTGCTCGCAGCCATGGACAAAGGGAGCTCCGCAAGAACCACCGTATCCGTACCCCATCCTCGTCCTGCAGACAGCCAGGAGGTGGGCACGCTCGTGGGCAAAGGGAGAGCCGCACCACCCACCCCATCTCTGTAACATGTCACGGTCCCACAAGCAACTGGAGGAAACACGCAGCCACGGACATTCTCAGCTTGGGATCCTTTCACAGCAAGACAGGCGCAATTCCCACACTCCACGCAGAGACACCCTCAGCATTGCCAGCCACCCGTGGACGCACGCTTCCACACTGAGCCATGTCTTCAGAGCCAAAGTCGTGAAAGAGCACCTCCCGAAAACTCAGCAAGCGTCTTTCTTCCAGAAGAGCCCTCAGACCCACAACTCTCAGCAGCAAGTACCACCCAAAGCTTCAAAACAGGGCTGTGGCTACCACCTGCTGCTTTTCATTCTCTTTTAACCTTTGCCCAGCTGCTGCTCTGCACACTCATCCTACAGCCTCCTCCTTTCCTTCCCCAGCACTACCAATTCTTCTAGCGTATTGCATCGTTTATTGAACTGCGCCTTCTCACTGGACTGCTGGAAAAGCGGCATCACACGGATGCAGCACCAACTCTAGGCACCAGCCCAGCCTGCTGATGTCACGGCCACCACATCGCAGCCAGCAGACTGCTCCTGGTGCTCCACCTCACAAAGGCCTTGCTGACACCACTAGCCCCAGAAGAGGATAAAAAGGGCTGCGCCAAGCCAGGCTGCCAGACGAGGGGGCAGGTGAGCGAGATCTGAGAGGAGCAGGCACCCAGGGGAAGGCAAGGAGGCTGGGGCTCCCCACAGCAATGGCGGGTGACTTCTCTTTGGCTGCTTCTCCTGACAATTACAGCCAGACTCCTGCAAAGGGACGCAGCAAGGCCATGGCTCCTGTCCTCGCCCACCTCGTCACTTCCACGGAGAGCTCTCAACACGCTACGGGTCAGATGAGACACCCCTGGCCACTCCCCATCCCGGGCTTGCAGGGAGCTTCCCAAAGCCACAGGCAAAGGGAACGCCACAAAACTGTGCCCTGGGGGGCTGAGGGCTGGTCCCGAAACGGACATCCTGGCACCAGCCATGGCCATGTCCCAGCCAGCAGACTACGCCTGGTGGTCCAGGTCAGAAAGGGGTTAGACACACGGCTGGCTGCGGAACAGTAGAAAAGGGGCTGCACCAGACGAGACTGGCAGACAACGAGACGGGCTAGCAAAGACTTACAGGCTCTGAAAAAGCCACCGTATCTGTAGCCCATCCTCATCCTACAGACAGCCAGAAGGTGCCCACCCCTGTGGGCAAGGACTGCGCCACACCACCCACCCTGTCTCGACCCCATCCAGGTCCCGCAGGCCGAGCAAAGGTGCACGCAGCCATGGACAAAGGGAGCTCCGCAAGAACCACCGTATCCGTACCCCATCCTCGTGCTACTCACAGCCAGAAGGTGCCCACCCCTGTGGGCAAGGACAGAGCCACACCACCCACCCTGTCTCGACCCCATCCAGGTCCCGCAGGCCGAGCAAAGGTGCTCGCAGCCGTGGACAAACGGAGCTCCGCAAGAACCACCGTATCCGTACCCCATCCTCGTCCTGCAGACAGCCAGGAGGTGGGCACGCTCGTGGGCAAAGGGAGAGCCGCACCACCCACCCCATCTCTGTAACATGTCACGGTCCCACAAGCAACTGGAGGGAACACGCAGCCACGGACATTCTCCGCTTTGGACCCTTTCACAGCAAGACAGGCGCAATTCCCACACTCCACGCAGAGACACCCTCAGCATTGCCAGCCACTCGTGGACGCACGCTTCCACACTGGGCCACGTCTTCAGTGCCAAAGGTGTGAAAGAGCACCTCCCGAAAACTCAACAAGCGTCTTTCTTCCAGAAGAGCCCTCAGACCCACAACTCTCAGCAGCAAGTACCACCCAAAGCGTCAAAACAGGGCCGTGGCTGCTGCTTTTCGTTCTCTATTAACCTTTGCCCAGCTGCTGCTCTGTACACTCATCCTACAGCCTCCCCCTTTCCTTCCCCAGCACTACCAATTCTTCTCTTCTAGTGTACTGCATCGTTTATTGAACTGCGCCTTCTCACTGGACTGCTGGAAAAGCGGCATCACGCGGATGCAGCACCAACTCCAGGCACCAGCCCAGCCTGCTGATGTCACGGCCACCACATCGCAGCCAGCAGACTGCTCCTGGTGCTCCACCTCACAAAGGCCTTGCTGACACCACTAGCCCCAGAAGAGGATAAAAAGGGCTGCGCCAAGCCAGGCTGCCAGACGAGGGGGCAGGTGAGCGAGATCTGAGAGGAGCAGGCACCCAGGGGAAGGCAAGGAGGCTGGGGCTCCCCACGGCAATGGAGGGTGACTTCTCTTTGGCTGCTTCTCCTGACAATTACAGCCAGACTCCTGCAAAGGGACGCAACAAGGCCACGGCTCCTGTCCTCGCCCACCTCGGCACTTCCACGGAGAGATCTCAACACGCTACAGGACAGATGAGACACCCCTGGCCACTCCCCATCCCGGGCTTGCAGGGAGCTTCCCAAAGCCACAGGCAAAGGGAACGCCACAAAACTGTGCCCTGGGGGGCTGAGGGCTGGTCCCGAAACGGACATCCTGGCACCAGCCATGGCCATGTCCCAGCCAGCAGACTACGCCTGGTGGTCCAGGTCAGAAAGGGGTTGGACACGTGGCTGGCTGCGGAACGGTAGAAAAGGGGCTGCACCAGACGAGACTGGCAGACGACGAGACGGGCTAGCAAAGACTTACAGGCTCTGAAAAACCCACTGTACCTGTAGCCCATCCTCATCCTACAGACAGCCAGAAGGTGCCCACCCCTGTGGGCAAGGACAGCGCCACACCACCCACCCTGTCTCGACCCCATCCAGGTCCCGCAGGCCAATCAAAGGAGCTCGCAGCCATGGACAAAGGGAGCTCCGCAAGAACCACCGTATCCGTACCCCATCCTCACGCTACGCACAGCCAGAAGGTGCCCACCCCTGTGGGCAAGGACGGAGCCACACCACCCACCCTGTCTCGACCCCATCCAGGTCCCGCAGGCCGAGCAAAGGTGCTCGCAGCCATGGACAAAGGGAGCTCCGCAAGAACCACCGTATCCGTACCCCATCCTCGTCCTGCAGACAGCCAGGAGGTGGGCACGCTCGTGGGCAAAGGGAGAGCCGCACCACCCACCCCATCTCTGTAACATGTCACGGTCCCACAAGCAACTGGAGGGAACAGGCAGCCATGGACATTCTCAGCTTGGGATCCTTTCACAGCAAGACAGGCGCAATTCCCACACTCCACGCAGAGACACCCTCAGCATTGCCAGCCACTCGTGGACGCACGCTTCCACGCAGGGCCATGTCTTCAGTGCCAAAGGTGTGAAAGAGCACCTCCCGAAAACTCAACAAGCGTCTTTCTTCCAGAAGAGCCCTCAGACCCACAACTCTCAGCAGCAAGTACCACCCAAAGCTTTATAACAGGGCCGTGGCTACCACCTGCTGCTTTTCAGTCTCTTTTAACCTTTGCCCAGCTGCTGCTCTGTACACTCATCCTACAGCCTCCTCCTTTCCTTCCCCAGCACTACCAATTCTTCTCTTCTAGTGTATTGCATCGTTTATTGAACTGCGCCTTCTCACTGGACTGCTGGAAAAGCGGCATCACACGGATGCAGCACCAACCCCAGGCACCAGCCCAGCCTGCTGATGTCACGGCCACCACATCGCAGCCAGCAGACTGCTCCTGGTGCTCCACCTCACAATGGCCTTGCTGACACCACTAGCCCCAGAAGAGGATAAAAAGGGCTGCGCCAAGCCAGACTGCCAGACGAGGGGGCAGGTGAGCGAGATCTGAGAGGAGCAGGCACCCAGGGGAAGGCAAGGAGGCTGGGGCTCCCCACAGCAATGGCGGGTGACTTCTCTTTGGCTGCTTCTCCTGACAATTACAGCCAGACTCCTGCAAAGGGACGCAACAAGGCCACGGCTCCTGTCCTCGCCCACCTCAGCACTTGCACGGAGAGATCTCAACACGCTACGGGTCAGATGAGACACCCCTGGCCACTCCCCATCCCGGGCTTGCAGGGAGCTTCCCAAAGCCACAGGCAAAGGGAACGCCACAAAACTGTGCCCTGGGGGGCTGAGGGCTGGTCCCGAAACGGACATCCTGGCACCAGCCATGGCCATGTCCCAGCCAGCAGACTACGCCTGGTGGTCCAGGTCAGAAAGGGGTTGGACACACGGCTGGCTGCGGAACGGTAGAAAAGGGGCTGCACCAGACGAGACTGGCAGACGACGAGACGGGCTAGCAAAGACTTACAGGCTCTGAAAAAGCCACCGTATCTGTAGCCCATCCTCATCCTACAGACAGCCAGAAGGTGCCCACCCCTGTGGGCAAGGACTGCGCCACACCACCCACCCTGTCTCGACCCCATCCAGGTCCCGCAGGCCGAGCAAAGGTGCTCGCAGCCATGGACAAAGGGAGCTCCGCAAGAACCACCGTATCCGTACCCCATCCTCGTCCTGCAGACAGCCAGGAGGTGGGCACGCTCGTGGGCAAAGGGAGAGCCGCACCACCCACCCCATCTCTGTAACATGTCACGGTCCCACAAGCAACTGGAGGGAACACGCAGCCATGGACATTCTCCGCTTGGGATCCTTTCACAGCAAGACAGGCGCAATTCCCACACTCCACGCAGAGACACCCTCAGCATTGCCAGCCACTCATGGACGCACGCTTCCACGCTGGGCCACGTCTTCAGTGCCAAAGGTGTGAAAGAGCACCTCCCGAAAACTCAGCAAGCGTCTTTCTTCCAGAAGAGCCCTCAGACCCACAACTCTCAGCAGCAAGTACCACCCAAAGCGTCAAAACAGGGCCGTGGCTACCACCTGCTGCTTTTCGTTCTCTTTTAACCTTTGCCCAGCTGCTGCTCTGTACACTCATCCTACAGCCTCCTCCTTTCCTTCCCCAGCACTACCAATTCTTCTCTTCTAGTGTATTGCATCGTTTATTGAACTGCGCCTTCTCACTGGACTGCTGGAAAAGCGGCATCACACGGATGCAGCACCAACTCCAGGCACCAGCCCAGCCTGCTGATGTCACGGCCACCACATCGCAGCCAGCAGACTGCTCCTGGTGCTCCACCTCACAAAGGCCTTGCTGACACCACTAGCCCCAGAAGAGGATAAAAAGGGCTGCGCCAAGCCAGGCTGCCAGACGAGGGGGCAGGTGAGCGAGATCTGAGAGGAGCAGGCACCCAGGGGAAGGCAAGGAGGCTGGGGCTCCCCACAGCAATGGCGGGTGACTTCTCTTTGGCTGCTTCTCCTGACAACTACAGCCAGACTCCTGCAAAGGGACACAACAAGGCCACGGCTCCTGTCCTCGCCCACCTCGGCACTTGTACGGAGAGATCTCAACACGCTGCAGGACAGATAAGACACCCCTGGCCACTCCCCATCCCGGGCTTGCAGGGAGCTTCCCAAAGCCACAGGCAAAGGGAACGCCACAAAACTGTGCCCTGGGGGGCTGAGGGCTGGTCCCGAAACGGACATCCTGGCACCAGCCATGGCCATGTCCCAGCCAGCAGACTACGCCTGGTGGTCCAGGTCAGAAAGGGGTTGGACACGTGGCTGGCTGCGGAACGGTAGAAAAGGGGCTGCACCAGACGAGACTGGCAGACGACGAGACGGGCTAGCAAAGACTTACAGGCTCTGAAAAAGCCACCGTATCTGTAGCCCATCCTCATCCTACAGACAGCCAGAAGGTGCCCACCCCTGTGGGCAAGGACAGCGCCACACCACCCACCCTGTCTCGACCCCATCCAGGTCCCGCAGGCCGAGCAAAGGTGCTCGCAGCCATGGACAAAGGGAGCTCCGCAAGAACCACCGTATCCGTACCCCATCCTTGTCCTGCAGACAGCCAGGAGGTGGGCACGCTCGTGGGCAAAGGGAGAGCCGCACCACCCACCCCATCTCTGTAACATGTCACGGTCCCACAAGCAACTGGAGGGAACACGCAGCCACGGACATTCTCAGCTTGGGATCCTTTCACAGCAAGACAGGCGCAATTCCCACACTCCACGCAGAGACACCCTCAGCATTGCCAGCCACTCGTGGACGCACGCTTCCACGCTGGGCCATGTCTTCAGTGCCAAAGGTGTGAAAGAGCACCTCCCGAAAACTCAGCAAGCGTCTTTCTTCCAGAAGAGCCCTCAGACCCACAACTCTCAGCAGCAAGTACCACCCAAAGCGTCAAAACAGGGCCGTGGCTACCACCTGCTGCTTTTCGTTCTCTTTTAACCTTTGCCCAGCTGCTGCTCTGTACACTCATCCTACAGCCTCCTCCTTTCCTTCCCCAGCACTACCAATTCTTCTCTTCTAGTGTATTGCATCGTTTATTGAACTGCGCCTTCTCACTGGACTGCTGGAAAAGCGGCATCACACGGATGCAGCACCAACTCCAGGCACCAGCCCAGCCTGCTGATGTCACGGCCACCACATCGCAGCCAGCAGACTGCTCCTGGTGCTCCACCTCACAAAGGCCTTGCTGACACCACTAGCCCCAGAAGAGGATAAAAAGGGCTGCGCCAAGCCAGGCTGCCAGACGAGGGGGCAGGTGAGCGAGATCTGAGAGGAGCAGGCACCCAGGGGAAGGCAAGGAGGCTGGGGCTCCCCACAGCAATGGCGGGTGACTTCTCTTTGGCTGCTTCTCCTGACAACTACAGCCAGACTCCTGCAAAGGGACACAACAAGGCCACGGCTCCTGTCCTCGCCCACCTCGGCACTTGTACGGAGAGATCTCAACACGCTGCAGGACAGATAAGACACCCCTGGCCACTCCCCATCCCGGGCTTGCAGGGAGCTTCCCAAAGCCACAGGCAAAGGGAACGCCACAAAACTGTGCCCTGGGGGGCTGAGGGCTGGTCCCGAAACGGACATCCTGGCACCAGCCATGGCCATGTCCCAGCCAGCAGACTACGCCTGGTGGTCCAGGTCAGAAAGGGGTTGGACACGTGGCTGGCTGCGGAACGGTAGAAAAGGGGCTGCACCAGACGAGACTGGCAGACGACGAGACGGGCTAGCAAAGACTTACAGGCTCTGAAAAAGCCACCGTATCTGTAGCCCATCCTCATCCTACAGACAGCCAGAAGGTGCCCACCCCTGTGGGCAAGGACAGCGCCACACCACCCACCCTGTCTCGACCCCATCCAGGTCCCGCAGGCCGAGCAAAGGTGCTCGCAGCCATGGACAAAGGGAGCTCCGCAAGAACCACCGTATCCGTACCCCATCCTCGTGCTACGCACAGCCAGAAGGTGCCCACCCCTGTGGGCAAGGACAGAGCCACACCACCCACCCTGTCTCGACCCCATCCAGGTCCCGCAGGCCGAGCAAAGGTGCTCGCAGCCATGGACAAAGGGAGCTCCGCAAGAACCACCGTATCCGTACCCCATCCTCGTCCTGCAGACAGCCAGGAGGTGGGCACGCTCGTGGGCAAAGGGAGAGCCGCACCACCCACCCCATCTCTGTAACATGTCACGGTCCCACAAGCAACTGGAGGAAACACGCAGCCACGGACATTCTCAGCTTGGGATCCTTTCACAGCAAGACAGGCGCAATTCCCACACTCCACGCAGAGACACCCTCAGCATTGCCAGCCACTCGTGGACGCACGCTTCCACACTGAGCCATGTCTTCAGAGCCAAAGTCGTGAAAGAGCACCTCCCGAAAACTCAGCAAGCGTCTTTCTTCCAGAAGAGCCCTCAGACCCACAACTCTCAGCAGCAAGTACCACCCAAAGCTTCAAAACAGGGCTGTGGCTACCACCTGCTGCTTTTCATTCTCTTTTAACCTTTGCCCAGCTGCTGCTCTGCACACTCATCCTACAGCCTCCTCCTTTCCTTCCCCAGCACTACCAATTCTTCTAGCGTATTGCATCGTTTATTGAACTGCGCCTTCTCACTGGACTGCTGGAAAAGCGGCATCACACGGATGCAGCACCAACTCTAGGCACCAGCCCAGCCTGCTGATGTCACGGCCACCACATCGCAGCCAGCAGACTGCTCCTGGTGCTCCACCTCACAAAGGCCTTGCTGACACCACTAGCCCCAGAAGAGGATAAAAAGGGCTGCGCCAAGCCAGGCTGCCAGACGAGGGGGCAGGTGAGCGAGATCTGAGAGGAGCAGGCACCCAGGGGAAGGCAAGGAGGCTGGGGCTCCCCACAGCAATGGCGGGTGACTTCTCTTTGGCTGCTTCTCCTGACAATTACAGCCAGACTCCTGCAAAGGGACGCAGCAAGGCCACGGCTCCTGTCCTCGCCCACCTCGTCACTTCCACGGAGAGCTCTCAACACGCTACGGGTCAGATGAGACACCCCTGGCCACTCCCCATCCCGGGCTTGCAGGGAGCTTCCCAAAGCCACAGGCAAAGGGAACGCCACAAAACTGTGCCCTGGGGGGCTGAGGGCTGGTCCCGAAACGGACATCCTGGCACCAGCCATGGCCATGTCCCAGCCAGCAGACTACGCCTGGTGGTCCAGGTCAGAAAGGGGTTAGACACACGGCTGGCTGCGGAACGGTAGAAAAGGGGCTGCACCAGACGAGACTGGCAGACAACGAGACGGGCTAGCAAAGACTTACAGGCTCTGAAAAAGCCACCGTATCTGTAGCCCATCCTCATCCTACAGACAGCCAGAAGGTGCCCACCCCTGTGGGCAAGGACTGCGCCACACCACCCACCCTGTCTCGACCCCATCCAGGTCCCGCAGGCCGAGCAAAGGTGCACGCAGCCATGGACAAAGGGAGCTCCGCAAGAACCACCGTATCCGTACCCCATCCTCGTGCTACTCACAGCCAGAAGGTGCCCACCCCTGTGGGCAAGGACAGAGCCACACCACCCACCCTGTCTCGACCCCATCCAGGTCCCGCAGGCCGAGCAAAGGTGCTCGCAGCCGTGGACAAACGGAGCTCCGCAAGAACCACCGTATCCGTACCCCATCCTCGTCCTGCAGACAGCCAGGAGGTGGGCACGCTCGTGGGCAAAGGGAGAGCCGCACCACCCACCCCATCTCTGTAACATGTCACGGTCCCACAAGCAACTGGAGGGAACACGCAGCCACGGACATTCTCCGCTTTGGACCCTTTCACAGCAAGACAGGCGCAATTCCCACACTCCACGCAGAGACACCCTCAGCATTGCCAGCCACTCGTGGACGCACGCTTCCACACTGGGCCACGTCTTCAGTGCCAAAGGTGTGAAAGAGCACCTCCCGAAAACTCAACAAGCGTCTTTCTTCCAGAAGAGCCCTCAGACCCACAACTCTCAGCAGCAAGTACCACCCAAAGCGTCAAAACAGGGCCGTGGCTGCTGCTTTTCGTTCTCTATTAACCTTTGCCCAGCTGCTGCTCTGTACACTCATCCTACAGCCTCCCCCTTTCCTTCCCCAGCACTACCAATTCTTCTCTTCTAGTGTATTGCATCGTTTATTGAACTGCGCCTTCTCACTGGACTGCTGGAAAAGCGGCATCACACGGATGCAGCACCAACCCCAGGCACCAGCCCAGCCTGCTGATGTCACGGCCACCACATCGCAGCCAGCAGACTGCTCCTGGTGCTCCACCTCACAATGGCCTTGCTGACACCACTAGCCCCAGAAGAGGATAAAAAGGGCTGCGCCAAGCCAGACTGCCAGACGAGGGGGCAGGTGAGCGAGATCTGAGAGGAGCAGGCACCCAGGGGAAGGCAAGGAGGCTGGGGCTCCCCACAGCAATGGCGGGTGACTTCTCTTTGGCTGCTTCTCCTGACAATTACAGCCAGACTCCTGCAAAGGGACGCAACAAGGCCACGGCTCCTGTCCTCGCCCACCTCAGCACTTGCACGGAGAGATCTCAACACGCTACAGGACAGATAAGACACCCCTGGCCACTCCCCATCCCGGGCTTGCAGGGAGCTTCCCAAATCCACAGGCAAAGGGAACGCCACAAAACTGTGCCCTGGGGGGCTGAGGGCTGGTCCCGAAACGGACATCCTGGCACCAGCCATGGCCATGTCCCAGCCAGCAGACTACGCCTGGTGGTCCAGGTCAGAAAGGGGTTGGACACACGGCTGGCTGCGGAACGGTAGAAAAGGGGCTGCACCAGACGAGAGTGGCAGACGACGAGACGGGCTAGCAAAGACTTACAGGCTCTGAAAAAGCCACCGTATCTGTAGCCCATCCTCATCCTACAGACAGCCAGAAGGTGCCCACCCCTGTGGGCAAGGACAGCGCCACACCACCCACCCTGTCTCGACCCCATCCAGATCCTGCTGGCCGAGCAAAGCTGCTCGCAGCCATGGACAAAGGGAGCTCCGCAAGAACCACCGTATCTGTACCCCATCCTCGTCCTGCAGACAGCCAGGAGGTGGGCACGCTCGTGGGCAAAGGGAGAGCCGCACCACCCACCCCATCTCTGTAACATGTCACGGTCCCACAAGCAACTGGAGGGAACACGCAGCCATGGACATTCTCCGCTTGGGATCCTTTCACAGCAAGACAGGCGCAATTCCCACACTCCACGCAGAGACACCCTCAGCATTGCCAGCCACTCATGGACGCACGCTTCCACGCAGGGCCATGTCTTCAGTGCCAAAGGTGTGAAAGAGCACCTCCCGAAAACTCAACAAGCGTCTTTCTTCCAGAAGAGCCCTCAGACCCACAACTCTCAGCAGCAAGTACCACCCAAAGCTTTATAACAGGGCCGTGGCTACCACCTGCTGCTTTTCGGTCTCTTTTAACCTTTGCCCAGCTGCTGCTCTGTACACTCATCCTACAGCCTCCTCCTTTCCTTCCCCAGCACTACCAATTCTTCTCTTCTAGTGTATTGCATCGTTTATTGAACTGCGCCTTCTCACTGGACTGCTGGAAAAGCGGCATCACACGGATGCAGCACCAACTCCAGGCACCAGCCCAGCCTGCTGATGTCACGGCCACCACATCGCAGCCAGCAGACTGCTCCTGGTGCTCCACCTCACAAAGGCCTTGCTGACACCACTAGCCCCAGAAGAGGATAAAAAGGGCTGCGCCAAGCCAGGCTGCCAGACGAGGGGGCAGGTGAGCGAGATCTGAGAGGAGCAGGCACCCAGGGGAAGGCAAGGAGGCTGGGGCTCCCCACAGCAATGGCGGGTGACTTCTCTTTGGCTGCTTCTCCTGACAATTACAGCCAGACTCCTGCAAAGGGACGCAACAAGGCCACGGCTCCTGTCCTCGCCCACCTCGGCACTTGCACGGAGAGATCTCAACACGCTACGGGTCAGATGAGACACCCCTGGCCACTCCCCATCCCGGGCTTGCAGGGAGCTTCCCAAAGCCACAGGCAAAGGGAACGCCACAAAACTGTGCCCTGGGGGGCTGAGGGCTGGTCCCGAAACGGACATCGTGGCACCAGCCATGGCCATGTCCCAGCCAGCAGACTACGCCTGGTGATCCAGGTCAGAAAGGGGTTGGACACATGGCTGGCTGCGGAACGGTAGAAAAGGGGCTGCACCAGACGAGACTGGCAGGCGACGAGACGGGCTAGCAAAGACTTACAGGCTCTGAAAAAGCCACCGTATCTGTAGCCCATCCTCATCCTACGGACAGCCAGAAGGTGCCCACCCCTGTGGGCAAGGACTGCGCCACACGACCCACCCTGTCTCGACCCCATCCAGGTCCCGCAGGCCGAGCAAAGGTGCTCGCAGCCATGGACAAAGGGAGCTCCGCAAGAACCACTGTATCCGTACCCCATCCTCGCGCTACGCACAGCCAGAAGGTGCCCACCCCTGTGGGCAAGGACAGAGCCACACCACCCACCCTGTCTCGACCCCATCCAGGTCCCGCAGGCCGAGCAAAGGTGCTCGCAGCCATGGACAAAGGGAGCTCCGCAAGAACCACCGTATCCGTACCCCATCCTCGTCCTGCAGACAGCCAGGAGGTGGGCACGCTCGTGGGCAAAGGGAGAGCCGCACCACCCACCCCATCTCTATAACACGTCACGGTCCCACAAGCAACTGGAGGGAACACGCAGCCACGGACATTCTCAGCTTGGGATCCTTTCACAGCAAGACAGGCGCAATTCCCACACTCCACGCAGAGACACCCTCAGCATTGCCAGCCACTCGTGGACGCACGCTTCCACGCTGGGCCACGTCTTCAGTGCCAAAGGTGTGAAAGAGCACCTCCCGAAAACTCAACAAGCGTCTTTCTTCCAGAAGAGCCCTCAGACCCACAACTCTCAGCAGCAAGTACCACCCAAAGCTTCAAAACAGGGCCGTGGCTACCACCTGCTGCTTTTCGTTCTCTTTTAACCTTTGCCCAGCTGCTGCTCTGTACACTCATCCTACAGCCTCCTCCTTTCCTTCCCCAGCACTACCAATTCTTCTCTTCTAGTGTATTGCATCGTTTATTGAACTGCGCCTTCTCACTGGACTGCTGGAAAAGCGGCATCACACGGATGCAGCACCAACTCCAGGCACCAGCCCAGCCTGCTGATGTCACGGCCACCACATCGCAGCCAGCAGACTGCTCCTGGTGCTCCACCTCACAAAGGCCTTGCTGACACCACTAGCCCCAGAAGAGGATAAAAAGGGCTGCGCCAAGCCAGGCTGCCAGACGAGGGGGCAGGTGAGCGAGATCTGAGAGGAGCAGGCACCCAGGGGAAGGCAAGGAGACTGGGGCTCCCCACAGCAATGGCGGGTGACTTCTCTTTGGCTGCTTCTCCTGACAATTACAGCCAGACTCCTGCAAAGGGACGCAACAAGGCCACGGCTCCTGTCCTCGCCCACCTCGGCACTTGCACGGAGAGATCTCAACACGCTACGGGTCAGATGAGACACCCCTGGCCACTCCCCATCCCGGGCTTGCAGGGAGCTTCCCAAAGCCACAGGCAAAGGGAACGCCACAAAACTGTGCCCTGGGGGGCTGAGGGCTGGTCCCGAAACGGACATCGTGGCACCAGCCATGGCCATGTCCCAGCCAGCAGACTACGCCTGGTGATCCAGGTCAGAAAGGGGTTGGACACATGGCTGGCTGCGGAACGGTAGAAAAGGGGCTGCACCAGACGAGACTGGCAGGCGACGAGACGGGCTAGCAAAGACTTACAGGCTCTGAAAAAGCCACCGTATCTGTAGCCCATCCTCATCCTACGGACAGCCAGAAGGTGCCCACCCCTGTGGGCAAGGACTGCGCCACACCACCCACCCTGTCTCGACCCCATCCAGGTCCCGCAGGCCGAGCAAAGGTGCTCGCAGCCATGGACAAAGGGAGCTCCGCAAGAACCACTGTATCCGTACCCCATCCTCGCGCTACGCACAGCCAGAAGGTGCCCACCCCTGTGGGCAAGGACAGAGCCACACCACCCACCCTGTCTCGACCCCATCCAGGTCCCGCAGGCCGAGCAAAGGTGCTCGCAGCCATGGACAAAGGGAGCTCCGCAAGAACCACCGTATCCGTACCCCATCCTCGTCCTGCAGACAGCCAGGAGGTGGGCACGCTCGTGGGCAAAGGGAGAGCCGCACCACCCACCCCATCTCTGTAACATGTCACGGTCCCACAAGCAACTGGAGGGAACACGCAGCCACGGACATTCTCAGCTTGGGATCCTTTCACAGCAAGACAGGCGCAATTCCCACACTCCACGCAGAGACACCCTCAGCATTGCCAGCCACTCGTGGACGCACGCTTCCACGCTGGGCCACGTCTTCAGTGCCAAAGGTGTGAAAGAGCACCTCCCGAAAACTCAACAAGCGTCTTTCTTCCAGAAGAGCCCTCAGACCCACAACTCTCAGCAGCAAGTACCACCCAAAGCGTCAAAACAGGGCCGTGGCTACCACCTGCTGCTTTTCGTTCTCTTTTAACCTTTGCCCAGCTGCTGCTCTGTACACTCATCCTACAGCCTCCTCCTTTCCTTCCCCAGCACTACCAATTCTTCTCTTCTAGTGTATTGCATCGTTTATTGAACTGCGCCTTCTCACTGGACTGCTGGAAAAGCGGCATCACACGGATGCAGCACCAACTCCAGGCACCAGCCCAGCCTGCTGATGTCACGGCCACCACATCGCAGCCAGCAGACTGCTCCTGGTGCTCCACCTCACAAAGGCCTTGCTGACACCACTAGCCCCAGAAGAGGATAAAAAGGGCTGCGCCAAGCCAGGCTGCCAGACGAGGGGGCAGGTGAGCGAGATCTGAGAGGAGCAGGCACCCAGGGGAAGGCAAGGAGGCTGGGGCTCCCCACAGCAATGGCGGGTGACTTCTCTTTGGCTGCTTCTCCTGACAATTACAGCCAGACTCCTGCAAAGGGACGCAACAAGGCCACGGCTCCTGTCCTCGCCCACCTCGGCACCTGCACGGAGAGATCTCAACACGCTACGGGTCAGATGAGACACCCCTGGCCACTCCCCATCCCGGGCTTGCAGGGAGTTTCCCAAAGCCACAGGCAAAGGGAACGCCACAAAACTGTGCCCTGGGGGGCTGAGGGCTGGTCCCGAAACGGACATCCTGGCACCAGCCATGGCCATGTCCCAGCCAGCAGACTACGCCTGGTGGTCCAGGTCAGAAAGGGGTTGGACACACGGCTGGCTGCGGAACGGTAGAAAAGGGGCTGCACCAGACGAGACTGGCAGACGACGAGACGGGCTAGCAAAGACTTACAGGCTCTGAAAAAGCCACCGTATCTGTAGCCCATCCTCATCCTACAGACAGCCAGAAGGTGCCCACCCCTGTGGGCAAGGACAGCGCCACACCACCCACCCTGTCTCGACCCCATCCAGGTCCCGCAGGCCGAGCAAAGGTGCTCGCAGCCATGGACAAAGGGAGCTCCGCAAGAACCACCGTATCCGTACCCCATCCTCGTCCTGCAGACAGCCAGGAGGTGGGCACGCTCGTGGGCAAAGGGAGAGCCGCACCACCCACCCCATCTCTGTAACATGTCACGGTCCCACAAGCAACTGGAGGGAACACGCAGCCACGGACATTCTCAGCTTGGGATCCTTTCACAGCAAGACAGGCGCAATTCCCGCACTCCACGCAGAGACACCCTCAGCATTGCCAGCCACTCGTGGACGCACGCTTCCACGCTGGGCCACGTCTTCAGTGCCAAAGGTGTGAAAGAGCACCTCCCGAAAACTCAACAAGCGTCTTTCTTCCAGAAGAGCCCTCAGACCCACAACTCTCAGCAGCAAGTACCACCCAAAGCTTTATAACAGGGCCGTGGCTACCACCTGCTGCTTTTCGGTCTCTTTTAACCTTTGCCCAGCTGCTGCTCTGTACACTCATCCTACAGCCTCCTCCTTTCCTTCCCCAGCACTACCAATTCTTCTCTTCTAGTGTATTGCATCGTTTATTGAACTGCGCCTTCTCACTGGACTGCTGGAAAAGCGGCATCACACGGATGCAGCACCAACTCCAGGCACCAGCCCAGCCTGCTGATGTCACGGCCACCACATCGCAGCCAGCAGACTGCTCCTGGTGCTCCACCTCACAAAGGCCTTGCTGACACCACTAGCCCCAGAAGAGGATAAAAAGGGCTGCGCCAAGCCAGGCTGCCAGACGAGGGGGCAGGTGAGCGAGATCTGAGAGGAGCAGGCACCCAGGGGAAGGCAAGGAGGCTGGGGCTCCCCACAGCAATGGCGGGTGACTTCTCTTTGGCTGCTTCTCCTGACAATTACAGCCAGACTCCTGCAAAGGGACGCAACAAGGCCACGGCTCCTGTCCTCGCCCACCTCGGCACTTGCACGGAGAGATCTCAACACGCTACGGGTCAGATGAGACACCCCTGGCCACTCCCCATCCCGGGCTTGCAGGGAGCTTCCCAAAGCCACAGGCAAAGGGAACGCCACAAAACTGTGCCCTGGGGGGCTGAGGGCTGGTCCCGAAACGGACATCCTGGCACCAGCCATGGCCATGTCCCAGCCAGCAGACTACGCCTGGTGGTCCAGGTCAGAAAGGGGTTGGACACACGGCTGGCTGCGGAACGGTAGAAAAGGGGCTGCACCAGACGAGACTGGCAGACGACGAGACGGGCTAGCAAAGACTTACAGGCTCTGAAAAAGCCACCGTATCTGTAGCCCATCCTCATCCTACAGACAGCCAGAAGGTGCCCACCCCTGTGGGCAAGGACAGCACCACACCACCCACCCTGTCTCGACCCCATCCAGGTCCCGCAGGCCGAGCAAAGGTGCTCGCAGCCATGGACAAAGGGAGCTCCGCAAGAACCACCGTATCCGTACCCCATCCTCGTCCTGCAGACAGCCAGGAGGTGGGCACGCTCGTGGGCAAAGGGAGAGCCGCACCACCCACCCCATCTCTGTAACACGTCACGGTCCCACAAGCAACTGGAGGGAACACGCAGCCACGGACATTCTCAGCTTGGGATCCTTTCACAGCAAGACAGGCGCAATTCCCACACTCCACGCAGAGACACCCTCAGCATTGCCAGCCACTCGTGGACGCACGCTTCCACGCTGGGCCACGTCTTCAGTGCCAAAGGTGTGAAAGAGCACCTCCCGAAAACTCAACAAGCGTCTTTCTTCCAGAAGAGCCCTCAGACCCACAACTCTCAGCAGCAAGTACCACCCAAAGCTTCAAAACAGGGCCGTGGCTACCACCTGCTGCTTTTCGTTCTCTTTTAACCTTTGCCCAGCTGCTGCTCTGTACACTCATCCTACAGCCTCCTCCTTTCCTTCCCCAGCACTACCAATTCTTCTCTTCTAGTGTATTGCATCGTTTATTGAACTGCGCCTTCTCACTGGACTGCTGGAAAAGCGGCATCACACGGATGCAGCACCAACTCCAGGCACCAGCCCAGCCTGCTGATGTCACGGCCACCACATCGCAGCCAGCAGACTGCTCCTGGTGCTCCACCTCACAAAGGCCTTGCTGACACCACTAGCCCCAGAAGAGGATAAAAAGGGCTGCGCCAAGCCAGGCTGCCAGACGAGGGGGCAGGTGAGCGAGATCTGAGAGGAGCAGGCACCCAGGGGAAGGCAAGGAGGCTGGGGCTCCCCACAGCAATGGCGGGTGACTTCTCTTTGGCTGCTTCTCCTGACAATTACAGCCAGACTCCTGCAAAGGGACGCAACAAGGCCACGGCTCCTGTCCTCGCCCACCTCGGCACCTGCACGGAGAGATCTCAACACGCTACGGGTCAGATGAGACACCCCTGGCCACTCCCCATCCCGGGCTTGCAGGGAGCTTCCCAAAGCCACAGGCAAAGGAAACGCCACAAAACTGGGCCCTGGGGGGCTGAGGGCTGGTCCCGAAACGGACATCCTGGCACCAGCCATGGCCATGTCCCAGCCAGCAGACTACGCCTGGTGGTCCAGGTCAGAAAGGGGTTGGACACACGGCTGGCTGCGGAACGGTAGAAAAGGGGCTGCACCAGACGAGACTGGCAGACGACGAGACGGGCTAGCAAAGACTTACAGGCTCTGACAAAGCCACCGTATCTGTAGCCCATCCTCATCCTACAGACAGCCAGAAGGTGCCCACCCCTGTGGGCAAGGACAGCGCCACACCACCCACCCTGTCTCGACCCCATCCAGGTCCCGCAGGCCGAGCAAAGGTGCTCGCAGCCATGGACAAAGGGAGCTCCGCAAGAACCACCGTATCCGTACCCCATCCTCGTCCTGCAGACAGCCAGGAGGTGGGCACGCTCGTGGGCAAAGGGAGAGCCGCACCACCCACCCCATCTCTGTAACATGTCACGGTCCCACAAGCAACTGGAGGGAACACGCAGCCACGGACATTCTCAGCTTGGGATCCTTTCACAGCAAGACAGGCGCAATTCCCACACTCCACGCAGAGACACCCTCAGCATTGCCAGCCACTCGTGGACGCACGCTTCCACGCTGGGCCACGTCTTCAGTGCCAAAGGTGTGAAAGAGCACCTCCCGAAAACTCAGCAAGCGTCTTTCTTCCAGAAGAGCCCTCAGACCCACAACTCTCAGCAGCAAGTACCACCCAAAGCTTCAAAACAGGGCCGTGGCTACCACCTGCTGCTTTTCGTTCTCTTTTAACCTTTGCCCAGCTGCTGCTCTGTACACTCATCCTACAGCCTCCTCCTTTCCTTCCCCAGCACTACCAATTCTTCTCTTCTAGTGTATTGCATCGTTTATTGAACTGCGCCTTCTCACTGGACTGCTGGAAAAGCGGCATCACACGGATGCAGCACCAACTCCAGGCACCAGCCCAGCCTGCTGATGTCACGGCCACCACATCGCAGCCAGCAGACTGCTCCTGGTGCTCCACCTCACAAAGGCCTTGCTGACACCACTAGCCCCAGAAGATGATAAAAAGGGCTGCGCCAAGCCAGGCTGCCAGACGAGGGGGCAGGTGAGCGAGATCTGAGAGGAGCAGGCACCCAGGGGAAGGCAAGGAGGCTGGGGCTCCCCACAGCAATGGCGGGTGACTTCTCTTTGGCTGCTTCTCCTGACAATTACAGCCAGACTCCTGCAAAGGGACGCAACAAGGCCACGGCTCCTGTCCTCGCCCACCTCGGCACTTGCACGGAGAGATCTCAACACGCTACGGGTCAGATGAGACACCCCTGGCCACTCCCCATCCCGGGCTTGCAGGGAGTTTCCCAAAGCCACAGGCAAAGGAAACGCCACAAAACTGTGCCCTGGGGGGCTGAGGGCTGGTCCCGAAACGGACATCCTGGCAACAGCCATGGCCATGTCCCAGCCAGCAGACTACGCCTGGTGGTCCAGGTCAGAAAGGGGTTGGACACACGGCTGGCTGCGGAACGGTAGAAAAGGGGCTGCACCAGACGAGACTGGCAGACGACGAGACGGGCTAGCAAAGACTTACAGGCTCTGAAAAAGCCACCGTATCTGTAGCCCATCCTCATCCTACGGACAGCCAGAAGGTGCCCACCCCTGTGGGCAAGGACAGCGCCACACCACCCACCCTGTCTCGACCCCATCCAGGTCCCGCTGGCCGAGCAAAGGTGCTCGCAGCCATGGACAAAGGGAGCTCCGCAAGAACCACCGTATCCGTACCCCATCCTCGTCCTGCAGACAGCCAGGAGGTGGGCACGCTCGTGGGCAAAGGGAGAGCCGCACCACCCACCCCATCTCTGTAACATGTCACGGTCCCACAAGCAACTGGAGGGAACACGCAGCCACGGACATTCTCAGCTTGGGATCCTTTCACAGCAAGACAGGCGCAATTCCCACACTCCACGCAGAGACACCCTCAGCATTGCCAGCCACTCGTGGACGCACGCTTCCACGCTGGGCCACGTCTTCAGTGCCAAAGGTGTGAAAGAGCACCTCCCGAAAACTCAGCAAGCGTCTTTCTTCCAGAAGAGCCCTCAGACCCACAACTCTCAGCAGCAAGTACCACCCAAAGCGTCAAAACAGGGCCGTGGCTACCACCTGCTGCTTTTCGTTCTCTTTTAACCTTTGCCCAGCTGCTGCTCTGTACACTCATCCTACAGCCTCCTCCTTTCCTTCCCCAGCACTACCAATTCTTCTCTTCTAGTGTATTGCATCGTTTATTGAACTGCGCCTTCTCACTGGACTGCTGGAAAAGCGGCATCACACGGATGCAGCACCAACTCCAGGCACCAGCCCAGCCTGCTGATGTCACGGCCACCACATCGCAGCCAGCAGACTGCTCCTGGTGCTCCACCTAACAAAGGCCTTGCTGACACCACTAGCCCCAGAAGAGGATAAAAAGGGCTGCGCCAAGCCAGGCTGCCAGACGAGGGGGCAGGTGAGCGAGATCTGAGAGGAGCAGGCACCCAGGGGAAGGCAAGGAGGCTGGGGCTCCCCACAGCAATGGCGGGTGACTTCTCTTTGGCTGCTTCTCCTGACAATTACAGCCAGACTCCTGCAAAGGGACGCAACAAGGCCACGGCTCCTGTCCTCGCCCACCTCGGCACTTGCACGGAGAGATCTCAACACGCTACGGGTCAGATGAGACACCCCTGGCCACTCCCCATCCCGGGCTTGCAGGGAGCTTCCCAAAGCCACAGGCAAAGGGAACGCCACAAAACTGGGCCCTGGGGGGCTGAGGGCTGGTCCCGAAACGGACATCCTGGCACCAGCCATGGCCATGTCCCAGCCAGCAGACTACGCCTGGTGGTCCAGGTCAGAAAGGGGTTGGACACACGGCTGGCTGCGGAACGGTAGAAAAGGGGCTGCACCAGACGAGACTGGCAGACGATGAGACGGGCTAGCAAAGACTTACAGGCTCTGAAAAAGCCACCGTATCTGTAGCCCATCCTCATCCTAGAGACAGCCAGAAGGTGCCCACCCCTGTGGGCAAGGACAGCGCCACACCACCCACCCTGTCTCGACCCCATCCAGGTCCCGCAGGCCGAGCAAAGGTGCTCGCAGCCATGGACAAAGGGAGCTCCGCAAGAACCACCGTATCCGTACCCCATCCTCGTCCTGCAGACAGCCAGGAGGTGGGCACGCTCGTGGGCAAAGGGAGAGCCGCACCACCCACCCCATCTCTGTAACATGTCACGGTCCCACAAGCAACTGGAGGGAACACGCAGCCACGGACATTCTCAGCTTTGGACCCTTTCACAGCGAGACAGGCGCAATTCCCACACTCCACGCAGAGACACCCTCAGCATTGCCAGCCACTCGTGGACGCACGCTTCCACGCTGGGCCACGTCTTCAGTGCCAAAGGTGTGAAAGAGCACCTCCCGAAAACTCAGCAAGCGTCTTTCTTCCAGAAGAGCCCTCAGACCCACAACTCTCAGCAGCAAGTACCACCCAAAGCGTCAAAACAGGGCCGTGGCTACCACCTGCTGCTTTTCGTTCTCTTTTAACCTTTGCCCAGCTGCTGCTCTGTACACTCATCCTACAGCCTCCCCCTTTCCTTCCCCAGCACTACCAATTCTTCTCTTCTAGTGTACTGCATCGTTTATTGAACTGCGCCTTCTCACTGGACTGCTGGAAAAGCGGCATCACGCGGATGCAGCACCAACTCCAGGCACCAGCCCAGCCTGCTGATGTCACGGCCACCACATCGCAGCCAGCAGACTGCTCCTGGTGCTCCACGTCACAATGGCCTTGCTGACGCCACTAGCCCCAGAAGAGGATAAAAAGGGCTGCGCCAAGCCAGGCTGCCAGACGAGGGGGCAGGTGAGCGAGATCTGAGAGGAGCAGGCACCCGGGGGAAGGCAAGGAGGCTGGGGCTCCCCACAGCAATGGCGGGTGACTTCTCTTTGGCTGCTTCTCCTGACAACTACAGCCAGACTCCTGCAAAGGGACGCAGCAAGGCCACGGCTCCTGTCCTTGCCCACCTCGGCACTTGTACGGAGAGATCTCAACACGCTGCAGGACAGATAAGACACCCCTGGCCACTCCCCATCCCGGGCTTGCAGGGAGCTTCCCAAAGCCACAGGCAAAGGGAACGCCACAAAACTGTGCCCTGGGGGGCTGAGGGCTGGCCCCGAAACGGACATCCTGGCACCAGCCACGGCCATGTCCCAGCCAGCACACTACGCCTGGTGGTCCAGGTCAGAAAGGGGTTGGGACACACGGCTGGCTGCGGAACGGTAGAAAAGGGGCTGCACCAGACGAGACTGGCAGACGACGAGACGGGCTAGCAAAGACTTACAGGCTCTGACAAAGCCACCGTATCTGTAGCCCATCCTCATCCTACAGACAGCCAGAAGGTGCCCACCCCTGTGGGCAAGGACAGCGCCACACCACCCACCCTGTCTCGACCCCATCCAGGTCCCGCAGGCCGAGCAAAGGTGCTCGCAGCCATGGACAAAGGGAGCTCCGCAAGAACCACCGTATCCGTACGCCATCCTCGCGCTACGCACAGCCAGAAAGTGCCCACCCCTGTGGGAAAGGACAGAGCCACACCACCCACCTTACCTCGACCCCATCCAGGTCCCGCAGGCCGAGCAAAGGTGCTCGCAGCCATGGACAAAGGGAGCTCCGCAAGAACCACCGTATCCGTACCCCATCCTTGTCCTGCAGACAGCCAGGAGGTGGGCACGCTCGTGGGCAAAGGGAGAGCCGCACCACCCACCCCATCTCTGTAACATGTCACGGTCCCACAAGCAACTGGAGGGAACACGCAGCCACGGACATTCTCAGCTTTGGACCCTTTCACAGCAAGACAGGCGCAATTCCCACACTCCACGCACAGACACCCTCAGCATTGCCAGCCACTCGTGGACGCACGCTTCCACGCTGGGCCACGTCTTCAGTGCCAAAGGTGTGAAAGAGCACCTCCCGAAAACTCAACAAGTGTCTTTCTTCCAGAAGAGCCCTCAGACCCACAACTCTCAGCAGCAAGTACCACCCAAAGCGTCAAAACAGGGCCGTGGCTACCACCTGCTGCTTTTCGTTCTCTTTTAACCTTTGCCCAGCTGCTGCTCTGCACACTCATCCTACAGCCTCCTCCTTTCCTTCCCCAGCACTACCAATTCTTCTCTTCTAGTGTATTGCATCGTTTATTGAACTGCGCCTTCTCACTGGACTGCTGGAAAAGCGGCATCACGCGGATGCAGCACCAACTCCAGGCACCAGCCCAGCCTGCTGATGTCACGGCCACCACATCGCAGCCAGCAGACTGCTCCTGGTGCTCCACCTCACAAAGGCCTTGCTGACACCACTAGCCCCAGAAGAGGATAAAAAGGGCTGCGCCAAGCCAGGCTGCCAGACGAGGGGGCAGGTGAGCGAGATCTGAGAGGAGCAGGCACCCAGGGGAAGGCAAGGAGGCTGGGGCTCCCCACAGCAATGGCGGGTGACTTCTCTTTGGCTGCTTCTCCTGACAATTACAGCCAGACTCCTGCAAAGGGACGCAACAAGGCCACGGCTCCTGTCCTCGCCCACCTCGGCACTTGCACGGAGAGCTCTCAACACGCTACGGGTCAGATGAGACACCCGTGGCCACTACCCATCCCGGGCTTGCAGGGAGCTTCCCAAAGCCACAGGCAAAGGGAACGCCACAAAACTGTGCCCTGGGGGGCTGAGGGCTGGTCCCGAAACAGACATCCTGGCACCAGCCATGGCCATGTCCCAGCCAGCAGACTACGCCTGGTGGTCCAGGTCAGAAAGGGGTTGGACACGTGGCTGGCTGCGGAACGGTAGAAAAGGGGCTGCACAAGACGAGACTGGCAGATGACGAGACGGGCTAGAAAAGTCTTACCGGCTCTGAAAAACCCACTGTACCTGTAGCCCATCCTCATCCTACAGCCAGCCAGAAGGTGCCCACCCCTGTGGGCAAGGACAGAGCCACACCACCCACCCTGTCTCGACCCCATCCAGGTCCCGCAGGCCGATCAAAGGTGCTTGCAGCCATGGACAAAGGGAGCTCCGAGAGACCCACCGTATCTCTAGCCCATCCTCGTCCTACGGACAGCCAGGAGGTGCCCACCCTTGTGGGCAAAGGGAGAGCTGCACCACGCACCTTACCTCGACCCCATCCAGGTCCCGCAGGCAGATCAATGCTGCTCGCAGCCATGGACAAAGGGAGCTCCGCGAGAACCACCGTATCCGTACCCCATCCTCGTCCTGCAGACAGCCAGGAGGTGGGCACGCTCGTGGGCAAAGGGAGAGCCGCTCCACCCACCCCATCTCTGTAACATGTCACGGTCCCACAAGCAACTGGAGGGAACACGCAGCCACGGACATTCTCAGCTTTGGACCCTTTCACAGCAAGACAGGCGCAATTCCCACACTCCACGCACAGACACCCTCAGCATTGCCAGCCACTCGTGGACGCACGCTTCCACACTGGGCCACGTCTTCAGTGCCAAAGGTGTGAAAGAGCACCTCCCGAGAACTCAACAAGCGTCTTTCTTCCAGAAGAGCCCTCAGACCCACAACTCTCAGCAGCAAGTACCACCCAAAGCCTCAAAACAGGGCCGTGGCTACCACCTGCTGCTTTTCGTTCTCTTTTAACCTTTGCCCAGCTGCTGCTCTGCAACTCATCCTACAGCCTCCTCCTTTCCTTCCCCAGCACTACCAATTCTTCTCTTCTAGTGTATTGCATCGTTTATTGAACTGCGCCTTCTCACTGGACTGCTGGAAAAGCGGCATCACGCGGATGCAGCACCAACTCCAGGCACCAGCCCAGCCTGCTGATGTCACGGCCACCACATCGCAGCCAGCAGACTGCTCCTGGTGCTCCACCTCACAAAGGCCTTGCTGACACCACTAGCCCCAGAAGAGGATAAAAAGGGCTGCGCCAAGCCAGACTGCCAGACGAGGGGGCAGGTGAGCGAGATCTGAGAGGAGCAGGCACCCAGGGGAAGGCAAGGAGGCTGGGGCTCCCCACAGCAATGGAGGATGACTCCTCTTTGGCTGCTTCTCCTGACAATTACAGCCAGACTCCTGCAAAGGGACGCAACAAGGCCACGGCTCCTGTCCTTGCCCACCTCGGCACCTGCACGGAGAGCTCTCAACACGCTACGGATCAGATGAGACACCCCTGGCCACTACCCATCCCGGGCTTGCAGGGAGCTTCCCAAAGCCACAGGCAAAGGGAACGCCACAAAACTGTGCCCTGGGGGGCTGAGGGCTGGTCCCGAAACGGACATCCTGGCACCAGCCATGGCCATGTCCCAGCCAGCAGACTACGCCTGGTGGTCCAGGTCAGAAAGGGGTTGGACACACGGCTGGCTGCGGAACGGTAGAAAAGGGGCTGCACAAGACGAGACTGGCAGATGACGAGACGGGCTAGAAAAGTCTTACCGGCTCTGAAAAAGCCACCGTAGCTGTAGCCCATCCTCATCCTAGAGACAGCCAGAAGGTGCCCACCCCTGTGGGCAAGGACAGAGCCACACCCCCCACCCTGTCTCGACCCCATCCAGGTCCCGCAGGCGGAGCAAAGGTGCTCGCAGACATGGACAAAGGGAGCTCCGCGAGAACCACCGTATCTGTAGCCCATCCTCGTCCTACGGACAGCCAGGAGGTGCCCACCCTTGTGGGCAAAGGGAGAGCCGCACCACGCACCTTACCTCGACCCCGTCCAGGTCCCGCAGGCAGATCAAAGGTGCTCGCAGCCATGGACAAAGGCAGCTCCGCGAGAACCACCGTATCCGTACCCCATCCTCGTGCTACGGACAGCCAGAAGGTGCCCACCCCTGTGGGCAAGGACAGAGACACACCACCCACCCTGTCTCGACCCCATCCAGGTCCCGCAGGCCGAGCAAAGGTGCTCGCAGCCATGGACAAAGGGAGCTCCGCGAGAACCACCGTATCCGTACCCCATCCTCATCCTGCAGACAGCCAGCAGGTGGGCACGCTCGTGGGCAAAGGGAGAGCCGCACCACCCACCCCATCTCTGTAACATGTCACGGTCCCACAAGCAACTGGAGGGAACACGCAGCCACGGACATTCTCCGCTTTGGACCCTTTCACAGCAAGACAGGCGCAATTCTCACACTCCACGCAGAGACACCCTCAGCATTGCCAGCCACTCGTGGACGCACGCTTCCACACTGGGCCACGTCTTCAATGCCCAATTTTCCCACTGTCGCAGGCAAAGGCAGAGGTGCACCATCCACCATATCTGCAGAATATCTAGGTTCCACGGCAGCTTCAAGGTGCCCAGTTGCCGTGGACAAAGGCAATGTCGGATCACCCACCACCTCTGTACCATGTCATGGTTCCTAAAGCACCTGGAAGTATTATGCAGCCGTGGACAATGAGAGCGTTGCAACACCTGTTTTATCTGTACCCCATCATCATACCAGATATATCTGAAGCTTCATACAGCTGTTGAGAAAGGGAGCACCATACCATCCATCATATCTTTACCTCCTCACAGTCCTAGAGCCAGCTAGAAACTGCCAAGATTTTCTTTCATGCGTTAATAATCATCAGTTACAACAGTCTAAACGGGGATTTCTATTTAAAACTTAAACATCCACAGGGTGTTTTAAAGCAAGTTCTGGTTTGTGACTATCTTGTAGCAGTTTATTATGCCAAGAAAAAAAGCAAGTGTAATCTTGGTGACATGCACATAATATCTGAGATCTCAGTTTTGCTGTTCTAGTCAAATTGCATGTTATGCATCCTGCAAGCAATTAGTTTGTACTAACGTACGAACAATGCCTTTGCAGCGGGTTTTACAATCAGTCATAACCAAAGAGATGTTTCAGTGATCAGATGAATATGACATGGTGTGGAAATCAGCAACCTGGTTCTCAAATAGATTAAAACGTGCCTGGGTAACCCACATTTTTTTGCTCCCCGGTATTCTGACACAGCATCACATATTTCTCTGACAGGACACTATTTGGTATTCTACGAATAGCTACATAGAAGATTTAATACTGTTAGCTTTTTTAAGATAAAAATGGGGGTTTCTCCATGTTTTGAAGTTGTTTAGGGCTACTTCCCTGAGTTTATCATTAATCTGAAATTATTTTGTGTCACCAAGTGAAAACTCAGGAGGATTTTAGACGATCTAACTGGAAACATCTACAGAGCTCTACAAAGTTCCAATTATGTCCATTAAACTGAAAAGTCATTAAATCTATCTAACAAAAAAAATAAAAATAATTAAAAAAAAACACACAAAAAACCCTCAATACAAATGGAATTCCTTACAGAAAGAGTTTGCACTACAATACGTACGTCCATCTTTTGGCTGGATGACTGTTCTGTTGTGTCAGTACTTATTGGACAAGACAAAATAAATACACATAAACACCCAGAGACACAGTCAAAAGCGCTAGCAGAACGTTTGCTTTTTGCACAGCAAAACTAGCAACACCAAAAATAATCTGCAATACAAAGAACATGAGCAGGAGGAGCTGAGATGCTCAAGAACTTTGTTGATTGTATAGTAACGTGTTAAGATTCTGTAACATTAGGGCCTCCAAACACAGTTTTAAAGCCTTCACGAATCTAGAGAGAAAGTAATTTAATCTATCCAAATGAGAAGCCAAGAAAAAATAAACGACCCACAGTGTATTCCAGCCATGAAAATTTGCAGAGGCATGCAGTAAAACATACAAATATTCCCAGGAATAGGCAAAGTTCTCTATATATATATACACAAAGACACACATACGTATACACTCTAACAACACCACAAATACATAAACAGTAAAAAACTAGTTATCTATACGAAGATCTAAGTTAAATGAAAAAATTCATCCTTCTCTTACTCTATCCAAGTATTTTCAAACATTTCCCTTCACACTGAAAACAGGCACTCAGGCTGTTGTTAGATGGCAGACTATAGTACCTCACACACAAGCTGGCCTTATTCCATATTCAGAAATCAAATTTGCAAGATAATGGGACAGTAAAGCACAAATTTTTGCTCCTTAGAGGCGGGTGTCAAGAAACACCATCATCCTCACAAAATCCTGGCAGAAATCTACCACAGCTACCGCATTAAGATTTTGTCCTGGAAACCAAGGTTGCCTCAGGAGATAGCCCAGGCTGTGGGACCTATGGTGATTTGGAAGGAGAGGAACACGTAGAGAAGTATTTGTCCACTTCTGTACCTCACAAGCAGTAAAAATCCGTGAATCCCCCATTTAGAGAATTAATTTGTAAATGGGAGATCACACTTAAATAATTCAGGATTTAATTCAGGACAAGGTTTCCTTCAAAGACTTAAGTATTCCTTTAATAAATTGCTTCTGGCTTATATTACCTGACACAAATACATCTGGAGCTAGGTACATTTTCCTCTGATCATGTCATAGGCACATGTAGTTTGTCCTAAGAGAGGCCTCAGCCTAGTTTTTCAAAGGAAATCAGAAAGTCGAGGTTAGCTTTATCCCAAAGAGACACTCGCTAAGGGAATACACCTGAGAGATACTATAGCGGACCAATCTACCTCTGGCTGACATCAGTAAAGTTTCCAACTCTCCATAGGCTTCAGTAGAAGGTGACAAACTATGCAGCCAAAAAAGGCACTGAGGGACAATCAAGCTAGGTGACAGCAGAGAACTTGATGACATCATACGTGGCAGATGATGTTCCTCACTAGTTTAATTACAGAATTGAAACACATGACACTGGAAGGTTTTCAGTTCTTACCTGTTCTTCTATTTCTGTCCACATAACAATACTTGATTTCATAATCTTCAAATAAGGCATGGATTTCCTAAAGAGAAAAGTACAAGTAACATCAGATAAATAATTCACCAGACCAAATAAGTGCATAATTCATCTTCCGGGGGGGGAAGGGGAAACGGGAAACACCCCTCCCTCCCCCCCCAAACTCCCCAAAACCTACCCAACCAAAAAACTTTCCCAATAAACAGAAAATCTCACCATAGAAACACTAAAATATTTGTTTTGAAAAGAGCTCGTTATACTACTGTATCAATGATTTTATCTCATATATAAAATTGGCTTACTGAATCTGATTACTTTCCTTTTCGTTACATAAAGTCACATAAGCACAACAGCATGTCCTGTTGACTGTCTTTTGATAAAGATGAATAACATCACAGTTCGTTAAATACAAAACCCCCCACAATTTCTCCGAAGTACAGCTAGCATAGCTAAAATACCACACAGGCAAGAAATACCGGCAACATCACATCATGCAGTTTACTGAGGGCAGAACACTGTCATAAAATACAACAGCTGGTTTAGTTTCCTATAACTGCTCAAGTTCACTTTAACAGATTTTCATTCTTTTAATAATGAATATTCTTTCAACCAGCAGATAATTGTGCCCAGAATAGCCCCCGGAAAGTGTCTTCTATCAATTACCGCACAAATGCTCAATGAAGAATCAATCCCAAGAGCATTAGTTGCTCCCACTAATTAACAGAGAGAGAACAGGGCTGTGGGAGGGGTGGGGTAGGAGCGAGTGTAAGAAAGAGGTGTGTACCAGTTTGCTGTGGCTATTCCCCAACAAGAGCACGGTGTAGGCACATGACCCACAAAACCCACAAACTATTACCAGTTCAGTGGCGAGAATGCCGACATGAACGTTAACCATCCCCAAGAAGAAACTGGGAGTAGTAACGGGGATATAAGTATTCTTTTACGTGGATAAGTCCCATAAACAATAGCGAAAGACCATCTCAGTAAGCAAAATAATCAACCAACTTTATCTGAAAGTTTAACTGCAGACAATTTCCAGTAGCCCAGGCTACTTGCCAGTTTGCTAATTCAGTATATATAGCCTAGAGGTTAATTGGGTTCTCTGTGACTGGTATCAGGTGCATACCTTTTAGTCAAGCCAGCACCAATCTCTAGATTCACTAGTTAACAGCTGTCAAATACTACATTAAGAAAATATGGCAGCATTTCACAAGCTACCAGGCATCCTCTAATCAGATGCCATAAGGATGTGGTTTCGGAAAAGCAAAATACACCAGGCATAATTCAAAGATTCGGACCAGGTAGGCAATTTGACTGTGGACATCTCTCTAACGAGGATTAGACGGTGGTTCATTCTCAGTCATGGCAGAGTGAGAAGACACTTTCTGCACAGTTTTGTACAGCTCAGCTGTACTGTGGCACTCAGGACTCTAAAGAAGTTATTTCTGTCCCACTTAGAAAAAGGGGGACATGTTTACCTATTTCCTAGATTATTTTACAAGAGTAACACTGAAAATTACATATGATGATTAAGTAGCAGGAAATACTATTTCAAACAGCTCAGAACACCCTTGAAAGCCGTCTGTGAATCAGATGATTCCACATGATTTCCCAGTAACTGTTTGAAACTTCAACTGAGAGGGAAAACAGCCTGTATTGAACATATCTTTGTGGGATAATTATGAGGTCTCATGTAAAAAATGATGAGAACATAAGGAAGATTTAAAATGAAAGCCTAATTTAAGCAAAGTAGTTTTAGTAAAGACTTTAACACCAACTTCCACAGGTTGTTGCAAACACTGCCAGGTTTGTGCAACGGGCTCTTCCAGGAAGGTGCTTGCTCTTGTGCTCTCATGGCCCCCAATGGCAGGGCTGAGACCTCTACCTGTGGAATTGGGTTTGTGTAGTATTTCAATGAAAGCATTTTTCACATAAAGACCATTTGTGACAATTTACAAAAATAAAACACGCTATGCCGTCTCTTAAGCAAATGTGTACTCCTTCAAATTAAACAGATACATAGATATCTGTGCACATTAGACCAAGATTCTACATAATATTTTCAGAATTACAAAGCCGGCTTTTGGACTCGGGCACTTCTCTAAACTTGACCTTCAACATCTTTCAACACTTAGGTCCCTTAGAAGAGGACGAACACTACCGTTTTAATGTTGTTAACAGTTTCTACTCCCGACAGCTCAGAGCAGAACTCTCAGGGAAAGCAACAAGAACACTTTACTTGCTGTTCCTAACCAGGTTCAGCTGTGCACCACCAAACATCATGCGCCAACAGCACTAGCACTGAACATGGTTGGTCCCTTTGGTGTAAACAGTTACCCAGTATTTGGGCCAGGAAGGAGTGTTTACTCTGGGAGGAGAAACAGGTCATCCAAGTCAGGTGTATTCTCTGGCACAAGCCTATTAACTTGCAACGAATGTAAGCAGAGGGCTGTTTGCCTGAGCACAGCAGAAACAAACAGCCACAGTTCATTTCCCATTCCCAACCTCCCAGCAGCCCGCCAGCTCATGCACCCGGGAAGCCCAGCCTCCACACCCCCCAGCCCAGCTACGCCAGCCCTCTCCCCATGTCAGGACCTACCACCCCCACTGCACACACCCACGGAGAAGTCCTCAAGCCCCTACCCACACTGTGCAGGAGGAAAACCTTTCGCCCTCCCCAGGTTAGCCTCACCTTGGCACTGCCTTGTGCTGGGCAGCCACGTGAGAAGGGCAACGCAAGCACTCACCATTTATCATCACACAAGGTTTAGCAAAGCAGTAATAATAAACCCCGTGGTCGTACCACACGCGAGCACTCGCTGCCATCCCCAGTGCCACCACTTCGCCCATGCTCACGATATCTACATCCAAACCACCTGTTGGGCAAGCCAGGCCACTATTAGTATTTTTTCCACATAACTTTTACAAAACTGCTTCTCCTAAAGGATTTTTTCCTCTTTTATAAATGAATGACTCTACTAGCCTAAAAAAGAGTGACTGACAATTACCATGATAATCATGATTTAACTGTGTCATACTAAGTCTAAACAAAACGGCAACATCCACTAACATGCTGAAGGTCTAGCTGCCTGAGCGTCAATGCACTCACTGAACATCAGGCTAGATTATGGTATTTTGACAACAAAACCTGTAAGCAGTTATAAAGCTATCTGGCAGACATACAGCAGTCAGGGATCCCGTGAAGTTTCCAACACAAACGCTGTTTATAGCGGTGCCTATCTTGGCCCTCAATTACTGCACTCCTAGCATTGACTCCTAGTTGGCTCCTGAACCAGATGTAAAACCCAGCAACAACCCTTGGGCACCGAGGTGTGTTTGTACCTGAGCAAAGTCCCCGACAGGCAGCTCCCGGGGGGATGTGTCCCTGGTCAAAGCAAGGATGATACGTACCACAGAAACGGAGAGGAGAGAAAACGGAGGACAGACCTTGCTCAGAGTTAACAGCAGTTGCATAAACACATGGGCCATGCCAGCAGCTCTAACTGAACATCCTGGAACAGAAATGTAACCAATAATGCTTAGCTACTATACAGACCCTTAAACTTTCAAAGTTCTTAAAAGCAGACTTTGAAAGCTACTTTATCTTATCATCAGTAAAAATTAAAATCCTAACTAGAAAATAATCAGTTCATAATTTAAAATTAGCAGAAAAAGCAAAACCAAATATATTAAAGGGAGTTTAAGAGAAACCACTAGTAAGTACAGGCTGAATATACTTTTAAAACGTATTACTTACTACTATAAGAAATGTGGTCTTCAAATACTTCAGTTCTTGGCCTGTCCTGTCTTGCCTTGGGTAGAAAACCTGGCAACATGAGTTTTTACCACATACTATCCGTTTGAAATTTGCATCTCTCAAATGGAAAGAATGCCTGCCTTAGAGAGGATCTGTCTTTATGCTTTATTACCTGCACTGTTTTAAACACAAACAAGAAAGGGAGTCATTAACAGGCACATTTGTCCTATTTATCAGATTAGTAAAGTTCAATGTGTTATTTCTAATAAAATCAGCTTTTCATACCCAGGATCTCATAGTGCAGGAAAAGAAATATGCAAGAAATACTCAGTCGTCACCTGGAACAAGATACCATGTATATAAAGCCTACAGCACCCTAACCCCAAGTATTTTTCTCTCTCCAGATGCAATACCAAAATGTGTTATTCTGGCAACAAAAATATTTAACAATTATAATGGCGCCTGGCCAGATTTCTACAGTAGGCTTTAGTGGTGTTTCCAATATAAACACTGTACAAACCTGGTCTATAACTTCGCTCTCAGTAAGTAGCTGAAGGCCTAAACTTCACTCGCATACTCTTGAAACGGACTCAATTATATTTTAAGTAGTTGAACTAAATAACATGTTTGGCTAACCAAGAAGTTTTAAATCATCTCATAAACTAAAAAAGACTTTGTTTTCATTTGTGCAGGCAGAGCAGGAAAGAGGAGGACTTCTCAGGAAAAAGCTTTACATTTACAAATTATATAATGGGGTGTTCCTTTAATTCAAATTTCAGACCACTGAATCTTTGAGTCCATGACATGATACACGGATTTCAGCGCGGATATTAAAAAAACAAAAAAAGTCTGCTGTGGAAAAAAAAAAAAAGGTAGTAAAAAGAGAAGATCAACACACTTTAAAATAACATTCTGTTACTTACACTCTGGTCATCCTGAAGTTCTTGGCATCTCTTTACCAGTAAAGGAGAGAAGTTGTTATTGTTACCTTCCCTCCCTCAGCCCAGAGCAGTCCTCCTGCCACCCAGAGCAGTTTCATGATAGTTCCAAGGACCTTCAATATGCGATGCATGCCTTTGAGCACTGCTCTTTCAACATCGTCTACAATTGTGTTCCTTGCTGTTGAAATGGATTAGTTGATTCATCTCTGATGGTTCAGGGAGATGCACGCACAACAAGGCAAGCACAAGAGACATCCAACAAAGAGATTGCCGATTCATTGCCAAGCACTGACCAGAATAAAATGAACAACTACAACCACACTTACCTTTAAGTCTCTTTGCAAAGATTCTTGATACAAACATCAGTCCTACCACAATACTGCATCAGAGGATATTAATGCTAACGAGAACAGACCCACTATCTGACATTTTTCAGAAAGACCGGCACCAATGGGACAATCTTGCCTGTCTTACTGTAAAACGTCACACATGACTGCCCTGCTAGGATTCCTTGGATCCTCCTTATGGCCCTTCATCCTAATGAAGCCATAAAATGATTACTCTGGCAAGAGCAGATGACACTTCCCCACTCTCGCAAGACGAACTGCAAGTTAGAGGAGTATGTTCTGCAAAGGCTGCAGGAGAGAGGATCGCTGCTCTGGAGAGCGCGTCCTGTACGTGAAGGCTGCTATGCGGCGCAACGCTCTTGATGCAAGCAGCGAAGCTCCACGGAGAAACAGGAAGGCCCGTTGTGACCCTCCGTCCAGCCTGGTCCACAGTCGGTACTGGAAGTCTCTTTTTAAGACAGTAGTCACTGCTACAGTATTACCTCAAAATCTGAAGTACATTCAGAGTAACACCTAGGGGTCCCATATTCTCAGTGCATGGTGTGTTACCAGTTCACACCTCTCCAAAAGCTTCAGAGCAAGAAGATCAGATTGAGAGGAGAAGGAATGCCCCCCAAGTAGAACAAAATACCGAGCCCATTTTTAATATAGTTTCCATATAGCCACAATGATAGAAAAATATCAGATTGAGGGAGGGAGGGAAAACACGACATTAGTTAAGGCAGGAGTTGATCTGGTAAACTGTTTTACTTACAACACTGACCCAACTAACTGGAATCTTAGTCAGCAATCCAAGAATAGATTCAGCAATCTAAAAAGTAACAAAAATATAGCTGTACAGATACCAACGGTGCTTCATCTCAAGATTTAGAGAAGTCACGGCAACGGTGGATGTCCATTTTTAGGTCATTATCACACTAAAGGTTTGATAATGTCCACAGTTCGGGTACTGTGCTGGAGGAATCAGAAGAGGATAAATATGGGGGACTAACTGGCAACTCTAGAAGACTTCACCGAGACAGGTGAGTACAAAATCGATTTGACTTGCCAACCAAACAGTAAATGGAGACTTTGCCTTCAAGAACAGTGAAGGTGCTAATAAAAATGTTTACCGCATATCTGTCACAAAAACACCTTTCTCCGTGGCTGTAGTGCTAGAACTGCTTGAAGAAATACTAATCCTGCAAGTACGTATTTGCAGGTTGAGCTATAAAGCCCAATGCAGAAAGAATCTTCTTGACATAATTTTGACTTAATTTGTTCCCCCTTTGGATTTGTTTCATACTGACACTCCATGAAAAAAGCTCCTACGGGAATGCTGACTTACTTGATGTGACAGACTGCAAAGTGCCTTCTTCAGGCCGTCCTTCCTTGGCAGCATTTGCCCCTTAACAATAGCCACTGAGCACTTAAAGTGCTGAATGCTTCTGACACATAAAGATCCCTCTGTTTGTTTGGTTTCTAAGACTACCAACCCCTGGTACAATGTTTTTGGTTCAGAAACTTCATGGCTAAGGTACGTTTCTTCTGTGGCCTTAAGAGTATTTTTTTTTTATTCAGTTTAACACAAGTGGAACTCCAAAGGTAACAGAAGATTACAAGTACAATAATAAATAAATAAAGTTAATATGTAGCTACAACTGGCAGAGGAAAATACTTGTTACCTAATTTCACCTGAAAAATGTTGGAGTTTTGTTCTCATTTTGAAGATGATGAACCTTCTGACAAAGCTGAACACCTCCACCAATCTAGATCAGCAGAAGAGTCATTTCTCGCTGGAAAACTATTTTGGTAAATCTTGGCCTCACTCTTCACATGATAACGACGAATGATAGCAAACCCAACACCCCAGTGATTAGAAATGAATAATTACATTTATGAAAACCTATTCTAGAAGAATTTGCTGCATTTTAACCATGTTCATCTCTTTCCTGACGGTGAATAAATTGGCCAGGTTAGCTACGGTTTATCTGATTTTACTTGGCTAACCAACCATTTCAGGAAGAAAACAGCAGACAAAACACCTCTGCAGAGTGTCTACCAAGGGTGCTAATTTGAAATAAGAAATGTTAAGTTTTATGGTAATTTTTGGAAATGCATGACAGCCAAATACACAGGTGTACTGAATATGCCTGACCACAAACATACTTCTTTCCAAAACTGCTCCAGGCCAGAAACTTTCTCTCTACAGCACGACTATTCTACCTTTACACGCCAACACCAATAGCTCAACAATGTTAAAAAATCAAAATGACATCTTTTGAAACTCTATTTCAGGATCTGTACGTGGTGGTACCGTTCTAGCCTAGTAACGGGTGAACATTAGAACCTTGCATATGGAGAAAAAGGCATCTAAGTGCTACTTTTAAGTCATCAAAACCAAATGGCAAACTTCCAAGATATTGTGTGGCTGCCAAATTGGACCTTAACGCTAGCATTCTTTGTCCGACCAAGCAACGCCAGACTTGATGGCTTCCACATTGGCGAGATGGGCTTCTAACCAGTCCACGTGTGAATTCATGACGTACCTGCTGTGTGCAACAGGAGCAAGTAACACAACTGTTCGAGTGTCAGACAAAGTGATCCCACTCTGGCTATCCACAGCAAGCATCTTGTGACATGCCAGTAAGCCCTCTCTGTCAACACAGTCACGCGAGATGGCTTCTTGAAGAGACGATGAAGATTAGCAGGGTTTTCCAAGTTGTGAGTTTGCTACCGACTGGGTCATTAAGTCGCTGTAAATAGAGGTGAAGCTCTGTGTGTAAAACATCATGCAGGATCACAGCAAAACTGCCACGTCTAAAAATTCTAACTACCTACAATCACACTACAGCACGGCCAAACAGACCAAAAGGCACCCTATACGTGAGAACAAAACGTGAAGTACACTGGCAAGCAAGCTCAGTGCTCTGGACCAAATTATGCTCATCACTGAAAAGATTCTCTCTAAAATGAATGGTCCCTTTCTACAGGAGTTACGGAGAAAATGATAGTCTACACATGCTGCACTTACCCGCAGGTAGTAAAATCGTCTGTGCTTTAGAAAAAGAGGGGAAGAGACACACGGAGTGATTTAGAACAAAAGTTGTAATTACATTCTTTTACACTTGTGCATCAAGTTGAATATTTGGAGCCGGTAAAGATCTGGTAAGTGACTGTGCAACTAAATCACCTCAAAATCTGACCCACATGCATCAGGCTTAAGAGTTCACCCATTTTCTCCTCTGAAGTGCAGTAGTTTGAGCGGAATTTTCCTAAACCACCAACAGATTGCGGAAAACCACTTGCACTGACTACATGCTGCTCACCTCAGGGGAAAAAAAAAAAAAGAAAAACAAAACCCGGGTTTTAAGCTTCTTAGCTTTACTTTTACACAGAAACTGGACGTGTCGCAGGATCGTGAAGCCGCCCTACCTGTCTGGACGCAGTGAGGACGCAGGTGCCACCTCAGGGGTACTGCTAACGGGCCACACACCGGCCGCCGCTTCCCTTCAGGAGGGTCACACAAGTGCCATTACCCCACTCATCAGCCTTGCCGACTTGCACACCTTGCTGCCGGCATGCCGAAAAAAGCGCTGCCCCTCGCAGTCCCCCGGCTTTGCCCCGGGACGGGGGCTGCTCTCTCACGCCCTGCGCCCCGACTCCGGCTCCCACAGGCGAGCAGGTAAGCGCGGGCGCCAGCGCGAAGCTGCCGCGGAGCCGTTCCCTGCCAGCCCGGCGTCGCCCCCCGCGGAGGAGGGCGGCAGTTCCCACCGTGAGGGGAGGACGAGCTGGAGCCGCCCTCCGCAGGCACCGCGGCTACCGGCGGTAGCGAAGCCATCTGCCAAAGAAGGCGTCGGGAGGAGAAGCCCGAGCGGACCCGCGGCGGGGAGGAAGGCAAGCCGCGGCCCCCTAACTCCCCCGGAGACGAGGGCAAACGCGGGCCGCCGGGCAGCCCGGCACCTCCCTCCCGCCGGCCCTGGGGAGCGGCTCCCCCGCCCCCGGGCACGGCCCGCCTGAGGCGCCGGCGGGAGCGCGCGACGCCGCCGGCCGCCTGAGGGAAGGCGGCGGCCGTACCTGGCTGCTGCTCTCGGCCGGCAGGTTCCTCAGCCAGGCGCTGGCGCCTGTCGCTCAGCTCCCGGCGGGTGCTCGCCAGGCGCCTCGCCACCTCCTCGGGGCCCAGCGGCGGGGGCCGACCCCCCCGCGGCGGCTCCGCGCCCCGCTCGGCTGCTGCCGCCGTTTTGCAGAGCGCTCGGGCGAGCGGGGGGAGCCGCGGCGGCGGACGGGCGGGCAGCGGGCGAGCCGCGAGCACGGCGCGGGCCGCTGGCGGGGCGCGGGGAGCCCGCCAGGCTCCGCCGCGCTCCTCGCCCCCGGGCCCGCCCCGCTGACTGGCCGCGCCCGCCGCCCTCTCCCTCCCGGGGGGAGGCTGAAAGCTGCGGAGCCCCGTGAAGGGGCAGCGGGCTCGGCCTCCCCGCCAGCCACAGAGGGGTGGCCCGACCCCGGCCCGGTGCGGCACAGAGGCGGTGAAGGGACGCAGGTGCTCCGCGAGGAGAGAAGGACAAGGGCGGGGGGGGGGGGGGGTTGTGGGGGGGAAGCAGAGAAAACTGAGCGCAGCTCGGTAGTGCCTGTAACGGCCTCAGGCTGCGAACCTCTTCAAGGGGTGTGGGATGCACGGGGATCAGAGGGTGAGTTTCATCCCCACAGTAACAGATCTCGAGTCAGATTTTAGGGAAGGTCTTGAGCACTCCCGAGGGGAGTTTGGGGCTCCATTATGAGGACAGTCACCCCAAGAGCCATCGTGAGGGCAGCGCCTCAAGGAGGCCAAGGCCTGGACACCGGCACAACGCGGCTCATCGCGCCCGGAAGGTATCGTTTCCCCAAAGTCCCGCTCTCCATACCTTCCTTAGGTACAAGTCCACCCGGAGAGACCAAAATGCAGAACGCCAACAAAACAAAGCAGATCTCCAGTGAACCCAAACGCTCCATCAGAGGTTAGCAGGCACGATGGCGCAAGGTGGTCTCGTTCTAATTTTATTCTGCATCAGAAACATACCAAACAAATTACAAAGCGCCCAAATGGGTAAACCAACGCCTGGGTGCTGCGCTTGCGGCAAAAGTCACCCTCTTCTGGCAAAGCACCGTGTAACGGTGGATGGGCAGGCACAGGGCTTGCGAATGTCATGCGAAGAAAAGGAACGCAACATCCCGATAGAAGGAAAGTATTTCTGGGAGTCGCTATAAAAGAAATCTTCCCTTGTCTGAAAGCCTCCGTCCGTAAAAATGTTTCACTCTGTTAACGCTTGCTTTAAAAAAATAAAATAGGTTGTTCTCTTGGAAAATTCATTTCTCCTTAGCATAGTTACTTGCAATGTCATTTACAACTCGGTAAATTTAGCTCTGAACATCATTATCGTTGCTATAAATGAATGAAGAATAATTTTAGTATTTGTATTCGTTTGTAGTTACGAGGCTGACCACAAGGAACAGGCAAAAGAAAATCCAAACCTGAGAAACAGTGGTCTTAAAAAGGAAATTGGAAACACACTTTGAGTTACATTGGGTATATGTGACTAAGTTCTTGCCAAGACAATCTAATTCTGGATGATAATTCTTGACTAGGCTTAAAGTGCCATTTTAGAGACAGGACTACCAGTTACAGAAACGGCGCTCCCTCCCCCGTGCCCCCAAATAACAATAGTGTTTTTAGAAATTGCTTTAGTCCAAACCAAAGCTAGCAAGTTAAGACTACAAAGAGTCTTGAACCTTCATTAGTAAAATTAATTTTAAAACTACTGAGCAAACAATAATCAAAGCACTTTTTGTTGGTTTTGGTGTGTTATAAAAAAATTTGTCAGGGCTGACAAGCTTCCTTTCAAGCCCTGTTCAAGGGCTTCCTTTTCCCTAAATTTTTAAGCAGGTGATGTTCCTCCTCCTTCAGTATTTGCATTCTGTTTAATGAATTTTGGAAATCAGAGGTATGAAGGACATTTGTAAATGGTTCATCTATTTGTCACGGGAGGATTTGAGAACTGCCAAATTCAGCCTGTCGGGACAGGCTGTCAGAACAGTATTACCTTAGCCTTCATACGTAAACCAAGCAGCAGGAAAAACTACTATAACAAATTATTAGTGTGAGATCTGATCTAAAGAAAACTGCATATTCTTAGAGAAACAAGATTTTCATAGGTCACCCTTCGTTGAGGAATGTAAGTGAAAATAAGTATATACCTGCTATTTTTTCAAATTTCAGATGAAGATTTGCATTTTAAAACTATGAAATACCTTTTCCAGCCCAAGCTGTGAGGTACAGGATTCTTAAGTCCTAAGGATTTACAAAGTAATAATCATGCTACCTATAAAATTATCCTTGGAAAAGATAAAAAAAATTATGAGTGAAAAGTCTGCTAGTGACTATTTACAAACTGATTTTCTGGTCAAGCTATGACATTGACGTGAGGATACTTAAATACTGTCTCCTCAAAACCTTTCCAAAGCATAGAATAGATTATGTGATGTAAATTATTCTGGGACCACAAAAAAGATATTGCTCTGCTAGGAATACTGAAACACATAACTATCTCCTCGGAAATAATTACCAGATTAAGCTGTTACAGTAGAATTACAGATCTGCTCAAACACTATACAGTTTGGTGAAGCTGTTGAAGTAGTGAAAGCAGAGTGATTAACTATACCATTAATTTTTCCAGTTTCAAGGTCGACACTCTGGTTCATCTGTATGCTACTGATAATTAATCCTACCTATAGCAATTACCTTCTCAAAAGCTGCCTGCCTTTTTTTTTTTTTTCTTTTGATAGGCTGCAGGTGTATCTGAATGGAAGTCATTAAAAGTTAAAGTGCATTGCTAAAAGAAATATCTCAGAAATGAATAGTTTGATATTAATGGCAAAACCAAAACTACTGCAGTATTAGTTGTAAATAGTTCCAGAGAAATGTAAGCATTTTTCTTGCTTAGAGATACATATTTAAAAGATTGCATTTTGTAGGTAAGTGTATTCATCTTTTTATTGCCCCCCCTTCCCCCCCCCAATGCTCACATTCCATTCTGTATACAGGCAGTTGATATCACACAGGTAGATGAAGGAATTGCCTGCACTAAAAGGCAACTATGAAGTGCTGTGGGAAGAGAGCAGGAAAGATCCAAGCTCTTGCCGTAGTCCGTGGAGGCGGTCCATCAAAATGAACAAGGAGGTAGGGCACGCATCACCTCCTATGACAACCAAAATCAGCCAAACGGGCGTCAGTGCCAAGAACCAATCTGACCTGAGGAAGTACTCCCTCTTGAACCCAAATGTCATCCCTGTTTTGAACTACAGTACACCCTCAAGCAGGTACCTGGAGAATTAAAATATAATTTTAAATAGAAGAACAATCAAAATTAGGCACCGATAAAGTAAAACACCGGAGTCCCTTGGAGCCCCCCCAGAGCATCAGTGGGCACATTAATACAGTGCAGAGGTTGTGCGAGCTGACAATCCAGCCTTCTTGGAACCTCCACAAACATATCAATGCATTAGATGTGCAGGCCTTTCATTTGGCAAGTTAATCTTCTGCCTTCAGGAATTCTCCCACGTTACCATACAGTTTCTGCCAGAAGCACCAAAACCCTGGGCTGGTGGCACAGGTTACTGTCCTCTGTGCTGGCTTTGGCCAGCGCTCCTTCAGGTCAGCCATTACTGCTCTCAGCTGTTCTTTGGAACAGCTAACTGCTTTGTAACAGTGAAAATAAATCGTGTAAGCTTAAGCAGTCCTTGCTAACCCATGCTGTGAGAAGTGACGCAGGTTAGGGAACCCACTCCCAAGCCTCTGCTTCTCTGCAGGAGTGGGAAACGTCTTCAGGAAGATGCTGAGGTGGCGCAACTCAGGATGAACTGCAAGTGGTAACAGTCTCCACCCAGCTGTACCCAGGAGAGGAAGAAGACAACGCATGTATGTATTTTCCTTAAAGAATTTCATCTTGTTGATTACAGACCATCCTTCTATATGCAGACATTGTATGCATATGTTTGTACGAGTATACTGTTACTCACTTTATGTTGCTTTCAAGACAAAGCCCTACACATTTATGCTTTGCACTCTAAACAGTCCAGTTTTCTAATGCACTTTCATTACATTTCAAAATTGCTGCAAAAGCAAAAAGCACTATTTAAAAAAATAGCAGAAAAGTATAGTGATCTGCAAGTGTAACTTTGGTGGCCCTGCTGACTTGATGCTATTATACAGATAAGCCACTTTGCAGTAATTTAATTTAGTTCACTAAATTCCTTTTTAATTAAGAGTAATGTACCCATCCACAGCAGTTGCTGCTGTAGCTCTTCTGAGCTGAAGCTTAATTTACCCATGCTTCTGCAGCTTCAAAGTATCACAAGCCATATATATTTTTTCATTTTTATGGGATGAGAGTGTTAAAACAGAATTGTGTCACAGTCTTTCTGAATTAAAGATGCACTCAGGCATAATTGTCCACGTTCAAAAGTACAAACAAGTTCAGATCTGTGCAGATAAAATAAAAGCCAAGTTTTAGAACATCTGCTGGATCTCAAAGACCCATCTGATGTTCCCAGGTATACAAGAACGTATCTGTGAGCTGTTTAGGTAAGTGATTTCTTATATGAAAGAGAAATCTAAACAATTTTCTAAAACCTGAAACCGTGCGATTGGTATGTTTCCTGCAATGAGGGTGTGGAATCCATCAGTTGCTGCAAATTCGACGCTTCCATAAAAATCCCCGATTGCTAGCACCATTTCACGTGAACAAAGTGAAAACAATACCATTCTCTTTAGTCTATATTATGCCCACTGTTTCAAGCTCTAGCTGCTCCTTTTGTTTCATTAGGAAACTGAAACTTTGAAACCAAAAGATGTAGATTCAGTTGTCAACACCAGTAATTAGTTCGGTGATGATTATCTAGATGCTCAGTTGTTTATCTCAAAGATGCATCTTGCCTCCCAAATATACTGGAGGTGCCAAAAGAAGTTCCTTTCACCATTTTTCTAACACATTTAAATACATTCTGTGTTCTCAGTGTACTACCATTCCGTAGTGCAGTAACATTGAGGATCATTAAGAAACAAATGGAATTTCATATCAAATTACCAACCTAGAACAGCACAGTGAGCAACTGATACCTCCAGTATTCTGATGAAGCAAAAACTTCGTAAGCCCTCTCTGCAGCTACTGCATAGTCTCAGGCTTCACTTATTCTGCAGGGTTGCGATTCACTAATTAACCATTAGAATAACTGAGCATATCTAGACTGCCATTTTGTTGAGATAGGTATTGTGACACAGCAAGTCCTCCCAATTAACTGCTAAGCTTGTTTTAACATCAGAGATACTTTGATTAATGTTTCATTCTCCAGGCATTCTGCTTAGGAGTTGCAGTAATATAGGAACAGACTTCAGGTCCATCAAATCACATCCCAGCAGTGCCCATCTTGTCGAAGAGATGCCAGATGGGCAACACATTGCTTCAGAGACCACAACAGCCACACGCTTCATTCAGAGTTGCATTGCCAATAAACAGTGACTTTCACTTTGCTCGCACTCCTTTGCGGGAGCCTTATATGTACTGTACATAGCTCACATTCACTGGGATATGTCAGGTACTGCTGTGTGTGACCAAAAATGGCATGTTTCTTCACTCCTTAAATGTTCTTCCATACAGATACGAAAACACTTCAAGTGACTTTGCCCACAGCTGAACATTTTCTTTTTAAGTGGAACCTGATAGCTATTAAACTTGGTGCAACGCTGCTCCTAAGTGTGTTAGGAATGATGGATTATCCCAGTTACAGACTGGTTAGCAACTTCTCCGCAGTTTCCAGTCTGTAACACGGTAGTCTGCAAATGAACGGTAAGACCGTAAAGATAGAAGAGGTAAGAGCTATAACTTATAAAGCGAGTAACTATTCTGAGGAAATCATTACACTGAAACGTAATGTAATAGTCTATTTTGGGAATCACGGTCTTTGCACTAGAATTTATAACCTTTGTTGCCTAATGCGTATCATTAGCAAATTCGTGTGAAGGTTATATTTAAAGACAGCAAAAAGAGAGTAAATCTCAAAACGAACCACCACAAAACAAATGCAGCTTCTTGAATAATAACTGAGAACAAAAGAAAATAAGATCAAACAAATATTCTAAGTACAGTCCTCTTCAATAAATGGCCCTAAAGCCCAATATTTTCATGAGGAAACCTCAGCAAAACTATCTCCTAAAACAATGCCTTGCCTGCTTTAAATCACCATTCTTCCCTGCATAGGCTTTATTTTTCCTCATTCAGAGTCAACTTCAAATTTAGTAATAACTTCTTGGCAGAAACTACATTTTGGCAATTTTAGTATTAAAAAAAGTGTTCCTTGGGTTTCTAGCAAAAGCAGGTACATCCCCACATTCCTACACACAGTGTTTTTATTGGCTAACCTGTTAACGTGCTGCAAGTTGTAGTTTCAAATCATTCTGTCTCAGATTCTCTGTAAGGGCCTATTTTTCTAGGAACTGGAAACTGATATTGATAATTCACAGGAAACTGCGAAATAATTTCACATCAAAAAATAGCAAAATCATAATACTGAATTCAGGCATTCCAGAGCGTGAATCGGTACATCTCCATTACTATCTAATTTACAGCCCTTACAGATCTGGCTAATTATAAACCTGAAGAAAATCTTTGACATGATTTAACTGAATAGCTAGCACGTACTGGGAATGAACAGGCATCTTACCAGCAATTTGTTTTGACATGATAAACCAGTCAGTGATTTATCCCTGCCAGCAGAGGTTGGAGTCTGAAACACCCCCACAATATTTTGTCCTTAAAAACGCTGTAACTTATTAAATATGGAAGGCTGGCATAGAGGATGTAATGCAAGCTAAACTTTCCCAAGGCGTTCTTAAAAAATTGATGAGACTTTAAAATGTTCTGCCAATCAGTTATAAAAAAGGTTTCCACAGAAACTGTCATGCAACATGAGTTTTTGCTATAACCACATTTATTGAAGTGTCAAACTTCTACATGTCCATTCTGTTTTCATGGGGCACAAAAAATCCCACCCCCTTCCTGTTATCCAAGCTCTCTGGCTGAGGTTACGGCAGTAACACATTTTGACTTGTTTATAGAGATTTCCTTGGTTAAGCTGCAATGAAAATAAACACACTTAAAGAGGTTATTATTGTTTTGCAGGAATTAGATCATGTAGTTTAATTACTCAACCTTTAATCTCTCCCAAGTGCATGTGATTTGCATACATTATGCCAAGAGACTTGATATGGGGAGTAAATTAATTGTTAAAGTGTCAGAAAGTTGGAAAACTGAAATTAAGTATACTAAACCTATTTGACCAAGTTCCCAGTTTCCTGCAGTTCTCAGTGCCAACCCATCTCAGAGTGTCTGTCTGATTTCATCACCTCTAAGTGCAGTGAAAGGGGTTTAAAATTAGAAAAATCCATCAATGTTGACCAAACTGGAAATATCTGGCAATCTAATCCAAGGCTGGCCCATTGTTCAACTGGTGTGATAGTGCCTGGGTTTAAAGAGGAGAGACCGCCAGTTTTATAAGAACTTTGGCGTGGTGTGGCATGGCACCACCTCTTTCTGCGCATTTTTTCACGCAGACATACTGCTTGTAAAAAGTGCTGACTTGACGGTCTTGGAGGCTGAGGTTGTCCCCTTTATCCATGGAGCGGCTGTTGTACTCGTGCCCTCACATTTCGTTGCCAGCTGGAGGGTGGGGTAGAAAGGTTCCTGCACTATGCTTTTTGGCCTTTCCCTTCCTTGCTATCACTATTTTTGTTCCATTAGTGGCAATAGCAGCGGAGAGCACTCGTTCAGGCAGTGCTCCAAGAAGCTGGTGGTTTTGCCAGTGTCACCTATAAAAATGTAGAAGAGAATAGAATACAACAAAACATAATTGTTACTGCTGGCTCCCAGCTTCTGAGAACAGTACCATCTACTGCTACCATTAATGAAACCAGCCCAGGGTTAACAACAGTAAATTTTTTCTGCAGACTTGAGATGAGGCCACTATGATTTATCTTGGAGCTGAAGGTGAAACTTCCAGATCTAATCCATGTTCTGCCTCTGCCATCAAATTCGTGCTTCCCTTCTGCTCAGGCCATCGCTGTTGCTAACTGGTAGTGACTGCCACTGTCTGATGGGCATATGTCCTGGGTTCAGCTGGGATAGAGTTAATTTTTACAGGAACCGGGGAGGTGGGGGGCATAGCCGGGGCAGCTGACCTGAACTAGCCAAGGAGCTAATCCATACCATGTGACATCATGCTCAGTATATAAATGGGGAGTGGGCCGGGGGGAGCTCTCTACTTTCGGTGGGGGAAGTGGCAGAGCGTCGGGTTCCGGGTGGTGAGCAGTTGCACTGTGCATCACTCTTTTTGTATACTCTTTCATTAGTACCGTTGTTGTTATTATAACCTTTTTTTTGTGTTGTCCCAGTAAACTGCCTTTATCTCAACCCTGGAGGTTCCAGGGTTTTTTTTCTTTTCTCTCCTCAGTCTCCTCCCTATCCCACCAGAGGGGGGCGGGAGGAGTGAGTGAATGGCTGCATGGTCCTTTGTTATCGGCTGGGCTGAAACCACAACAGTCTTTTTTGGCACCCAACGTGGGGCACGAGGGTTGAGATAACGACATATCTGGCCAGAGTGTGTTGAAACAAATTTGTCATACGCATTTCTTATACTAGATAAATAGATGTTAGTCACAATGTTGATTCATTTGTTTACATGGTGGCATTTTGTAAGTTCTTATATGCTCTATGTATTGCCTGTAGTTGCGTATCTCATCTCTGGGAGAGTGATTGGGAGTATGATTTTGCTGTACTGGGCAATGTCGACTTGTGAAATGATTACATCACTGGTCATGAGGTTAAGCTGGTATCTGTATGAGGCAGTGATATCATTTCCATACTTTGGGCACCTTCTGTCAGATTTTATTGGTAATTACACTCAATCCATGGGGAAGTTAGGGGGGGATACTTCCCCCTGTCCGTTTGCCTCCCTTCTCTCCTTCCGACTAATTACAACAGCTTTCGAGAATTTTGAATATCCTTGGGATGCACAAGCCAGTGTGCTGTTAGTTCTATGCCTCCTGAATATGTTTCAGGTCTTGTTTAGGGCTACAAAAAGGCTCTTTAAGAGTACCACCCAGAGATCTGCCCCAAAGCTGGATATTCATGGGTGGCACGGCATGTGGGAGGATATGGGCAGGTATCTAGAGAACTTCTCACCTCCAGTGACTTGGAAGTTCACTCCCAAACAACTACAGAACCCTCATGAAGTGGTAGAATATTTGAAAGAAAAATGCTGTGGCTATCCCAGAGACACACAACTCGCTACACTGTGCTGGACCCTGGCCAGTATCTACCAAACACTGCTTGATATTAGGCAGCATCCTCAGGGGGAAAAGGGGGAAAAGATGGAAAACAGGACAACATGCACCGTGGCTACCCAAACCCCGACAACAGGCACCGTGGCTACCCCTACCCCGACAACAGATACCGTGGCTACCCCTACCCCGGTGACAGGTACCGTGGCTGCCCCTACCCTGGTGACAGATACTGCAGCTAAACCAGAGAACCAACCTGTGCCAGTATCAGTCGCCCCTGTACAGAAAAAGAAACACACAAAGAAATCAGTTCACTTAGTGAGAGATGAAGATGAACCAGGGTCATCGCGAGAACAGGAGGAAGAGGCAGAACCTGAAATAATTACCCGATCTCTATCCCTGAGTGAGTTGCGTGACATGCGAAAAGATTTTAGCCACCACCCAGGTGAGCACATTGTTACCCGGCTGCTCCGATGCTGGGATAATGGGGCTAGTAGTGTAGAATTAGAGGGTAAGGAAGCCAAGCAGTTGGGATCTCTGTCTAGGGAAGGGGGCATCGACAAGGTGATTGGGAGAAAAACACAAGTCCTCAGCCTCTGGAGGCGACTTCTGTTAGGTGTAAAGGAAAGATACCCCTTCAAGGATGAAGTTACATGTCACCAAGGCAAGTGGACCACCATGGAGAGAGGTATCCAGTACCTGAGGGAATTAGCCGTGCTGGAGGTGATTTATAATGATCCAGAAAATGCGCAGTCACCCACAGATCCAGATGAAGTCCAATGCACACAACCGATGTGGTGGAAGTTTCTACGAAGTGCACCACCAACCTATGCCAACTCATTGGCAGTAATGTCCTGGAAAGAAGGCTATGGACAAACGGTGGATGAATTGGCTGTCCAACTCCGGCAATACGAAGGAAGTCTCTCTTCCTCCCTACGGGCCTGTGTCTCGGCTGTAGAGGAATTGTCCCGAGAGTTCCAGCAATTCAAAGTGGATATGTCCTCCTCCTCACCTGTACAGGCCTGCATTGCAGTTATTGGGCCTAAGCATTCCTCTGCCCAAGAGAGAGGAGAGACAAAGTACACACGACGGGCTAACCTGTGGTTTTACCTGTGTGACCATGGAGAGGACATGAGGAAGTGGGATGGAAAACCTACCTCAGTCCTGGATGCACGGGTATGGGAGTTGCGAGAAAAAGCAACCAGAAAAGAGGATTCTTCTTGGAAAACTGCTGCTCCAGTTTCCCGTGAGCAGTCCCCCAGACGCAGTAGATGGGCTGATCTCATTTCTGATCCTCTTGAAGGGACTTCTGATTCACGTGTGCGAAAAGTGAGTAACAGATATTCTAACCAGGATTAGAGGGGCCCTGCCTCCAGCCAGGTGGAGGAGAGGGCCAACCGAGTCTACTGGACGGTGTGGATTCGATGGCCTGGCACATCAGACCCACAGGAATATAAGGCTGTAGTAGACACTGGTACACAATGCACCCTAATGCCATCAAGTTATAAAGGGGTGTCCTGGTTTCAGCTGGGATGTAGTTAACTGTCTTCCTAGTAGCTGGTACAGTGCTATGTTTTGAGTTCAGTATGTGAAGAATGTTGATAACACTGATGTTTTCAGTTGTTGCTCAGTAGTGTTTAGACTAGAGTCAAGGATTTTTCAGCTTCTCATGCCCAGCCAGGGCACCTGACCCAAACTGGCCAACAGTGTATTCCATACCATGTGACGTCCCATCTAGTTTAGGAACTGGGAAGTGGGGGGGCAGGGATTCGCCGCTCGGGGACTGGCTGGGTGTCGGTCGGCGGGTGGTGAGCAATTGCCCTGCGCATCATTTGTACATTCCAATCCTTTTATTACTACTGTTGTCATTTTATTAGTGTTATCATTATCATTATTAGTTTCTTCTTTTCTGTTCTATTAAATCGTTCTTATCTCAACCCAGGAGTTTTACTTCTTTTCCTGATTTTCTCCCCCATCCCACTGGGTGGGGGGGGAGTGAGTGAGCGGCTGCGTGGTGCTTAGTTGCTGGCTGGGGTTAAACCACGACAAGGGGCAGAACCCATCTGTATCTCTGGTGTGACAGGGGGATCCCAAGAGCTAACCATATTGGAAGCTGAAATGAGTCTAACCGGGAACGAGTGGCATAAACACCCCATTGCAACTGGCCCAGAGGCCCCGTGCATCCTTGGTATAGATTATCTCAGGAGAGGGTATTTCAAGGACCCAAAAGGGTACCGTTGGGCCTTTGGTATAGCTGCATTGGAGACGGAGGAGATTGAACAGCTGTCTACCCTGCCTGGTCTCTCCCAAGACCCTTCAGTTGTGGGGTTGCTGAAGGTTGAAGAACAACAGGTGCCAATTGCTACCACGACGGTGCACCGGCAGCAATATCGCACCAACCGAGACTCCCCGATCCCCATCCATAAGCTGATTTGCCAATTGGAGACCCAAGGAGCGATCAGCAAGACTCACTCACCCTTTAATAGTCCCATATGGCCCGTGCAGAAATCTAATGGGGAATGGAGACTAACAGTAGATTATCGTGGGCTGAATGAAGTCACGCCACCGCTGAGCGCTGCTGTGCCAGATATGTTAGAGCTTCAATATGAACTGGAATCAAAGGCAGCTAAGTGGTATGCCACAACTGACATTGCTAATGCATTTTTCTCCATTCCTTTGGCAGCGGAGTGCAGGCCACAGTTTGCTTTCACTTGGAGGGGCGTCCAGTACACCTGGAATCGACTGCCCCAGGGCTGGAAACACAGCCCCACTATTTGCCATGGACTGATCCAGGCTGCACTAGAAAAAGGTGAAGCTCCAGAGCACCTGCAATACATTGATGACATCATCATATGGGGCAACACAGCAGAAGAAGTTTTTGAGAAAGGGAAGAAAATAATCCAAATCCTTTTGAAGGCTGGTTTTGCCATAAAAGAAAGTAAGGTCAAGGGACCTGCACAGGAGATCCAGTTCTTAGGAGTAAAATGGCAAGATGGGCGTCGTCAGATCCCTATGGATGTGATCAACAAAATAGCAGCTATGTCCCCACTGACTAATAAAAAGGAAACACAGGCTTTCTTAGGTGTTGTGGGCTTTTGGAGAATGCATATTCCAAATTACAGTCAAATTGTAAGTCCTCTCTACCAAGTGACCCGGAAGAAGAAGGATTTTAAATGGGGGCCTGAGCAACGACAAGCCTTTGAACAAATTAAGCGGGAGATTGTTCATGCAGTAGCTCTTGGGCCAGTCCGGGCAGGACAAGATGTTAAAAATGTGCTCTACACTGCAGCTGGGGAGAATGGCCCTACCTGGAGCCTTTGGCAGAAAGCACCTGGGGAGACCCGAGGCCGACCCCTGGGGTTTTGGAGTCAGGGATACAGAGGATCCGAGGCTCGCTATACTCCAACTGAGAAAGAGATATTGGCAGCATATGAAGGAGTTCGAGCTGCTTCAGAAGTGGTTGGTACTGAAACACAGCTCCTCTTAGCACCCCTACTGCCAGTGCTGGGCTGGATATTCAAAGGGAAAGTCTCCTCTACACATCATGCAACTGATGCCACGTAGAGTAAGTAGGCTGCACTGATCACACAACGAGCTCGCATAGGAAACCCCAGTCGCCCAGGAATTGTGGAAGTGATCATGGACTGGCCAGAAGGCAAAGATTTTGGAATGTCACCAGAGGAGGAGGTGACACAGGCTGAAGAGGCCCCACTGTATAATAAACTGCCAGAAAATGAGAGGCAATATGCCCTGTTCACTGACGGGTCCTGTCGCATTGCGGGAAAACATTGGAGGTGGAAGGCTGCTGTATGGAGTCCTACACGACAAGTCGCAGAGACTGCTGAAGGAGAAGGTGAATCGAGTCAGTTTGCAGAGGTGAAAGCCATCCAGCTAGCGTTAGACATTGCTGAAAGGGAGAAGTGGCCAGTGCTCTATCTCTATACTGACTCATGGATGGTGGCAAATGCCCTATGGGGGTGGCTACAGCAATGGAAGAAGAGCAACTGGCAGCGCAGAGGTAAACCCATCTGGGCTGCCACACTGTGGCAAGATATCGCTGTTCGGATAGAGAAGCTAGTGGTAAAAGTACGTCATGTAGATGCTCATGTACCCAAGAGTCGGGCCACTGAAGAACATCAAAACAACCAGCAGGCAGATCAGGCTGCCAAGATTGAAGTGTCTCAGGTGGACCTGGACTGGCAACATAGGGGTGAGCTATTTATGGCTCAATGGGCCCACGACACCTCAGGCCATCAGGGAAGAGATGCAGCATATAGATGGGCTCGTGATCGAGGGGTGGACTTGACCATGGACACTATCGCACAGGTTCTCCATGAATGTGAAACATGTGCCGCAATTAAGCAAGCCAAGCGGCTAAAACCCCTGTCGTATGGAAGGCGATGGCTGAAATATAAACAGTGGGAGGCCTGGCAGATTGACTATATCGCACTCCCACGAACCCGCCAAGGCAAGTGCCATGTGCTTACAATGGTGGAAGCAACCAGTGGATGGCTGGAAACATATCCTGTGTCCCACGCCACTGCCCAGAACACTATCCTGGGCCTTGAAGAGAAAGTTTTATGGCAACACGGCACCCCAGAAAGAATCGAGTCGGACAACGGGACTCACTTCCGAAACAACCTCATAGATACCTGGGCCAAAGAACATGGCACTGAGTGGGTATATCACATCCCTTATCACGCACCGGCCTCCGGAAAAATTGAATGATACAATGGACTGCTGAAAACTACATTGAGAGCAATGGGGGTGGAACTTTCAAACATTGGGGTACACATTTAACAAAAGCTACCTGGTTAGTTAATACTAGAGGATCCGCCAATCGGGCTGGCCCCACCCAACCAAGACTTCCACATACTGTAGAAGGGGATAAAGTCCCTGTAGTGCGCATGAGGAGTATGTTAGGAAAGACAGTCTGGGTTAGTCCTCCCTCAAGCAGAGGCAAACCCATTCAAGGGGTTGTTTTTGCTCAGGGACCTGGGTACACCTGGTGGGTGATGCAGAAGGATAGGGAAGTTTGATGTGTACCTCAGGGAGATTTGATCTGGGGAGAGAATAGCCAGTGAATTAGGCTGTATGATATTTAACTGCTAAATAACCTGCCAATGCGTGTCATTGTATCTATAGTGTCTATATGCCATATCAAGGGTATTACTGTAAGAATTACCCAAATGACTGCAGGATGGACTTTGAAACTGAGCCAAGTACAACAGTGATAGAACTTGAACTGGTGCCCAGCAATTTCCTCAAGATGAACATCTTCGACCTGCAGACCAAGGGCGTGCGTTGCACCAAATGTACTAGCCACAAGTTCCAGAGGCAGCATACAACAACCCAACACCTCACACCATCTCTCTTATCCTGAAGAACTGTTACAACAGATGGAGCCCCAAAGTCATGGACTAAATAAAATCGATGGACACATTAGAGGGATAGCCCATCGACTAAGGGAATACTATTTGTGTGTGTGTGTGGTAGGAGGGTGTCCATATACTTATATATAAGACAAGGAAAGTGGTAGTGGTTGATTGGAAAAATGTAAGATCTAGGCATGATGTAGATGGTATACAATAAGGGGTGGATAATGTCCTGGGTTCAGCTGGGATAGAGTTAATTTTTACAGGAACTGGGGAGGTGGGGGGCATAGCCGGGGCAGCTGACATGAACTAGCCAAGGAGCTATTGCATACCATGTGACATCATGCTCAGTATATAAATGGGGAGTGGGCCGGGGGGAGCTCTCTACTTTCGGTGGGGGAAGTGGCGGAGCGTCGGGTTCCGGGTGGTGAGCAGTTGCACTGTGCATCACTCTTTTTGTATACTCTTTCATTAGTACCGTTGTTGTTATTATAACCTTTTTTTGTGTTGTCCCAGTAAACTGCCTTTATCTCAACCCTGGAGGTTCCAGGGTTTTTTTTCTTTTCCCTCCTCAGTCTCCTTCCTATCCCACCAGAGGGGGGCGGGAGGAGTGAGCGAATGGCTGCATGGTCCTTTGTTACTGGCTGGGCTGAAAACCACGACACCAGGTCTAAGCCCTCTCTTGCTGGAGCAACGAGAGGAACAGGGTCCTACGCCCAGAGATACTGCTACACCCTTCGGGTCAGAGCACCAAACTCTGACTGTCCGAAATAAAAGAGTAGTGCACAGGCTGGACGAGCAGGTTGGGCACTGTAGACACGGTGTCAAAATCAGGAGGGCACAACCCCATGAGAAAAGCAATCCTGCCACTGAGCTCTCCTTGGACCTTCTCTTTTGCAGGCCATCAGACATAGAAGCGGCTTCTGATTAATCGGAGGAACCCTCTGCAGTAACTAAGTGTAGAACACTGTTATCAGGAAACAGAAAGGTCGGATTCAATACAATCTGAAGGGAAAGCCAAACAGAATTTCTGCTCCTGGAATGAGCACTTGCAGTTAGTTACTCATCAGATCCGCACACAAAGAGCAAAGAAACAAATGATGCTGCTAGCAGTGACTCACAATAAGCTACAAGACGCTTGCCATGCACCAATGAAATATTAGTGGGAAGAGAGAACACTGCACTTTCAGTTTCTCTAGCCTCTGTGTCCAGGAGAAACAAGTTGCTCTGTACACTCATCCTACAGCCTCCTCCTTTCCTTCCCCAGCACTACCAATTCTTCTCTTCTAGTGTATTGCATCATTTATTGAACTGCGCCTTCTCACTGGACTGCTGAAAAAGCGGCATCACGCGGATGCAGCACCAACTCCAGGCACCAGCCCAGCCTGCTGATGTCACGGCCACCACATCGCAGCCAGCAGACTGCTCCTGGTGCTCCACGTCACAAAGGCCTTGCTGACACCACTAGCCCCAGAAGAGGATAAAAAGGGCTGCGCCAAGCCAGACTGCCAGACGAGGGGGCAGGTGAGCGAGATCTGAGAGGAGCAGGCACCCAGGGGAAGGCAAGGAGGCTGGGGCTCCCCACAGCAATGGAGGGTGACTTCTCTTTGGCTGCTTCTCCTGACAATTACAGCCAGACTCCTGCAAAGGGACGCAACAAGGCCACGGCTCCTGTCCTCGCCCACCTCGGCACTTGCACGGAGAGCTCTCAACACGCTACAGGACAGATAAGACACCCCTGGCCACTCCCCATCCCGGGCTTGCAGGGAGCTTCCCAAAGCCACAGGCAAAGGGAACGCCACAAAACTGTGCCCTGGGGGGCTGAGGGCTGGTCCCGAAACGGACATCCTGGCACCAGCCATGGCCATGTCCCAGCCAGCAGACTACGCCTGGTGGTCCAGGTCAGAAAGGGGTTGGACACGTGGCTGGCTGCGGAACGGTAGAAAAGGGGCTGCACCAGACGAGACTGGCAGACGACGAGACGGGCTAGCAAAGACTTACAGACTCTGAAAAACCCACTGTACCTGTAGCCCATCCTCATCCTACGGACAGCCAGAAGGTGCCCACCCCTGTGGGCAAGGACAGCGCCACACCACCCACCCTGTCTCGACCCCATCCAGGTCCCGCAGGCCAATCAAAGGAGATCGCAGCCATGGACAAAGGGAGCTCCGCAAGAACCACCGTATCCGTACCCCATCCTCACGCTACGCACAGCCAGAAGGTGCCCACCCCTGTGGGCAAGGACGGAGCCACACCACCCACCCTGTCTCCACCCAATCCAGGTCCCGCAGGCTGAGCAAAGGTGCTCGCAGCCATGGACAAAGGGAGCTCCGCAAGAACCACCGTATCCGTACCCCATCCTCGTCCTGCAGACAGCCAGGAGGTGGGCACGCTCGTGGGCAAAGGGAGAGCCGCACCACCCACCCCATCTCTGTAACATGTCACGGTCCCACAAGCAACTGGAGGGAACACGCAGCCATGGACATTGTCAGCTTGGGATCCTTTCACAGCAAGACAGGCGCAATTCCCACACTCCACGCAGAGACACCCTCAGCATTGCCAGCCACTCGTGGACACACGCTTCCACGCAGGGCCATGTCTTCAGTGCCAAAGGTGTGAAAGAGCACCTCCCGAAAACTCAGCAAGCGTCTTTCTTCCAGAAGAGCCCTCAGACCCACAACTCTCAGCAGCAAGTACCACCCAAAGCTTTATAACAGGGCCGTGGCTACCACCTGCTGCTTTTCGTTCTCTTTTAACCTTTGCCCAGCTGCTGCTCTGTACACTCATCCTACAGCCTCCTCCTTTCCTTCCCCAGCACTACCAATTCTTCTCTTCTAGTGTATTGCATCGTTTATTGAACTGCGCCTTCTCACTGGACTGCTGGAAAAGCCGCATCACACGGATGCAGCACCAACTCCAGGCACCAGCCCAGCCTGCTGATGTCACGGCCACCACATCGCAGCCAGCAGACTGCTCCTGGTGCTCCACGTCACAAAGGCCTTGCTGACACCACTAGCCCCAGAAGAGGATAAAAAGGGCTGCGCCAAGCCAGACTGCCAGACGAGGGGGCAGGTGAGCGAGATCTGAGAGGAGCAGGCACCCGGGGGAAGGCAAGGAGGCTGGGGCTCCCCACAGCAATGGCGGGTGACTTCTCTTTGGCTGCTTCTCCTGACAATTACAGCCAGACTCCTGCAAAGGGACGCAGCAAGGCCACGGCTCCTGTCCTCGCCCACCTCGTCACTTCCACGGAGAGCTCTCAACACGCTACAGGACAGATAAGACACCCCTGGCCACTCCCCATCCCGGGCTTGCAGGGAGCTTCCCAAAGCCACAGGCAAAGGGAACGCCACAAAACTGTGCCCTGGGGGGCTGAGGGCTGGTCCCGAAATGGACATCCTGGCACCAGCCATGGCCATGTCCCAGCCAGCAGACTACGCCTGGTGGTCCAGGTCAGAAAGGGGTTGGACACACGGCTGGCTGCGGAACGGTAGAAAAGGGGCTGCACCAGACGAGACTGGCAGACGACGAGACGGGCTAGCAAAGACTTACAGGCTCTGAAAAAGCCACCGTATCTGTAGCCCATCCTCATCCTACAGACAGCCAGAAGGTGCCCACCCCTGTGGGCAAGGACAGCGCCACACCACCCACCCTGTCTCCACCCCATCCAGGTCCCGCTGGCCGAGCAAAGCTGCTCGCAGCCATGGACAAAGGGAGCTCCGCAAGAACCACCGTATCTGTACCCCATCCTCGTCCTGCAGACAGCCAGGAGGTGGGCACGCTCGTGGGCAAAGGGAGAGCCGCACCACCCACCCCATCTCTGTAACATGTCACGGTCCCACAAGCAACTGGAGGGAACACGCAGCCACGGACATTCTCAGCTTGGGATCCTTTCACAGCAAGACAGGCGCAATTCCCACACTCCTCGCAGAGACACCCTCAGCATTGCCAGCCACTCGTGGACGCACGCTTCCACGCTGGGCCACGTCTTCAGTGCCAAAGGTGTGAAAGAGCACCTCCCGAAAACTCAACAAGCGTCTTTCTTCCAGAAGAGCCCTCAGACCCACAACTCTCAGCAGCAAGTACCACCCAAAGCTTTATAACAGGGCCGTGGCTACCACCTGCTGCTTTTCGTTCTCTTTTAACCTTTGCCCAGCTGCTGCTCTGTACGCTCATCCTACAGCCTCCTCCTTTCCTTCCCCAGCACTACCAATTCTTCTCTTCTAGCGTATTGCATCGTTTATTGAACTGCGCCTTCTCACTGGACTGCTGGAAAAGCCGCATCACACGGATGCAGCACCAACTCCAGGCACCAGCCCAGCCTGCTGATGTCACGGCCACCACATCGCAGCCAGCAGACTGCTCCTGGTGCTCCACGTCACAAAGGCCTTGCTGACACCACTAGACCCAGAAGAGGATAAAAAGGGCTGCGCCAAGCCAGACTGCCAGACGAGGGGGCAGGTGAGCGAGATCTGAGAGGAGCAGGCACCCAGGGGAAGGCAAGGAGGCTGGGGCTCCCCACAGCAAGGGCGGGTGACTTCTCTTTGGCTGCTTCTCCTGACAATTACAGCCAGACTCCTGCAAAGGGACGCAACAAGGCCACCGCTCCTGTCCTTGCCCACCTCAGCACTTGCACGGAGAGATCTCAACACGCTACGGGTCAGATGAGACACCCCTGGCCACTCCCCATCCCGGGCTTGCAGGGAGCTTCCCAAAGCCACAGGCAAAGGGAACGCCACAAAACTGTGCCCTGGGGGGCTGAGGGCTGGTCCCGAAACGGACATCCTGGCACCAGCCATGGCCATGTCCCAGCCAGCAGACTACGCCTGGTGGTCCAGGTCAGAAAGGGGTTGGACACACGGCTGGCTGCGGAACGGTAGAAAAGGGGCTGCACCAGACGAGACTGGCAGACGACGAGACGGGCTAGCAAAGACTTACAGGCTCTGAAAAAGCCACCGTATCTGTAGCCCATCCTCATCCTACAGACAGCCAGAAGGTGCCCACCCCTGTGGGCAAGGACAGCGCCACACCACCCACCCTGTCTCGACCCCATCCAGGTCCCGCTGGCCGAGCAAAGCTGCTCGCAGCCATGGACAAAGGGAGCTCCGCAAGAACCACCGTATCCGTACCCCATCCTCGTCCTGCAGACAGCCAGGAGGTGGGCACGCTCGTGGGCAAAGGGAGAGCCGCACCACCCACCCCATCTCTGTAACATGTCACGGTCCCACAAGCAACTGGAGGGAACACGCAGCCACGGACATTCTCAGCTTGGGATCCTTTCACAGCAAGACAGGCGCAATTCCCACACTCCTCGCAGAGACACCCTCAGCATTGCCAGCCACTCGTGGACGCACGCTTCCACGCTGGGCCACGTCTTCAGTGCCAAAGGTGTGAAAGAGCACCTCCCGAAAACTCAACAAGCGTCTTTCTTCCAGAAGAGCCCTCAGACCCACAACTCTCAGCAGCAAGTACCACCCAAAGCTTTATAACAGGGCCGTGGCTAGCACCTGCTGCTTTTCGTTCTCTTTTAACCTTTGCCCAGCTGCTGCTCTGTACGCTCATCCTACAGCCTCCTCCTTTCCTTCCCCAGCACTACCAATTCTTCTCTTCTAGCGTATTGCATCGTTTATTGAACTGCGCCTTCTCACTGGACTGCTGGAAAAGCGGCATCACACGGATGCAGCACCAACTCCAGGCACCAGCCCAGCCTGCTGATGTCACGGCCACCACATCGCAGCCAGCAGACTGCTCCTGGTGCTCCACGTCACAAAGGCCTTGCTGACACCACTAGCCCCAGAAGAGGATAAAAAGGGCTGCGCCAAGCCAGACTGCCAGACGAGGGGGCAGGTGAGCGAGATCTGAGAGGAGCAGGCACCCAGGGGAAGGCAAGGAGGCTGGGGCTCCCCACAGCAATGGCGGGTGACTTCTCTTTGGCTGCTTCTCCTGACAATTACAGCCAGACTCCTGCAAAGGGACGCAACAAGGCCACCGCTCCTGTCCTTGCCCACCTTGGCACTTGCACGGAGAGATCTCAACACGCTACGGGTCAGATGAGACACCCCTGGCCACTCCCCATCCCGGGCTTGCAGGGAGCTTCCCAAAGCCACAGGCAAAGGGAACGCCACAAAACTGTGCCCTGGGGGGCTGAGGGCTGGTCCCGAAACGGACATCCTGGCACCAGCCATGGCCATGTCCCAGCCAGCAGACTACGCCTGGTGGTCCAGGTCAGAAAGGGGTTGGACACACGGCTGGCTGCGGAACGGTAGAAAAGGGGCTGCACCAGACGAGACTGGCAGACGACGAGACGGGCTAGCAAAGACTTACAGGCTCTGAAAAAGCCACCGTATCTGTAGCCCATCCTCATCCTACAGACAGCCAGAAGGTGCCCACCCCTGTGGGCAAGGACAGCGCCACACCACCCACCCTGTCTCGACCCCATCCAGGTCCCGCTGGCCGAGCAAAGCTGCTCGCAGCCATGGACAAAGGGAGCTCCGCAAGAACCACCGTATCCGTACCCCATCCTCGTCCTGCAGACAGCCAGGAGGTGGGCACGCTCGTGGGCAAAGGGAGAGCCGCACCACCCACCCCATCTCTGTAACATGTCACGGTCCCACAAGCAACTGGAGGGAACACGCAGCCACGGACATTCTCAGCTTGGGATCCTTTCACAGCAAGACAGGCGCAATTCCCACACTCCTCGCAGAGACACCCTCAGCATTGCCAGCCACTCGTGGACGCACGCTTCCACGCTGGGCCACGTCTTCAGTGCCAAAGGTGTGAAAGAGCACCTCCCGAAAACTCAACAAGCGTCTTTCTTCCAGAAGAGCCCTCAGACCCACAACTCTCAGCAGCAAGTACCACCCAAAGCTTTATAACAGGGCCGTGGCTACCACCTGCTGCTTTTCGTTCTCTTTTAACCTTTGCCCAGCTGCTGCTCTGTACGCTCATCCTACAGCCTCCTCCTTTCCTTCCCCAGCACTACCAATTCTTCTCTTCTAGCGTATTGCATCGTTTATTGAACTGCGCCTTCTCACTGGACTGCTGGAAAAGCCGCATCACACGGATGCAGCACCAACTCCAGGCACCAGCCCAGCCTGCTGATGTCACGGCCACCACATCGCAGCCAGCAGACTGCTCCTGGTGCTCCACGTCACAAAGGCCTTGCTGACACCACTAGACCCAGAAGAGGATAAAAAGGGCTGCGCCAAGCCAGACTGCCAGACGAGGGGGCAGGTGAGCGAGATCTGAGAGGAGCAGGCACCCAGGGGAAGGCAAGGAGGCTGGGGCTCCCCACAGCAATGGCGGGTGACTTCTCTTTGGCTGCTTCTCCTGACAATTACAGCCAGACTCCTGCAAAGGGACGCAACAAGGCCACCGCTCCTGTCCTTGCCCACCTCAGCACTTGCACGGAGAGATCTCAACACGCTACGGGTCAGATGAGACACCCCTGGCCACTCCCCATCCCGGGCTTGCAGGGAGCTTCCCAAAGCCACAGGCAAAGGGAACGCCACAAAACTGTGCCCTGGGGGGCTGAGGGCTGGTCCCGAAACGGACATCCTGGCACCAGCCATGGCCATGTCCCAGCCAGCAGACTACGCCTGGTGGTCCAGGTCAGAAAGGGGTTGGACACACGGCTGGCTGCGGAACGGTAGAAAAGGGGCTGCACCAGACGAGACTGGCAGACGACGAGACGGGCTAGCAAAGACTTACAGGCTCTGAAAAAGCCACCGTATCTGTAGCCCATCCTCATCCTACAGACAGCCAGAAGGTGCCCACCCCTGTGGGCAAGGACAGCGCCACACCACCCACCCTGTCTCGACCCCATCCAGGTCCCGCTGGCCGAGCAAAGCTGCTCGCAGCCATGGACAAAGGGAGCTCCGCAAGAACCACCGTATCCGTACCCCATCCTCGTCCTGCAGACAGCCAGGAGGTGGGCACGCTCGTGGGCAAAGGGAGAGCCGCACCACCCACCCCATCTCTGTAACATGTCACGGTCCCACAAGCAACTGGAGGGAACACGCAGCCACGGACATTCTCAGCTTGGGATCCTTTCACAGCAAGACAGGCGCAATTCCCACACTCCTCGCAGAGACACCCTCAGCATTGCCAGCCACTCGTGGACGCACGCTTCCACGCTGGGCCACGTCTTCAGTGCCAAAGGTGTGAAAGAGCACCTCCCGAAAACTCAACAAGCGTCTTTCTTCCAGAAGAGCCCTCAGACCCACAACTCTCAGCAGCAAGTACCACCCAAAGCTTTATAACAGGGCCGTGGCTAGCACCTGCTGCTTTTCGTTCTCTTTTAACCTTTGCCCAGCTGCTGCTCTGTACGCTCATCCTACAGCCTCCTCCTTTCCTTCCCCAGCACTACCAATTCTTCTCTTCTAGCGTATTGCATCGTTTATTGAACTGCGCCTTCTCACTGGACTGCTGGAAAAGCGGCATCACACGGATGCAGCACCAACTCCAGGCACCAGCCCAGCCTGCTGATGTCACGGCCACCACATCGCAGCCAGCAGACTGCTCCTGGTGCTCCACGTCACAAAGGCCTTGCTGACACCACTAGCCCCAGAAGAGGATAAAAAGGGCTGCGCCAAGCCAGACTGCCAGACGAGGGGGCAGGTGAGCGAGATCTGAGAGGAGCAGGCACCCAGGGGAAGGCAAGGAGGCTGGGGCTCCCCACAGCAATGGCGGGTGACTTCTCTTTGGCTGCTTCTCCTGACAATTACAGCCAGACTCCTGCAAAGGGACGCAACAAGGCCACCGCTCCTGTCCTTGCCCACCTTGGCACTTGCACGGAGAGATCTCAACACGCTACGGGTCAGATGAGACACCCCTGGCCACTCCCCATCCCGGGCTTGCAGGGAGCTTCCCAAAGCCACAGGCAAAGGGAACGCCACAAAACTGTGCCCTGGGGGGCTGAGGGCTGGTCCCGAAACGGACATCCTGGCACCAGCCATGGCCATGTCCCAGCCAGCAGACTACGCCTGGTGGTCCAGGTCAGAAAGGGGTTGGACACACGGCTGGCTGCGGAACGGTAGAAAAGGGGCTGCACCAGACGAGACTGGCAGACGACGAGACGGGCTAGCAAAGACTTACAGGCTCTGAAAAAGCCACCGTATCTGTAGCCCATCCTCATCCTACAGACAGCCAGAAGGTGCCCACCCCTGTGGGCAAGGACAGCGCCACACCACCCACCCTGTCTCGACCCCATCCAGGTCCCGCTGGCCGAGCAAAGCTGCTCGCAGCCATGGACAAAGGGAGCTCCGCAAGAACCACCGTATCCGTACCCCATCCTCGTCCTGCAGACAGCCAGGAGGTGGGCACGCTCGTGGGCAAAGGGAGAGCCGCACCACCCACCCCATCTCTGTAACATGTCACGGTCCCACAAGCAACTGGAGGGAACACGCAGCCACGGACATTCTCAGCTTGGGATCCTTTCACAGCAAGACAGGCGCAATTCCCACACTCCTCGCAGAGACACCCTCAGCATTGCCAGCCACTCGTGGACGCACGCTTCCACGCTGGGCCACGTCTTCAGTGCCAAAGGTGTGAAAGAGCACCTCCCGAAAACTCAACAAGCGTCTTTCTTCCAGAAGAGCCCTCAGACCCACAACTCTCAGCAGCAAGTACCACCCAAAGCTTTATAACAGGGCCGTGGCTAGCACCTGCGGCTTTTCGTTCTCTTTTAACCTTTGCCCAGCTGCTGCTCTGTACGCTCATCCTACAGCCTCCTCCTTTCCTTCCCCAGCACTACCAATTCTTCTCTTCTAGTGTATTGCATCGTTTATTGAACTGCGCCTTCTCACTGGACTGCTGGAAAAGCGGCATCACACGGATGCAGCACCAACTCCAGGCACCAGCCCAGCCTGCTGATGTCACGGCCACCACATCGCAGCCAGCAGACTGCTCCTGGTGCTCCACCTCACAAAGGCCTTGCTGACACCACTAGCCCCAGAAGAGGATAAAAAGGGCTGCGCCAAGCCAGACTGCCAGACGAGGGGGCAGGTGAGCGAGATCTGAGAGGAGCAGGCACCCAGGGGAAGGCAAGGAGGCTGGGGCTCCCCACAGCAATGGCGGGTGACTTCTCTTTGGCTGCTTCTCCTGACAATTACAGCCAGACTCCTGCAAAGGGACGCAACAAGGCCACGGCTCCTGTCCTTGCCCACCTCGGCACTTGCACGGAGAGATCTCAACACGCTATGGGTCAGATGAGACACCCCTGGCCACTCCCCATCCCGGGCTTGCAGGGAGCTTCCCAAAGCCACAGGCAAAGGGAACGCCACAAAACTGTGCCCTGGGGGGCTGAGGGCTGGTCCCGAAACGGACATCCTGGCACCAGCCATGGCCATGTCCCAGCCAGCAGACTACGCCTGGTGGTCCAGGTCAGAAAGGGGTTGGACACACGGCTGGCTGCGGAACGGTAGAAAAGGGGCTGCACCAGACGAGACTGGCAGACGACGAGACGGGCTAGCAAAGACTTACAGGCTCTGAAAAAGCCACCGTATCTGTAGCCCATCCTCATCCTACAGACAGCCAGAAGGTGCCCACCCCTGTGGGCAAGGACAGCGCCACACCACCCACCCTGTCTCGACCCCATCCAGGTCCCGCTGGCCGAGCAAAGCTGCTCGCAGCCATGGACAAAGGGAGCTCCGCAAGAACCACCGTATCCGTACCCCATCCTCGTCCTGCAGACAGCCAGGAGGTGGGCACGCTCGTGGGCAAAGGGAGAGCCGCACCACCCACCCCATCTCTGTAACATGTCACGGTCCCACAAGCAACTGGAGGGAACACGCAGCCACGGACATTCTCAGCTTGGGATCCTTTCACAGCAAGACAGGCGCAATTCCCACACTCCTCGCAGAGACACCCTCAGCATTGCCAGCCACTCGTGGACGCACGCTTCCACGCTGGGCCACGTCTTCAGTGCCAAAGGTGTGAAAGAGCACCTCCCGAAAACTCAACAAGCGTCTTTCTTCCAGAAGAGCCCTCAGACCCACAACTCTCAGCAGCAAGTACCACCCAAAGCTTTATAACAGGGCCGTGGCTAGCACCTGCGGCTTTTCGTTCTCTTTTAACCTTTGCCCAGCTGCTGCTCTGTACGCTCATCCTACAGCCTCCTCCTTTCCTTCCCCAGCACTACCAATTCTTCTCTTCTAGTGTATTGCATCGTTTATTGAACTGCGCCTTCTCACTGGACTGCTGGAAAAGCGGCATCACACGGATGCAGCACCAACTCCAGGCACCAGCCCAGCCTGCTGATGTCACGGCCACCACATCGCAGCCAGCAGACTGCTCCTGGTGCTCCACGTCACAAAGGCCTTGCTGACACCACTAGCCCCAGAAGAGGATAAAAAGGGCTGCGCCAAGCCAGACTGCCAGACGAGGGGGCAGGTGAGCGAGATCTGAGAGGAGCAGGCACCCAGGGGAAGGCAAGGAGGCTGGGGCTCCCCACAGCAACGGCGGGTGACTTCTCTTTGGCTGCTTCTCCTGACAATTACAGCCAGACTCCTGCAAAGGGACGCAACAAGGCCACGGCTCCTGTCCTTGCCCACCTCGGCACTTGCACGGAGAGATCTCAACACGCTATGGGTCAGATGAGACACCCCTGGCCACTCCCCATCCCAGGCTTGCAGGGAGCTTCCCAAAGCCACAGGCAAAGGGAACGCCACAAAACTGTGCCCTGGGGGGCTGAGGGCTGGTCCCGAAACGGACATCCTGGCACCAGCCATGGCCATGTCCCAGCCAGCAGACTACGCCTGGTGGTCCAGGTCAGAAAGGGGTTGGACACACGGCTGGCTGCGGAACGGTAGAAAAGGGGCTGCACCAGACGAGACTGGCAGACGACGAGACGGGCTAGCAAAGACTTACAGGCTCTGAAAAAGCCACTGTATCTGTAGCCCATCCTCATCCTACAGACAGCCAGAAGGTGCCCACCCCTGTGGGCAAGGACAGCGCCACACCACCCACCCTGTCTCCACCCCATCCAGGTCCCGCTGGCCGAGCAAAGCTGCTCGCAGCCATGGACAAAGGGAGCTCCGCAAGAACCACCGTATCCGTACCCCATCCTCGTCCTGCAGACAGCCAGGAGGTGGGCACGCTCGTGGGCAAAGGGAGAGCCGCACCACCCACCCCATCTCTGTAACATGTCACGGTCCCACAAGCAACTGGAGGGAACACGCAGCCACGGACATTCTCAGCTTGGGATCCTTTCACAGCAAGACAGGCGCAATTCCCACACTCCTCGCAGAGACACCCTCAGCATTGCCAGCCACTCGTGGACGCACGCTTCCACGCTGGGCCACGTCTTCAGTGCCAAAGGTGTGAAAGAGCACCTCCCGAAAACTCAACAAGCGTCTTTCTTCCAGAAGAGCCCTCAGACCCACAACTCTCAGCAGCAAGTACCACCCAAAGCTTTATAACAGGGCCGTGGCTAGCACCTGCGGCTTTTCGTTCTCTTTTAACCTTTGCCCAGCTGCTGCTCTGTACGCTCATCCTACAGCCTCCTCCTTTCCTTCCCCAGCACTACCAATTCTTCTCTTCTAGCGTATTGCATCGTTTATTGAACTGCGCCTTCTCACTGGACTGCTGGAAAAGCGGCATCACACGGATGCAGCACCAACTCCAGGCACCAGCCCAGCCTGCTGATGTCACGGCCACCACATCGCAGCCAGCAGACTGCTCCTGGTGCTCCACGTCACAAAGGCCTTGCTGACACCACTAGCCCCAGAAGAGGATAAAAAGGGCTGCGCCAAGCCAGACTGCCAGACGAGGGGGCAGGTGAGCGAGATCTGAGAGGAGCAGGCACCCAGGGGAAGGCAAGGAGGCTGGGGCTCCCCACAGCAATGGCGGGTGACTTCTCTTTGGCTGCTTCTCCTGACAATTACAGCCAGACTCCTGCAAAGGGACGCAACAAGGCCACCGCTCCTGTCCTTGCCCACCTTGGCACTTGCACGGAGAGATCTCAACACGCTACGGGTCAGATGAGACACCCCTGGCCACTCCCCATCCCGGGCTTGCAGGGAGCTTCCCAAAGCCACAGGCAAAGGGAACGCCACAAAACTGTGCCCTGGGGGGCTGAGGGCTGGTCCCGAAACGGACATCCTGGCACCAGCCATGGCCATGTCCCAGCCAGCAGACTACACCTGGTGGTCCAGGTCAGAAAGGGGTTGGACACACGGCTGGCTGCGGAACGGTAGAAAAGGGGCTGCACCAGACGAGACTGGCAGACGACGAGACGGGCTAGCAAAGACTTACAGGCTCTGAAAAAGCCACCGTATCTGTAGCCCATCCTCATCCTACAGACAGCCAGAAGGTGCCCACCCCTGTGGGCAAGGACAGCGCCACACCACCCACCCTGTCTCGACCCCATCCAGGTCCCGCTGGCCGAGCAAAGCTGCTCGCAGCCATGGACAAAGGGAGCTCCGCAAGAACCACCGTATCCGTACCCCATCCTCGTCCTGCAGACAGCCAGGAGGTGGGCACGCTCGTGGGCAAAGGGAGAGCCGCACCACCCACCCCATCTCTGTAACATGTCACGGTCCCACAAGCAACTGGAGGGAACACGCAGCCACGGACATTCTCAGCTTGGGATCCTTTCACAGCAAGACAGGCGCAATTCCCACACTCCTCGCAGAGACACCCTCAGCATTGCCAGCCACTCGTGGACGCACGCTTCCACGCTGGGCCACGTCTTCAGTGCCAAAGGTGTGAAAGAGCACCTCCCGAAAACTCAACAAGCGTCTTTCTTCCAGAAGAGCCCTCAGACCCACAACTCTCAGCAGCAAGTACCACCCAAAGCTTTATAACAGGGCCGTGGCTAGCACCTGCGGCTTTTCGTTCTCTTTTAACCTTTGCCCAGCTGCTGCTCTGTACGCTCATCCTACAGCCTCCTCCTTTCCTTCCCCAGCACTACCAATTCTTCTCTTCTAGTGTATTGCATCGTTTATTGAACTGCGCCTTCTCACTGGACTGCTGGAAAAGCGGCATCACACGGATGCAGCACCAACTCCAGGCACCAGCCCAGCCTGCTGATGTCACGGCCACCACATCGCAGCCAGCAGACTGCTCCTGGTGCTCCACCTCACAAAGGCCTTGCTGACACCACTAGCCCCAGAAGAGGATAAAAAGGGCTGCGCCAAGCCAGACTGCCAGACGAGGGGGCAGGTGAGCGAGATCTGAGAGGAGCAGGCACCCAGGGGAAGGCAAGGAGGCTGGGGCTCCCCACAGCAATGGCGGGTGACTTCTCTTTGGCTGCTTCTCCTGACAATTACAGCCAGACTCCTGCAAAGGGACGCAACAAGGCCACGGCTCCTGTCCTTGCCCACCTCGGCACTTGCACGGAGAGATCTCAACACGCTATGGGTCAGATGAGACACCCCTGGCCACTCCCCATCCCGGGCTTGCAGGGAGCTTCCCAAAGCCACAGGCAAAGGGAACGCCACAAAACTGTGCCCTGGGGGGCTGAGGGCTGGTCCCGAAACGGACATCCTGGCACCAGCCATGGCCATGTCCCAGCCAGCAGACTACGCCTGGTGGTCCAGGTCAGAAAGGGGTTGGACACACGGCTGGCTGCGGAACGGTAGAAAAGGGGCTGCACCAGACGAGACTGGCAGACGACGAGACGGGCTAGCAAAGACTTACAGGCTCTGAAAAAGCCACCGTATCTGTAGCCCATCCTCATCCTACAGACAGCCAGAAGGTGCCCACCCCTGTGGGCAAGGACAGCGCCACACCACCCACCCTGTCTCGACCCCATCCAGGTCCCGCTGGCCGAGCAAAGCTGCTCGCAGCCATGGACAAAGGGAGCTCCGCAAGAACCACCGTATCCGTACCCCATCCTCGTCCTGCAGACAGCCAGGAGGTGGGCACGCTCGTGGGCAAAGGGAGAGCCGCACCACCCACCCCATCTCTGTAACATGTCACGGTCCCACAAGCAACTGGAGGGAACACGCAGCCACGGACATTCTCAGCTTGGGATCCTTTCACAGCAAGACAGGCGCAATTCCCACACTCCTCGCAGAGACACCCTCAGCATTGCCAGCCACTCGTGGACGCACGCTTCCACGCTGGGCCACGTCTTCAGTGCCAAAGGTGTGAAAGAGCACCTCCCGAAAACTCAACAAGCGTCTTTCTTCCAGAAGAGCCCTCAGACCCACAACTCTCAGCAGCAAGTACCACCCAAAGCTTTATAACAGGGCCGTGGCTAGCACCTGCGGCTTTTCGTTCTCTTTTAACCTTTGCCCAGCTGCTGCTCTGTACGCTCATCCTACAGCCTCCTCCTTTCCTTCCCCAGCACTACCAATTCTTCTCTTCTAGTGTATTGCATCGTTTATTGAACTGCGCCTTCTCACTGGACTGCTGGAAAAGCGGCATCACACGGATGCAGCACCAACTCCAGGCACCAGCCCAGCCTGCTGATGTCACGGCCACCACATCGCAGCCAGCAGACTGCTCCTGGTGCTCCACGTCACAAAGGCCTTGCTGACACCACTAGCCCCAGAAGAGGATAAAAAGGGCTGCGCCAAGCCAGACTGCCAGACGAGGGGGCAGGTGAGCGAGATCTGAGAGGAGCAGGCACCCAGGGGAAGGCAAGGAGGCTGGGGCTCCCCACAGCAACGGCGGGTGACTTCTCTTTGGCTGCTTCTCCTGACAATTACAGCCAGACTCCTGCAAAGGGACGCAACAAGGCCACGGCTCCTGTCCTTGCCCACCTCGGCACTTGCACGGAGAGATCTCAACACGCTATGGGTCAGATGAGACACCCCTGGCCACTCCCCATCCCGGGCTTGCAGGGAGCTTCCCAAAGCCACAGGCAAAGGGAACGCCACAAAACTGTGCCCTGGGGGGCTGAGGGCTGGTCCCGAAACGGACATCCTGGCACCAGCCATGGCCATGTCCCAGCCAGCAGACTACGCCTGGTGGTCCAGGTCAGAAAGGGGTTGGACACACGGCTGGCTGCGGAACGGTAGAAAAGGGGCTGCACCAGACGAGACTGGCAGACGACGAGACGGGCTAGCAAAGACTTACAGGCTCTGAAAAAGCCACCGTATCTGTAGCCCATCCTCATCCTACAGACAGCCAGAAGGTGCCCACCCCTGTGGGCAAGGACAGCGCCACACCACCCACCCTGTCTCGACCCCATCCAGGTCCCGCTGGCCGAGCAAAGCTGCTCGCAGCCATGGACAAAGGGAGCTCCACAAGAACCACCGTATCCGTACCCCATCCTCGTCCTGCAGACAGCCAGGAGGTGGGCACGCTCGTGGGCAAAGGGAGAGCCGCACCACCCACCCCATCTCTGTAACATGTCACGGTCCCACAAGCAACTGGAGGGAACACGCAGCCACGGACATTCTCAGCTTGGGATCCTTTCACAGCAAGACAGGCGCAATTCCCACACTCCTCGCAGAGACACCCTCAGCATTGCCAGCCACTCGTGGACGCACGCTTCCACGCTGGGCCACGTCTTCAGTGCCAAAGGTGTGAAAGAGCACCTCCCGAAAACTCAACAAGCGTCTTTCTTCCAGAAGAGCCCTCAGACCCACAACTCTCAGCAGCAAGTACCACCCAAAGCTTTATAACAGGGCCGTGGCTACCACCTGCTGCTTTTCGTTCTCTTTTAACCTTTGCCCAGCTGCTGCTCTGTACACTCATCCTACAGCCTCCTCCTTTCCTTCCCCAGCACTACCAATTCTTCTCTTCTAGTGTATTGCATCGTTTATTGAACTGCGCCTTCTCACTGGACTGCTGGAAAAGCGGCATCACACGGATGCAGCACCAACTCCAGGCACCAGCCCAGCCTGCTGATGTCACGGCCACCACATCGCAGCCAGCAGACTGCTCCTGGTGCTCCACGTCACAAAGGCCTTGCTGACACCACTAGCCCCAGAAGAGGATAAAAAGGGCTGCGCCAAGCCAGACTGCCAGACGAGGGGGCAGGTGAGCGAGATCTGAGAGGAGCAGGCACCCAGGGGAAGGCAAGGAGGCTGGGGCTCCCCACAGCAATGGAGGGTGACTTCTCTTTGGCTGCTTCTCCTGACAATTACAGCCAGACTCCTGCAAAGGGACGCAACAAGGCCACGGCTCCTGTCCTTGCCCACCTCGGCACTTGCACGGAGAGATCTCAACACGCTACGGGTCAGATGAGACACCCCTGGCCACTCCCCATCCCGGGCTTGCAGGGAGCTTCCCAAAGCCACAGGCAAAGGGAACGCCACAAAACTGTGCTTTGGGGGGCTGAGGGCTGGTCCCGAAACGGACATCCTGGCACCAGCCATGGCCATGTCCCAGCCAGCAGACTACGCCTGGTGGTCCAGGTAAGAAAGGGGTTGGACACACGGCTGGCTGCGGAACGGTAGAAAAGGGGCTGCACCAGACGAGACTGGCAGACGACGAGACGGGCTAGCAAAGACTTACAGGCTCTGAAAAAGCCACCGTATCTGTAGCCCATCCTCATCCTACAGACAGCCAGAAGGTGCCCACCCCTGTGGGCAAGGACAGCGCCACACCACCCACCCTGTCTCGACCCCATCCAGGTCCCGCTGGCCGAGCAAAGCTGCTCGCAGCCATGGACAAAGGGAGCTCCGCAAGAACCACCGTATCCGTACCCCATCCTCGTCCTGCAGACAGCCAGGAGGTGGGCACGCTCGTGGGCAAAGGGAGAGCCGCACCACCCACCCCATCTCTGTAACATGTCACGGTCCCACAAGCAACTGGAGGGAACACGCAGCCACGGACATTCTCAGCTTGGGATCCTTTCACAGCAAGACAGGCGCAATTCCCACACTCCTCGCAGAGACACCCTCAGCATTGCCAGCCACTCGTGGACGCACGCTTCCACGCTGGGCCACGTCTTCAGTGCCAAAGGTGTGAAAGAGCACCTCCCGAAAACTCAACAAGTGTCTTTCTTCCAGAAGAGCCCTCAGACCCACAACTCTCAGCAGCAAGTACCACCCAAAGCTTTATAACAGGGCCGTGGCTACCACCTGCTGCTTTTCGTTCTCTTTTAACCTTTGCCCAGCTGCTGCTCTGTACACTCATCCTACAGCCTCCTCCTTTCCTTCCCCAGCACTACCAATTCTTCTCTTCTAGTGTATTGCATCGTTTATTGAACTGCGCCTTCTCACTGGACTGCTGGAAAAGCGGCATCACACGGATGCAGCACCAACTCCAGGCACCAGCCCAGCCTGCTGATGTCACGGCCACCACATCGCAGCCAGCAGACTGCTCCTGGTGCTCCACGTCACAAAGGCCTTGCTGACACCACTAGCCCCAGAAGAGGATAAAAAGGGCTGCGCCAAGCCAGACTGCCAGACGAGGGGGCAGGTGAGCGAGATCTGAGAGGAGCAGGCACCCAGGGGAAGGCAAGGAGGCTGGGGCTCCCCACAGCAACGGCGGGTGACTTCTCTTTGGCTGCTTCTCCTGACAATTACAGCCAGACTCCTGCAAAGGGACGCAACAAGGCCACGGCTCCTGTCCTTGCCCACCTCGGCACTTGCACGGAGAGATCTCAACACGCTATGGGTCAGATGAGACACCCCTGGCCACTCCCCATCCCGGGCTTGCAGGGAGCTTCCCAAAGCCACAGGCAAAGGGAACGCCACAAAACTGTGCCCTGGGGGGCTGAGGGCTGGTCCCGAAACGGACATCCTGGCACCAGCCATGGCCATGTCCCAGCCAGCAGACTACGCCTGGTGGTCCAGGTCAGAAAGGGGTTGGACACACGGCTGGCTGCGGAACGGTAGAAAAGGGGCTGCACCAGACGAGACTGGCAGACGACGAGACGGGCTAGCAAAGACTTACAGGCTCTGAAAAAGCCACCGTATCTGTAGCCCATCCTCATCCTACAGACAGCCAGAAGGTGCCCACCCCTGTGGGCAAGGACAGCGCCACACCACCCACCCTGTCTCGACCCCATCCAGGTCCCGCTGGCCGAGCAAAGCTGCTCGCAGCCATGGACAAAGGGAGCTCCGCAAGAACCACCGTATCCGTACCCCATCCTCGTCCTGCAGACAGCCAGGAGGTGGGCACGCTCGTGGGCAAAGGGAGAGCCGCACCACCCACCCCATCTCTGTAACATGTCACGGTCCCACAAGCAACTGGAGGGAACACGCAGCCACGGACATTCTCAGCTTGGGATCCTTTCACAGCAAGACAGGCGCAATTCCCACACTCCTCGCAGAGACACCCTCAGCATTGCCAGCCACTCGTGGACGCACGCTTCCACGCTGGGCCACGTCTTCAGTGCCAAAGGTGTGAAAGAGCACCTCCCGAAAACTCAACAAGTGTCTTTCTTCCAGAAGAGCCCTCAGACCCACAACTCTCAGCAGCAAGTACCACCCAAAGCTTTATAACAGGGCCGTGGCTACCACCTGCTGCTTTTCGGTCTCTTTTAACCTTTGCCCAGCTGCTGCTCTGTACACTCATCCTACAGCCTCCTCCTTTCCTTCCCCAGCACTACCAATTCTTCTCTTCTAGTGTATTGCATCGTTTATTGAACTGCGCCTTCTCACTGGACTGCTGGAAAAGCGGCATCACACGGATGCAGCACCAACTCCAGGCACCAGCCCAGCCTGCTGATGTCACGGCCACCACATCGCAGCCAGCAGACTGCTCCTGGTGCTCCACGTCACAAAGGCCTTGCTGACACCACTAGCCCCAGAAGAGGATAAAAAGGGCTGCGCCAAGCCAGACTGCCAGACGAGGGGGCAGGTGAGCGAGATCTGAGAGGAGCAGGCACCCAGGGGAAGGCAAGGAGGCTGGGGCTCCCCACAGCAACGGCGGGTGACTTCTCTTTGGCTGCTTCTCCTGACAATTACAGCCAGACTCCTGCAAAGGGACGCAACAAGGCCACGGCTCCTGTCCTTGCCCACCTCAGCACTTACACGGAGAGATCTTAACATGCTACAGGACAGATGAGACACCCCTGGCCACTACCCATCCTGGGCTTGCAGGGAGCTTCCCAAAGCCACAGGCAAAGGGAACGCCACAAAACTGTGCCCTGGGGGGCTGAGGGCTGGTCCCGAAACGGACATCCTGGCACCAGCCATGGCCATGTCCCAGCCAGCAGACTACGCCTGGTGGTCCAGGTCAGAAAGGGGTTGGAAACACAGCTGGCTGCGGAACGGTAGAAAAGGGGCTGCACCAGACGAGACTGGCAGACGACGAGACGGGCTAGCAAAGACTTACAGGCTCTGAAAAAGCCACCGTATCTGTAGCCCATCCTCATCCTACAGACAGCCAGAAGGTGCCCACCCCTGTGGGCAAGGACAGCGCCACACCACCCACCCTGTCTCGACCCCATCCAGGTCCCGCTGGCCGAGCAAAGCTGCTCGCAGCCATGGACAAAGGGAGCTCCGCAAGAACCACCGTATCCGTACCCCATCCTCGTCCTGCAGACAGCCAGGAGGTGGGCACGCTCGTGGGCAAAGGGAGAGCCGCACCACCCACCCCATCTCTGTAACATGTCACGGTCCCACAAGCAACTGGAGGGAACACGCAGCCACGGACATTCTCAGCTTGGGATCCTTTCACAGCAAGACAGGCGCAATTCCCACACTCCTCGCAGAGACACCCTCAGCATTGCCAGCCACTCGTGGACGCACGCTTCCACGCTGGGCCACGTCTTCAGTGCCAAAGGTGTGAAAGAGCACCTCCCGAAAACTCAACAAGTGTCTTTCTTCCAGAAGAGCCCTCAGACCCACAACTCTCAGCAGCAAGTACCACCCAAAGCTTTATAACAGGGCCGTGGCTACCACCTGCTGCTTTTCGTTCTCTTTTAACCTTTGCCCAGCTGCTGCTCTGTACACTCATCCTACAGCCTCCTCCTTTCCTTCCCCAGCACTACCAATTCTTCTCTTCTAGTGTATTGCATCGTTTATTGAACTGCGCCTTCTCACTGGACTGCTGGAAAAGCGGCATCACACGGATGCAGCACCAACTCCAGGCACCAGCCCAGCCTGCTGATGTCACGGCCACCACATCGCAGCCAGCAGACTGCTCCTGGTGCTCCACGTCACAAAGGCCTTGCTGACACCACTAGCCCCAGAAGAGGATAAAAAGGGCTGCGCCAAGCCAGACTGCCAGACGAGGGGGCAGGTGAGCGAGATCTGAGAGGAGCAGGCACCCAGGGGAAGGCAAGGAGGCTGGGGCTCCCCACAGCAACGGCGGGTGACTTCTCTTTGGCTGCTTCTCCTGACAATTACAGCCAGACTCCTGCAAAGGGACGCAACAAGGCCACGGCTCCTGTCCTTGCCCACCTCGGCACTTGCACGGAGAGATCTCAACACGCTATGGGTCAGATGAGACACCCCTGGCCACTCCCCATCCCAGGCTTGCAGGGAGCTTCCCAAAGCCACAGGCAAAGGGAACGCCACAAAACTGTGCCCTGGGGGGCTGAGGGCTGGTCCCGAAACGGACATCCTGGCACCAGCCATGGCCATGTCCCAGCCAGCAGACTACGCCTGGTGGTCCAGGTCAGAAAGGGGTTGGACACACGGCTGGCTGCGGAACGGTAGAAAAGGGGCTGCACCAGACGAGACTGGCAGACGACGAGACGGGCTAGCAAAGACTTACAGGCTCTGAAAAAGCCACCGTATCTGTAGCCCATCCTCATCCTACAGACAGCCAGAAGGTGCCCAACCCTGTGGGCAAGGACAGCGCCACACCACCCACCCTGTCTCCACCCCATCCAGGTCCCGCTGGCCGAGCAAAGCTGCTCGCAGCCATGGACAAAGGGAGCTCCACAAGAACCACCATATCCGTACCCCATCCTCGTCCTGCAGACAGCCAGGAGGTGGGCACGCTCGTGGGCAAAGGGAGAGCCGCACCACCCACCCCATCTCTGTAACATGTCACGGTCCCACAAGCAACTGGAGGGAACACGCAGCCACGGACATTCTCAGCTTGGGATCCTTTCACAGCAAGACAGGCGCAATTCCCACACTCCTCGCAGAGACACCCTCAGCATTGCCAGCCACTCGTGGACGCACGCTTCCACGCTGGGCCACGTCTTCAGTGCCAAAGGTGTGAAAGAGCACCTCCCGAAAACTCAACAAGCGTCTTTCTTCCAGAAGAGCCCTCAGACCCACAACTCTCAGCAGCAAGTACCACCCAAAGCTTTATAACAGGGCCGTGGCTACCACCTGCTGCTTTTCGTTCTCTTTTAACCTTTGCCCAGCTGCTGCTCTGTACACTCATCCTACAGCCTCCTCCTTTCCTTCCCCAGCACTACCAATTCTTCTCTTCTAGTGTATTGCATCGTTTATTGAACTGCGCCTTCTCACTGGACTGCTGGAAAAGCGGCATCACACGGATGCAGCACCAACTCCAGGCACCAGCCCAGCCTGCTGATGTCACGGCCACCACATCGCAGCCAGCAGACTGCTCCTGGTGCTCCACGTCACAAAGGCCTTGCTGACACCACTAGCCCCAGAAGAGGATAAAAAGGGCTGCGCCAAGCCAGACTGCCAGACGAGGGGGCAGGTGAGCGAGATCTGAGAGGAGCAGGCACCCAGGGGAAGGCAAGGAGGCTGGGGCTCCCCACAGCAATGGCGCGTGACTTCTCTTTGGCTGCTTCTCCTGACAATTACAGCCAGACTCCTGCAAAGGGACGCAACAAGGCCACGGCTCCTGTCCTTGCCCACCTCGGCACTTGCACGGAGAGATCTCAACACGCTACGGGTCAGATGAGACACCCCTGGCCACTCCCCATCCCGGGCTTGCAGGGAGCTTCCCAAAGCCACAGGCAAAGGGAACGCCACAAAACTGTGCTTTGGGGGGCTGAGGGCTGGTCCCGAAACGGACATCCTGGCACCAGCCATGGCCATGTCCCAGCCAGCAGACTACGCCTGGTGGTCCAGGTAAGAAAGGGGTTGGACACACGGCTGGCTGCGGAACGGTAGAAAAGGGGCTGCACCAGACGAGACTGGCAGACGACGAGACGGGCTAGCAAAGACTTACAGGCTCTGAAAAAGCCACCGTATCTGTAGCCCATCCTCATCCTACAGACAGCCAGAAGGTGCCCAACCCTGTGGGCAAGGACAGCGCCACACCACCCACCCTGTCTCCACCCCATCCAGGTCCCGCTGGCCGAGCAAAGCTGCTCGCAGCCATGGACAAAGGGAGCTCCGCAAGAACCACCGTATCCGTACCCCATCCTCGTCCTGCAGACAGCCAGGAGGTGGGCACGCTCGTGGGCAAAGGGAGAGCCGCACCACCCACCCCATCTCTGTAACATGTCACGGTCCCACAAGCAACTGGAGGGAACACGCAGCCACGGACATTCTCAGCTTGGGATCCTTTCACAGCAAGACAGGCGCAATTCCCACACGCCTCGCAGAGACACCCTCAGCATTGCCAGCCACTCGTGGACGCACGCTTCCACGCTGGGCCACGTCTTCAGTGCCAAAGGTGTGAAAGAGCACCTCCCGAAAACTCAACAAGTGTCTTTCTTCCAGAAGAGCCCTCAGACCCACAACTCTCAGCAGCAAGTACCACCCAAAGCTTTATAACAGGGCCGTGGCTACCACCTGCTGCTTTTCGTTCTCTTTTAACCTTTGCCCAGCTGCTGCTCTGTACACTCATCCTACAGCCTCCTCCTTTCCTTCCCCAGCACTACCAATTCTTCTCTTCTAGTGTATTGCATCGTTTATTGAACTGCGCCTTCTCACTGGACTGCTGGAAAAGCGGCATCACACGGATGCAGCACCAACTCCAGGCACCAGCCCAGCCTGCTGATGTCACGGCCACCACATCGCAGCCAGCAGACTGCTCCTGGTGCTCCACGTCACAAAGGCCTTGCTGACACCACTAGCCCCAGAAGAGGATAAAAAGGGCTGCGCCAAGCCAGACTGCCAGACGAGGGGGCAGGTGAGCGAGATCTGAGAGGAGCAGGCACCCAGGGGAAGGCAAGGAGGCTGGGGCTCCCCACAGCAACGGCGGGTGACTTCTCTTTGGCTGCTTCTCCTGACAATTACAGCCAGACTCCTGCAAAGGGACGCAACAAGGCCACGGCTCCTGTCCTTGCCCACCTCGGCACTTGCACGGAGAGATCTCAACACGCTATGGGTCAGATGAGACACCCCTGGCCACTCCCCATCCCGGGCTTGCAGGGAGCTTCCCAAAGCCACAGGCAAAGGGAACGCCACAAAACTGTGCCCTGGGGGGCTGAGGGCTGGTCCCGAAACGGACATCCTGGCACCAGCCATGGCCATGTCCCAGCCAGCAGACTACGCCTGGTGGTCCAGGTCAGAAAGGGGTTGGACACACGGCTGGCTGCGGAACGGTAGAAAAGGGGCTGCACCAGACGAGACTGGCAGACGACGAGACGGGCTAGCAAAGACTTACAGGCTCTGAAAAAGCCACCGTATCTGTAGCCCATCCTCATCCTACAGACAGCCAGAAGGTGCCCACCCCTGTGGGCAAGGACAGCGCCACACCACCCACCCTGTCTCGACCCCATCCAGGTCCCGCTGGCCGAGCAAAGCTGCTCGCAGCCATGGACAAAGGGAGCTCCGCAAGAACCACCGTATCCGTACCCCATCCTCGTCCTGCAGACAGCCAGGAGGTGGGCACGCTCGTGGGCAAAGGGAGAGCCGCACCACCCACCCCATCTCTGTAACATGTCACGGTCCCACAAGCAACTGGAGGGAACACGCAGCCACGGACATTCTCAGCTTGGGATCCTTTCACAGCAAGACAGGCGCAATTCCCACACTCCTCGCAGAGACACCCTCAGCATTGCCAGCCACTCGTGGACGCACGCTTCCACGCTGGGCCACGTCTTCAGTGCCAAAGGTGTGAAAGAGCACCTCCCGAAAACTCAACAAGTGTCTTTCTTCCAGAAGAGCCCTCAGACCCACAACTCTCAGCAGCAAGTACCACCCAAAGCTTTATAACAGGGCCGTGGCTACCACCTGCTGCTTTTCATTCTCTTTTAACCTTTGCCCAGCTGCTGCTCTGTACACTCATCCTACAGCCTCCTCCTTTCCTTCCCCAGCACTACCAATTCTTCTCTTCTAGTGTATTGCATCGTTTATTGAACTGCGCCTTCTCACTGGACTGCTGGAAAAGCGGCATCACACGGATGCAGCACCAACTCCAGGCACCAGCCCAGCCTGCTGATGTCACGGCCACCACATCGCAGCCAGCAGACTGCTCCTGGTGCTCCACGTCACAAAGGCCTTGCTGACACCACTAGCCCCAGAAGAGGATAAAAAGGGCTGCGCCAAGCCAGACTGCCAGACGAGGGGGCAGGTGAGCGAGATCTGAGAGGAGCAGGCACCCAGGGGAAGGCAAGGAGGCTGGGGCTCCCCACAGCAACGGCGGGTGACTTCTCTTTGGCTGCTTCTCCTGACAATTACAGCCAGACTCCTGCAAAGGGACGCAACAAGGCCACGGCTCCTGTCCTTGCCCACCTCAGCACTTACACGGAGAGATCTTAACATGCTACAGGACAGATGAGACACCCCTGGCCACTACCCATCCTGGGCTTGCAGGGAGCTTCCCAAAGCCACAGGCAAAGGGAACGCCACAAAACTGTGCCCTGGGGGGCTGAGGGCTGGTCCCGAAACGGACATCCTGGCACCAGCCATGGCCATGTCCCAGCCAGCAGACTACGCCTGGTGGTCCAGGTCAGAAAGGGGTTGGAAACACAGCTGGCTGCGGAACGGTAGAAAAGGGGCTGCACCAGACGAGACTGGCAGACGACGAGACGGGCTAGCAAAGACTTACAGGCTCTGAAAAAGCCACCGTATCTGTAGCCCATCCTCATCCTACAGACAGCCAGAAGGTGCCCACCCCTGTGGGCAAGGACAGCGCCACACCACCCACCCTGTCTCGACCCCATCCAGGTCCCGCTGGCCGAGCAAAGCTGCTCGCAGCCATGGACAAAGGGAGCTCCGCAAGAACCACCGTATCTGTACCCCATCCTCGTCCTGCAGACAGCCAGGAGGTGGGCACGCTCGTGGGCAAAGGGAGAGCCGCACCACCCACCCCATCTCTGTAACATGTCACGGTCCCACAAGCAACTGGAGGGAACACGCAGCCACGGACATTCTCAGCTTGGGATCCTTTCACAGCAAGACAGGCGCAATTCCCACACTCCTCGCAGAGACACCCTCAGCATTGCCAGCCACTCGTGGACGCACGCTTCCACGCTGGGCCACGTCTTCAGTGCCAAAGGTGTGAAAGAGCACCTCCCGAAAACTCAGCAAGCGTCTTTCTTCCAGAAGAGCCCTCAGACCCACAACTCTCAGCAGCAAGTACCACCCAAAGCGTCAAAACAGGGCCGTGGCTACCACCTGCTGCTTTTCGTTCTCTTTTAACCTTTGCCCAGCTGCTGCTCTGTACACTCATCCTACAGCCTCCTCCTTTCCTTCCCCAGCACTACCAATTCTTCTCTTCTAGTGTATTGCATCGTTTATTGAACTGCGCCTTCTCACTGGACTGCTGGAAAAGCGGCATCACACGGATGCAGCACCAACTCCAGGCACCAGCCCAGCCTGCTGATGTCACGGCCACCACATCGCAGCCAGCAGACTGCTCCTGGTGCTCCACCTCACAAAGGCCTTGCTGACACCACTAGCCCCAGAAGAGGATAAAAAGGGCTGCGCCAAGCCAGACTGCCAGACGAGGGGGCAGGTGAGCGAGATCTGAGAGGAGCAGGCACCCAGGGGAAGGCAAGGAGGCTGGGGCTCCCCACAGCAATGGCGGGTGACTTCTCTTTGGCTGCTTCTCCTGACAATTACAGCCAGACTCCTGCAAAGGGACGCAACAAGGCCACGGCTCCTGTCCTCGCCCACCTCGGCACTTGCACGGAGAGATCTCAACACGCTACGGGTCAGATGAGACACCCCTGGCCACTCCCCATCCCGGGCTTGCAGGGAGCTTCCCAAAGCCACAGGCAAAGGGAACGCCACAAAACTGTGCCCTGGGGGGCTGAGGGCTGGTCCCGAAACGGACATCCTGGCACCAGCCATGGCCATGTCCCAGCCAGCAGACTACGCCTGGTGGTCCAGGTCAGAAAGGGGTTGGACACACGGCTGGCTGCGGAACGGTAGAAAAGGGGCTGCACCAGACGAGACTGGCAGACGACGAGACGGGCTAGCAAAGACTTACAGGCTCTGAAAAAGCCACCGTATCTGTAGCCCATCCTCATCCTACAGACAGCCAGAAGGTGCCCACCCCTGTGGGCAAGGACAGCGCCACACCACCCACCCTGTCTCGACCCCATCCAGGTCCCGCTGGCCGAGCAAAGCTGCTCGCAGCCATGGACAAAGGGAGCTCCGCAAGAACCACCGTATCCGTACCCCATCCTCGTCCTGCAGACAGCCAGGAGGTGGGCACGCTCGTGGGCAAAGGGAGAGCCGCACCACCCACCCCATCTCTGTAACATGTCACGGTCCCACAAGCAACTGGAGGGAACACGCAGCCACGGACATTCTCAGCTTGGGATCCTTTCACAGCAAGACAGGCGCAATTCCCACACTCCACGCAGAGACACCCTCAGCATTGCCAGCCACTCGTGGACGCACGCTTCCACGCTGGGCCACGTCTTCAGTGCCAAAGGTGTGAAAGAGCACCTCCCGAAAACTCAACAAGTGTCTTTCTTCCAGAAGAGCCCTCAGACCCACAACTCTCAGCAGCAAGTACCACCCAAAGCTTTATAACAGGGCCGTGGCTACCACCTGCTGCTTTTCGTTCTCTTTTAACCTTTGCCCAGCTGCTGCTCTGTACACTCATCCTACAGCCTCCTCCTTTCCTTCCCCAGCACTACCAATTCTTCTCTTCTAGTGTATTGCATCGTTTATTGAACTGCGCCTTCTCACTGGACTGCTGGAAAAGCGGCATCACGCGGATGCAGCACCAACTCCAGGCACCAGCCCAGCCTGCTGATGTCACGGCCACCACATCGCAGCCAGCAGACTGCTCCTGGTGCTCCACCTCACAAAGGCCTTGCTGACACCACTAGCCCCAGAAGAGGATAAAAAGGGCTGCGCCAAGCCAGACTGCCAGACGAGGGGGCAGGTGAGCGAGATCTGAGAGGAGCAGGCACCCAGGGGAAGGCAAGGAGGCTGGGGCTCCCCACAGCAATGGAGGGTGACTTCTCTTTGGCTGCTTCTCCTGACAATTACAGCCAGACTCCTGCAAAGGGACGCAACAAGGCCACGGCTCCTGTCCTTGCCCACCTCGGCACTTGCACGGAGAGATCTCAACACGCTACGGGTCAGATGAGACACCCCTGGCCACTCCCCATCCCGGGCTTGCAGGGAGCTTCCCAAAGCCACAGGCAAAGGGAACGCCACAAAACTGTGCCCTGGGGGGCTGAGGGCTGGTCCCGAAACGGACATCCTGGCACCAGCCATGGCCATGTCCCAGCCAGCAGACTACGCCTGGTGGTCCAGGTCAGAAAGGGGTTGGACACACGGCTGGCTGCGGAACGGTAGAAAAGGGGCTGCACCAGACGAGACTGGCAGACGACGAGACGGGCTAGCAAAGACTTACAGGCTCTGAAAAAGCCACCGTATCTGTAGCCCATCCTCATCCTACAGACAGCCAGAAGGTGCCCACCCCTGTGGGCAAGGACAGCGCCACACCACCCACCCTGTCTCGACCCCATGCAGGTCCCGCAGGCCGAGCAAAGGTGCTCGCAGCCATGGACAAAGGGAGCTCCGCAAGAACCACCGTATCCGTACCCCATCCTCGTCCTGCAGACAGCCAGGAGGTGGGCACGCTCGTGGGCAAAGGGAGAGCCGCACCACCCACCCCATCTCTGTAACATGTCACGGTCCCACAAGCAACTGGAGGGAACACGCAGCCACGGACATTCTCAGCTTGGGATCCTTTCACAGCAAGACAGGCGCAATTCCCACACTCCTCGCAGAGACACCCTCAGCATTGCCAGCCACTCGTGGACGCACGCTTCCATGCTGGGCCACGTCTTCAGTGCCAAAGGTGTGAAAGAGCACCTCCCGAAAACTCAACAAGCGTCTTTCTTCCAGAAGAGCCCTCAGACCCACAACTCTCAGCAGCAAGTACCACCCAAAGCTTTATAACAGGGCCGTGGCTACCACCTGCTGCTTTTCGGTCTCTTTTAACCTTTGCCCAGCTGCTGCTCTGTACACTCATCCTACAGCCTCCTCCTTTCCTTCCCCAGCACTACCAATTCTTCTCTTCTAGCGTATTGCATCGTTTATTGAACTGCGCCTTCTCACTGGACTGCTGGAAAAGCGGCATCACGCGGATGCAGCACCAACTCCAGGCACCAGCCCAGCCTGCTGATGTCACGGCCACCACATCGCAGCCAGCAGACTGCTCCTGGTGCTCCACGTCACAAAGGCCTTGCTGACACCACTAGCCCCAGAAGAGGATAAAAAGGGCTGCGCCAAGCCAGACTGCCAGACGAGGGGGCAGGTGAGCGAGATCTGAGAGGAGCAGGCACCCAGGGGAAGGCAAGGAGGCTGGGGCTCCCCACAGCAATGGCGGGTGACTTCTCTTTGGCTGCTTCTCCTGACAATTACAGCCAGACTCCTGCAAAGGGACGCAACAAGGCCACGGCTCCTGTCCTTGCCCACCTCGGCACTTGCACGGAGAGATCTCAACACGCTACGGGTCAGATGAGACACCCCTGGCCACTCCCCATCCCGGGCTTGCAGGGAGCTTCCCAAAGCCACAGGCAAAGGGAACGCCACAAAACTGTGCCCTGGGGGGCTGAGGGCTGGTCCCGAAACGGACATCCTGGCACCAGCCATGGCCATGTCCCAGCCAGCAGACTACGCCTGGTGGTCCAGGTCAGAAAGGGGTTGGACACACGGCTGGCTGCGGAACGGTAGAAAAGGGGCTGCACCAGACGAGACTGGCAGACGACGAGACGGGCTAGCAAAGACTTACAGGCTCTGAAAAAGCCACCGTATCTGTAGCCCATCCTCATCCTACAGACAGCCAGAAGGTGCCCACCCCTGTGGGCAAGGACAGCGCCACACCACCCACCCTGTCTCGACCCCATCCAGGTCCCGCTGGCCGAGCAAAGCTGCTCGCAGCCATGGACAAAGGGAGCTCCGCAAGAACCACCGTATCCGTACCCCATCCTCGTCCTGCAGACAGCCAGGAGGTGGGCACGCTCGTGGGCAAAGGGAGAGCCGCACCACCCACCCCATCTCTGTAACATGTCACGGTCCCACAAGCAACTGGAGGGAACAAGCAGCCACGGACATTCTCAGCTTGGGATCCTTTCACAGCAAGACAGGCGCAATTCCCACACTCCTCGCAGAGACACCCTCAGCATTGCCAGCCACTCGTGGACGCACGCTTCCACACTGGGCCACGTCTTCAGTGCCAAAGGTGTGAAAGAGCACCTCCCGAAAACTCAACAAGCGTCTTTCTTCCAGAAGAGCCCTCAGACCCACAACTCTCAGCAGCAAGTACCACCCAAAGCGTCAAAACAGGGCCGTGGCTACCACCTGCTGCTTTTCGTTCTCTTTTAACCTTTGCCCAGCTGCTGCTCTGTACGCTCATCCTACAGCCTCCTCCTTTCCTTCCCCAGCACTACCAATTCTTCTCTTCTAGCGTATTGCATCGTTTATTGAACTGCGCCTTCTCACTGGACTGCTGGAAAAGCGGCATCACGCGGATGCAGCACCAACTCCAGGCACCAGCCCAGCCTGCTGATGTCACGGCCACCACATCGCAGCCAGCAGACTGCTCCTGGTGCTCCACCTCACAAAGGCCTTGCTGACACCACTAGCCCCAGAAGAGGATAAAAAGGGCTGCGCCAAGCCAGACTGCCAGACGAGGGGGCAGGTGAGCGAGATCTGAGAGGAGCAGGCACCCAGGGGAAGGCAAGGAGGCTGGGGCTCCCCACAGCAATGGCGGGTGACTTCTCTTTGGCTGCTTCTCCTGACAATTACAGCCAGACTCCTGCAAAGGGACGCAACAAGGCCACGGCTCCTGTCCTTGCCCACCTCGGCACTTGCACGGAGAGATCTCAACACGCTACGGGTCAGATGAGACACCCCTGGCCACTCCCCATCCCGGGCTTGCAGGGAGCTTCCCAAAGCCACAGGCAAAGGGAACGCCACAAAACTGTGCCCTGGGGGGCTGAGGGCTGGTCCCGAAACGGACATCCTGGCACCAGCCATGGCCATGTCCCAGCCAGCAGACTACGCCTGGTGGTCCAGGTCAGAAAGGGGTTGGACACACGGCTGGCTGCGGAACGGTAGAAAAGGGGCTGCACCAGACGAGACTGGCAGACGACGAGACGGGCTAGCAAAGACTTACAGGCTCTGAAAAAGCCACCGTATCTGTAGCCCATCCTCATCCTACAGACAGCCAGAAGGTGCCCACCCCTGTGGGCAAGGACAGCGCCACACCACCCACCCTGTCTCGACCCCATCCAGGTCCCGCAGGCCGAGCAAAGGTGCTCGCAGCCATGGACAAAGGGAGCTCCGCAAGAACCACCGTATCCGTACCCCATCCTCGTCCTGCAGACAGCCAGGAGGTGGGCACGCTTGTGGGCAAAGGGAGAGCCGCACCACCCACCCCATCTCTGTAACATGTCACGGTCCCACAAGCAACTGGAGGGAACACGCAGCCACGGACATTCTCAGCTTGGGATCCTTTCACAGCAAGACAGGCGCAATTCCCACACTCCTCGCAGAGACACCCTCAGCATTGCCAGCCACTCGTGGACGCACGCTTCCACGCTGGGCCACGTCTTCAGTGCCAAAGGTGTGAAAGAGCACCTCCCGAAAACTCAACAAGTGTCTTTCTTCCAGAAGAGCCCTCAGACCCACAACTCTCAGCAGCAAGTACCACCCAAAGCTTTATAACAGGGCCGTGGCTACCACCTGCTGCTTTTCGTTCTCTTTTAACCTTTGCCCAGCTGCTGCTCTGTACACTCATCCTACAGCCTCCTCCTTTCCTTCCCCAGCACTACCAATTCTTCTCTTCTAGTGTATTGCATCGTTTATTGAACTGCGCCTTCTCACTGGACTGCTGGAAAAGCGGCATCACGCGGATGCAGCACCAACTCCAGGCACCAGCCCAGCCTGCTGATGTCACGGCCACCACATCGCAGCCAGCAGACTGCTCCTGGTGCTCCACCTCACAAAGGCCTTGCTGACACCACTAGCCCCAGAAGAGGATAAAAAGGGCTGCGCCAAGCCAGACTGCCAGACGAGGGGGCAGGTGAGCGAGATCTGAGAGGAGCAGGCACCCAGGGGAAGGCAAGGAGGCTGGGGCTCCCCACAGCAATGGCGGGTGACTTCTCTTTGGCTGCTTCTCCTGACAATTACAGCCAGACTCCTGCAAAGGGACGCAACAAGGCCACGGCTCCTGTCCTTGCCCACCTCGGCACTTGCACGGAGAGATCTCAACACGCTACGGGTCAGATGAGACACCCCTGGCCACTCCCCATCCCGGGCTTGCAGGGAGCTTCCCAAAGCCACAGGCAAAGGGAACGCCACAAAACTGTGCCCTGGCGGGCTGAGGGCTGGTCCCGAAACGGACATCCTGGCACCAGCCATGGCCATGTCCCAGCCAGCAGACTACGCCTGGTGGTCCAGGTCAGAAAGGGGTTGGACACACGGCTGGCTGCGGAACGGTAGAAAAGGGGCTGCACCAGACGAGACTGGCAGACGAGACGGGCTAGCAAAGACTTACAGGCTCTGAAAAAGCCACCGTGTCTGTAGCCCATCCTCATCCTACAGACAGCCAGAAGGTGCCCACCCCTGTGGGCAAGGACAGCGCCACACCACCCACCCTGTCTCGACCCCATCCAGGTCCTGCTGGCCGAGCAAAGCTGCTCGCAGCCATGGACAAAGGGAGCTCCGCAAGAACCACCGTATCCGTACCCCATCCTCGTCCTGCAGACAGCCAGGAGGTGGGCACGCTCGTGGGCAAAGGGAGAGCCGCACCACCCACCCCATCTCTGTAACATGTCACGGTCCCACAAGCAACTGGAGGGAACACGCAGCCATGGACATTCTCAGCTTGGGATCCTTTCACAGCGAGACAGGCGCAATTCCCACACTCCACGCAGAGACACCCTCAGCATTGCCAGCCACTCGTGGACGCACGCTTCCACACTGGGCCACGTCTTCAGTGCCAAAGGTGTGAAAGAGCACCTCCCGAAAACTCAGCAAGCGTCTTTCTTCCAGAAGAATCCTCAGACCCACAACTCTCAGCAGCAAGTACCACCCAAAGCGTCAAAACAGGGCCGTGGCTACCACCTGCTGCTTTTCGTTCTCTTTTAACCTTTGCCCAGCTGCTGCTCTGTACACTCATCCTACAGCCTCCTCCTTTCCTTCCCCAGCACTACCAATTCTTCTCTTCTAGTGTATTGCATCGTTTATTGAACTGCGCCTTCTCACTGGACTGCTGGAAAAGCGGCATCACGCGGATGCAGCACCAACTCCAGGCACCAGCCCAGCCTGCTGATGTCACGGCCACCACATCGCAGCCAGCAGACTGCTCCTGGTGCTCCACCTCACAAAGGCCTTGCTGACACCACTAGCCCCAGAAGAGGATAAAAAGGGCTGCGCCAAGCCAGACTGCCAGACGAGGGGGCAGGTGAGCGAGATCTGAGAGGAGCAGGCACCCAGGGGAAGGCAAGGAGGCTGGGGCTCCCCACAGCAATGGCGGGTGACTTCTCTTTGGCTGCTTCTCCTGACAATTACAGCCAGACTCCTGCAAAGGGACGCAACAAGGCCACGGCTCCTGTCCTTGCCCACCTCGGCACTTGCACGGAGAGATCTCAACACGCTACGGGTCAGATGAGACACCCCTGGCCACTCCCCATCCCGGGCTTGCAGGGAGCTTCCCAAAGCCACAGGCAAAGGGAACGCCACAAAACTGTGCCCTGGGGGGCTGAGGGCTGGTCCCGAAACGGACATCCTGGCACCAGCCATGGCCATGTCCCAGCCAGCAGACTACGCCTGGTGGTCCAGGTCAGAAAGGGGTTGGACACACGGCTGGCTGCGGAACGGTAGAAAAGGGGCTGCACCAGACGAGACTGGCAGACGAGACGGGCTAGCAAAGACTTACAGGCTCTGAAAAAGCCACCGTGTCTGTAGCCCATCCTCATCCTACAGACAGCCAGAAGGTGCCCACCCCTGTGGGCAAGGACAGCGCCACACCACCCACCCTGTCTCGACCCCATCCAGGTCCCGCAGGCCGAGCAAAGGTGCTCGCAGCCATGGACAAAGGGAGCTCCGCAAGAACCACCGTATCCGTACCCCATCCTCGCGCTACGCACAGCCAGAAGGTGCCCACCCCTGGGGGCAAGGACAGAGCCACACCACCCACCCTGTCTCGACCCCATCCAGGTCCTGCAGGCCGAGCAAAGGTGCTCGCAGCCATGGACAAAGGGAGCTCCGCAGGAACCACCGTATCCGTACCCCATCCTTGTCCTGCAGACAGCCAGGAGGTGGGCACGCTCGTGGGCAAAGGGAAAGCCGCACCACCCACCCCATCTCTGTAACATGTCACGGTCCCACAAGCAACTGGAGGGAACACGCAGCCACGGACATTCTCAGCTTGGGATCCTTTCACAGCAAGACAGGCGCAATTCCCACACTCCTCGCAGAGACACCCTCAGCATTGCCAGCCACTCGTGGACGCACGCTTCCACGCTGGGCCACGTCTTCAGTGCCAAAGGTGTGAAAGAGCACCTCCCGAAAACTCAACAAGCGTCTTTCTTCCAGAAGAGCCCTCAGACCCACAACTCTCAGCAGCAAGTACCACCCAAAGCTTTATAACAGGGCCGTGGCTACCACCTGCTGCTTTTCGGTCTCTTTTAACCTTTGCCCAGCTGCTGCTCTGTACACTCATCCTACAGCCTCCTCCTTTCCTTCCCCAGCACTACCAATTCTTCTCTTCTAGCGTATTGCATCGTTTATTGAACTGCGCCTTCTCACTGGACTGCTGGAAAAGCGGCATCACGCGGATGCAGCACCAACTCCAGGCACCAGCCCAGCCTGCTGATGTCACGGCCACCACATCGCAGCCAGCAGACTGCTCCTGGTGCTCCACGTCACAAAGGCCTTGCTGACACCACTAGCCCCAGAAGAGGATAAAAAGGGCTGCGCCAAGCCAGACTGCCAGACGAGGGGGCAGGTGAGCGAGATCTGAGAGGAGCAGGCACCCAGGGGAAGGCAAGGAGGCTGGGGCTCCCCACAGCAATGGCGGGTGACTTCTCTTTGGCTGCTTCTCCTGACAATTACAGCCAGACTCCTGCAAAGGGACGCAACAAGGCCACGGCTCCTGTCCTTGCCCACCTCGGCACTTGCACGGAGAGATCTCAACACGCTACGGGTCAGATGAGACACCCCTGGCCACTCCCCATCCCGGGCTTGCAGGGAGCTTCCCAAAGCCACAGGCAAAGGGAACGCCACAAAACTGTGCCCTGGGGGGCTGAGGGCTGGTCCCGAAACGGACATCCTGGCACCAGCCATGGCCATGTCCCAGCCAGCAGACTACGCCTGGTGGTCCAGGTCAGAAAGGGGTTGGACACACGGCTGGCTGCGGAACGGTAGAAAAGGGGCTGCACCAGACGAGACTGGCAGACGACGAGACGGGCTAGCAAAGACTTACAGGCTCTGAAAAAGCCACCGTATCTGTAGCCCATCCTCATCCTACAGACAGCCAGAAGGTGCCCACCCCTGTGGGCAAGGACAGCGCCACACCACCCACCCTGTCTCGACCCCATCCAGGTCCCGCAGGCCGAGCAAAGGTGCTCGCAGCCATGGACAAAGGGAGCTCCGCAAGAACCACCGTATCCGTACCCCATCCTCGCGCTACGCACAGCCAGAAGGTGCCCACCCCTGGGGGCAAGGACAGAGCCACACCACCCACCCTGTCTCGACCCCATCCAGGTCCTGCAGGCCGAGCAAAGGTGCTCGCAGCCATGGACAAAGGGAGCTCCGCAGGAACCACCGTATCCGTACCCCATCCTTGTCCTGCAGACAGCCAGGAGGTGGGCACGCTCGTGGGCAAAGGGAAAGCCGCACCACCCACCCCATCTCTGTAACATGTCACGGTCCCACAAGCAACTGGAGGGAACACGCAGCCACGGACATTCTCAGCTTGGGATCCTTTCACAGCAAGACAGGCGCAATTCCCACACTCCTCGCAGAGACACCCTCAGCATTGCCAGCCACTCGTGGACGCACGCTTCCACGCTGGGCCACGTCTTCAGTGCCAAAGGTGTGAAAGAGCACCTCCCGAAAACTCAACAAGCGTCTTTCTTCCAGAAGAGCCCTCAGACCCACAACTCTCAGCAGCAAGTACCACCCAAAGCTTTATAACAGGGCCGTGGCTACCACCTGCTGCTTTTCGGTCTCTTTTAACCTTTGCCCAGCTGCTGCTCTGTACACTCATCCTACAGCCTCCTCCTTTCCTTCCCCAGCACTACCAATTCTTCTCTTCTAGCGTATTGCATCGTTTATTGAACTGCGCCTTCTCACTGGACTGCTGGAAAAGCGGCATCACGTGGATGCAGCACCAACTCCAGGCACCAGCCCAGCCTGCTGATGTCACGGCCACCACATCGCAGCCAGCAGACTGCTCCTGGTGCTCCACGTCACAAAGGCCTTGCTGACACCACTAGCCCCAGAAGAGGATAAAAAGGGCTGCGCCAAGCCAGACTGCCAGACGAGGGGGCAGGTGAGCGAGATCTGAGAGGAGCAGGCACCCAGGGGAAGGCAAGGAGGCTGGGGCTCCCCACAGCAATGGCGGGTGACTTCTCTTTGGCTGCTTCTCCTGACAATTACAGCCAGACTCCTGCAAAGGGACGCAACAAGGCCACGGCTCCTGTCCTTGCCCACCTCGGCACTTGCACGGAGAGATCTCAACACGCTACGGGTCAGATGAGACACCCCTGGCCACTCCCCATCCCGGGCTTGCAGGGAGCTTCCCAAAGCCACAGGCAAAGGGAACGCCACAAAACTGTGCCCTGGGGGGCTGAGGGCTGGTCCCGAAACGGACATCCTGGCACCAGCCATGGCCATGTCCCAGCCAGCAGACTACGCCTGGTGGTCCAGGTCAGAAAGGGGTTGGACACACGGCTGGCTGCGGAACGGTAGAAAAGGGGCTGCACCAGACGAGACTGGCAGACGACGAGACGGGCTAGCAAAGACTTACAGGCTCTGAAAAAGCCACCGTATCTGTAGCCCATCCTCATCCTACAGACAGCCAGAAGGTGCCCACCCCTGTGGGCAAGGACAGCGCCACACCACCCACCCTGTCTCGACCCCATCCAGGTCCCGCTGGCCGAGCAAAGCTGCTCGCAGCCATGGACAAAGGGAGCTCCGCAAGAACCACCGTATCCGTACCCCATCCTCGTCCTGCAGACAGCCAGGAGGTGGGCACGCTCGTGGGCAAAGGGAGAGCCGCACCACCCACCCCATCTCTGTAACATGTCACGGTCCCACAAGCAACTGGAGGGAACAAGCAGCCACGGACATTCTCAGCTTGGGATCCTTTCACAGCAAGACAGGCGCAATTCCCACACTCCTCGCAGAGACACCCTCAGCATTGCCAGCCACTCGTGGACGCACGCTTCCACGCTGGGCCACGTCTTCAGTGCCAAAGGTGTGAAAGAGCACCTCCCGAAAACTCAACAAGCGTCTTTCTTCCAGAAGAGCCCTCAGACCCACAACTCTCAGCAGCAAGTACCACCCAAAGCGTCAAAACAGGGCCGTGGCTACCACCTGCTGCTTTTCGTTCTCTTTTAACCTTTGCCCAGCTGCTGCTCTGTACACTCATCCTACAGCCTCCTCCTTTCCTTCCCCAGCACTACCAATTCTTCTCTTCTAGTGTATTGCATCGTTTATTGAACTGCGCCTTCTCACTGGACTGCTGGAAAAGCGGCATCACGCGGATGCAGCACCAACTCCAGGCACCAGCCCAGCCTGCTGATGTCACGGCCACCACATCGCAGCCAGCAGACTGCTCCTGGTGCTCCACCTCACAAAGGCCTTGCTGACACCACTAGCCCCAGAAGAGGATAAAAAGGGCTGCGCCAAGCCAGACTGCCAGACGAGGGGGCAGGTGAGCGAGATCTGAGAGGAGCAGGCACCCAGGGGAAGGCAAGGAGGCTGGGGCTCCCCACAGCAATGGCGGGTGACTTCTCTTTGGCTGCTTCTCCTGACAATTACAGCCAGACTCCTGCAAAGGGACGCAACAAGGCCACGGCTCCTGTCCTTGCCCACCTCGGCACTTGCACGGAGAGATCTCAACACGCTACGGGTCAGATGAGACACCCCTGGCCACTCCCCATCCCGGGCTTGCAGGGAGCTTCCCAAAGCCACAGGCAAAGGGAACGCCACAAAACTGTGCCCTGGCGGGCTGAGGGCTGGTCCCGAAACGGACATCCTGGCACCAGCCATGGCCATGTCCCAGCCAGCAGACTACGCCTGGTGGTCCAGGTCAGAAAGGGGTTGGACACACGGCTGGCTGCGGAACGGTAGAAAAGGGGCTGCACCAGACGAGACTGGCAGACGACGAGACGGGCTAGCAAAGACTTACAGGCTCTGAAAAAGCCACCGTGTCTGTAGCCCATCCTCATCCTACAGACAGCCAGAAGGTGCCCACCCCTGTGGGCAAGGACAGCGCCACACCACCCACCCTGTCTCGACCCCATCCAGGTCCTGCTGGCCGAGCAAAGCTGCTCGCAGCCATGGACAAAGGGAGCTCCGCAAGAACCACCGTATCCGTACCCCATCCTCGTCCTGCAGACAGCCAGGAGGTGGGCACGCTCGTGGGCAAAGGGAGAGCCGCACCACCCACCCCATCTCTGTAACATGTCACGGTCCCACAAGCAACTGGAGGGAACACGCAGCCATGGACATTCTCAGCTTGGGATCCTTTCACAGCGAGACAGGCGCAATTCCCACACTCCACGCAGAGACACCCTCAGCATTGCCAGCCACTCGTGGACGCACGCTTCCACACTGGGCCACGTCTTCAGTGCCAAAGGTGTGAAAGAGCACCTCCCGAAAACTCAGCAAGCGTCTTTCTTCCAGAAGAATCCTCAGACCCACAACTCTCAGCAGCAAGTACCACCCAAAGCGTCAAAACAGGGCCGTGGCTACCACCTGCTGCTTTTCGTTCTCTTTTAACCTTTGCCCAGCTGCTGCTCTGTACACTCATCCTACAGCCTCCTCCTTTCCTTCCCCAGCACTACCAATTCTTCTCTTCTAGTGTATTGCATCGTTTATTGAACTGCGCCTTCTCACTGGACTGCTGGAAAAGCGGCATCACGCGGATGCAGCACCAACTCCAGGCACCAGCCCAGCCTGCTGATGTCACGGCCACCACATCGCAGCCAGCAGACTGCTCCTGGTGCTCCACCTCACAAAGGCCTTGCTGACACCACTAGCCCCAGAAGAGGATAAAAAGGGCTGCGCCAAGCCAGACTGCCAGACGAGGGGGCAGGTGAGCGAGATCTGAGAGGAGCAGGCACCCAGGGGAAGGCAAGGAGGCTGGGGCTCCCCACAGCAATGGCGGGTGACTTCTCTTTGGCTGCTTCTCCTGACAATTACAGCCAGACTCCTGCAAAGGGACGCAACAAGGCCACGGCTCCTGTCCTTGCCCACCTCGGCACTTGCACGGAGAGATCTCAACACGCTACGGGTCAGATGAGACACCCCTGGCCACTCCCCATCCCGGGCTTGCAGGGAGCTTCCCAAAGCCACAGGCAAAGGGAACGCCACAAAACTGTGCCCTGGGGGGCTGAGGGCTGGTCCCGAAACGGACATCCTGGCACCAGCCATGGCCATGTCCCAGCCAGCAGACTACGCCTGGTGGTCCAGGTCAGAAAGGGGTTGGACACACGGCTGGCTGCGGAACGGTAGAAAAGGGGCTGCACCAGACGAGACTGGCAGACGAGACGGGCTAGCAAAGACTTACAGGCTCTGAAAAAGCCACCGTGTCTGTAGCCCATCCTCATCCTACAGACAGCCAGAAGGTGCCCACCCCTGTGGGCAAGGACAGCGCCACACCACCCACCCTGTCTCGACCCCATCCAGGTCCTGCTGGCCGAGCAAAGCTGCTCGCAGCCATGGACAAAGGGAGCTCCGCAAGAACCACCGTATCCGTACCCCATCCTCGTCCTGCAGACAGCCAGGAGGTGGGCACGCTCGTGGGCAAAGGGAGAGCCGCACCACCCACCCCATCTCTGTAACATGTCACGGTCCCACAAGCAACTGGAGGGAACACGCAGCCATGGACATTCTCAGCTTGGGATCCTTTCACAGCGAGACAGGCGCAATTCCCACACTCCACGCAGAGACACCCTCAGCATTGCCAGCCACTCGTGGACGCACGCTTCCACACTGGGCCACGTCTTCAGTGCCAAAGGTGTGAAAGAGCACCTCCCGAAAACTCAGCAAGCGTCTTTCTTCCAGAAGAATCCTCAGACCCACAACTCTCAGCAGCAAGTACCACCCAAAGCGTCAAAACAGGGCCGTGGCTACCACCTGCTGCTTTTCATTCTCTTTTAACCTTTGCCCAGCTGCTGCTCTGTACACTCATCCTACAGCCTCCTCCTTTCCTTCCCCAGCACTACCAATTCTTCTCTTCTAGTGTATTGCATCGTTTATTGAACTGCGCCTTCTCACTGGACTGCTGGAAAAGCGGCATCACGCGGATGCAGCACCAACTCCAGGCACCAGCCCAGCCTGCTGATGTCACGGCCACCACATCGCAGCCAGCAGACTGCTCCTGGTGCTCCACGTCACAAAGGCCTTGCTGACACCACTAGCCCCAGAAGAGGATAAAAAGGGCTGCGCCAAGCCAGACTGCCAGACGAGGGGGCAGGTGAGCGAGATCTGAGAGGAGCAGGCACCCAGGGGAAGGCAAGGAGGCTGGGGCTCCCCACAGCAATGGCGGGTGACTTCTCTTTGGCTGCTTCTCCTGACAATTACAGCCAGACTCCTGCAAAGGGACGCAACAAGGCCACGGCTCCTGTCCTTGCCCACCTCGGCACTTGCACGGAGAGATCTCAACACGCTACGGGTCAGATGAGACACCCCTGGCCACTCCCCATCCCGGGCTTGCAGGGAGCTTCCCAAAGCCACAGGCAAAGGGAACGCCACAAAACTGTGCCCTGGGGGGCTGAGGGCTGGTCCCGAAACGGACATCCTGGCACCAGCCATGGCCATGTCCCAGCCAGCAGACTACGCCTGGTGGTCCAGGTCAGAAAGGGGTTGGACACACGGCTGGCTGCGGAACAGTAGAAAAGGGGCTGCACCAGACGAGACTGGCAGACGACGAGACGGGCTAGCAAAGACTTACAGGCTCTGAAAAAGCCACCGTATCTGTAGCCCATCCTCATCCTACAGACAGCCAGAAGGTGCCCACCCCTGTGGGCAAGGACAGCGCCACACCACCCACCCTGTCTCGACCCCATGCAGGTCCCGCAGGCCGAGCAAAGGTGCTCGCAGCCATGGACAAAGGGAGCTCCGCAAGAACCACCGTATCCGTACCCCATCCTCGCGCTACGCACAGCCAGAAGGTGCCCACCCCTGTGGGCAAGGACAGAGCCACACCACCCACCCTGTCTCGACCCCATCCAGGTCCTGCAGGCCGAGCAAAGGTGCTCGCAGCCATGGACAAAGGGAGCTCCGCAGGAACCACCGTATCCGTACCCCATCCTTGTCCTGCAGACAGCCAGGAGGTGGGCACGCTCGTGGGCAAAGGGAAAGCCGCACCACCCACCCCATCTCTGTAACATGTCACGGTCCCACAAGCAACTGGAGGGAACACGCAGCCACGGACATTCTCAGCTTGGGATCCTTTCACAGCAAGACAGGCGCAATTCCCACACTCCACGCAGAGACACCCTCAGCATTGCCAGCCACTCGTGGACGCACGCTTCCACACTGGGCCATGTCTTCAGTGCCAAAGTCGTGAAAGAGCACCTTCCGAAAACTCAGCAAGCGTCTTTCTTCCAGAAGAATCCTCAGACCCACAACTCTCAGCAGCAAGTACCACCCAAAGCGTCAAAACAGGGCCGTGGCTACCACCTGCTGCTTTTCGTTCTCTTTTAACCTTTGCCCAGCTGCTGCTCTGTACACTCATCCTACAGCCTCCTCCTTTCCTTCCCCAGCACTACCAATTCTTCTCTTCTAGTGTATTGCATCGTTTATTGAACTGCGCCTTCTCACTGGACTGCTGGAAAAGCGGCATCACGCGGATGCAGCACCAACTCCAGGCACCAGCCCAGCCTGCTGATGTCACGGCCACCACATCGCAGCCAGCAGACTGCTCCTGGTGCTCCACGTCACAAAGGCCTTGCTGACACCACTAGCCCCAGAAGAGGATAAAAAGGGCTGCGCCAAGCCAGACTGCCAGACGAGGGGGCAGGTGAGCGAGATCTGAGAGGAGCAGGCACCCAGGGGAAGGCAAGGAGGCTGGGGCTCCCCACAGCAATGGCGGGTGACTTCTCTTTGGCTGCTTCTCCTGACAATTACAGCCAGACTCCTGCAAAGGGACGCAACAAGGCCACGGCTCCTGTCCTTGCCCACCTTGGCACTTGCACGGAGAGATCTCAACACGCTACGGGTCAGATGAGACACCCCTGGCCACTCCCCATCCCGGGCTTGCAGGGAGCTTCCCAAAGCCACAGGCAAAGGGAACGCCACAAAACTGTGCCCTGGGGGGCTGAGGGCTGGTCCCGAAATGGACATCCTGGCACCAGCCATGGCCATGTCCCAGCCAGCAGACTACGCCTGGTGGTCCAGGTCAGAAAGGGGTTGGACACACGGCTGGCTGCGGAACGGTAGAAAAGGGGCTGCACCAGACGAGACTGGCAGACGACGAGACGGGCTAGCAAAGACTTACAGGCTCTGAAAAAGCCACCGTATCTGTAGCCCATCCTCATCCTACAGACAGCCAGAAGGTGCCCACCCCTGTGGGCAAGGACAGAGCCACACCACCCACCCTGTCTCGACCCCATCCAGGTCCCGCTGGCCGAGCAAAGCTGCTCGCAGCCATGGACAAAGGGAGCTCCGCAAGAACCACCGTATCCGTACCCCATCCTCGTCCTGCAGACAGCCAGGAGGTGGGCACGCTCGTGGGCAAAGGGAGAGCCGCACCACCCACCCCATCTCTGTAACATGTCACGGTCCCACAAGCAACTGGAGGGAACACGCAGCCACGGACATTCTCAGCTTGGGATCCTTTCACAGCAAGACAGGCGCAATTCCCACACTCCTCGCAGAGACACCCTCAGCATTGCCAGCCACTCGTGGACGCACGCTTCCACGCTGGGCCACGTCTTCAGTGCCAAAGGTGTGAAAGAGCACCTCCCGAAAACTCAACAAGTGTCTTTCTTCCAGAAGAGCCCTCAGACCCACAACTCTCAGCAGCAAGTACCACCCAAAGCTTTATAACAGGGCCGTGGCTACCACCTGCTGCTTTTCGTTCTCTTTTAACCTTTGCCCAGCTGCTGCTCTGTACACTCATCCTACAGCCTCCTCCTTTCCTTCCCCAGCACTACCAATTCTTCTCTTCTAGTGTATTGCATCGTTTATTGAACTGCGCCTTCTCACTGGACTGCTGGAAAAGCGGCATCACGCGGATGCAGCACCAACTCCAGGCACCAGCCCAGCCTGCTGATGTCACGGCCACCACATCGCAGCCAGCAGACTGCTCCTGGTGCTCCACCTCACAAAGGCCTTGCTGACACCACTAGCCCCAGAAGAGGATAAAAAGGGCTGCGCCAAGCCAGACTGCCAGACGAGGGGGCAGGTGAGCGAGATCTGAGAGGAGCAGGCACCCAGGGGAAGGCAAGGAGGCTGGGGCTCCCCACAGCAATGGCGGGTGACTTCTCTTTGGCTGCTTCTCCTGACAATTACAGCCAGACTCCTGCAAAGGGACGCAACAAGGCCACGGCTCCTGTCCTTGCCCACCTCGGCACTTGCACGGAGAGATCTCAACACGCTACGGGTCAGATGAGACACCCCTGGCCACTCCCCATCCCGGGCTTGCAGGGAGCTTCCCAAAGCCACAGGCAAAGGGAACGCCACAAAACTGTGCCCTGGGGGGCTGAGGGCTGGTCCCGAAACGGACGTCCTGGCACCAGCCATGGCCATGTCCCAGCCAGCAGACTACGCCTGGTGGTCCAGGTCAGAAAGGGGTTGGACACACGGCTGGCTGCGGAACGGTAGAAAAGGGGCTGCACCAGACGAGACTGGCAGATGACGAGACGGGCTAGCAAAGACTTACAGGCTCTGAAAAAGCCACCGTATCTGTAGCCCATCCTCATCCTACAGACAGCCAGAAGGTGCCCACCCCTGTGGGCAAGGACAGCGCCACACCACCCACCCTGTCTCGACCCCATGCAGGTCCCGCAGGCCGAGCAAAGGTGCTCGCAGCCATGGACAAAGGGAGCTCCGCAAGAACCACCGTATCCGTACCCCATCCTCGCGCTACGCACAGCCAGAAGGTGCCCACCCCTGGGGGCAAGGACAGAGCCACACCACCCACCCTGTCTCGACCCCATCCAGGTCCCGCTGGCCGAGCAAAGGTGCTCGCAGCCATGGACAAAGGGAGCTCCGCAAGAACCACCGTATCCGTACCCCATCCTCGTCCTGCAGACAGCCAGGAGGTGGGCACGCTCGTGGGCAAAGGGAGAGCCGCACCACCCACCCCATCTCTGTAACATGTCACGGTCCCACAAGCAACTGGAGGGAACACGCAGCCATGGACATTCTCAGCTTGGGATCCTTTCACAGCGAGACAGGCGCAATTCCCACACTCCACGCAGAGACACCCTCAGCATTGCCAGCCACTCGTGGACGCACGCTTCCACACTGGGCCACGTCTTCAGTGCCAAAGGTGTGAAAGAGCACCTCCCGAAAACTCAGCAAGCGTCTTTCTTCCAGAAGAGCCCTCAGACCCACAACTCTCAGCAGCAAGTACCACCCAAAGCGTCAAAACAGGGCCGTGGCTACCACCTGCTGCTTTTCGTTCTCTTTTAACCTTTGCCCAGCTGCTGCTCTGCACACTCATCCTACAGCCTCCTCCTTTCCTTCCCCAGCACTACCAATTCTTCTCTTCTAGTGTATTGCATCGTTTATTGAACTGCGCCTTCTCACTGGACTGCTGGAAAAGCGGCATCACGCGGATGCAGCACCAACTCCAGGCACCAGCCCAGCCTGCTGATGTCACGGCCACCACATCGCAGCCAGCAGACTGCTCCTGGTGCTCCACCTCACAATGGCCTTGCTGACACCACTAGCCCCAGAAGAGGATAAAAAGGGCTGCGCCAAGCCAGACTGCCAGACGAGGGGGCAGGTGAGCGAGATCTGAGAGGAGCAGGCACCCAGGGGAAGGCAAGGAGGCTGGGGCTCCCCACAGCAATGGCGGGTGACTTCTCTTTGGCTGCTTCTCCTGACAATTACAGCCAGACTCCTGCAAAGGGACGCAACAAGGCCACGGCTCCTGTCCTTGCCCACCTCGGCACTTGCACGGAGAGATCTCAACACGCTACGGGTCAGATGAGACACCCCTGGCCACTCCCCATCCCGGGCTTGCAGGGAGCTTCCCAAAGCCACAGGCAAAGGGAACGCCACAAAACTGTGCCCTGGGGGGCTGAGGGCTGGTCCCGAAACGGACATCCTGGCACCAGCCATGGCCATGTCCCAGCCAGCAGACTACGCCTGGTGGTCCAGGTCAGAAAGGGGTTGGACACACGGCTGGCTGCGGAACAGTAGAAAAGGGGCTGCACCAGACGAGACTGGCAGACGACGAGACGGGCTAGCAAAGACTTACAGGCTCTGAAAAAGCCACCGTATCTGTAGCCCATCCTCATCCTACAGACAGCCAGAAGGTGCCCACCCCTGTGGGCAAGGACAGCGCCACACCACCCACCCTGTCTCGACCCCATGCAGGTCCCGCAGGCCGAGCAAAGGTGCTCGCAGCCATGGACAAAGGGAGCTCCGCAAGAACCACCGTATCCGTACCCCATCCTCGCGCTACGCACAGCCAGAAGGTGCCCACCCCTGTGGGCAAGGACAGAGCCACACCACCCACCCTGTCTCGACCCCATCCAGGTCCTGCAGGCCGAGCAAAGGTGCTCGCAGCCATGGACAAAGGGAGCTCCGCAGGAACCACCGTATCCGTACCCCATCCTCGTCCTGCAGACAGCCAGGAGGTGGGCACGCTCGTGGGCAAAGGGAAAGCCGCACCACCCACCCCATCTCTGTAACATGTCACGGTCCCACAAGCAACTGGAGGAAACACGCAGCCACGGACATTCTCAGCTTGGGATCCTTTCACAGCAAGACAGGCGCAATTCCCACACTCCACGCAGAGACACCCTCAGCATTGCCAGCCACTCGTGGATGCACGCTTCCACACTGGGCCACGTCTTCAGTGCCAAAGTCGTGAAAGAGCACCTTCCGAAAACTCAGCAAGCGTCTTTCTTCCAGAAGAATCCTCAGACCCACAACTCTCAGCAGCAAGTACCACCCAAAGCGTCAAAACAGGGCCGTGGCTACCACCTGCTGCTTTTCGTTCTCTTTTAACCTTTGCCCAGCTGCTGCTCTGTACACTCATCCTACAGCCTCCTCCTTTCCTTCCCCAGCACTACCAATTCTTCTCTTCTAGTGTATTGCATCGTTTATTGAACTGCGCCTTCTCACTGGACTGCTGGAAAAGCGGCATCACGCGGATGCAGCACCAACTCCAGGCACCAGCCCAGCCTGCTGATGTCACGGCCACCACATCGCAGCCAGCAGACTGCTCCTGGTGCTCCACGTCACAAAGGCCTTGCTGACACCACTAGCCCCAGAAGAGGATAAAAAGGGCTGCGCCAAGCCAGACTGCCAGACGAGGGGGCAGGTGAGCGAGATCTGAGAGGAGCAGGCACCCAGGGGAAGGCAAGGAGGCTGGGGCTCCCCACAGCAATGGCGGGTGACTTCTCTTTGGCTGCTTCTCCTGACAATTACAGCCAGACTCCTGCAAAGGGACGCAACAAGGCCACGGCTCCTGTCCTTGCCCACCTCGGCACTTGCACGGAGAGATCTCAACACGCTACGGGTCAGATGAGACACCCCTGGCCACTCCCCATCCCGGGCTTGCAGGGAGCTTCCCAAAGCCACAGGCAAAGGGAACGCCACAAAACTGTGCCCTGGGGGGCTGAGGGCTGGTCCCGAAACGGACATCCTGGCACCAGCCATGGCCATGTCCCAGCCAGCAGACTACGCCTGGTGGTCCAGGTCAGAAAGGGGTTGGACACACGGCTGGCTGCGGAACGGTAGAAAAGGGGCTGCACCAGACGAGACTGGCAGACGACGAGACGGGCTAGCAAAGACTTACAGGCTCTGAAAAAGCCACCGTATCTGTAGCCCATCCTCATCCTACAGACAGCCAGAAGGTGCCCACCCCTGTGGGCAAGGACAGCGCCACACCACCCACCCTGTCTCGACCCCATCCAGGTCCCGCTGGCCGAGCAAAGCTGCTCGCAGCCATGGACAAAGGGAGCTCCGCAAGAACCACCGTATCCGTACCCCATCCTCGTCCTGCAGACAGCCAGGAGGTGGGCACGCTCGTGGGCAAAGGGAGAGCCGCACCACCCACCCCATCTCTGTAACATGTCACGGTCCCACAAGCAACTGGAGGGAACACGCAGCCATGGACATTCTCAGCTTGGGATCCTTTCACAGCAAGACAGGCGCAATTCCCACACTCCTCGCAGAGACACCCTCAGCATTGCCAGCCACTCGTGGACGCACGCTTCCACGCTGGGCCACGTCTTCAGTGCCAAAGGTGTGAAAGAGCACCTCCCGAAAACTCAACAAGTGTCTTTCTTCCAGAAGAGCCCTCAGACCCACAACTCTCAGCAGCAAGTACCACCCAAAGCTTTATAACAGGGCCGTGGCTACCACCTGCTGCTTTTCGTTCTCTTTTAACCTTTGCCCAGCTGCTGCTCTGTACACTCATCCTACAGCCTCCTCCTTTCCTTCCCCAGCACTACCAATTCTTCTCTTCTAGTGTATTGCATCGTTTATTGAACTGCGCCTTCTCACTGGACTGCTGGAAAAGCGGCATCACGCGGATGCAGCACCAACTCCAGGCACCAGCCCAGCCTGCTGATGTCACGGCCACCACATCGCAGCCAGCAGACTGCTCCTGGTGCTCCACCTCACAAAGGCCTTGCTGACACCACTAGCCCCAGAAGAGGATAAAAAGGGCTGCGCCAAGCCAGACTGCCAGACGAGGGGGCAGGTGAGCGAGATCTGAGAGGAGCAGGCACCCAGGGGAAGGCAAGGAGGCTGGGGCTCCCCACAGCAATGGCGGGTGACTTCTCTTTGGCTGCTTCTCCTGACAATTACAGCCAGACTCCTGCAAAGGGACGCAACAAGGCCACGGCTCCTGTCCTTGCCCACCTCGGCACTTGCACGGAGAGATCTCAACACGCTACGGGTCAGATGAGACACCCCTGGCCACTCCCCATCCCGGGCTTGCAGGGAGCTTCCCAAAGCCACAGGCAAAGGGAACGCCACAAAACTGTGCCCTGGGGGGCTGAGGGCTGGTCCCGAAACGGACATCCTGGCACCAGCCATGGCCATGTCCCAGCCAGCAGACTACGCCTGGTGGTCCAGGTCAGAAAGGGGTTGGACACACGGCTGGCTGCGGAACGGTAGAAAAGGGGCTGCACCAGACGAGACTGGCAGACGACGAGACGGGCTAGCAAAGACTTACAGGCTCTGAAAAAGCCACCGTATCTGTAGCCCATCCTCATCCTACAGACAGCCAGAAGGTGCCCACCCCTGTGGGCAAGGACAGCGCCACACCACCCACCCTGTCTCGACCCCATGCAGGTCCCGCAGGCCGAGCAAAGGTGCTCGCAGCCATGGACAAAGGGAGCTCCGCAAGAACCACCGTATCCGTACCCCATCCTCGCGCTACGCACAGCCAGAAGGTGCCCACCCCTGGGGGCAAGGACAGAGCCACACCACCCACCCTGTCTCGACCCCATCCAGGTCCTGCAGGCCGAGCAAAGGTGCTCGCAGCCATGGACAAAGGGAGCTCCGCAGGAACCACCGTATCCGTACCCCATCCTTGTCCTGCAGACAGCCAGGAGGTGGGCACGCTCGTGGGCAAAGGGAAAGCCGCACCACCCACCCCATCTCTGTAACATGTCACGGTCCCACAAGCAACTGGAGGGAACACGCAGCCACGGACATTCTCAGCTTGGGATCCTTTCACAGCAAGACAGGCGCAATTCCCACACTCCACGCAGAGACACCCTCAGCATTGCCAGCCACTCGTGGACGCACGCTTCCACACTGGGCCATGTCTTCAGTGCCAAAGTCGTGAAAGAGCACCTTCCGAAAACTCAGCAAGCGTCTTTCTTCCAGAAGAATCCTCAGACCCACAACTCTCAGCAGCAAGTACCACCCAAAGCGTCAAAACAGGGCCGTGGCTACCACCTGCTGCTTTTCGTTCTCTTTTAACCTTTGCCCAGCTGCTGCTCTGTACACTCATCCTACAGCCTCCTCCTTTCCTTCCCCAGCACTACCAATTCTTCTCTTCTAGTGTATTGCATCGTTTATTGAACTGCGCCTTCTCACTGGACTGCTGGAAAAGCGGCATCACGCGGATGCAGCACCAACTCCAGGCACCAGCCCAGCCTGCTGATGTCACGGCCACCACATCGCAGCCAGCAGACTGCTCCTGGTGCTCCACCTCACAAAGGCCTTGCTGACACCACTAGCCCCAGAAGAGGATAAAAAGGGCTGCGCCAAGCCAGACTGCCAGACGAGGGGGCAGGTGAGCGAGATCTGAGAGGAGCAGGCACCCAGGGGAAGGCAAGGAGGCTGGGGCTCCCCACAGCAATGGCGGGTGACTTCTCTTTGGCTGCTTCTCCTGACAATTACAGCCAGACTCCTGCAAAGGGACGCAACAAGGCCACGGCTCCTGTCCTTGCCCACCTCGGCACTTGCACGGAGAGATCTCAACACGCTACGGGTCAGATGAGACACCCCTGGCCACTCCCCATCCCGGGCTTGCAGGGAGCTTCCCAAAGCCACAGGCAAAGGGAACGCCACAAAACTGTGCCCTGGGGGGCTGAGGGCTGGTCCCGAAATGGACATCCTGGCACCAGCCATGGCCATGTCCCAGCCAGCAGACTACGCCTGGTGGTCCAGGTCAGAAAGGGGTTGGACACACGGCTGGCTGCGGAACGGTAGAAAAGGGGCTGCACCAGACGAGACTGGCAGACGACGAGACGGGCTAGCAAAGACTTACAGGCTCTGAAAAAGCCACCGTATCTGTAGCCCATCCTCATCCTACAGACAGCCAGAAGGTGCCCACCCCTGTGGGCAAGGACAGAGCCACACCACCCACCCTGTCTCGACCCCATCCAGGTCCCGCTGGCCGAGCAAAGCTGCTCGCAGCCATGGACAAAGGGAGCTCCGCAAGAACCACCGTATCCGTACCCCATCCTCGTCCTGCAGACAGCCAGGAGGTGGGCACGCTCGTGGGCAAAGGGAGAGCCGCACCACCCACCCCATCTCTGTAACATGTCACGGTCCCACAAGCAACTGGAGGGAACACGCAGCCACGGACATTCTCAGCTTGGGATCCTTTCACAGCAAGACAGGCGCAATTCCCACACTCCTCGCAGAGACACCCTCAGCATTGCCAGCCACTCGTGGACGCACGCTTCCACGCTGGGCCACGTCTTCAGTGCCAAAGGTGTGAAAGAGCACCTCCCGAAAACTCAACAAGTGTCTTTCTTCCAGAAGAGCCCTCAGACCCACAACTCTCAGCAGCAAGTACCACCCAAAGCTTTATAACAGGGCCGTGGCTACCACCTGCTGCTTTTCGTTCTCTTTTAACCTTTGCCCAGCTGCTGCTCTGTACACTCATCCTACAGCCTTCTCCTTTCCTTCCCCAGCACTACCAATTCTTCTCTTCTAGTGTATTGCATCGTTTATTGAACTGCGCCTTCTCACTGGACTGCTGGAAAAGCGGCATCACGCGGATGCAGCACCAACTCCAGGCACCAGCCCAGCCTGCTGATGTCACGGCCACCACATCGCAGCCAGCAGACTGCTCCTGGTGCTCCACGTCACAAAGGCCTTGCTGACACCACTAGCCCCAGAAGAGGATAAAAAGGGCTGCGCCAAGCCAGACTGCCAGACGAGGGGGCAGGTGAGCGAGATCTGAGAGGAGCAGGCACCCAGGGGAAGGCAAGGAGGCTGGGGCTCCCCACAGCAATGGCGGGTGACTTCTCTTTGGCTGCTTCTCCTGACAATTACAGCCAGACTCCTGCAAAGGGACGCAACAAGGCCACGGCTCCTGTCCTTGCCCACCTCGGCACTTGCACGGAGAGATCTCAACACGCTACGGGTCAGATGAGACACCCCTGGCCACTCCCCATCCCGGGCTTGCAGGGAGCTTCCCAAAGCCACAGGCAAAGGGAACGCCACAAAACTGTGCCCTGGGGGGCTGAGGGCTGGTCCCGAAACGGACGTCCTGGCACCAGCCATGGCCATGTCCCAGCCAGCAGACTACGCCTGGTGGTCCAGGTCAGAAAGGGGTTGGACACACGGCTGGCTGCGGAACGGTAGAAAAGGGGCTGCACCAGACGAGACTGGCAGATGACGAGACGGGCTAGCAAAGACTTACAGGCTCTGAAAAAGCCACCGTATCTGTAGCCCATCCTCATCCTACAGACAGCCAGAAGGTGCCCACCCCTGTGGGCAAGGACAGCGCCACACCACCCACCCTGTCTCGACCCCATCCAGGTCCCGCTGGCCGAGCAAAGCTGCTCGCAGCCATGGACAAAGGGAGCTCCGCAAGAACCACCGTATCCGTACCCCATCCTCGTCCTGCAGACAGCCAGGAGGTGGGCACGCTCGTGGGCAAAGGGAGAGCCGCACCACCCACCCCATCTCTGTAACATGTCACGGTCCCACAAGCAACTGGAGGGAACAAGCAGCCACGGACATTCTCAGCTTGGGATCCTTTCACAGCAAGACAGGCGCAATTCCCACACTCCTCGCAGAGACACCCTCAGCATTGCCAGCCACTCGTGGACGCACGCTTCCACACTGGGCCACGTCTTCAGTGCCAAAGGTGTGAAAGAGCACCTCCCGAAAACTCAACAAGCGTCTTTCTTCCAGAAGAGCCCTCAGACCCACAACTCTCAGCAGCAAGTACCACCCAAAGCGTCAAAACAGGGCCGTGGCTACCACCTGCTGCTTTTCGGTCTCTTTTAACCTTTGCCCAGCTGCTGCTCTGTACACTCATCCTACAGCCTCCTCCTTTCCTTCCCCAGCACTACCAATTCTTCTCTTCTAGTGTATTGCATCGTTTATTGAACTGCGCCTTCTCACTGGACTGCTGGAAAAGCGGCATCACGCGGATGCAGCACCAACTCCAGGCACCAGCCCAGCCTGCTGATGTCACGGCCACCACATCGCAGCCAGCAGACTGCTCCTGGTGCTCCACCTCACAAAGGCCTTGCTGACACCACTAGCCCCAGAAGAGGATAAAAAGGGCTGCGCCAAGCCAGACTGCCAGACGAGGGGGCAGGTGAGCGAGATCTGAGAGGAGCAGGCACCCAGGGGAAGGCAAGGAGGCTGGGGCTCCCCACAGCAATGGCGGGTGACTTCTCTTTGGCTGCTTCTCCTGACAATTACAGCCAGACTCCTGCAAAGGGACGCAACAAGGCCACGGCTCCTGTCCTTGCCCACCTCGGCACTTGCACGGAGAGATCTCAACACGCTACGGGTCAGATGAGACACCCCTGGCCACTCCCCATCCCGGGCTTGCAGGGAGCTTCCCAAAGCCACAGGCAAAGGGAACGCCACAAAACTGTGCCCTGGGGGGCTGAGGGCTGGTCCCGAAACGGACATCCTGGCACCAGCCATGGCCATGTCCCAGCCAGCAGACTACGCCTGGTGGTCCAGGTCAGAAAGGGGTTGGACACACGGCTGGCTGCGGAACGGTAGAAAAGGGGCTGCACCAGACGAGACTGGCAGACGACGAGACGGGCTAGCAAAGACTTACAGGCTCTGAAAAAGCCACCGTATCTGTAGCCCATCCTCATCCTACAGACAGCCAGAAGGTGCCCACCCCTGTGGGCAAGGACAGCGCCACACCACCCACCCTGTCTCGACCCCATCCAGGTCCCGCAGGCCGAGCAAAGGTGCTCGCAGCCATGGACAAAGGGAGCTCCGCAAGAACCACCGTATCCGTACCCCATCCTCGCGCTACGCACAGCCAGAAGGTGCCCACCCCTGGGGGCAAGGACAGAGCCACACCACCCACCCTGTCTCGACCCCATCCAGGTCCTGCAGGCCGAGCAAAGGTGCTCGCAGCCATGGACAAAGGGAGCTCCGCAGGAACCACCGTATCCGTACCCCATCCTTGTCCTGCAGACAGCCAGGAGGTGGGCACGCTCGTGGGCAAAGGGAAAGCCGCACCACCCACCCCATCTCTGTAACATGTCACGGTCCCACAAGCAACTGGAGGGAACACGCAGCCACGGACATTCTCAGCTTGGGATCCTTTCACAGCAAGACAGGCGCAATTCCCACACTCCACGCAGAGACACCCTCAGCATTGCCAGCCACTCGTGGACGCACGCTTCCACACTGGGCCATGTCTTCAGTGCCAAAGTCGTGAAAGAGCACCTTCCGAAAACTCAGCAAGCGTCTTTCTTCCAGAAGAATCCTCAGACCCACAACTCTCAGCAGCAAGTACCACCCAAAGCGTCAAAACAGGGCCGTGGCTACCACCTGCTGCTTTTCGTTCTCTTTTAACCTTTGCCCAGCTGCTGCTCTGTACACTCATCCTACAGCCTCCTCCTTTCCTTCCCCAGCACTACCAATTCTTCTCTTCTAGTGTATTGCATCGTTTATTGAACTGCGCCTTCTCACTGGACTGCTGGAAAAGCGGCATCACGCGGATGCAGCACCAACTCCAGGCACCAGCCCAGCCTGCTGATGTCACGGCCACCACATCGCAGCCAGCAGACTGCTCCTGGTGCTCCACCTCACAAAGGCCTTGCTGACACCACTAGCCCCAGAAGAGGATAAAAAGGGCTGCGCCAAGCCAGGCTGCCAGACGAGGGGGCAGGTGAGCGAGATCTGAGAGGAGCAGGCACCCAGGGGAAGGCAAGGAGGCTGGGGCTCCCCACAGCAATGGCGGGTGACTTCTCTTTGGCTGCTTCTCCTGACAATTACAGCCAGACTCCTGCAAAGGGACGCAACAAGGCCACGGCTCCTGTCCTTGCCCACCTCGGCACTTGCACGGAGAGATCTCAACACGCTACGGGTCAGATGAGACACCCCTGGCCACTCCCCATCCCGGGCTTGCAGGGAGCTTCCCAAAGCCACAGGCAAAGGGAACGCCACAAAACTGTGCCCTGGGGGGCTGAGGGCTGGTCCCGAAATGGACATCCTGGCACCAGCCATGGCCATGTCCCAGCCAGCAGACTACGCCTGGTGGTCCAGGTCAGAAAGGGGTTGGACACACGGCTGGCTGCGGAACGGTAGAAAAGGGGCTGCACCAGACGAGACTGGCAGACGACGAGACGGGCTAGCAAAGACTTACAGGCTCTGAAAAAGCCACCGTATCTGTAGCCCATCCTCATCCTACAGACAGCCAGAAGGTGCCCACCCCTGTGGGCAAGGACAGAGCCACACCACCCACCCTGTCTCGACCCCATCCAGGTCCCGCTGGCCGAGCAAAGCTGCTCGCAGCCATGGACAAAGGGAGCTCCGCAAGAACCACCGTATCCGTACCCCATCCTCGTCCTGCAGACAGCCAGGAGGTGGGCACGCTCGTGGGCAAAGGGAGAGCCGCACCACCCACCCCATCTCTGTAACATGTCACGGTCCCACAAGCAACTGGAGGGAACACGCAGCCACGGACATTCTCAGCTTGGGATCCTTTCACAGCAAGACAGGCGCAATTCCCACACTCCTCGCAGAGACACCCTCAGCATTGCCAGCCACTCGTGGACGCACGCTTCCACGCTGGGCCACGTCTTCAGTGCCAAAGGTGTGAAAGAGCACCTCCCGAAAACTCAACAAGTGTCTTTCTTCCAGAAGAGCCCTCAGACCCACAACTCTCAGCAGCAAGTACCACCCAAAGCTTTATAACAGGGCCGTGGCTACCACCTGCTGCTTTTCGTTCTCTTTTAACCTTTGCCCAGCTGCTGCTCTGTACACTCATCCTACAGCCTTCTCCTTTCCTTCCCCAGCACTACCAATTCTTCTCTTCTAGTGTATTGCATCGTTTATTGAACTGCGCCTTCTCACTGGACTGCTGGAAAAGCGGCATCACGCGGATGCAGCACCAACTCCAGGCACCAGCCCAGCCTGCTGATGTCACGGCCACCACATCGCAGCCAGCAGACTGCTCCTGGTGCTCCACGTCACAAAGGCCTTGCTGACACCACTAGCCCCAGAAGAGGATAAAAAGGGCTGCGCCAAGCCAGACTGCCAGACGAGGGGGCAGGTGAGCGAGATCTGAGAGGAGCAGGCACCCAGGGGAAGGCAAGGAGGCTGGGGCTCCCCACAGCAATGGCGGGTGACTTCTCTTTGGCTGCTTCTCCTGACAATTACAGCCAGACTCCTGCAAAGGGACGCAACAAGGCCACGGCTCCTGTCCTTGCCCACCTCGGCACTTGCACGGAGAGATCTCAACACGCTACGGGTCAGATGAGACACCCCTGGCCACTCCCCATCCCGGGCTTGCAGGGAGCTTCCCAAAGCCACAGGCAAAGGGAACGCCACAAAACTGTGCCCTGGGGGGCTGAGGGCTGGTCCCGAAACGGACGTCCTGGCACCAGCCATGGCCATGTCCCAGCCAGCAGACTACGCCTGGTGGTCCAGGTCAGAAAGGGGTTGGACACACGGCTGGCTGCGGAACGGTAGAAAAGGGGCTGCACCAGACGAGACTGGCAGATGACGAGACGGGCTAGCAAAGACTTACAGGCTCTGAAAAAGCCACCGTATCTGTAGCCCATCCTCATCCTACAGACAGCCAGAAGGTGCCCACCCCTGTGGGCAAGGACAGCGCCACACCACCCACCCTGTCTCGACCCCATCCAGGTCCCGCTGGCCGAGCAAAGCTGCTCGCAGCCATGGACAAAGGGAGCTCCGCAAGAACCACCGTATCCGTACCCCATCCTCGTCCTGCAGACAGCCAGGAGGTGGGCACGCTCGTGGGCAAAGGGAGAGCCGCACCACCCACCCCATCTCTGTAACATGTCACGGTCCCACAAGCAACTGGAGGGAACAAGCAGCCACGGACATTCTCAGCTTGGGATCCTTTCACAGCAAGACAGGCGCAATTCCCACACTCCTCGCAGAGACACCCTCAGCATTGCCAGCCACTCGTGGACGCACGCTTCCACACTGGGCCACGTCTTCAGTGCCAAAGGTGTGAAAGAGCACCTCCCGAAAACTCAACAAGCGTCTTTCTTCCAGAAGAGCCCTCAGACCCACAACTCTCAGCAGCAAGTACCACCCAAAGCGTCAAAACAGGGCCGTGGCTACCACCTGCTGCTTTTCGTTCTCTTTTAACCTTTGCCCAGCTGCTGCTCTGTACACTCATCCTACAGCCTCCTCCTTTCCTTCCCCAGCACTACCAATTCTTCTCTTCTAGTGTATTGCATCGTTTATTGAACTGCGCCTTCTCACTGGACTGCTGGAAAAGCGGCATCACGCGGATGCAGCACCAACTCCAGGCACCAGCCCAGCCTGCTGATGTCACGGCCACCACATCGCAGCCAGCAGACTGCTCCTGGTGCTCCACCTCACAAAGGCCTTGCTGACACCACTAGCCCCAGAAGAGGATAAAAAGGGCTGCGCCAAGCCAGACTGCCAGACGAGGGGGCAGGTGAGCGAGATCTGAGAGGAGCAGGCACCCAGGGGAAGGCAAGGAGGCTGGGGCTCCCCACAGCAATGGCGGGTGACTTCTCTTTGGCTGCTTCTCCTGACAATTACAGCCAGACTCCTGCAAAGGGACGCAACAAGGCCACGGCTCCTGTCCTTGCCCACCTCGGCACTTGCACGGAGAGATCTCAACACGCTACGGGTCAGATGAGACACCCCTGGCCACTCCCCATCCCGGGCTTGCAGGGAGCTTCCCAAAGCCACAGGCAAAGGGAACGCCACAAAACTGTGCCCTGGGGGGCTGAGGGCTGGTCCCGAAACGGACATCCTGGCACCAGCCATGGCCATGTCCCAGCCAGCAGACTACGCCTGGTGGTCCAGGTCAGAAAGGGGTTGGACACACGGCTGGCTGCGGAACGGTAGAAAAGGGGCTGCACCAGACGAGACTGGCAGACGACGAGACGGGCTAGCAAAGACTTACAGGCTCTGAAAAAGCCACCGTATCTGTAGCCCATCCTCATCCTACAGACAGCCAGAAGGTGCCCACCCCTGTGGGCAAGGACAGCGCCACACCACCCACCCTGTCTCGACCCCATCCAGGTCCCGCAGGCCGAGCAAAGGTGCTCGCAGCCATGGACAAAGGGAGCTCCGCAAGAACCACCGTATCCGTACCCCATCCTCGCGCTACGCACAGCCAGAAGGTGCCCACCCCTGGGGGCAAGGACAGAGCCACACCACCCACCCTGTCTCGACCCCATCCAGGTCCTGCAGGCCGAGCAAAGGTGCTCGCAGCCATGGACAAAGGGAGCTCCGCAGGAACCACCGTATCCGTACCCCATCCTTGTCCTGCAGACAGCCAGGAGGTGGGCACGCTCGTGGGCAAAGGGAAAGCCGCACCACCCACCCCATCTCTGTAACATGTCACGGTCCCACAAGCAACTGGAGGGAACACGCAGCCACGGACATTCTCAGCTTGGGATCCTTTCACAGCAAGACAGGCGCAATTCCCACACTCCACGCAGAGACACCCTCAGCATTGCCAGCCACTCGTGGACGCACGCTTCCACACTGGGCCATGTCTTCAGTGCCAAAGTCGTGAAAGAGCACCTTCCGAAAACTCAGCAAGCGTCTTTCTTCCAGAAGAATCCTCAGACCCACAACTCTCAGCAGCAAGTACCACCCAAAGCGTCAAAACAGGGCCGTGGCTACCACCTGCTGCTTTTCGTTCTCTTTTAACCTTTGCCCAGCTGCTGCTCTGTACACTCATCCTACAGCCTCCTCCTTTCCTTCCCCAGCACTACCAATTCTTCTCTTCTAGTGTATTGCATCGTTTATTGAACTGCGCCTTCTCACTGGACTGCTGGAAAAGCGGCATCACGCGGATGCAGCACCAACTCCAGGCACCAGCCCAGCCTGCTGATGTCACGGCCACCACATCGCAGCCAGCAGACTGCTCCTGGTGCTCCACCTCACAAAGGCCTTGCTGACACCACTAGCCCCAGAAGAGGATAAAAAGGGCTGCGCCAAGCCAGACTGCCAGACGAGGGGGCAGGTGAGCGAGATCTGAGAGGAGCAGGCACCCAGGGGAAGGCAAGGAGGCTGGGGCTCCCCACAGCAATGGCGGGTGACTTCTCTTTGGCTGCTTCTCCTGACAATTACAGCCAGACTCCTGCAAAGGGACGCAACAAGGCCACGGCTCCTGTCCTTGCCCACCTCGGCACTTGCACGGAGAGATCTCAACACGCTACGGGTCAGATGAGACACCCCTGGCCACTCCCCATCCCGGGCTTGCAGGGAGCTTCCCAAAGCCACAGGCAAAGGGAACGCCACAAAACTGTGCCCTGGGGGGCTGAGGGCTGGTCCCGAAATGGACATCCTGGCACCAGCCATGGCCATGTCCCAGCCAGCAGACTACGCCTGGTGGTCCAGGTCAGAAAGGGGTTGGACACACGGCTGGCTGCGGAACGGTAGAAAAGGGGCTGCACCAGACGAGACTGGCAGACGACGAGACGGGCTAGCAAAGACTTACAGGCTCTGAAAAAGCCACCGTATCTGTAGCCCATCCTCATCCTACAGACAGCCAGAAGGTGCCCACCCCTGTGGGCAAGGACAGAGCCACACCACCCACCCTGTCTCGACCCCATCCAGGTCCCGCTGGCCGAGCAAAGCTGCTCGCAGCCATGGACAAAGGGAGCTCCGCAAGAACCACCGTATCCGTACCCCATCCTCGTCCTGCAGACAGCCAGGAGGTGGGCACGCTCGTGGGCAAAGGGAGAGCCGCACCACCCACCCCATCTCTGTAACATGTCACGGTCCCACAAGCAACTGGAGGGAACACGCAGCCACGGACATTCTCAGCTTGGGATCCTTTCACAGCAAGACAGGCGCAATTCCCACACTCCTCGCAGAGACACCCTCAGCATTGCCAGCCACTCGTGGACGCACGCTTCCACGCTGGGCCACGTCTTCAGTGCCAAAGGTGTGAAAGAGCACCTCCCGAAAACTCAACAAGTGTCTTTCTTCCAGAAGAGCCCTCAGACCCACAACTCTCAGCAGCAAGTACCACCCAAAGCTTTATAACAGGGCCGTGGCTACCACCTGCTGCTTTTCGTTCTCTTTTAACCTTTGCCCAGCTGCTGCTCTGTACACTCATCCTACAGCCTCCTCCTTTCCTTCCCCAGCACTACCAATTCTTCTCTTCTAGTGTATTGCATCGTTTATTGAACTGCGCCTTCTCACTGGACTGCTGGAAAAGCGGCATCACGCGGATGCAGCACCAACTCCAGGCACCAGCCCAGCCTGCTGATGTCACGGCCACCACATCGCAGCCAGCAGACTGCTCCTGGTGCTCCACCTCACAAAGGCCTTGCTGACACCACTAGCCCCAGAAGAGGATAAAAAGGGCTGCGCCAAGCCAGACTGCCAGACGAGGGGGCAGGTGAGCGAGATCTGAGAGGAGCAGGCACCCAGGGGAAGGCAAGGAGGCTGGGGCTCCCCACAGCAATGGCGGGTGACTTCTCTTTGGCTGCTTCTCCTGACAATTACAGCCAGACTCCTGCAAAGGGACGCAACAAGGCCACGGCTCCTGTCCTTGCCCACCTCGGCACTTGCACGGAGAGATCTCAACACGCTACGGGTCAGATGAGACACCCCTGGCCACTCCCCATCCCGGGCTTGCAGGGAGCTTCCCAAAGCCACAGGCAAAGGGAACGCCACAAAACTGTGCCCTGGGGGGCTGAGGGCTGGTCCCGAAACGGACGTCCTGGCACCAGCCATGGCCATGTCCCAGCCAGCAGACTACGCCTGGTGGTCCAGGTCAGAAAGGGGTTGGACACACGGCTGGCTGCGGAACGGTAGAAAAGGGGCTGCACCAGACGAGACTGGCAGATGACGAGACGGGCTAGCAAAGACTTACAGGCTCTGAAAAAGCCACCGTATCTGTAGCCCATCCTCATCCTACAGACAGCCAGAAGGTGCCCACCCCTGTGGGCAAGGACAGCGCCACACCACCCACCCTGTCTCGACCCCATCCAGGTCCCGCTGGCCGAGCAAAGCTGCTCGCAGCCATGGACAAAGGGAGCTCCGCAAGAACCACCGTATCCGTACCCCATCCTCGTCCTGCAGACAGCCAGGAGGTGGGCACGCTCGTGGGCAAAGGGAGAGCCGCACCACCCACCCCATCTCTGTAACATGTCACGGTCCCACAAGCAACTGGAGGGAACAAGCAGCCACGGACATTCTCAGCTTGGGATCCTTTCACAGCAAGACAGGCGCAATTCCCACACTCCTCGCAGAGACACCCTCAGCATTGCCAGCCACTCGTGGACGCACGCTTCCACACTGGGCCACGTCTTCAGTGCCAAAGGTGTGAAAGAGCACCTCCCGAAAACTCAACAAGCGTCTTTCTTCCAGAAGAGCCCTCAGACCCACAACTCTCAGCAGCAAGTACCACCCAAAGCGTCAAAACAGGGCCGTGGCTACCACCTGCTGCTTTTCGTTCTCTTTTAACCTTTGCCCAGCTGCTGCTCTGTACGCTCATCCTACAGCCTCCTCCTTTCCTTCCCCAGCACTACCAATTCTTCTCTTCTAGTGTATTGCATCGTTTATTGAACTGCGCCTTCTCACTGGACTGCTGGAAAAGCGGCATCACGCGGATGCAGCACCAACTCCAGGCACCAGCCCAGCCTGCTGATGTCACGGCCACCACATCGCAGCCAGCAGACTGCTCCTGGTGCTCCACCTCACAAAGGCCTTGCTGACACCACTAGCCCCAGAAGAGGATAAAAAGGGCTGCGCCAAGCCAGACTGCCAGACGAGGGGGCAGGTGAGCGAGATCTGAGAGGAGCAGGCACCCAGGGGAAGGCAAGGAGGCTGGGGCTCCCCACAGCAATGGCGGGTGACTTCTCTTTGGCTGCTTCTCCTGACAATTACAGCCAGACTCCTGCAAAGGGACGCAACAAGGCCACGGCTCCTGTCCTTGCCCACCTCGGCACTTGCACGGAGAGATCTCAACACGCTACGGGTCAGATGAGACACCCCTGGCCACTCCCCATCCCGGGCTTGCAGGGAGCTTCCCAAAGCCACAGGCAAAGGGAACGCCACAAAACTGTGCCCTGGGGGGCTGAGGGCTGGTCCCGAAACGGACATCCTGGCACCAGCCATGGCCATGTCCCAGCCAGCAGACTACGCCTGGTGGTCCAGGTCAGAAAGGGGTTGGACACACGGCTGGCTGCGGAACGGTAGAAAAGGGGCTGCACCAGACGAGACTGGCAGACGACGAGACGGGCTAGCAAAGACTTACAGGCTCTGAAAAAGCCACCGTATCTGTAGCCCATCCTCATCCTACAGACAGCCAGAAGGTGCCCACCCCTGTGGGCAAGGACAGCGCCACACCACCCACCCTGTCTCGACCCCATGCAGGTCCCGCAGGCCGAGCAAAGCTGCTCGCAGCCATGGACAAAGGGAGCTCCGCAAGAACCACCGTATCCGTACCCCATCCTCGCGCTACGCACAGCCAGAAGGTGCCCACCCCTGTGGGCAAGGACAGAGCCACACCACCCACCCTGTCTCGACCCCATCCAGGTCCTGCAGGCCGAGCAAAGGTGCTCGCAGCCATGGACAAAGGGAGCTCCGCAGGAACCACCGTATCCGTACCCCATCCTCGTCCTGCAGACAGCCAGGAGGTGGGCACGCTCGTGGGCAAAGGGAAAGCCGCACCACCCACCCCATCTCTGTAACATGTCACGGTCCCACAAGCAACTGGAGGAAACACGCAGCCACGGACATTCTCAGCTTGGGATCCTTTCACAGCAAGACAGGCGCAATTCCCACACTCCACGCAGAGACACCCTCAGCATTGCCAGCCACTCGTGGACGCACGCTTCCACACTGGGCCATGTCTTCAGTGCCAAAGTCGTGAAAGAGCACCTTCCGAAAACTCAGCAAGCGTCTTTCTTCCAGAAGAATCCTCAGACCCACAACTCTCAGCAGCAAGTACCACCCAAAGCGTCAAAACAGGGCCGTGGCTACCACCTGCTGCTTTTCGTTCTCTTTTAACCTTTGCCCAGCTGCTGCTCTGTACACTCATCCTACAGCCTCCTCCTTTCCTTCCCCAGCACTACCAATTCTTCTCTTCTAGTGTATTGCATCGTTTATTGAACTGCGCCTTCTCACTGGACTGCTGGAAAAGCGGCATCACGCGGATGCAGCACCAACTCCAGGCACCAGCCCAGCCTGCTGATGTCACGGCCACCACATCGCAGCCAGCAGACTGCTCCTGGTGCTCCACCTCACAAAGGCCTTGCTGACACCACTAGCCCCAGAAGAGGATAAAAAGGGCTGCGCCAAGCCAGACTGCCAGACGAGGGGGCAGGTGAGCGAGATCTGAGAGGAGCAGGCACCCAGGGGAAGGCAAGGAGGCTGGGGCTCCCCACAGCAATGGCGGGTGACTTCTCTTTGGCTGCTTCTCCTGACAATTACAGCCAGACTCCTGCAAAGGGACGCAACAAGGCCACGGCTCCTGTCCTTGCCCACCTCGGCACTTGCACGGAGAGATCTCAACACGCTACGGGTCAGATGAGACACCCCTGGCCACTCCCCATCCCGGGCTTGCAGGGAGCTTCCCAAAGCCACAGGCAAAGGGAACGCCACAAAACTGTGCCCTGGGGGGCTGAGGGCTGGTCCCGAAACGGACATCCTGGCACCAGCCATGGCCATGTCCCAGCCAGCAGACTATGCCTGGTGGTCCAGGTCAGAAAGGGGTTGGACACACGGCTGGCTGCGGAACGGTAGAAAAGGGGCTGCACCAGACGAGACTGGCAGACGACGAGACGGGCTAGCAAAGACTTACAGGCTCTGAAAAAGCCACCGTATCTGTAGCCCATCCTCATCCTACAGACAGCCAGAAGGTGCCCACCCCTGTGGGCAAGGACAGCGCCACACCACCCACCCTGTCTCGACCCCATCCAGGTCCCGCAGGCCGAGCAAAGGTGCTCGCAGCCATGGACAAAGGGAGCTCCGCAAGAACCACCGTATCCGTACCCCATCCTCGTCCTGCAGACAGCCAGGAGGTGGGCACGCTTGTGGGCAAAGGGAGAGCCGCACCACCCACCCCATCTCTGTAACATGTCACGGTCCCACAAGCAACTGGAGGGAACACGCAGCCACGGACATTCTCAGCTTGGGATCCTTTCACAGCAAGACAGGCGCAATTCCCACACTCCTCGCAGAGACACCCTCAGCATTGCCAGCCACTCGTGGACGCACGCTTCCACGCTGGGCCACGTCTTCAGTGCCAAAGGTGTGAAAGAGCACCTCCCGAAAACTCGACAAGTGTCTTTCTTCCAGAAGAGCCCTCAGACCCACAACTCTCAGCAGCAAGTACCACCCAAAGCTTTATAACAGGGCCGTGGCTACCACCTGCTGCTTTTCGTTCTCTTTTAACCTTTGCCCAGCTGCTGCTCTGTACACTCATCCTACAGCCTCCTCCTTTCCTTCCCCAGCACTACCAATTCTTCTCTTCTAGTGTATTGCATCGTTTATTGAACTGCGCCTTCTCACTGGACTGCTGGAAAAGCGGCATCACGCGGATGCAGCACCAACTCCAGGCACCAGCCCAGCCTGCTGATGTCACAGCCACCACATCGCAGCCAGCAGACTGCTCCTGGTGCTCCACCTCACAAAGGCCTTGCTGACACCACTAGCCCCAGAAGAGGATAAAAAGGGCTGCGCCAAGCCAGACTGCTAGACGAGGGGGCAGGTGAGCGAGATCTGAGAGGAGCAGGCACCCAGGGGAAGGCAAGGAGGCTGGGGCTCCCCACAGCAATGGCGGGTGACTTCTCTTTGGCTGCTTCTCCTGACAATTACAGCCAGACTCCTGCAAAGGGACGCAACAAGGCCACGGCTCCTGTCCTTGCCCACCTCGGCACTTGCACGGAGAGATCTCAACACGCTACGGGTCAGATGAGACACCCCTGGCCACTCCCCATCCCGGGCTTGCAGGGAGCTTCCCAAAGCCACAGGCAAAGGGAACGCCACAAAACTGTGCCCTGGGGGGCTGAGGGCTGGTCCCGAAACGGACATCCTGGCACCAGCCATGGCCATGTCCCAGCCAGCAGACTACGCCTGGTGGTCCAGGTCAGAAAGGGGTTGGACACACGGCTGGCTGCGGAACGGTAGAAAAGGGGCTGCACCAGACGAGACTGGCAGACGAGACGGGCTAGCAAAGACTTACAGGCTCTGAAAAAGCCACCGTATCTGTAGCCCATCCTCATCCTACAGACAGCCAGAAGGTGCCCACCCCTGTGGGCAAGGACAGCGCCACACCACCCACCCTGTCTCGACCCCATCCAGGTCCCGCAGGCCGAGCAAAGGTGCTCGCAGCCATGGACAAAGGGAGCTCCGCAAGAACCACCGTATCCGTACCCCATCCTCGCGCTACGCACAGCCAGAAGGTGCCCACCCCTGTGGGCAAGGACAGAGCCACACCACCCACCCTGTCTCGACCCCATCCAGGTCCCGCAGGCCGAGCAAAGGTGCTCGCAGCCATGGACAAAGGGAGCTCCGCAGGAACCACCGTATCCGTACCCCATCCTCGTCCTGCAGACAGCCAGGAGGTGGGCATGCTCGTGGGCAAAGGGAAAGCCGCACCACCCACCCCATCTCTGTAACATGTCACGGTCCCACAAGCAACTGGAGGAAACACGCAGCCACGGACATTCTCAGCTTGGGATCCTTTCACAGCAAGACAGGCGCAATTCCCACACTCCACGCAGAGACACCCTCAGCATTGCCAGCCACTCGTGGACGCACGCTTCCACACTGGGCCATGTCTTCAGTGCCAAAGTCGTGAAAGAGCACCTTCCGAAAACTCAGCAAGCGTCTTTCTTCCAGAAGAATCCTCAGACCCACAACTCTCAGCAGCAAGTACCACCCAAAGCGTCAAAACAGGGCCGTGGCTACCACCTGCTGCTTTTCGTTCTCTTTTAACCTTTGCCCAGCTGCTGCTCTGTACACTCATCCTACAGCCTCCTCCTTTCCTTCCCCAGCACTACCAATTCTTCTCTTCTAGTGTATTGCATCGTTTATTGAACTGCGCCTTCTCACTGGACTGCTGGAAAAGCGGCATCACGCGGATGCAGCACCAACTCCAGGCACCAGCCCAGCCTGCTGATGTCACGGCCACCACATCGCAGCCAGCAGACTGCTCCTGGTGCTCCACGTCACAAAGGCCTTGCTGACACCACTAGCCCCAGAAGAGGATAAAAAGGGCTGCGCCAAGCCAGACTGCCAGACGAGGGGGCAGGTGAGCGAGATCTGAGAGGAGCAGGCACCCAGGGGAAGGCAAGGAGGCTGGGGCTCCCCACAGCAATGGCGGGTGACTTCTCTTTGGCTGCTTCTCCTGACAATTACAGCCAGACTCCTGCAAAGGGACGCAACAAGGCCACGGCTCCTGTCCTTGCCCACCTCGGCACTTGCACGGAGAGATCTCAACACGCTACGGGTCAGATGAGACACCCCTGGCCACTCCCCATCCCGGGCTTGCAGGGAGCTTCCCAAAGCCACAGGCAAAGGGAACGCCACAAAACTGTGCCCTGGGGGGCTGAGGGCTGGTCCCGAAACGGACATCCTGGCACCAGCCATGGCCATGTCCCAGCCAGCAGACTACGCCTGGTGGTCCAGGTCAGAAAGGGGTTGGACACACGGCTGGCTGCGGAACGGTAGAAAAGGGGCTGCACCAGACGAGACTGGCAGACGACGAGACGGGCTAGCAAAGACTTACAGGCTCTGAAAAAGCCACCGTATCTGTAGCCCATCCTCATCCTACAGACAGCCAGAAGGTGCCCACCCCTGTGGGCAAGGACAGCGCCACACCACCCACCCTGTCTCGACCCCATCCAGGTCCCGCAGGCCGAGCAAAGGTGCTCGCAGCCATGGACAAAGGGAGCTCCGCAAGAACCACCGTATCCGTACCCCATCCTCGTCCTGCAGACAGCCAGGAGGTGGGCACGCTTGTGGGCAAAGGGAGAGCCGCACCACCCACCCCATCTCTGTAACATGTCACGGTCCCACAAGCAACTGGAGGGAACACGCAGCCACGGACATTCTCAGCTTGGGATCCTTTCACAGCAAGACAGGCGCAATTCCCACACTCCTCGCAGAGACACCCTCAGCATTGCCAGCCACTCGTGGACGCACGCTTCCACGCTGGGCCACGTCTTCAGTGCCAAAGGTGTGAAAGAGCACCTCCCGAAAACTCGACAAGTGTCTTTCTTCCAGAAGAGCCCTCAGACCCACAACTCTCAGCAGCAAGTACCACCCAAAGCTTTATAACAGGGCCGTGGCTACCACCTGCTGCTTTTCGTTCTCTTTTAACCTTTGCCCAGCTGCTGCTCTGTACACTCATCCTACAGCCTCCTCCTTTCCTTCCCCAGCACTACCAATTCTTCTCTTCTAGTGTATTGCATCGTTTATTGAACTGCGCCTTCTCACTGGACTGCTGGAAAAGCGGCATCACGCGGATGCAGCACCAACTCCAGGCACCAGCCCAGCCTGCTGATGTCACGGCCACCACATCGCAGCCAGCAGACTGCTCCTGGTGCTCCACCTCACAAAGGCCTTGCTGACACCACTAGCCCCAGAAGAGGATAAAAAGGGCTGCGCCAAGCCAGACTGCTAGACGAGGGGGCAGGTGAGCGAGATCTGAGAGGAGCAGGCACCCAGGGGAAGGCAAGGAGGCTGGGGCTCCCCACAGCAATGGCGGGTGACTTCTCTTTGGCTGCTTCTCCTGACAATTACAGCCAGACTCCTGCAAAGGGACGCAACAAGGCCACGGCTCCTGTCCTTGCCCACCTCGGCACTTGCACGGAGAGATCTCAACACGCTACGGGTCAGATGAGACACCCCTGGCCACTCCCCATCCCGGGCTTGCAGGGAGCTTCCCAAAGCCACAGGCAAAGGGAACGCCACAAAACTGTGCCCTGGGGGGCTGAGGGCTGGTCCCGAAACGGACATCCTGGCACCAGCCATGGCCATGTCCCAGCCAGCAGACTACGCCTGGTGGTCCAGGTCAGAAAGGGGTTGGACACACGGCTGGCTGCGGAACGGTAGAAAAGGGGCTGCACCAGACGAGACTGGCAGACGAGACGGGCTAGCAAAGACTTACAGGCTCTGAAAAAGCCACCGTATCTGTAGCCCATCCTCATCCTACAGACAGCCAGAAGGTGCCCACCCCTGTGGGCAAGGACAGCGCCACACCACCCACCCTGTCTCGACCCCATCCAGGTCCCGCAGGCCGAGCAAAGGTGCTCGCAGCCATGGACAAAGGGAGCTCCGCAAGAACCACCGTATCCGTACCCCATCCTCGCGCTACGCACAGCCAGAAGGTGCCCACCCCTGTGGGCAAGGACAGAGCCACACCACCCACCCTGTCTCGACCCCATCCAGGTCCCGCAGGCCGAGCAAAGGTGCTCGCAGCCATGGACAAAGGGAGCTCCGCAGGAACCACCGTATCCGTACCCCATCCTCGTCCTGCAGACAGCCAGGAGGTGGGCACGCTCGTGGGCAAAGGGAAAGCCGCACCACCCACCCCATCTCTGTAACATGTCACGGTCCCACAAGCAACTGGAGGAAACACGCAGCCACGGACATTCTCAGCTTGGGATCCTTTCACAGCAAGACAGGCGCAATTCCCACACTCCACGCAGAGACACCCTCAGCATTGCCAGCCACTCGTGGACGCACGCTTCCACACTGGGCCATGTCTTCAGTGCCAAAGTCGTGAAAGAGCACCTTCCGAAAACTCAGCAAGCGTCTTTCTTCCAGAAGAATCCTCAGACCCACAACTCTCAGCAGCAAGTACCACCCAAAGCGTCAAAACAGGGCCGTGGCTACCACCTGCTGCTTTTCGTTCTCTTTTAACCTTTGCCCAGCTGCTGCTCTGTACACTCATCCTACAGCCTCCTCCTTTCCTTCCCCAGCACTACCAATTCTTCTCTTCTAGTGTATTGCATCGTTTATTGAACTGCGCCTTCTCACTGGACTGCTGGAAAAGCGGCATCACGCGGATGCAGCACCAACTCCAGGCACCAGCCCAGCCTGCTGATGTCACGGCCACCACATCGCAGCCAGCAGACTGCTCCTGGTGCTCCACCTCACAAAGGCCTTGCTGACACCACTAGCCCCAGAAGAGGATAAAAAGGGCTGCGCCACGCCAGACTGCCAGACGAGGGGGCAGGTGAGCGAGATCTGAGAGGAGCAGGCACCCAGGGGAAGGCAAGGAGGCTGGGGCTCCCCACAGCAATGGCGGGTGACTTCTCTTTGGCTGCTTCTCCTGACAATTACAGCCAGACTCCTGCAAAGGGACGCAACAAGGCCACGGCTCCTGTCCTTGCCCACCTCGGCACTTGCACGGAGAGATCTCAACACGCTACGGGTCAGATGAGACACCCCTGGCCACTCCCCATCCCGGGCTTGCAGGGAGCTTCCCAAAGCCACAGGCAAAGGGAACGCCACAAAACTGTGCCCTGGGGGGCTGAGGGCTGGTCCCGAAACGGACATCCTGGCACCAGCCATGGCCATGTCCCAGCCAGGAGACTACGCCTGGTGGTCCAGGTCAGAAAGGGGTTGGACACACGGCTGGCTGCGGAACGGTAGAAAAGGGGCTGCACCAGACGAGACTGGCAGACGACGAGACGGGCTAGCAAAGACTTACAGGCTCTGAAAAAGCCACCGTATCTGTAGCCCATCCTCATCCTACAGACAGCCAGAAGGTGCCCACCCCTGTGGGCAAGGACAGCGCCACACCACCCACCCTGTCTCGACCCCATCCAGGTCCCGCTGGCCGAGCAAAGCTGCTCGCAGCCATGGACAAAGGGAGCTCCGCAAGAACCACCGTATCCGTACCCCATCCTCGTCCTGCAGACAGCCAGGAGGTGGGCACGCTCGTGGGCAAAGGGAGAGCCGCACCACCCACCCCATCTCTGTAACATGTCACGGTCCCACAAGCAACTGGAGGGAACACGCAGCCACGGACATTCTCAGCTTGGGATCCTTTCACAGCAAGACAGGCGCAATTCCCACACTCCTCGCAGAGACACCCTCAGCATTGCCAGCCACTCGTGGACGCACGCTTCCACACTGGGCCACGTCTTCAGTGCCAAAGGTGTGAAAGAGCACCTCCCGAAAACTCAACAAGCGTCTTTCTTCCAGAAGAGCCCTCAGACCCACAACTCTCAGCAGCAAGTACCACCCAAAGCGTCAAAACAGGGCCGTGGCTACCACCTGCTGCTTTTCGTTCTCTTTTAACCTTTGCCCAGCTGCTGCTCTGTACGCTCATCCTACAGCCTCCTCCTTTCCTTCCCCAGCACTACCAATTCTTCTCTTCTAGTGTATTGCATCGTTTATTGAACTGCGCCTTCTCACTGGACTGCTGGAAAAGCGGCATCACGCGGATGCAGCACCAACTCCAGGCACCAGCCCAGCCTGCTGATGTCACGGCCACCACATCGCAGCCAGCAGACTGCTCCTGGTGCTCCACCTCACAAAGGCCTTGCTGACACCACTAGCCCCAGAAGAGGATAAAAAGGGCTGCGCCAAGCCAGACTGCCAGACGAGGGGGCAGGTGAGCGAGATCTGAGAGGAGCAGGCACCCAGGGGAAGGCAAGGAGGCTGGGGCTCCCCACAGCAATGGCGGGTGACTTCTCTTTGGCTGCTTCTCCTGACAATTACAGCCAGACTCCTGCAAAGGGACGCAACAAGGCCACGGCTCCTGTCCTCGCCCACCTCGGCACTTGCACGGAGAGATCTCAACACGCTACGGGTCAGATGAGACACCCCTGGCCACTCCCCATCCCGGGCTTGCAGGGAGCTTCCCAAAGCCACAGGCAAAGGGAACGCCACAAAACTGTGCCCTGGCGGGCTGAGGGCTGGTCCCGAAACGGACATCCTGGCACCAGCCATGGCCATGTCCCAGCCAGGAGACTACGCCTGGTGGTCCAGGTCAGAAAGGGGTTGGACACACGGCTGGCTGCGGAACGGTAGAAAAGGGGCTGCACCAGACGAGACTGGCAGACGACGAGACGGGCTAGCAAAGACTTACAGGCTCTGAAAAAGCCACCGTATCTGTAGCCCATCCTCATCCTACAGACAGCCAGAAGGTGCCCACCCCTGTGGGCAAGGACAGCGCCACACCACCCACCCTGTCTCGACCCCATCCAGGTCCCGCTGGCCGAGCAAAGCTGCTCGCAGCCATGGACAAAGGGAGCTCCGCAAGAACCACCGTATCCGTACCCCATCCTCGTCCTGCAGACAGCCAGGAGGTGGGCACGCTCGTGGGCAAAGGGAGAGCCGCACCACCCACCCCATCTCTGTAACATGTCACGGTCCCACAAGCAACTGGAGGGAACACGCAGCCACGGACATTCTCAGCTTGGGATCCTTTCACAGCAAGACAGGCGCAATTCCCACACTCCTCGCAGAGACACCCTCAGCATTGCCAGCCACTCGTGGACGCACGCTTCCACGCTGGGCCACGTCTTCAGTGCCAAAGGTGTGAAAGAGCACCTCCCGAAAACTCAACAAGCGTCTTTCTTCCAGAAGAGCCCTCAGACCCACAACTCTCAGCAGCAAGTACCACCCAAAGCTTTATAACAGGGCCGTGGCTACCACCTGCTGCTTTTCGTTCTCTTTTAACCTTTGCCCAGCTGCTGCTCTGTACACTCATCCTACAGCCTCCTCCTTTCCTTCCCCAGCACTACCAATTCTTCTCTTCTAGTGTATTGCATCGTTTATTGAACTGCGCCTTCTCACTGGACTGCTGGAAAAGCGGCATCACGCGGATGCAGCACCAACTCCAGGCACCAGCCCAGCCTGCTGATGTCACGGCCACCACATCGCAGCCAGCAGACTGCTCCTGGTGCTCCACCTCACAAAGGCCTTGCTGACACCACTAGCCCCAGAAGAGGATAAAAAGGGCTGCGCCAAGCCAGACTGCCAGACGAGGGGGCAGGTGAGCGAGATCTGAGAGGAGCAGGCACCCAGGGGAAGGCAAGGAGGCTGGGGCTCCCCACAGCAATGGCGGGTGACTTCTCTTTGGCTGCTTCTCCTGACAATTACAGCCAGACTCCTGCAAAGGGACGCAACAAGGCCACGGCTCCTGTCCTTGCCCACCTCGGCACTTGCACGGAGAGATCTCAACACGCTACGGGTCAGATGAGACACCCCTGGCCACTCCCCATCCCGGGCTTGCAGGGAGCTTCCCAAAGCCACAGGCAAAGGGAACGCCACAAAACTGTGCCCTGGGGGGCTGAGGGCTGGTCCCGAAACGGACATCCTGGCACCAGCCATGGCCACGTCCCAGCCAGCAGACTACGCCTGGTGGTCCAGGTCAGAAAGGGGTTGGACACACGGCTGGCTGCGGAACGGTAGAAAAGGGGCTGCACCAGACGAGACTGGCAGATGACGAGACGGGCTAGCAAAGACTTACAGGCTCTGAAAAAGCCACCGTATCTGTAGCCCATCCTCATCCTACAGACAGCCAGAAGGTGCCCACCCCTGTGGGCAAGGACAGCGCCACACCACCCACCCTGTCTCGACCCCATCCAGGTCCCGCTGGCCGAGCAAAGCTGCTCGCAGCCATGGACAAAGGGAGCTCCGCAAGAACCACCGTATCCGTACCCCATCCTCGCGCTACGCATAGCCAGAAGGTGCCCACCCCTGTGGGCAAGGACAGCGCCACACCACCCACCCTGTCTCGACCCCATCCAGGTCCCGCAGGCCGAGCAAAGGTGCTCGCAGCCATGGACAAAGGGAGCTCCGCAAGAACCACCGTATCCGTACCCCATCCTCGCGCTACGCACAGCCAGAAGGTGCCCACCCCTGGGGGCAAGGACAGAGCCACACCACCCACCCTGTCTCGACCCCATCCAGGTCCCGCAGGCCGAGCAAAGGTGCTCGCAGCCATGGACAAAGGGAGCTCCGCAAGAACCACCGTATCCGTACCCCATCCTCGTCCTGCAGACAGCCAGGAGGTGGGCACGCTCGTGGGCAAAGGGAGAGCCGCACCACCCACCCCATCTCTGTAACATGTCACGGTCCCACAAGCAACTGGAGGAAACACGCAGCCACGGACATTCTCAGCTTGGGATCCTTTCACAGCAAGACAGGCGCAATTCCCACACTCCACGCAGAGACACCCTCAGCATTGCCAGCCACTCGTGGATGCACGCTTCCACACTGGGCCATGTCTTCAGTGCCAAAGTCGTGAAAGAGCACCTTCCGAAAACTCAGCAAGCGTCTTTCTTCCAGAAGAGCCCTCAGACCCACAACTCTCAGCAGCAAGTACCACCCAAAGCGTCAAAACAGGGCCGTGGCTACCACCTGCTGCTTTTCGTTCTCTTTTAACCTTTGCCCAGCTGCTGCTCTGTACACTCATCCTACAGCCTCCTCCTTTCCTTCCCCAGCACTACCAATTCTTCTCTTCTAGTGTATTGCATCGTTTATTGAACTGCGCCTTCTCACTGGACTGCTGGAAAAGCGGCATCACACGGATGCAGCACCAACTCCAGGCACCAGCCCAGCCTGCTGATGTCACGGCCACCACATCGCAGCCAGCAGACTGCTCCTGGTGCTCCACCTCACAAAGGCCTTGCTGACACCACTAGCCCCAGAAGAGGATAAAAAGGGCTGCGCCAAGCCAGGCTGCCAGACGAGGGGGCAGGTGAGCGAGATCTGAGAGGAGCAGGCCCCCGGGGGAAGGCAAGGAGGCTGGGGCTCCCCACAGCAATGGCGGGTGACTTCTCTTTGGCTGCTTCTCCTGACAACTACAGCCAGACTCCTGCAAAGGGACGCAGCAAGGCCACGGCTCCTGTCCTTGCCCACCTCGGCACTTGTACGGAGAGATCTCAACACGCTACAGGACAGATAAGACACCCCTGGCCAATCCCCATCCCGGGCTTGCAGGGAGCTTCCCAAAGCCACAGGCAAAGGGAACGCCACAAAACTGTGCCCTGGGGGGCTGAGGGCTGGTCCTGAAACGGACATCCTGGCACCAGCCATGGCCATGTCCCAGCCAGCAGACTACGCCTGGTGGTCCAGGTCAGAAAGGGGTTGGACACACGGCTGGCTGCGGAACGGTAGAAAAGGGGCTGCACCAGACGAGACTGGCAGACGACGAGACGGGCTAGCAAAGACTTACAGGCTCTGAAAAAGCCACCGTATCTGTAGCCCATCCTCATCCTACGGACAGCCAGAAGGTGCCCACCCCTGTGGGCAAGGACAGCGCCACACCACCCACCCTGTCTCGACCCCATCCAGGTCCCGCAGGCCAAGCAAAGGTGCTCGCAGCCATGGACAAAGGGAGCTCCGCAAGAACCACCGTATCCGTACCCCATCCTCGCGCTACGCACAGCCAGAAGGTGCCCACCCCTGTGGGAAAGGACAGAGCCACACCACCCACCCTGTCTCGACCCCATCCAGGTCCCGCAGGCCGAGCAAAGGTGCTCGCAGCCATGGACAAAGTGAGCTCCGCAAGAACCACCGTATCCGTACCCCATCCTCGTCCTGCAGACAGCCAGGAGGTGGGCATGCTCGTGGGCAAAGGGAGAGCCACACCACCCACCCCATCTCTGTAACATGTCAGGGTCCCACAAGCAACTGGAGGGAACACGCAGCCATGGACATTCTCAGCTTGGGATCCTTTCACAGCAAGACAGGCGCAATTCCCACACTCCACGCAGAGACACCCTCAGCATTGCCAGCCACTCGTGGACGCACGCTTCCACGCTGGGCCACGTCTTCAGTGCCAAAGGTGTGAAAGAGCACCTCCCGAAAACTCAGCAAGCGTCTTTCTTCCAGAAGAGCCCTCAGACCCACAACTCTCAGCAGCAAGTACCACCCAAAGCTTTAAAACAGGGCCGTGGCTACCACCTGCTGCTTTTCGTTCTCTTTTAACCTTTGCCCAGCTGCTGCTCTGTACACTCATCCTACAGCCTCCTCCTTTCCTTCCCCAGCACTACCAATTCTTCTCTTCTAGTGTATTGCATCGTTTATTGAACTGCGCCTTCTCACTGGACTGCTGGAAAAGCGGCATCACGTGGATGCAGCACCAACTCCAGGCACCAGACCAGCCTGCTGATGTCACGGCCACCACATCGCAGCCAGCAGACTGCTCCTGGTGCTCCACGTCACAATGGCCTTGCTGACACCACTAGCCCCAGAAGAGGATAAAAAGGGCTGCGCCAAGCCAGGCTGCCAGACGAGGGGGCAGGTGAGCGAGATCTGAGAGGAGCAGGCACCCAGGGGAAGGCAAGGAGGCTGGGGCTCCCCACAGCAATGGCGGGTGACTTCTCTTTGGCTGCTTCTCCTGACAATTACAGCCAGACTCCTGCAAAGGGACGCAGCAAGGCCACGGCTCCTGTCCTCGCCCACCTCGGCACTTGCACGGAGAGATCTCAACACGCTACGGGTCAGATGAGACACCCCTGGCCACTCCCCATCCCGGGCTTGCAGGGAGCTTCCCAAAGCCACAGGCAAAGGGAACGCCACAAAACTGTGCCCTGGGGGGCTGAGGGCTGGTCCTGAAACGGACATCCTGGCACCAGCCATGGCCATGTCCCAGCCAGCAGACTACGCCTGGTGGTCCAGGTCAGAAAGGGGTTGGACACACGGCTGGCTGCGGAACGGTAGAAAAGGGGCTGCACCAGACGAGACTGGCAGACGACGAGACGGGCTAGCAAAGACTTACAGGCTCTGAAAAAGCCACCGTATCTGTAGCCCATCCTCATCCTACAGACAGCCAGAAGGTGCCCACCCCTATGGGCAAGGACAGCGCCACACCACCCACCCTGTCTCGACCCCATCCAGGTCCCGCTGGCCGAGCAAAGGTGCTCGCAGCCATGGACAAAGGGAGCTCCGCAAGAACCACCGTATCCGTACCCCATCCTCGCGCTACGCACAGCCAGAAGGTGCCCACCCCTGTGGGAAAGGACAGAGCCACACCACCCACCCTGTCTCGACCCCATCCAGGTCCCGCAGGCCGAGCAAAGGTGCTCGCAGCCATGGACAAAGGGAGCTCCGCAAGAACCACCGTATCCGTACCCCATCCTCGTCCTGCAGACAGCCAGGAGGTGGGCATGCTCGTGGGCAAAGGGAGAGCCACACCACCCACCCCATCTCTGTAACATGTCAGGGTCCCACAAGCAACTGGAGGGAACACGCAGCCATGGACATTCTCAGCTTGGGATCCTTTCACAGCAAGACAGGCGCAATTCCCACACTCCACGCAGAGACACCCTCAGCATTGCCAGCCACTCGTGGACGCACGCTTCCACACTGGGCCACGTCTTCAGTGCCAAAGGTGTGAAAGAGCACCTCCCGAAAACTCAGCAAGCGTCTTTCTTCCAGAAGAGCCCTCAGACCCACAACTCTCAGCAGCAAGTACCACCCAAAGCTTTAAAACAGGGCCGTGGCTACCACCTGCTGCTTTTCGGTCTCTTTTAACCTTTGCCCAGCTGCTGCTCTGTACACTCATCCTACAGCCTCCTCCTTTCCTTCCCCAGCACTACCAATTCTTCTCTTCTAGTGTATTGCATCGTTTATTGAACTGCGCCTTCTCACTGGACTGCTGGAAAAGCGGCATCACACGAATGCAGCACCAACTCCAGGCACCAGACCAGCCTGCTGATGTCACGGCCACCACATCGCAGCCAGCAGACTGCTCCTGGTGCTCCACGTCACAATGGCCTTGCTGACACCACTAGCCCCAGAAGAGGATAAAAAGGGCTGCGCCAAGCCAGACTGCCAGACGAGGGGGCAGGTGAGCGAGATCTGAGAGGAGCAGGCACCCAGGGGAAGGCAAGGAGGCTGGGGCTCCCCACAGCAATGGCGGGTGACTTCTCTTTGGCTGCTTCTCCTGACAATTACAGCCAGACTCCTGCAAAGGGACGCAGCAAGGCCACGGCTCCTGTCCTCGCCCACCTCGGCACTTGCACGGAGAGATCTCAACACGCTACGGGTCAGATGAGACACCCCTGGCCACTCCCCATCCCGGGCTTGCAGGGAGCTTCCCAAAGCCACAGGCAAAGGGAACGCCACAAAACTGTGCCCTGGGGGGCTGAGGGCTGGTCCTGAAACGGACATCCTGGCACCAGCCATGGCCATGTCCCAGCCAGCAGACTACGCCTGGTGGTCCAGGTCAGAAAGGGGTTGGACACACGGCTGGCTGCGGAACGGTAGAAAAGGGGCTGCACCAGACGAGACTGGCAGACGACGAGACGGGCTAGCAAAGACTTACAGGCTCTGAAAAAGCCACCGTATCTGTAGCCCATCCTCATCCTACAGACAGCCAGAAGGTGCCCACCCCTGTGGGCAAGGACAGAGCCACACCACCCACCCTGTCTCGACCCCATCCAGGTCCCGCAGGCCGAGCAAAGGTGCTCGCAGCCATAGACAAAGGGAGCTCCGCAAGAACCACCGTATCCGTACCCCATCCTCGTCCTGCAGACAGCCAGGAGGTGGGCACGCTCGTGGGCAAAGGGAGAGCCACACCACCCACCCCATCTCTGTAACATGTCAGGGTCCCACAAGCAACTGGAGGGAACACGCAGCCACGGACATTCTCAGCTTGGGATCCTTTCACAGCAAGACAGGCGCAATTCCCACACTCCACGCAGAGACACCCTCAGCATTGCCAGCCACTCGTGGACGCACGCTTCCACGCTGGGCCACGTCTTCAGTGCCAAAGGTGTGAAAGAGCACCTCCCGAAAACTCAGCAAGCGTCTTTCTTCCAGAAGAGCCCTCAGACCCACAACTCTCAGCAGCAAGTACCACCCAAAGCTTTAAAACAGGGCCGTGGCTACCACCTGCTGCTTTTCGTTCTCTTTTAACCTTTGCCCAGCTGCTGCTCTGTACACTCATCCTACAGCCTCCTCCTTTCCTTCCCCAGCACTACCAATTCTTCTCTTCTAGTGTATTGCATCGTTTATTGAACTGCGCCTTCTCACTGGACTGCTGGAAAAGCGGCATCACGTGGATGCAGCACCAACTCCAGGCACCAGACCAGCCTGCTGATGTCACGGCCACCACATCGCAGCCAGCAGACTGCTCCTGGTGCTCCACCTCACAAAGGCCTTGCTGACACCACTAGCCCCAGAAGAGGATAAAAAGGGCTGCGCCAAGCCAGACTGCCAGACGAGGGGGCAGGTGAGCGAGATCTGAGAGGAGCAGGCACCCAGGGGAAGGCAAGGAGGCTGGGGCTCCCCACAGCAATGGCGGGTGACTTCTCTTTGGCTGCTTCTCCTGACAATTACAGCCAGACTCCTGCAAAGGGACGCAGCAAGGCCACGGCTCCTGTCCTCGCCCACCTCGGCACTTGCACGGAGAGATCTCAACACGCTACGGGTCAGATGAGACACCCCTGGCCACTCCCCATCCCGGGCTTGCAGGGAGCTTCCCAAAGCCACAGGCAAAGGGAACGCCACAAAACTGTGCCCTGGGGGGCTGAGGGCTGGTCCTGAAACGGACATCCTGGCACCAGCCATGGCCATGTCCCAGCCAGCAGACTACGCCTGGTGGTCCAGGTCAGAAAGGGGTTGGACACACGGCTGGCTGCGGAACGGTAGAAAAGGGGCTGCACCAGACGAGACTGGCAGACGACGAGACGGGCTAGCAAAGACTTACAGGCTCTGAAAAAGCCACCGTATCTGTAGCCCATCCTCATCCTACAGACAGCCAGAAGGTGCCCACCCCTGTGGGCAAGGACAGCGCCACACCACCCACCCTGTCTCGACCCCATCCAGGTCCCGCTGGCCGAGCAAAGGTGCTCGCAGCCATGGACAAAGGGAGCTCCGCAAGAACCACCGTATCCGTACCCCATCCTCGTCCTGCAGACAGCCAGGAGGTGGGCACGCTCGTGGGCAAAGGGAGAGCCACACCACCCACCCAATCTCTGTAACATGTCAGGGTCCCACAAGCAACTGGAGGGAACACGCAGCCATGGACATTCTCAGCTTGGGATCCTTTCACAGCAAGACAGGCGCAATTCCCACACTCCACGCAGAGACACCCTCAGCATTGCCAGCCACTCGTGGACGCACGCTTCCACACTGGGCCACGTCTTCAGTGCCAAAGGTGTGAAAGAGCACCTCCCGAAAACTCAACAAGCGTCTTTCTTCCAGAAGAGCCCTCAGACCCACAACTCTCAGCAGCAAGTACCACCCAAAGCTTTAAAACAGGGCCGTGGCTACCACCTGCTGCTTTTCGGTCTCTTTTAACCTTTGCCCAGCTGCTGCTCTGTACACTCATCCTACAGCCTCCTCCTTTCCTTCCCCAGCACTACCAATTCTTCTCTTCTAGTGTATTGCATCGTTTATTGAACTGCGCCTTCTCACTGGACTGCTGGAAAAGCGGCATCACACGAATGCAGCACCAACTCCAGGCACCAGCCCAGCCTGCTGATGTCACGGCCACCACATCGCAGCCAGCAGACTGCTCCTGGTGCTCCACGTCACAATGGCCTTGCTGACACCACTAGCCCCAGAAGAGGATAAAAAGGGCTGCGCCAAGCCAGGCTGCCAGACGAGGGGGCAGGTGAGCGAGATCTGAGAGGAGCAGGCACCCAGGGGAAGGCAAGGAGGCTGGGGCTCCCCACAGCAATGGCGGGTGACTTCTCTTTGGCTGCTTCTCCTGACAACTACAGCCAGACTCCTGCAAAGGGACACAACAAGGCCATGGCTCCTGTCCTTGCCCACCTCGGCACTTGTACGGAGAGATCTCAACACGCTGCAGGACAGATAAGACACCCCTGGCCACTCCCCATCCCGGGCTTGCAGGGAGCTTCCCAAAGCCACAGGCAAAGGGAACGCCACAAAACTGGGCCCTGGGGGGCTGAGGGCTGGTCCCGAAACGGACATCCTGGCACCAGCCATGGCCATGTCCCAGCCAGCAGACTACGCCTGGTGGTCCAGGTCAGAAAGGGGTTGGACACACGGCTGGCTGCGGAACGGTAGAAAAGGGGCTGCACCAGACGAGACTGGCAGATGACGAGACGGGCTAGCAAAGACTTACAGGCTCTGAAAAAGCCACCGTATCTGTAGCCCATCCTCATCCTACAGACAGCCAGAAGGTGCCCACCCCTGTGGGCAAGGACAGCGCCACACCACCCACCCTGTCTCGACCCCATCCAGGTCCCGCTGGCCGAGCAAAGCTGCTCGCAGCCATGGACAAAGGGAGCTCCGCAAGAACCACCGTATCCGTACCCCATCCTTGTCCTGCAGACAGCCAGGAGGTGGGCACGCTCGTGGGCAAAGGGAGAGCCGCACCACCCACCCCATCTCTGTAACATGTCACGGTCCCACAAGCAACTGGAGGGAACACGCAGCCACGGACATTCTCAGCTTGGGATCCTTTCACAGCAAGACAGGCGCAATTCCCACACTCCACGCAGAGACACCCTCAGCATTGCCAGCCACTCGTGGACGCACGCTTCCACACTGGGCCATGTCTTCAGTGCCAAAGGTGTGAAAGAGCACCTCCCGAAAACTCAGCAAGCGTCTTTCTTCCAGAAGAGCCCTCAGACCCACAACTCTCAGCAGCAAGTACCACCCAAAGCGTCAAAACAGGGCCGTGGCTACCACCTGCTGCTTTTCGTTCTCTTTTAACCTTTGCCCAGCTGCTGCTCTGTACACTCATCCTACAGCCTCCTCCTTTCCTTCCCCAGCACTACCAATTCTTCTCTTCTAGTGTATTGCATCGTTTATTGAACTGCGCCTTCTCACTGGACTGCTGGAAAAGCGGCATCACACGGATGCAGCACCAACTCCAGGCACCAGCCCAGCCTGCTGATGTCACGGCCACCACATCGCAGCCAGCAGACTGCTCCTGGTGCTCCACCTCACAAAGGCCTTGCTGACACCACTAGCCCCAGAAGAGGATAAAAAGGGCTGCGCCAAGCCAGGCTGCCAGACGAGGGGGCAGGTGAGCGAGATCTGAGAGGAGCAGGCACCCAGGGGAAGGCAAGGAGGCTGGGGCTCCCCACAGCAATGGCGGGTGACTTCTCTTTGGCTGCTTCTCCTGACAACTACAGCCAGACTCCTGCAAAGGGACACAACAAGGCCACGGCTCCTGTCCTCGCCCACCTCGGCACTTGTACGGAGAGATCTCAACACGCTGCAGGACAGATAAGACACCCCTGGCCACTCCCCATCCCGGGCTTGCAGGGAGCTTCCCAAAGCCACAGGCAAAGGGAACGCCACAAAACTGTGCCCTGGGGGGCTGAGGGCTGGTCCCGAAACGGACATCCTGGCACCAGCCATGGCCATGTCCCAGCCAGCAGACTACGCCTGGTGGTCCAGGTCAGAAAGGGGTTGGACACACGGCTGGCTGCGGAACGGTAGAAAAGGGGCTGCACCAGACGAGACTGGCAGACGACGAGACGGGCTAGCAAAGACTTACAGGCTCTGAAAAAGCCACCGTATCTGTAGCCCATCCTCATCCTACAGACAGCCAGAAGGTGCCCACCCCTGTGGGCAAGGACAGCGCCACACCACCCACCCTGTCTCGACCCCATCCAGGTCCCGCAGGCCGAGCAAAGGTGCTCGCAGCCATGGACAAAGGGAGCTCCGCAAGAACCACCGTATCCGTACCCCATCCTTGTCCTGCAGACAGCCAGGAGGTGGGCACGCTCGTGGGCAAAGGGAGAGCCGCACCACCCACCCCATCTCTGTAACATGTCACGGTCCCACAAGCAACTGGAGGGAACACGCAGCCACGGACATTCTCAGCTTTGGACCCTTTCACAGCAAGACAGGCGCAATTCCCACACTCCACGCAGAGACACCCTCAGCATTGCCAGCCACTCGTGGACGCACGCTTCCACGCTGGGCCACGTCTTCAGTGCCAAAGGTGTGAAAGAGCACCTCCCGAAAACTCAGCAAGCGTCTTTCTTCCAGAAGAGCCCTCAGACCCACAACTCTCAGCAGCAAGTACCACCCAAAGCGTCAAAACAGGGCCGTGGCTACCACCTGCTGCTTTTCGTTCTCTTTTAACCTTTGCCCAGCTGCTGCTCTGTACACTCATCCTACAGCCTCCTCCTTTCCTTCCCCAGCACTACCAATTCTTCTCTTCTAGTGTATTGCATCGTTTATTGAACTGCGCCTTCTCACTGGACTGCTGGAAAAGCGGCATCACACGGATGCAGCACCAACTCCAGGCACCAGCCCAGCCTGCTGATGTCACAGCCACCACATCGCAGCCAGCAGACTGCTCCTGGTGCTCCACCTCACAAAGGCCTTGCTGACACCACTAGCCCCAGAAGAGGATAAAAAGGGCTGCGCCAAGCCAGACTGCCAGACGAGGGGGCAGGTGAGCGAGATCTGAGAGGAGCAGGCACCCAGGGGAAGGCAAGGAGGCTGGGGCTCCCCACAGCAATGGCGGGTGACTTCTCTTTGGCTGCTTCTCCTGACAATTACAGCCAGACTCCTGCAAAGGGACGCAACAAGGCCACGGCTCCTGTCCTTGCCCACCTCGGCACTTGCACGGAGAGATCTCAACACGCTACGGGTCAGATGAGACACCCCTGGCCACTCCCCATCCCGGGCTTGCAGGGAGCTTCCCAAAGCCACAGGCAAAGGGAACGCCACAAAACTGTGCCCTGGGGGGCTGAGGGCTGGTCCCGAAACGGACATCCTGGCACCAGCCATGGCCATGTCCCAGCCAGCAGACTACGCCTGGTGGTCCAGGTCAGAAAGGGGTTGGACACACGGCTGGCTGCGGAACGGTAGAAAAGGGGCTGCACCAGACGAGACTGGCAGATGACGAGACGGGCTAGCAAAGACTTACAGGCTCTGAAAAAGCCACCGTATCTGTAGCCCATCCTCATCCTACAGACAGCCAGAAGGTGCCCACCCCTGTGGGCAAGGACAGCGCCACACCACCCACCCTGTCTCGACCCCATCCAGGTCCCGCTGGCCGAGCAAAGCTGCTCGCAGCCATGGACAAAGGGAGCTCCGCAAGAACCACCGTATCCGTACCCCATCCTCGTCCTGCAGACAGCCAGGAGGTGGGCACGCTCGTGGGCAAAGGGAGAGCCGCACCACCCACCCCATCTCTGTAACATGTCACGGTCCCACAAGCAACTGGAGGGAACACGCAGCCACGGACATTCTCAGCTTTGGACCCTTTCACAGCAAGACAGGCGCAATTCCCACACTCCACGCAGAGACACCCTCAGCATTGCCAGCCACTCGTGGACGCACGCTTCCACGCTGGGCCACGTCTTCAGTGCCAAAGGTGTGAAAGAGCACCTCCCGAAAACTCAGCAAGCGTCTTTCTTCCAGAAGAGCCCTCAGACCCACAACTCTCAGCAGCAAGTACCACCCAAAGCGTCAAAACAGGGCCGTGGCTACCACCTGCTGCTTTTCGTTCTCTTTTAACCTTTGCCCAGCTGCTGCTCTGTACACTCATCCTACAGCCTCCTCCTTTCCTTCCCCAGCACTACCAATTCTTCTCTTCTAGTGTATTGCATCGTTTATTGAACTGCGCCTTCTCACTGGACTGCTGGAAAGGCGGCATCACACGGATGCAGCACCAACTCCAGGCACCAGCCCAGCCTGCTGATGTCACGGCCACCACATCGCAGCCAGCAGACTGCTCCTGGTGCTCCACCTCACAAAGGCCTTGCTGACACCACTAGCCCCAGAAGAGGATAAAAAGGGCTGCGCCAAGCCAGGCTGCCAGACGAGGGGGCAGGTGAGCGAGATCTGAGAGGAGCAGGCACCCAGGGGAAGGCAAGGAGGCTGGGGCTCCCCACAGCAATGGCGGGTGACTTCTCTTTGGCTGCTTCTCCTGACAACTACAGCCAGACTCCTGCAAAGGGACACAACAAGGCCACGGCTCCTGTCCTCGCCCACCTCGGCACTTGTACGGAGAGATCTCAACACGCTGCAGGACAGATAAGACACCCCTGGCCACTCCCCATCCCGGGCTTGCAGGGAGCTTCCCAAAGCCACAGGCAAAGGGAACGCCACAAAACTGTGCCCTGGGGGGCTGAGGGCTGGTCCCGAAACGGACATCCTGGCACCAGCCATGGCCATGTCCCAGCCAGCAGACTACGCCTGGTGGTCCAGGTCAGAAAGGGGTTGGACACACGGCTGGCTGCGGAACGGTAGAAAAGGGGCTGCACCAGACGAGACTGGCAGACGACGAGACGGGCTAGCAAAGACTTACAGGCTCTGAAAAAGCCACCGTATCTGTAGCCCATCCTCATCCTACAGACAGCCAGAAGGTGCCCACCCCTGTGGGCAAGGACAGCGCCACACCACCCACCCTGTCTCGACCCCATCCAGGTCCCGCAGGCCGAGCAAAGGTGCTCGCAGCCATGGACAAAGGGAGCTCCGCAAGAACCACCGTATCCGTACCCCATCCTTGTCCTGCAGACAGCCAGGAGGTGGGCACGCTCGTGGGCAAAGGGAGAGCCGCACCACCCACCCCATCTCTGTAACATGTCACGGTCCCACAAGCAACTGGAGGGAACACGCAGCCACGGACATTCTCAGCTTTGGACCCTTTCACAGCAAGACAGGCGCAATTCCCACACTCCACGCAGAGACACCCTCAGCATTGCCAGCCACTCGTGGACGCACGCTTCCACGCTGGGCCACGTCTTCAGTGCCAAAGGTGTGAAAGAGCACCTCCCGAAAACTCAGCAAGCGTCTTTCTTCCAGAAGAGCCCTCAGACCCACAACTCTCAGCAGCAAGTACCACCCAAAGCGTCAAAACAGGGCCGTGGCTACCACCTGCTGCTTTTCGTTCTCTTTTAACCTTTGCCCAGCTGCTGCTCTGTACACTCATCCTACAGCCTCCTCCTTTCCTTCCCCAGCACTACCAATTCTTCTCTTCTAGTGTATTGCATCGTTTATTGAACTGCGCCTTCTCACTGGACTGCTGGAAAAGCGGCATCACACGGATGCAGCACCAACTCCAGGCACCAGACCAGCCTGCTGATGTCACAGCCACCACATCGCAGCCAGCAGACTGCTCCTGGTGCTCCACCTCACAAAGGCCTTGCTGACACCACTAGCCCCAGAAGAGGATAAAAAGGGCTGCGCCAAGCCAGGCTGCCAGACGAGGGGGCAGGTGAGCGAGATCTGAGAGGAGCAGGCACCCAGGGGAAGGCAAGGAGGCTGGGGCTCCCCACAGCAATGGCGGGTGACTTCTCTTTGGCTGCTTCTCCTGACAACTACAGCCAGACTCCTGCAAAGGGACACAACAAGGCCACGGCTCCTGTCCTCGCCCACCTCGGCACTTGTACGGAGAGATCTCAACACGCTGCAGGACAGATAAGACACCCCTGGCCACTCCCCATCCCGGGCTTGCAGGGAGCTTCCCAAAGCCACAGGCAAAGGGAACGCCACAAAACTGTGCCCTGGGGGGCTGAGGGCTGGTCCCGAAACGGACATCCTGGCACCAGCCATGGCCATGTCCCAGCCAGCAGACTACGCCTGGTGGTCCAGGTCAGAAAGGGGTTGGACACACGGCTGGCTGCGGAACGGTAGAAAAGGGGCTGCACCAGATGAGACTGGCAGACGACGAGACGGGCTAGCAAAGACTTACAGGCTCTGAAAAAGCCACCGTATCTGTAGCCCATCCTCATCCTACAGACAGCCAGAAGGTGCCCACCCCTGTGGGCAAGGACAGCGCCACACCACCCACCCTGTCTCGACCCCATCCAGGTCCCGCAGGCCGAGCAAAGGTGCTCGCAGCCATGGACAAAGGGAGCTCCGCAAGAACCACCGTATCCGTACCCCATCCTCGTGCTACGCACAGCCAGAAGGTGCCCACCCCTGTGGGCAAGGACAGAGCCACACCACCCACCCTGTCTCGACCCCATCCAGGTCCCGCAGGCCGAGCAAAGGTGCTCGCAGCCGTGGACAAACGGAGCTCCGCAAGAACCACCGTATCCGTACCCCATCCTCGTCCTGCAGACAGCCAGGAGGTGGGCACGCTCGTGGGCAAAGGGAGAGCCGCACCACCCACCCCATCTCTGTAACATGTCACGGTCCCACAAGCAACTGGAGGGAACACGCAGCCACGGACATTCTCCGCTTTGGACCCTTTCACAGCAAGACAGGCGCAATTCCCACACTCCACGCAGAGACACCCTCAGCATTGCCAGCCACTCGTGGACGCACGCTTCCACACTGGGCCACGTCTTCAGTGCCAAAGGTGTGAAAGAGCACCTCCCGAAAACTCAACGAGCGTCTTTCTTCCAGAAGAGCCCTCAGACCCACAACTCTCAGCAGCAAGTACCACCCAAAGCGTCAAAACAGGGCCGTGGCTGCTGCTTTTCGTTCTCTATTAACCTTTGCCCAGCTGCTGCTCTGTACACTCATCCTACAGCCTCCCCCTTTCCTTCCCCAGCACTACCAATTCTTCTCTTCTAGTGTACTGCATCGTTTATTGAACTGCGCCTTCTCACTGGACTGCTGGAAAAGCGGCATCACACGGATGCAGCACCAACTCCAGGCACCAGCCCAGCCTGCTGATGTCACGGCCACCACATCGCAGCCAGCAGACTGCTCCTGGTGCTCCACCTCACAAAGGCCTTGCTGACACCACTAGCCCCAGAAGAGGATAAAAAGGGCTGCGCCAAGCCAGACTGCCAGACGAGGGGGCAGGTGAGCGAGATCTGAGAGGAGCAGGCACCCAGGGGAAGGCAAGGAGGCTGGGGCTCCCCACAGCAATGGCGGGTGACTTCTCTTTGGCTGCTTCTCCTGACAATTACAGCCAGACTCCTGCAAAGGGACGCAACAAGGCCACGGCTCCTGTCCTTGCCCACCTCGGCACTTGCACGGAGAGATCTCAACACGCTACGGGTCAGATGAGACACCCCTGGCCACTCCCCATCCCGGGCTTGCAGGGAGCTTCCCAAAGCCACAGGCAAAGGGAACGCCACAAAACTGTGCCCTGGGGGGCTGAGGGCTGGTCCCGAAACGGACATCCTGGCACCAGCCATGGCCATGTCCCAGCCAGCAGACTACGCCTGGTGGTCCAGGTCAGAAAGGGGTTGGACACACGGCTGGCTGCGGAACGGTAGAAAAGGGGCTGCACCAGACGAGACTGGCAGACGACGAGACGGGCTAGCAAAGACTTACAGGCTCTGACAAAGCCACCGTATCTGTAGCCCATCCTCATCCTACAGACAGCCAGAAGGTGCCCACCCCTGTGGGCAAGGACTGCGCCACACCACCCACCCTGTCTCGACCCCATGCAGGTCCCGCAGGCCGAGCAAAGGTGCTCGCAGCCATGGACAAAGGGAGCTCCGCAAGAACCACCGTATCCGTACCACATCCTCGTGCTACGCACAGCCAGAAGGTGCCCACCCCTGTGGGCAAGGACAGAGCCACACCACCCACCCTGTCTCGACCCCATCCAGGTCCCGCAGGCCGAGCAAAGGTGCTCGCAGCCATGGACAAAGGGAGCTCCGCAAGAACCACCGTATCCGTACCCCATCCTCGTCCTGCAGACAGCCAGGAGGTGGGCACGCTCGTGGGCAAAGGGAGAGCCGCACCACCCACCCCATCTCTGTAACATGTCACGGTCCCACAAGCAACTGGAGGGAACACGCAGCCATGGACATTCTCAGCTTGGGATCCGTTCACAGCAAGACAGGCGCAATTCCCACACTCCACGCAGAGACCCTCAGCATTGCCAGCCACTCGTGGACGCACGCTTCCACACAGGGCCATGTCTTCAGTGCCAAAGGTGTGAAAGAGCACCTTCCGAAAACTCAGCAAGCGTCTTTCTTCCAGAAGAATCCTCAGACCCACAACTCTCAGCAGCAAGTACCACCCAAAGCGTCAAAACAGGGCCGTGGCTACCACCTGCTGCTTTTCGGTCTCTTTTAACCTTTGCCCAGCTGCTGCTCTGTACACTCATCCTACAGCCTCCTCCTTTCCTTCCCCAGCACTACCAATTCTTCTCTTCTAGTGTATTGCATCGTTTATTGAACTGCGCCTTCTCACTGGACTGCTGGAAAAGCGGCATCACACGGATGCAGCACCAACTCCAGGCACCAGCCCAGCCTGCTGATGTCACGGCCACCACATCGCAGCCAGCAGACTGCTCCTGGTGCTCCACGTCACAATGGCCTTGCTGACACCACTAGCCCCAGAAGAGGATAAAAAGGGCTGCGCCAAGCCAGACTGCCAGACGAGGGGGCAGGTGAGCGAGATCTGAGAGGAGCAGGCACCCAGGGGAAGGCAAGGAGGCTGGGGCTCCCCACAGCAATGGCGGGTGACTTCTCTTTGGCTGCTTCTCCTGACAATTACAGCCAGACTCCTGCAAAGGGACGCAGCAAGGCCACGGCTCCTGTCCTCGCCCACCTCGTCACTTCCACGGAGAGCTCTCAACACGCTACGGGACAGATGAGACACCCCTGGCCACTCCCCATCCCGGGCTTGCAGGGAGCTTCCCAAAGCCACAGGCAAAGGGAACGCCACAAAACTGTGCCCTGGGGGGCTGAGGGCTGGTCCTGAAACGGACATCCTGGCACCAGCCATGGCCATGTCCCAGCCAGCAGACTACGCCTGGTGGTCCAGGTCAGAAAGGGGTTGGACACACGGCTGGCTGCGGAACGGTAGAAAAGGGGCTGCACCAGACGAGACTGGCAGACGACGAGACGGGCTAGCAAAGACTTACAGGCTCTGAAAAAGCCACCGTATCTGTAGCCCATCCTCATCCTACAGACAGCCAGAAGGTGCCCACCCCTGTGGGCAAGGACAGCGCCACACCACCCACCCTGTCTCGACCCCATCCAGGTCCCGCTGGCCGAGCAAAGCTGCTCGCAGCCATGGACAAAGGGAGCTCCGCAAGAACCACCGTATCCGTACCCCATCCTCGTCCTGCAGACAGCCAGGAGGTGGGCACGCTCGTGGGCAAAGGGAGAGCCGCACCACCCACCCCATCTCTGTAACATGTCACGGTCCCACAAGCAACTGGAGGGAACACGCAGCCATGGACATTCTCAGCTTGGGATCCTTTCACAGCAAGACAGGCGCAATTCCCACACTCCACGCAGAGACACCCTCAGCATTGCCAGCCACTCGTGGACGCACGCTTCCACACTGGGCCACGTCTTCAGTGCCAAAGGTGTGAAAGAGCACCTCCCGAAAACTCAGCAAGCGTCTTTCTTCCAGAAGAGCCCTCAGACCCACAACTCTCAGCAGCAAGTACCACCCAAAGCGTCAAAACAGGGCCGTGGCTACCACCTGCTGCTTTTCGGTCTCTTTTAACCTTTGCCCAGCTGCTGCTCTGTACACTCATCCTACAGCCTCCTCCTTTCCTTCCCCAGCACTACCAATTCTTCTCTTCTAGTGTATTGCATCGTTTATTGAACTGCGCCTTCTCACTGGACTGCTGGAAAAGCGGCATCACACGAATGCAGCACCAACTCCAGGCACCAGCCCAGCCTGCTGATGTCACGGCCACCACATCGCAGCCAGCAGACTGCTCCTGGTGCTCCACGTCACAATGGCCTTGCTGACACCACTAGCCCCGGAAGAGGATAAAAAGGGCTGCGCCAAGCCAGACTGCCAGACGAGGGGGCAGGTGAGCGAGATCTGAGAGGAGCAGGCACCCAGGGGAAGGCAAGGAGGCTGGGGCTCCCCACAGCAATGGCGGGTGACTTCTCTTTGGCTGCTTCTCCTGACAATTACAGCCAGACTCCTGCAAAGGGACGCAGCAAGGCCACGGCTCCTGTCCTCGCCCACCTCGTCACTTCCACGGAGAGCTCTCAACACGCTACGGGACAGATGAGACACCCCTGGCCACTCCCCATCCCGGGCTTGCAGGGAGCTTCCCAAAGCCACAGGCAAAGGGAACGCCACAAAACTGTGCCCTGGGGGGCTGAGGGCTGGTCCTGAAACGGACATCCTGGCACCAGCCATGGCCATGTCCCAGCCAGCAGACTACGCCTGGTGGTCCAGGTCAGAAAGGGGTTGGACACACGGCTGGCTGCGGAACGGTAGAAAAGGGGCTGCACCAGACGAGACTGGCAGACGACGAGACGGGCTAGCAAAGACTTACAGGCTCTGAAAAAGCCACCGTATCTGTAGCCCATCCTCATCCTACAGACAGCCAGAAGGTGCCCACCCCTGTGGGCAAGGACAGCGCCACACCACCCACCCTGTCTCGACCCCATCCAGGTCCCGCTGGCCGAGCAAAGGTGCTCGCAGCCATGGACAAAGGGAGCTCCGCAAGAACCACCGTATCCGTACCCCATCCTCGTCCTGCAGACAGCCAGGAGGTGGGCACGCTCGTGGGCAAAGGGAGAGCCGCACCACCCACCCCATCTCTGTAACATGTCACGGTCCCACAAGCAACTGGAGGGAACACGCAGCCACGGACATTCTCAGCTTTGGACCCTTTCACAGCAAGACAGGCGCAATTCCCACACTCCACGCAGAGACACCCTCAGCATTGCCAGCCACTCGTGGACGCACGCTTCCACGCTGGGCCACGTCTTCAGTGCCAAAGGTCTGAAAGAGCACCTCCCGAAAACTCAGCAAGCGTCTTTCTTCCAGAAGAGCCCTCAGACCCACAACTCTCAGCAGCAAGTACCACCCAAAGCGTCAAAACAGGGCCGTGGCTACCACCTGCTGCTTTTCGTTCTCTTTTAACCTTTGCCCAGCTGCTGCTCTGTACACTCATCCTACAGCCTCCTCCTTTCCTTCCCCAGCACTACCAATTCTTCTCTTCTAGTGTATTGCATCGTTTATTGAACTGCGCCTTCTCACTGGACTGCTGGAAAGGCGGCATCACACGGATGCAGCACCAACTCCAGGCACCAGCCCAGCCTGCTGATGTCACGGCCACCACATCGCAGCCAGCAGACTGCTCCTGGTGCTCCACGTCACAATGGCCTTGCTGACACCACTAGCCCCAGAAGAGGATAAAAAGGGCTGCGCCAAGCCAGACTGCCAGACGAGGGGGCAGGTGAGCGAGATCTGAGAGGAGCAGGCACCCAGGGGAAGGCAAGGAGGCTGGGGCTCCCCACAGCAATGGCGGGTGACTTCTCTTTGGCTGCTTCTCCTGACAATTACAGCCAGACTCCTGCAAAGGGACGCAGCAAGGCCACGGCTCCTGTCCTCGCCCACCTCGTCACTTCCACGGAGAGCTCTCAACACGCTACGGGACAGATGAGACACCCCTGGCCACTCCCCATCCCGGGCTTGCAGGGAGCTTCCCAAAGCCACAGGCAAAGGGAACGCCACAAAACTGTGCCCTGGGGGGCTGAGGGCTGGTCCTGAAACGGACCTCCTGGCACCAGCCATGGCCATGTCCCAGCCAGCAGACTACGCCTGGTGGTCCAGGTCAGAAAGGGGTTGGACACACGGCTGGCTGCGGAACGGTAGAAAAGGGGCTGCACCAGACGAGACTGGCAGACGACGAGACGGGCTAGCAAAGACTTACAGGCTCTGAAAAAGCCACCGTATCTGTAGCCCATCCTCATCCTACAGACAGCCAGAAGGTGCCCACCCCTGTGGGCAAGGACAGCGCCACACCACCCACCCTGTCTCGACCCCATCCAGGTCCCGCTGGCCGAGCAAAGCTGCTCGCAGCCATGGACAAAGGGAGCTCCGCAAGAACCACCGTATCCGTACCCCATCCTCGTCCTGCAGACAGCCAGGAGGTGGGCACGCTCGTGGGCAAAGGGAGAGCCACACCACCCACCCCATCTCTGTAACATGTCAGGGTCCCACAAGCAACTGGAGGGAACACGCAGCCATGGACATTCTCAGCTTGGGATCCTTTCACAGCAAGACAGGCGCAATTCCCACACTCCACGCAGAGACACCCTCAGCATTGCCAGCCACTCGTGGACGCACGCTTCCACACTGGGCCACGTCTCCAGTGCCAAAGGTGTGAAAGAGCACCTCCCGAAAACTCAGCAAGCGTCTTTCTTCCAGAAGAGCCCTCAGACCCACAACTCTCAGCAGCAAGTACCACCCAAAGCGTCAAAACAGGGCCGTGGCTACCACCTGCTGCTTTTCGGTCTCTTTTAACCTTTGCCCAGCTGCTGCTCTGTACACTCATCCTACAGCCTCCTCCTTTCCTTCCCCAGCACTACCAATTCTTCTCTTCTAGTGTATTGCATCGTTTATTGAACTGCGCCTTCTCACTGGACTGCTGGAAAAGCGGCATCACACGAATGCAGCACCAACTCCAGGCACCAGCCCAGCCTGCTGATGTCACGGCCACCACATCGCAGCCAGCAGACTGCTCCTGGTGCTCCACGTCACAATGGCCTTGCTGACACCACTAGCCCCAGAAGAGGATAAAAAGGGCTGCGCCAAGCCAGACTGCCAGACGAGGGGGCAGGTGAGCGAGATCTGAGAGGAGCAGGCATCCAGGGGAAGGCAAGGAGGCTGGGGCTCCCCACAGCAATGGCGGGTGACTTCTCTTTGGCTGCTTCTCCTGACAATTACAGCCAGACTCCTGCAAAGGGACGCAGCAAGGCCACGGCTCCTGTCCTCGCCCACCTCGTCACTTGCACGGAGAGATCTCAACACGCTACAGGACAGATAAGACACCCCTGGCCACTCCCCATCCCGGGCTTGCAGGGAGCTTCCCAAAGCCACAGGCAAAGGGAACGCCACAAAACTGTGCCCTGGGGGGCTGAGGGCTGGTCCCGAAACGGACATCCTGGCACCAGCCATGGCCATGTCCCAGCCAGCAGACTACGCCTGGTGGTCCAGGTCAGAAAGGGGTTGGACACACGGCTGGCTGCGGAACGGTAGAAAAGGGGCTGCACCAGACGAGACTGGCAGACGACGAGACGGGCTAGCAAAGACTTACAGGCTCTGACAAAGCCACCGTATCTGTAGCCCATCCTCATCCTACAGACAGCCAGAAGGTGCCCACCCCTGTGGGCAAGGACTGCGCCACACCACCCACCCTGTCTCGACCCCATGCAGGTCCCGCAGGCCGAGCAAAGGTGCTCGCAGCCATGGACAAAGGGAGCTCCGCAAGAACCACCGTATCCGTACCCCATCCTCGTGCTACGCACAGCCAGAAGGTGCCCACCCCTGTGGGCAAGGACAGAGCCACACCACCCACCCTGTCTCGACCCCATCCAGGTCCCGCTGGCCGAGCAAAGCTGCTCGCAGCCATGGACAAAGGGAGCTCCGCAAGAACCACCGTATCCGTACCCCATCCTCGTCCTGCAGACAGCCAGGAGGTGGGCACGCTCGTGGGCAAAGGGAGAGCCGCACCACCCACCCCATCTCTGTAACATGTCACGGTCCCACAAGCAACTGGAGGGAACACGCAGCCATGGACATTCTCAGCTTGGGATCCTTTCACAGCAAGACAGGCGCAATTCCCACACTCCACGCAGAGACACCCTCAGCATTGCCAGCCACTCGTGGACGCACGCTTCCACACTGGGCCACGTCTTCAGTGCCAAAGGTGTGAAAGAGCACCTCCCGAAAACTCAGCAAGCGTCTTTCTTCCAGAAGAGCCCTCAGACCCACAACTCTCAGCAGCAAGTACCACCCAAAGCGTCAAAACAGGGCCGTGGCTACCACCTGCTGCTTTTCGGTCTCTTTTAACCTTTGCCCAGCTGCTGCTCTGTACACTCATCCTACAGCCTCCTCCTTTCCTTCCCCAGCACTACCAATTCTTCTCTTCTAGTGTATTGCATCGTTTATTGAACTGCGCCTTCTCACTGGACTGCTGGAAAAGCGGCATCACACGAATGCAGCACCAACTCCAGGCACCAGCCCAGCCTGCTGATGTCACGGCCACCACATCGCAGCCAGCAGACTGCTCCTGGTGCTCCACGTCACAATGGCCTTGCTGACACCACTAGCCCCGGAAGAGGATAAAAAGGGCTGCGCCAAGCCAGACTGCCAGACGAGGGGGCAGGTGAGCGAGATCTGAGAGGAGCAGGCACCCAGGGGAAGGCAAGGAGGCTGGGGCTCCCCACAGCAATGGCGGGTGACTTCTCTTTGGCTGCTTCTCCTGACAATTACAGCCAGACTCCTGCAAAGGGACGCAGCAAGGCCACGGCTCCTGTCCTCGCCCACCTCGGCACTTCCACGGAGAGATCTCAACACGCTACGGGACAGATGAGACACCCCTGGCCACTCCCCATCCCGGGCTTGCAGGGAGCTTCCCAAAGCCACAGGCAAAGGGAACGCCACAAAACTGTGCCCTGGGGGGCTGAGGGCTGGTCCTGAAACGGACATCCTGGCACCAGCCATGGCCATGTCCCAGCCAGCAGACTACGCCTGGTGGTCCAGGTCAGAAAGGGGTTGGACACACGGCTGGCTGCGGAACGGTAGAAAAGGGGCTGCACCAGACGAGACTGGCAGACGACGAGACGGGCTAGCAAAGACTTACAGGCTCTGAAAAAGCCACCGTATCTGTAGCCCATCCTCATCCTACAGACAGCCAGAAGGTGCCCACCCCTGTGGGCAAGGACAGCGCCACACCACCCACCCTGTCTCGACCCCATCCAGGTCCCGCTGGCCGAGCAAAGCTGCTCGCAGCCATGGACAAAGGGAGCTCCGCAAGAACCACCGTATCCGTACCCCATCCTTGTCCTGCAGACAGCCAGGAGGTGGGCACGCTCGTGGGCAAAGGGAGAGCCGCACCACCCACCCCATCTCTGTAACATGTCACGGTCCCACAAGCAACTGGAGGGAACACGCAGCCACGGACATTCTCAGCTTTGGACCCTTTCACAGCAAGACAGGCGCAATTCCCACACTCCACGCAGAGACACCCTCAGCATTGCCAGCCACTCGTGGACGCACGCTTCCACGCTGGGCCACGTCTTCAGTGCCAAAGGTCTGAAAGAGCACCTCCCGAAAACTCAGCAAGCGTCTTTCTTCCAGAAGAGCCCTCAGACCCACAACTCTCAGCAGCAAGTACCACCCAAAGCGTCAAAACAGGGCCGTGGCTACCACCTGCTGCTTTTCGTTCTCTTTTAACCTTTGCCCAGCTGCTGCTCTGTACACTCATCCTACAGCCTCCTCCTTTCCTTCCCCAGCACTACCAATTCTTCTCTTCTAGTGTATTGCATCGTTTATTGAACTGCGCCTTCTCACTGGACTGCTGGAAAGGCGGCATCACACGGATGCAGCACCAACTCCAGGCACCAGACCAGCCTGCTGATGTCACGGCCACCACATCGCAGCCAGCAGACTGCTCCTGGTGCTCCACGTCACAATGGCCTTGCTGACACCACTAGCCCCAGAAGAGGATAAAAAGGGCTGCGCCAAGCCAGACTGCCAGACGAGGGGGCAGGTGAGCGAGATCTGAGAGGAGCAGGCACCCAGGGGAAGGCAAGGAGGCTGGGGCTCCCCACAGCAATGGCGGGTGACTTCTCTTTGGCTGCTTCTCCTGACAATTACAGCCAGACTCCTGCAAAGGGACGCAGCAAGGCCACGGCTCCTGTCCTCGCCCACCTCGTCACTTCCACGGAGAGCTCTCAACACGCTACGGGACAGATGAGACACCCCTGGCCACTCCCCATCCCGGGCTTGCAGGGAGCTTCCCAAAGCCACAGGCAAAGGGAACGCCACAAAACTGTGCCCTGGGGGGCTGAGGGCTGGTCCTGAAACGGACCTCCTGGCACCAGCCATGGCCATGTCCCAGCCAGCAGACTACGCCTGGTGGTCCAGGTCAGAAAGGGGTTGGACACACGGCTGGCTGCGGAACGGTAGAAAAGGGGCTGCACCAGACGAGACTGGCAGACGACGAGACGGGCTAGCAAAGACTTACAGGCTCTGAAAAAGCCACCGTATCTGTAGCCCATCCTCATCCTACAGACAGCCAGAAGGTGCCCACCCCTGTGGGCAAGGACAGCGCCACACCACCCACCCTGTCTCGACCCCATCCAGGTCCCGCTGGCCGAGCAAAGCTGCTCGCAGCCATGGACAAAGGGAGCTCCGCAAGAACCACCGTATCCGTACCCCATCCTCGTCCTGCAGACAGCCAGGAGGTGGGCACGCTCGTGGGCAAAGGGAGAGCCACACCACCCACCCCATCTCTGTAACATGTCAGGGTCCCACAAGCAACTGGAGGGAACACGCAGCCATGGACATTCTCAGCTTGGGATCCTTTCACAGCAAGACAGGCGCAATTCCCACACTCCACGCAGAGACACCCTCAGCATTGCCAGCCACTCGTGGACGCACGCTTCCACACTGGGCCACGTCTCCAGTGCCAAAGGTGTGAAAGAGCACCTCCCGAAAACTCAGCAAGCGTCTTTCTTCCAGAAGAGCCCTCAGACCCACAACTCTCAGCAGCAAGTACCACCCAAAGCGTCAAAACAGGGCCGTGGCTACCACCTGCTGCTTTTCGTTCTCTTTTAACCTTTGCCCAGCTGCTGCTCTGTACACTCATCCTACAGCCTCCTCCTTTCCTTCCCCAGCACTACCAATTCTTCTCTTCTAGTGTATTGCATCGTTTATTGAACTGCGCCTTCTCACTGGACTGCTGGAAAAGCGGCATCACACGAATGCAGCACCAACTCCAGGCACCAGCCCAGCCTGCTGATGTCACAGCCACCACATCGCAGCCAGCAGACTGCTCCTGGTGCTCCACGTCACAATGGCCTTGCTGACACCACTAGCCCCAGAAGAGGATAAAAAGGGCTGCGCCAAGCCAGGCTGCCAGACGAGGGGGCAGGTGAGCGAGATCTGAGAGGAGCAGGCATCCAGGGGAAGGCAAGGAGGCTGGGGCTCCCCACAGCAATGGCGGGTGACTTCTCTTTGGCTGCTTCTCCTGACAATTACAGCCAGACTCCTGCAAAGGGACGCAGCAAGGCCACGGCTCCTGTCCTCGCCCACCTCGTCACTTGCACGGAGAGATCTCAACACGCTACAGGACAGATAAGACACCCCTGGCCACTCCCCATCCCGGGCTTGCAGGGAGCTTCCCAAAGCCACAGGCAAAGGGAACGCCACAAAACTGTGCCCTGGGGGGCTGAGGGCTGGTCCCGAAACGGACATCCTGGCACCAGCCATGGCCATGTCCCAGCCAGCAGACTACGCCTGGTGGTCCAGGTCAGAAAGGGGTTGGACACACGGCTGGCTGCGGAACGGTAGAAAAGGGGCTGCACCAGACGAGACTGGCAGACGACGAGACGGGCTAGCAAAGACTTACAGGCTCTGACAAAGCCACCGTATCTGTAGCCCATCCTCATCCTACAGACAGCCAGAAGGTGCCCACCCCTGTGGGCAAGGACTGCGCCACACCACCCACCCTGTCTCGACCCCATGCAGGTCCCGCAGGCCGAGCAAAGGTGCTCGCAGCCATGGACAAAGGGAGCTCCGCAAGAACCACCGTATCCGTACCCCATCCTCGTGCTACGCACAGCCAGAAGGTGCCCACCCCTGTGGGCAAGGACAGAGCCACACCACCCACCCTGTCTCGACCCCATCCAGGTCCCGCAGGCCGAGCAAAGGTGCTCGCAGCCGTGGACAAAGGGAGCTCCGCAAGAACCACCGTATCCGTACCCCATCCTCGTCCTGCAGACAGCCAGGAGGTGGGCACGCTCGTGGGCAAAGGGAGAGCCACACCACCCACCCCATCTCTGTAACATGTCAGGGTCCCACAAGCAACTGGAGGGAACACGCAGCCATGGACATTCTCAGCTTGGGATCCTTTCACAGCAAGACAGGCGCAATTCCCACACTCCACGCAGAGACACCCTCAGCATTGCCAGCCACTCGTGGACGCACGCTTCCACACTGGGCCACGTCTCCAGTGCCAAAGGTGTGAAAGAGCACCTCCCGAAAACTCAACAAGCGTCTTTCTTCCAGAAGAGCCCTCAGACCCACAACTCTCAGCAGCAAGTACCACCCAAAGCGTCAAAACAGGGCCGTGGCTACCACCTGCTGCTTTTCGGTCTCTTTTAACCTTTGCCCAGCTGCTGCTCTGTACACTCATCCTACAGCCTCCTCCTTTCCTTCCCCAGCACTACCAATTCTTCTCTTCTAGTGTATTGCATCGTTTATTGAACTGCGCCTTCTCACTGGACTGCTGGAAAAGCGGCATCACACGAATGCAGCACCAACTCCAGGCACCAGCCCAGCCTGCTGATGTCACGGCCACCACATCGCAGCCAGCAGACTGCTCCTGGTGCTCCACGTCACAATGGCCTTGCTGACACCACTAGCCCCGGAAGAGGATAAAAAGGGCTGCGCCAAGCCAGACTGCCAGACGAGGGGGCAGGTGAGCGAGATCTGAGAGGAGCAGGCACCCAGGGGAAGGCAAGGAGGCTGGGGCTCCCCACAGCAATGGCGGGTGACTTCTCTTTGGCTGCTTCTCCTGACAATTACAGCCAGACTCCTGCAAAGGGACGCAGCAAGGCCACGGCTCCTGTCCTCGCCCACCTCGGCACTTCCACGGAGAGATCTCAACACGCTACGGGACAGATGAGACACCCCTGGCCACTCCCCATCCCGGGCTTGCAGGGAGCTTCCCAAAGCCACAGGCAAAGGGAACGCCACAAAACTGTGCCCTGGGGGGCTGAGGGCTGGTCCTGAAACGGACATCCTGGCACCAGCCATGGCCATGTCCCAGCCAGCAGACTACGCCTGGTGGTCCAGGTCAGAAAGGGGTTGGACACACGGCTGGCTGCGGAACGGTAGAAAAGGGGCTGCACCAGACGAGACTGGCAGACGACGAGACGGGCTAGCAAAGACTTACAGGCTCTGAAAAAGCCACCGTATCTGTAGCCCATCCTCATCCTACAGACAGCCAGAAGGTGCCCACCCCTGTGGGCAAGGACAGCGCCACACCACCCACCCTGTCTCGACCCCATCCAGGTCCCGCTGGCCGAGCAAAGCTGCTCGCAGCCATGGACAAAGGGAGCTCCGCAAGAACCACCGTATCCGTACCCCATCCTCGTCCTGCAGACAGCCAGGAGGTGGGCACGCTCGTGGGCAAAGGGAGAGCCGCACCACCCACCCCATCTCTGTAACATGTCAGGGTCCCACAAGCAACTGGAGGGAACACGCAGCCATGGACATTCTCAGCTTGGGATCCTTTCACAGCAAGACAGGCGCAATTCCCACACTCCTCGCAGAGACACCCTCAGCATTGCCAGCCACTCGTGGACGCACGCTTCCACACTGGGCCACGTCTTCAGTGCCAAAGGTGTGAAAGAGCACCTCCCGAAAACTCAGCAAGCGTCTTTCTTCCAGAAGAGCCCTCAGACCCACAACTCTCAGCAGCAAGTACCACCCAAAGCTTTATAACAGGGCCGTGGCTACCACCTGCTGCTTTTCGTTCTCTTTTAACCTTTGCCCAGCTGCTGCTCTGTACACTCATCCTACAGCCTCCTCCTTTCCTTCCCCAGCACTACCAATTCTTCTCTTCTAGTGTATTGCATCGTTTATTGAACTGCGCCTTCTCACTGGACTGCTGGAAAAGCGGCATCACACGGATGCAGCACCAACTCCAGGCACCAGACCAGCCTGCTGATGTCACGGCCACCACATCGCAGCCAGCAGACTGCTCCTGGTGCTCCACGTCACAATGGCCTTGCTGACACCACTAGCCCCAGAAGAGGATAAAAAGGGCTGCGCCAAGCCAGACTGCCAGACGAGGGGGCAGGTGAGCGAGATCTGAGAGGAGCAGGCACCCAGGGGAAGGCAAGGAGGCTGGGGCTCCCCACAGCAATGGCGGGTGACTTCTCTTTGGCTGCTTCTCCTGACAATTACAGCCAGACTCCTGCAAAGGGACGCAGCAAGGCCACGGCTCCTGTCCTCGCCCACCTCGTCACTTCCACGGAGAGCTCTCAACACGCTACGGGACAGATAAGACACCCCTGGCCACTCCCCATCCCGGGCTTGCAGGGAGCTTCCCAAAGCCACAGGCAAAGGGAACGCCACAAAACTGTGCCCTGGGGGGCTGAGGGCTGGTCCCGAAACGGACATCCTGGCACCAGCCATGGCCATGTCCCAGCCAGCAGACTACGCCTGGTGGTCCAGGTCAGAAAGGGGTTGGACACACGGCTGGCTGCGGAACGGTAGAAAAGGGGCTGCACCAGACGAGACTGGCAGACGACGAGACGGGCTAGCAAAGGCTTACAGGCTCTGAAAAAGCCACCGTATCTGTAGCCCATCCTCATCCTACAGACAGCCAGAAGGTGCCCACCCCTGTGGGCAAGGACAGCGCCACACCACCCACCCTGTCTCGACCCCATCCAGGTCCCGCTGGCCGAGCAAAGCTGCTCGCAGCCATGGACAAAGGGAGCTCCGCAAGAACCACCGTATCCGTACCCCATCCTCGTCCTGCAGACAGCCAGGAGGTGGGCACGCTCGTGGGCAAAGGGAGAGCCACACCACCCACCCCATCTCTGTAACATGTCAGGGTCCCACAAGCAACTGGAGGGAACACGCAGCCATGGACATTCTCAGCTTGGGATCCTTTCACAGCAAGACAGGCGCAATTCCCACACTCCACGCAGAGACACCCTCAGCATTGCCAGCCACTCGTGGACGCACGCTTCCACGCTGGGCCACGTCTTCAGTGCCAAAGGTGTGAAAGAGCACCTCCCGAAAACTCAGCAAGCGTTTTTCTTCCAGAAGAGCCCTCAGACCCACAACTCTCAGCAGCAAGTACCACCCAAAGCTTTAAAACAGGGCCGTGGCTACCACCTGCTGCTTTTCGGTCTCTATTAACCTTTGCCCAGCTGCTGCTCTGTACACTCATCCTACAGCCTCCTCCTTTCCTTCCCCAGCACTACCAATTCTTCTCTTCTAGTGTATTGCATCGTTTATTGAACTGCGCCTTCTCACTGGACTGCTGGAAAAGCGGCATCACGCGGATGCAGCACCAACTCCAGGCACCAGACCAGCCTGCTGATGTCACGGCCACCACATCGCAGCCAGCAGACTGCTCCTGGTGCTCCACGTCACAATGGCCTTGCTGACACCACTAGCCCCAGAAGAGGATAAAAAGGGCTGCGCCAAGCCAGGCTGCCAGACGAGGGGGCAGGTGAGCGAGATCTGAGAGGAGCAGGCACCCAGGGGAAGGCAAGGAGGCTGGGGCTCCCCACAGCAATGGAGGGTGACTTCTCTTTGGCTGCTTCTCCTGACAATTACAGCCAGACTCCTGCAAAGGGACGCAGCAAGGCCACGGCTCCTGTCCTCGCCCACCTCGGCACTTGCACGGAGAGATCTCAACACGCTACGGGTCAGATGAGACACCCCTGGCCACTCCCCATCCCGGGCTTGCAGGGAGCTTCCCAAAGCCACAGGCAAAGGGAACGCCACAAAACTGTGCCCTGGGGGGCTGAGGGCTGGACCTGAAACGGACATCCTGGCACCAGCCATGGCCATGTCCCAGCCAGCAGACTACGCCTGGTGGTCCAGGTCAGAAAGGGGTTGGACACACGGCTGGCTGCGGAACGGTAGAAAAGGGGCTGCACCAGACGAGACTGGCAGACGACGAGACGGGCTAGCAAAGACTTACAGGCTCTGAAAAAGCCACCGTATCTGTAGCCCATCCTCATCCTACAGACAGCCAGAAGGTGCCCACCCCTGTGGGCAAGGACAGCGCCACACCACCCACCCTGTCTCGACCCCATCCAGGTCCCGCTGGCCGAGCAAAGCTGCTCGCAGCCATGGACAAAGGGAGCTCCGCAAGAACCACCGTATCCGTACCCCATCCTCGTCCTGCAGACAGCCAGGAGGTGGGCACGCTCGTAGGCAAAGGGAGAGCCACACCACCCACCCCATCTCTGTAACATGTCAGGGTCCCACAAGCAACTGGAGGGAACACGCAGCCATGGACATTCTCAGCTTGGGATCCTTTCACAGCAAGACAGGCGCAATTCCCACACTCCACGCAGAGACACCCTCAGCATTGCCAGCCACTCGTGGACGCACGCTTCCACACTGGGCCACGTCTTCAGTGCCAAAGGTGTGAAAGAGCACCTCCCGAAAACTCAACAAGCGTCTTTCTTCCAGAAGAGCCCTCAGACCCACAACTCTCAGCAGCAAGTACCACCCAAAGCTTTAAAACAGGGCCGTGGCTACCACCTGCTGCTTTTCGGTCTCTTTTAACCTTTGCCCAGCTGCTGCTCTGTACACTCATCCTACAGCCTCCTCCTTTCCTTCCCCAGCACTACCAATTCTTCTCTTCTAGTGTATTGCATCGTTTATTGAACTGCGCCTTCTCACTGGACTGCTGGAAAAGCGGCATCACACGGATGCAGCACCAACTCCAGGCACCAGCCCAGCCTGCTGATGTCACGGCCACCACATCGCAGCCAGCAGACTGCTCCTGGTGCTCCACCTCACAAAGGCCTTGCTGACACCACTAGCCCCAGAAGAGGATAAAAAGGGCTGCGCCAAGCCAGACTGCCAGACGAGGGGGCAGGTGAGCGAGATCTGAGAGGAGCAGGCACCCAGGGGAAGGCAAGGAGGCTGGGGCTCCCCACAGCAATGGCGGGTGACTTCTCTTTGGCTGCTTCTCCTGACAACTACAGCCAGACTCCTGCAAAGGGACACAACAAGGCCACGGCTCCTGTCCTTGCCCACCTCGTCACTTGTACGGAGAGATCTCAACACGCTGCAGGACAGATAAGACACCCCTGGCCACTCCCCATCCCGGGCTTGCAGGGAGCTTCCCAAAGCCACAGGCAAAGGGAACGCCACAAAACTGTGCCCTGGGGGGCTGAGGGCTGGTCCCGAAACGGACATCCTGGCACCAGCCATGGCCATGTCCCAGCCAGCAGACTACGCCTGGTGGTCCAGGTCAGAAAGGGGTTGGACACACGGCTGGCTGTGGAACGGTAGAAAAGGGGCTGCACCAGACGAGACTGGCAGACGACGAGACGGGCTAGCAAAGACTTACAGGCTCTGAAAAAGCCACCGTATCTGTAGCCCATCCTCATCCTACAGACAGCCAGAAGGTGCCCACCCCTGTGGGCAAGGACAGCGCCACACCACCCACCCTGTCTCGACCCCATCCAGGTCCCGCAGGCCGAGCAAAGGTGCTCGCAGCCATGGACAAAGGGAGCTCCGCAAGAACCACCGTATCCGTACCCCATCCTCGTGCTACGCACAGCCAGAAGGTGCCCACCCCTGTGGGCAAGGACAGCGCCACACCACCCACCCTGTCTCGACCCCATCCAGGTCCCGCAGGCCGAGCAAAGGTGCTCGCAGCCATGGACAAAGGGAGCTCCGCAAGAACCACCGTATCCGTACCCCATCCTTGTCCTGCAGACAGCCAGGAGGTGGGCACGCTCGTGGGCAAAGGGAGAGCCGCACCACCCACCCCATCTCTGTAACATGTCACGGTCCCACAAGCAACTGGAGGGAACACGCAGCCACGGACATTCTCAGCTTTGGACCCTTTCACAGCAAGACAGGCGCAATTCCCACACTCCACGCAGAGACACCCTCAGCATTGCCAGCCACTCGTGGACGCACGCTTCCACGCTGGGCCATGTCTTCAGTGCCAAAGGTGTGAAAGAGCACCTCCCGAAAACTCAGCAAGCGTCTTTCTTCCAGAAGAGCCCTCAGACCCACAACTCTCAGCAGCAAGTACCACCCAAAGCGTCAAAACAGGGCCGTGGCTACCACCTGCTGCTTTTCGTTCTCTTTTAACCTTTGCCCAGCTGCTGCTCTGTACACTCATCCTACAGCCTCCTCCTTTCCTTCCCCAGCACTACCAATTCTTCTCTTCTAGTGTATTGCATCGTTTATTGAACTGCGCCTTCTCACTGGACTGCTGGAAAAGCGGCATCACACGGATGCAGCACCAACTCCAGGCACCAGCCCAGCCTGCTGATGTCACGGCCACCACATCGCAGCCAGCAGACTGCTCCTGGTGCTCCACCTCACAAAGGCCTTGCTGACACCACTAGCCCCAGAAGAGGATAAAAAGGGCTGCGCCAAGCCAGGCTGCCAGACGAGGGGGCAGGTGAGCGAGATCTGAGAGGAGCAGGCACCCAGGGGAAGGCAAGGAGGCTGGGGCTCCCCACAGCAATGGCGGGTGACTTCTCTTTGGCTGCTTCTCCTGACAATTACAGCCAGACTCCTGCAAAGGGACGCAGCAAGGCCACGGCTCCTGTCCTCGCCCACCTCGGCACTTGCACGGAGAGATCTCAACACGCTACGGGTCAGATGAGACACCCCTGGCCACTCCCCATCCCGGGCTTGCAGGGAGCTTCCCAAAGCCACAGGCAAAGGGAACGCCACAAAACTGTGCCCTGGGGGGCTGAGGGCTGGTCCTGAAACGGACATCCTGGCACCAGCCATGGCCATGTCCCAGCCAGCAGACTACGCCTGGTGGTCCAGGTCAGAAAGGGGTTGGACACACGGCTGGCTGCGGAACGGTAGAAAAGGGGCTGCACCAGACGAGACTGGCAGACGACGAGACGGGCTAGCAAAGACTTACAGGCTCTGAAAAAGCCACCGTATCTGTAGCCCATCCTCATCCTACAGACAGCCAGAAGGTGCCCACCCCTGTGGGCAAGGACAGCGCCACACCACCCACCCTGTCTCGACCCCATCCAGGTCCCGCTGGCCGAGCAAAGCTGCTCGCAGCCATGGACAAAGGGAGCTCCGCAAGAACCACCGTATCCGTACCCCATCCTCGTCCTGCAGACAGCCAGGAGGTGGGCACGCTCGTGGGCAAAGGGAGAGCCACACCACCCACCCCATCTCTGTAACATGTCAGGGTCCCACAAGCAACTGGAGGGAACACGCAGCCATGGACATTCTCAGCTTGGGATCCTTTCACAGCAAGACAGGCGCAATTCCCACACTCCACGCAGAGACACCCTCAGCATTGCCAGCCACTCGTGGACGCACGCTTCCACACTGGGCCACGTCTTCAGTGCCAAAGGTGTGAAAGAGCACCTCCCGAAAACTCAGCAAGCGTCTTTCTTCCAGAAGAGCCCTCAGACCCACAACTCTCAGCAGCAAGTACCACCCAAAGCGTCAAAACAGGGCCGTGGCTACCACCTGCTGCTTTTCGGTCTCTTTTAACCTTTGCCCAGCTGCTGCTCTGTACACTCATCCTACAGCCTCCTCCTTTCCTTCCCCAGCACTACCAATTCTTCTCTTCTAGTGTATTGCATCGTTTATTGAACTGCGCCTTCTCACTGGACTGCTGGAAAAGCGGCATCACACGGATGCAGCACCAACTCCAGGCACCAGACCAGCCTGCTGATGTCACGGCCACCACATCGCAGCCAGCAGACTGCTCCTGGTGCTCCACCTCACAAAGGCCTTGCTGACACCACTAGCCCCAGAAGAGGATAAAAAGGGCTGCGCCAAGCCAGGCTGCCAGACGAGGGGGCAGGTGAGCGAGATCTGAGAGGAGCAGGCACCCAGGGGAAGGCAAGGAGGCTGGGGCTCCCCACAGCAATGGCGGGTGACTTCTCTTTGGCTGCTTCTCCTGACAACTACAGCCAGACTCCTGCAAAGGGACACAACAAGGCCACGGCTCCTGTACTTGCCCACCTCGGCACTTGTACGGAGAGCTCTCAACACGCTGCAGGACAGATAAGACACCCCTGGCCACTCCCCATCCCGGGCTTGCAGGGAGCTTCCCAAAGCCACAGGCAAAGGGAACGCCACAAAACTGTGCCCTGGGGGGCTGAGGGCTGGTCCCGAAACGGACATCCTGGCACCAGCCATGGCCATGTCCCAGCCAGCAGACTACGCCTGGTGGTCCAGGTCAGAAAGGGGTTGGACACACGGCTGGCTGCGGAACGGTAGAAAAGGGGCTGCACCAGACGAGACTGGCAGACGACGAGACGGGCTAGCAAAGACTTACAGGCTCTGACAAAGCCACCGTATCTGTAGCCCATCCTCATCCTACAGACAGCCAGAAGGTGCCCACCCCTGTGGGCAAGGACTGCGCCACACCACCCACCCTGTCTCGACCCCATCCAGGTCCCGCAGGCCGAGCAAAGGTGCTCGCAGCCATGGACAAAGGGAGCTCCGCAAGAACCACCGTATCCGTACCCCATCCTCGTGCTACGCACAGCCAGAAGGTGCCCACCCCTGTGGGCAAGGACAGAGCCACACCACCCACCCTGTCTCGACCCCATCCAGGTCCCGCAGGCCGAGCAAAGGTGCTCGCAGCCATGGACAAAGGGAGCTCCGCAAGAACCACCGTATCCGTACCCCATCCTTGTCCTGCAGACAGCCAGGAGGTGGGCACGCTCGTGGGCAAAGGGAGAGCCGCACCACCCACCCCATCTCTGTAACATGTCACGGTCCCACAAGCAACTGGAGGGAACACGCAGCCACGGACATTCTCAGCTTTGGACCCTTTCACAGCAAGACAGGCGCAATTCCCACACTCCACGCAGAGACACCCTCAGCATTGCCAGCCACTCGTGGACGCACGCTTCCACGCTGGGCCACGTCTTCAGTGCCAAAGGTGTGAAAGAGCACCTCCCGAAAACTCAGCAAGCGTCTTTCTTCCAGAAGAGCCCTCAGACCCACAACTCTCAGCAGCAAGTACCACCCAAAGCGTCAAAACAGGGCCGTGGCTACCACCTGCTGCTTTTCGTTCTCTTTTAACCTTTGCCCAGCTGCTGCTCTGTACACTCATCCTACAGCCTCCTCCTTTCCTTCCCCAGCACTACCAATTCTTCTCTTCTAGTGTATTGCATCGTTTATTGAACTGCGCCTTCTCACTGGACTGCTGGAAAAGCGGCATCACACGGATGCAGCACCAACTCCAGGCACCAGCCCAGCCTGCTGATGTCACAGCCACCACATCGCAGCCAGCAGACTGCTCCTGGTGCTCCACCTCACAAAGGCCTTGCTGACACCACTAGCCCCAGAAGAGGATAAAAAGGGCTGCGCCAAGCCAGGCTGCCAGACGAGGGGGCAGGTGAGCGAGATCTGAGAGGAGCAGGCACCCAGGGGAAGGCAAGGAGGCTGGGGCTCCCCACAGCAATGGCGGGTGACTTCTCTTTGGCTGCTTCTCCTGACAACTACAGCCAGACTCCTGCAAAGGGACACAACAAGGCCACGGCTCCTGTCCTTGCCCACCTCGGCACTTGTACGGAGAGATCTCAACACGCTGCAGGACAGATAAGACACCCCTGGCCACTCCCCATCCCGGGCTTGCAGGGAGCTTCCCAAAGCCACAGGCAAAGGGAACGCCACAAAACTGTGCCCTGGGGGGCTGAGGGCTGGTCCCGAAACGGACATCCTGGCACCAGCCATGGCCATGTCCCAGCCAGCAGACTACGCCTGGTGGTCCAGGTCAGAAAGGGGTTGGACACACGGCTGGCTGCGGAACGGTAGAAAAGGGGCTGCACCAGACGAGACTGGCAGACGACGAGACGGGCTAGCAAAGACTTACAGGCTCTGACAAAGCCACCGTATCTGTAGCCCATCCTCATCCTACAGACAGCCAGAAGGTGCCCACCCCTGTGGGCAAGGACTGCGCCACACCACCCACCCTGTCTCGACCCCATCCAGGTCCCGCAGGCCGAGCAAAGGTGCTCGCAGCCATGGACAAAGGGAGCTCCGCAAGAACCACCGTATCCGTACCCCATCCTCGTGCTACGCACAGCCAGAAGGTGCCCACCCCTGTGGGCAAGGACAGAGCCACACCACCCACCCTGTCTCGACCCCATCCAGGTCCCGCAGGCCGAGCAAAGGTGCTCGCAGCCATGGACAAAGGGAGCTCCGCAAGAACCACCGTATCCGTACCCCATCCTTGTCCTGCAGACAGCCAGGAGGTGGGCACGCTCGTGGGCAAAGGGAGAGCCGCACCACCCACCCCATCTCTGTAACATGTCACGGTCCCACAAGCAACTGGAGGGAACACGCAGCCACGGACATTCTCAGCTTTGGACCCTTTCACAGCAAGACAGGCGCAATTCCCACACTCCACGCAGAGACACCCTCAGCATTGCCAGCCACTCGTGGACGCACGCTTCCACGCTGGGCCACGTCTTCAGTGCCAAAGGTGTGAAAGAGCACCTCCCGAAAACTCAGCAAGCGTCTTTCTTCCAGAAGAGCCCTCAGACCCACAACTCTCAGCAGCAAGTACCACCCAAAGCGTCAAAACAGGGCCGTGGCTACCACCTGCTGCTTTTCTTTCTCTTTTAACCTTTGCCCAGCTGCTGCTCTGTACACTCATCCTACAGCCTCCTCCTTTCCTTCCCCAGCACTACCAATTCTTCTAGCGTATTGCATCGTTTATTTAACTGCGCCTTCTCACTGGACTGCTGGAAAAGCGGCATCACACGGATGCAGCACCAACTCCAGGCACCAGCCCAGCCTGCTGATGTCACGGCCACCACATCGCAGCCAGCAGACTGCTCCTGGTGCTCCACCTCACAAAGGCCTTGCTGACACCACTAGCCCCAGAAGAGGATAAAAAGGGCTGCGCCAAGCCAGGCTGCCAGACGAGGGGGCAGGTGAGCGAGATCTGAGAGGAGCAGGCACCCAGGGGAAGGCAAGGAGGCTGGGGCTCCCCACAGCAATGGCGGGTGACTTCTCTTTGGCTGCTTCTCCTGACAATTACAGCCAGACTCCTACAAAGGGACGCAACAAGGCCACGGCTCCTGTCCTTGCCCACCTCGGCACTTGCACGGAGAGATCTCAACACGCTACGGGTCAGATGAGACACCCCTGGCCACTCCCCATCCCGGGCTTGCAGGGAGCTTCCCAAAGCCACAGGCAAAGGGAACGCCACAAAACTGTGCCCTGGGGGGCTGAGGGCTGGTCCCGAAACGGACATCCTGGCACCAGCCATGGCCATGTCCCAGCCAGCAGACTACGCCTGGTGGTCCAGGTCAGAAAGGGGTTGGACACACGGCTGGCTGCGGAACGGTAGAAAAGGGGCTGCACCAGACGAGACTGGCAGACGACGAGACCGCCTAGCAAAGACTTACAGGCTCTGAAAAAGCCACCGTATCTGTAGCCCATCCTCATCCTACAGACAGCCAGAAGGTGCCCACCCCTGTGGGCAAGGACTGCGCCACACCACCCACCCTGTCTCGACCCCATCCAGGTCCCGCAGGCCGAGCAAAGGTGCTCGCAGCCATGGACAAAGGGAGCTCCGCAAGAACCACCGTATCCGTACCCCATCCTCGTGCTACGCACAGCCAGAAGGTGCCCACCCCTGTGGGCAAGGACAGAGCCACACCACCCACCCTGTCTCGACCCCATCCAGGTCCCGCAGGCCGAGCAAAGGTGCTCGCAGCCATGGACAAAGGGAGCTCCGCAAGAACCACCGTATCCGTACCCCATCCTCGTCCTGCAGACAGCCAGGAGGTGGGCACGCTCGTGGGCAAAGGGAGAGCCGCACCACCCACCCCATCTCTGTAACATGTCACGGTCCCACAAGCAACTGGAGGGAACACGCAGCCACGGACATTCTCAGCTTTGGACCCTTTCACAGCAAGACAGGCGCAATTCCCACACTCCACGCAGAGACACCCTCAGCATTGCCAGCCACTCGTGGACGCACGCTTCCACGCTGGGCCACGTCTTCAGTGCCAAAGGTGTGAAAGAGCACCTCCCGAAAACTCAGCAAGCGTCTTTCTTCCAGAAGAGCCCTCAGACCCACAACTCTCAGCAGCAAGTACCACCCAAAGCGTCAAAACAGGGCCGTGGCTACCACCTGCTGCTTTTCGTTCTCTTTTAACCTTTGCCCAGCTGCTGCTCTGTACACTCATCCTACAGCCTCCTCCTTTCCTTCCCCAGCACTACCAATTCTTCTCTTCTAGTGTATTGCATCGTTTATTGAACTGCGCCTTCTCACTGGACTGCTGGAAAAGCGGCATCACACGGATGCAGCACCAACTCCAGGCACCAGCCCAGCCTGCTGATGTCACGGCCACCACATCGCAGCCAGCAGACTGCTCCTGGTGCTCCACCTCACAAAGGCCTTGCTGACACCACTAGCCCCAGAAGAGGATAAAAAGGGCTGCGCCAAGCCAGGCTGCCAGACGAGGGGGCAGGTGAGCGAGATCTGAGAGGAGCAGGCACCCAGGGGAAGGCAAGGAGGCTGGGGCTCCCCACAGCAATGGCGGGTGACTTCTCTTTGGCTGCTTCTCCTGACAATTACAGCCAGACTCCTACAAAGGGACGCAACAAAGCCACGGCTCCTGTCCTTGCCCACCTCGGCACTTGCACGGAGAGATCTCAACACGCTACGGGTCAGATGAGACACCCCTGGCCACTCCCCATCCCGGGCTTGCAGGGAGCTTCCCAAAGCCACAGGCAAAGGGAACGCCACAAAACTGTGCCCTGGGGGGCTGAGGGCTGGTCCCGAAACGGACATCCTGGCACCAGCCATGGCCATGTCCCAGCCAGCAGACTACGCCTGGTGGTCCAGGTCAGAAAGGGGTTGGACACACGGCTGGCTGCGGAACGGTAGAAAAGGGGCTGCACCAGACGAGACTGGCAGACGACGAGACGGGCTAGCAAAGACTTACAGGCTCTGAAAAAGCCACCGTATCTGTAGCCCATCCTCATCCTACAGACAGCCAGAAGGTGCCCACCCCTGTGGGCAAGGACTGCGCCACACCACCCACCCTGTCTCGACCCCATCCAGGTCCCGCAGGCCGAGCAAAGGTGCTCGCAGCCATGGACAAAGGGAGCTCCGCAAGAACCACCGTATCCGTACCCCATCCTCGTGCTACGCACAGCCAGAAGGTGCCCACCCCTGTGGGCAAGGACAGAGCCACACCACCCACCCTGTCTCGACCCCATCCAGGTCCCGCAGGCCGAGCAAAGGTGCTCGCAGCCATGGACAAAGGGAGCTCCGCAAGAACCACCGTATCCGTACCCCATCCTCGTCCTGCAGACAGCCAGGAGGTGGGCACGCTCGTGGGCAAAGGGAGAGCCGCACCACCCACCCCATCTCTGTAACATGTCACGGTCCCACAAGCAACTGGAGGGAACACGCAGCCACGGACATTCTCAGCTTGGGATCCTTTCACAGCAAGACAGGCGCAATTCCCACACTCCACGCAGAGACACCCTCAGCATTGCCAGCCACTCGTGGACGCACGCTTCCACACTGGGCCATGTCTTCAGAGCCAAAGTCGTGAAAGAGCACCTCCCGAAAACTCAACAAGCGTCTTTCTTCCAGAAGAGCCCTCAGACCCACAACTCTCAGCAGCAAGTACCACCCAAAGCTTCAAAACAGGGCTGTGGCTACCACCTGCTGCTTTTCATTCTCTTTTAACCTTTGCCCAGCTGCTGCTCTGCACACTCATCCTACAGCCTCCTCCTTTCCTTCCCCAGCACTACCAATTCTTCTAGCGTATTGCATCGTTTATTGAACTGCGCCTTCTCACTGGACTGCTGGAAAAGCGGCATCACACGGATGCAGCACCAACTCTAGGCACCAGCCCAGCCTGCTGATGTCACGGCCACCACATCGCAGCCAGCAGACTGCTCCTGGTGCTCCACGTCACAATGGCCTTGCTGACACCACTAGCCCCAGAAGAGGATAAAAAGGGCTGCGCCAAGCCAGGCTGCCAGACGAGGGGGCAGGTGAGCGAGATCTGAGAGGAGCAGGCACCCAGGGGAAGGCAAGGAGGCTGGGGCTCCCCACAGCAATGGCGGGTGACTTCTCTTTGGCTGCTTCTCCTGACAATTACAGCCAGACTCCTGCAAAGGGACGCAGCAAGGCCATGGCTCCTGTCCTCGCCCACCTCGTCACTTCCACGGAGAGCTCTCAACACGCTACGGGTCAGATGAGACACCCCTGGCCACTCCCCATCCCGGGCTTGCAGGGAGCTTCCCAAAGCCACAGGCAAAGGGAACGCCACAAAACTGTGCCCTGGGGGGCTGAGGGCTGGTCCCGAAACGGACATCCTGGCACCAGCCATGGCCATGTCCCAGCCAGCAGACTACGCCTGGTGGTCCAGGTCAGAAAGGGGTTGGACACGTGGCTGGCTGCGGAACGGTAGAAAAGGGGCTGCACCAGACGAGACTGGCAGACAACGAGACGGGCTAGCAAAGACTTACAGGCTCTGAAAAAGCCACCGTATCTGTAGCCCATCCTCATCCTACAGACAGCCAGAAGGTGCCCACCCCTGTGGGCAAGGACTGCGCCACACCACCCACCCTGTCTCGACCCCATCCAGGTCCCGCAGGCCGAGCAAAGGTGCTCGCAGCCATGGACAAAGGGAGCTCCGCAAGAACCACCGTATCCGTACCCCATCCTCGTCCTGCAGACAGCCAGGAGGTGGGCACGCTCGTGGGCAAAGGGAGAGCCGCACCACCCACCCCATCTCTGTAACATGTCACGGTCCCACAAGCAACTGGAGGGAACACGCAGCCACGGACATTCTCAGCTTGGGATCCTTTCACAGCAAGACAGGCGCAATTCCCACACTCCACGCAGAGACACCCTCAGCATTGCCAGCCACTCGTGGACGCACGCTTCCACACTGGGCCACGTCTTCAGTGCCAAAGGTGTGAAAGAGCACCTCCCGAAAACTCAACAAGCGTCTTTCTTCCAGAAGAGCCCTCAGACCCACAACTCTCAGCAGCAAGTACCACCCAAAGCTTTATAACAGGGCCGTGGCTAGCACCTGCTGCTTTTCGTTCTCTTTTAACCTTTGCCCAGCTGCTGCTATGTACACTCATCCTACAGCCTCCTCCTTTCCTTCCCCAGCACTACCAATTCTTCTCTTCTAGTGTATTGCATCGTTTATTGAACTGCGCCTTCTCACTGGACTGCTGGAAAAGCGGCATCACGCGGATGCAGCACCAGCTCCAGGCACCAGCCCAGCCTGCTGATGTCACGGCCACCACATCGCAGCCAGCAGACTGCTCCTGGTGCTCCACCTCACAAAGGCCTTGCTGACACCACTAGCCCCAGAAGAGGATAAAAAGGGCTGCGCCAAGCCAGACTGCCAGACGAGGGGGCAGGTGAGCGAGATCTGAGAGGAGCAGGCACCCAGGGGAAGGCAAGGAGGCTGGGGCTCCCCACAGCAATGGCGGGTGACTTCTCTTTGGCTGCTTCTCCTGACAATTACAGCCAGACTCCTGCAAAGGGACGCAACAAGGCCACGGCTCCTGTCCTCGCCCACCTCAGCACTTGCACGGAGAGATCTCAACACGCTACGGGTCAGATGAGACACCCCTGGCCACTCCCCATCCCGGGCTTGCAGGGAGCTTCCCAAAGCCACAGGCAAAGGGAACGCCACAAAACTGTGCCCTGGGGGGCTGAGGGCTGGTCCCGAAACGGACATCCTGGCACCAGCCATGGCCATGTCCCAGCCAGCAGACTACGCCTGGTGGTCCAGGTCAGAAAGGGGTTGGACACACGGCTGGCTGCGGAACGGTAGAAAAGGGGCTGCACCAGACGAGACTGGCAGACGACGAGACGGGCTAGCAAAGACTTACAGGCTCTGAAAAAGCCACCGTATCTGTAGCCCATCCTCATCCTACAGACAGCCAGAAGGTGCCCACCCCTGTGGGCAAGGACAGCGCCACACCACCCACCCTGTCTCGACCCCATCCAGGTCCCGCAGGCCGAGCAAAGGTGCTCGCAGCCATGGACAAAGGGAGCTCCGCAAGAACCACCGTATCCGTACCCCATCCTCGTCCTGCAGACAGCCAGGAGGTGGGCACGCTCGTGGGCAAAGGGAGAGCCGCACCACCCACCCCATCTCTGTAACATGTCACGGTCCCACAAGCAACTGGAGGGAACACGCAGCCACGGACATTCTCAGCTTGGGATCCTTTCACAGCAAGACAGGCGCAATTCCCACACTCCTCGCAGAGACACCCTCAGCATTGCCAGCCACTCGTGGACGCACACTTCCACGCTGGGCCACGTCTTCAGTGCCAAAGGTGTGAAAGAGCACCTCCCAAAAACTCAACAAGCGTCTTTCTTCCAGAAGAGCCCTCAGACCCACAACTCTCAGCAGCAAGTACCACCCAAAGCTTTATAACAGGGCCGTGGCTAGCACCTGCTGCTTTTCGTTCTCTTTTTAACCTTTGCCCAGCTCCTGCTCTGTACACTCATCCTACAGCCTCCTCCTTTCCTTCCCCAGCACTACCAATTCTTCTCTTCTAGTGTATTGCATCGTTTATTGAACTGCGCCTTCTCACTGGACTGCTGGAAAAGTGGCATCACACGGATGCAGCACCAACTCCAGGCACCAGACCAGCCTGCTGATGTCACGGCCACCACATCGCAGCCAGCAGACTGCTCCTGGTGCTCCACCTCACAAAGGCCTTGCTGACACCACTAGCCCCAGAAGAGGATAAAAAGGGCTGCGCCAAGCCAGACTGCCAGACGAGGGGGCAGGTGAGCGAGATCTGAGAGGAGCAGGCACCCAGGGGAAGGCAAGGAGGCTGGGGCTCCCCACAGCAATGGCGGGTGACTTCTCTTTGGCTGCTTCTCCTGACAATTACAGCCAGACTCCTGCAAAGGGACGCAACAAGGCCACGGCTCCTGTCCTTGCCCACCTCAGCACTTGCACGGAGAGATCTCAACACGCTATGGGTCAGATGAGACACCCCTGGCCACTCCCCATCCCGGGCTTGCAGGGAGCTTCCCAAAGCCACAGGCAAAGGAAACGCCACAAAACTGTGCCCTGGGGGGCTGAGGGCTGGTCCCGAAACGGACATCCTGGCACCAGCCATGGCCATGTCCCAGCCAGCAGACTACGCCTGGTGGTCCAGGTCAGAAAGGGGTTGGACACACGGCTGGCTGCGGAACGGTAGAAAAGGGGCTGCACCAGACGAGACTGGCAGACGACGAGACGGGCTAGCAAAGACTTACAGGCTCTGAAAAAGCCACCGTATCTGTAGCCCATCCTCATCCTACAGACAGCCAGAAGGTGCCCACCCCTGTGGGCAAGGACAGCGCCACACCACCCACCCTGTCTCGACCCCATCCAGGTCCCGCAGGCCGAGCAAAGCTGCTCGCAGCCATGGACAAAGGGAGCTCCGCAAGAACCACCGTATCCGTACCCCATCCTCGTCCTGCAGACAGCCAGGAGGTGGGCACGCTCGTGGGCAAAGGGAGAGCCGCACCACCCACCCCATCTCTGTAACATGTCACGGTCCCACAAGCAACTGGAGGGAACACGCAGCCACGGACATTCTCAGCTTGGGATCCTTTCACAGCAAGACAGGCGCAATTCCCACACTCCTCGCAGAGACACCCTCAGCATTGCCAGCCACTCGTGGACGCACACTTCCACGCTGGGCCACGTCTTCAGTGCCAAAGGTGTGAAAGAGCACCTCCCAAAAACTCAACAAGCGTCTTTCTTCCAGAAGAGCCCTCAGACCCACAACTCTCAGCAGCAAGTACCACCCAAAGCTTTATAACAGGGCCGTGGCTAGCACCTGCTGCTTTTCGTTCTCTTTTAACCTTTGCCCAGCTCCTGCTCTGTACACTCATCCTACAGCCTCCTCCTTTCCTTCCCCAGCACTACCAATTCTTCTCTTCTAGTGTATTGCATCGTTTATTGAACTGCGCCTTCTCACTGGACTGCTGGAAAAGCGGCATCACACGGATGCAGCACCAACTCCAGGCACCAGCCCAGCCTGCTGATGTCACGGCCACCACATCGCAGCCAGCAGACTGCTCCTGGTGCTCCACGTCACAAAGGCCTTGCTGACACCACTAGCCCCAGAAGAGGATAAAAAGGGCTGCGCCAAGCCAGACTGCCAGACGAGGGGGCAGGTGAGCGAGATCTGAGAGGAGCAGGCACCCAGGGGAAGGCAAGGAGGCTGGGGCTCCCCACAGCAATGGCGGGTGACTTCTCTTTGGCTGCTTCTCCTGACAATTACAGCCAGACTCCTGCAAAGGGACGCAACAAGGCCACGGCTCCTGTCCTTGCCCACCTCGGCACTTGCACGGAGAGATCTCAACACGCTACGGGTCAGATGAGACACCCCTGGCCACTCCCCATCCCGGGCTTGCAGGGAGCTTCCCAAAGCCACAGGCAAAGGAAACGCCACAAAACTGTGCCCTGGGGGGCTGAGGGCTGGTCCCGAAACGGACATCCTGGCACCAGCCATGGCCATGTCCCAGCCAGCAGACTACGCCTGGTGGTCCAGGTCAGAAAGGGGTTGGACACACGGCTGGCTGCGGAACGGTAGAAAAGGGGCTGCACCAGACGAGACTGGCAGACGACGAGACGGGCTAGCAAAGACTTACAGGCTCTGAAAAAGCCACCGTATCTGTAGCCCATCCTCATCCTACAGACAGCCAGAAGGTGCCCACCCCTGTGGGCAAGGACAGCGCCACACCACCCACCCTGTCTCGACCCCATCCAGGTCCCGCAGGCCGAGCAAAGCTGCTCGCAGCCATGGACAAAGGGAGCTCCGCAAGAACCACCGTATCCGTACCCCATCCTCGTCCTGCAGACAGCCAGGAGGTGGGCACGCTCGTGGGCAAAGGGAGAGCCGCACCACCCACCCCATCTCTGTAACATGTCACGGTCCCACAAGCAACTGGAGGGAACACGCAGCCACGGACATTCTCAGCTTGGGATCCTTTCACAGCAAGACAGGCGCAATTCCCACACTCCTCGCAGAGACACCCTCAGCATTGCCAGCCACTCGTGGACGCACACTTCCACGCTGGGCCACGTCTTCAGTGCCAAAGGTGTGAAAGAGCACCTCCCAAAAACTCAACAAGCGTCTTTCTTCCAGAAGAGCCCTCAGACCCACAACTCTCAGCAGCAAGTACCACCCAAAGCTTTATAACAGGGCCGTGGCTAGCACCTGCTGCTTTTCGTTCTCTTTTAACCTTTGCCCAGCTCCTGCTCTGTACACTCATCCTACAGCCTCCTCCTTTCCTTCCCCAGCACTACCAATTCTTCTCTTCTAGTGTATTGCATCGTTTATTGAACTGCGCCTTCTCACTGGACTGCTGGAAAAGCGGCATCACACGGATGCAGCACCAACTCCAGGCACCAGCCCAGCCTGCTGATGTCACGGCCACCACATCGCAGCCAGCAGACTGCTCCTGGTGCTCCACGTCACAAAGGCCTTGCTGACACCACTAGCCCCAGAAGAGGATAAAAAGGGCTGCGCCAAGCCAGACTGCCAGACGAGGGGGCAGGTGAGCGAGATCTGAGAGGAGCAGGCACCCAGGGGAAGGCAAGGAGGCTGGGGCTCCCCACAGCAATGGCGGGTGACTTCTCTTTGGCTGCTTCTCCTGACAATTACAGCCAGACTCCTGCAAAGGGACGCAACAAGGCCACGGCTCCTGTCCTTGCCCACCTCAGCACTTGCACGGAGAGATCTCAACACGCTACGGGTCAGATGAGACACCCCTGGCCACTCCCCATCCCGGGCTTGCAGGGAGCTTCCCAAAGCCACAGGCAAAGGGAACGCCACAAAACTGTGCCCTGGGGGGCTGAGGGCTGGTCCCGAAACGGACATCCTGGCACCAGCCATGGCCATGTCCCAGCCAGCAGACTACGCCTGGTGGTCCAGGTCAGAAAGGGGTTGGACACACGGCTGGCTGCGGAACGGTAGAAAAGGGGCTGCACCAGACGAGACTGGCAGACGACGAGACGGGCTAGCAAAGACTTACAGGCTCTGAAAAAGCCACCGTATCTGTAGCCCATCCTCATCCTACAGACAGCCAGAAGGTGCCCACCCCTGTGGGCAAGGACAGCGCCACACCACCCACCCTGTCTCGACCCCATCCAGGTCCCGCAGGCCGAGCAAAGGTGCTCGCAGCCATGGACAAAGGGAGCTCCGCAAGAACCACCGTATCCGTACCCCATCCTCGTCCTGCAGACAGCCAGGAGGTGGGCACGCTCGTGGGCAAAGGGAGAGCCGCACCACCCACCCCATCTCTGTAACATGTCACGGTCCCACAAGCAACTGGAGGGAACACGCAGCCACGGACATTCTCAGCTTGGGATCCTTTCACAGCAAGACAGGCGCAATTCCCACACTCCTCGCAGAGACACCCTCAGCATTGCCAGCCACTCGTGGACGCACACTTCCACGCTGGGCCACGTCTTCAGTGCCAAAGGTGTGAAAGAGCACCTCCCAAAAACTCAACAAGCGTCTTTCTTCCAGAAGAGCCCTCAGACCCACAACTCTCAGCAGCAAGTACCACCCAAAGCTTTATAACAGGGCCGTGGCTAGCACCTGCTGCTTTTCGTTCTCTTTTAACCTTTGCCCAGCTCCTGCTCTGTACACTCATCCTACAGCCTCCTCCTTTCCTTCCCCAGCACTACCAATTCTTCTCTTCTAGTGTATTGCATCGTTTATTGAACTGCGCCTTCTCACTGGACTGCTGGAAAAGCGGCATCACACGGATGCAGCACCAACTCCAGGCACCAGCCCAGCCTGCTGATGTCACGGCCACCACATCGCAGCCAGCAGACTGCTCCTGGTGCTCCACCTCACAAAGGCCTTGCTGACACCACTAGCCCCAGAAGAGGATAAAAAGGGCTGCGCCAAGCCAGACTGCCAGACGAGGGGGCAGGTGAGCGAGATCTGAGAGGAGCAGGCACCCAGGGGAAGGCAAGGAGGCTGGGGCTCCCCACAGCAATGGCGGGTGACTTCTCTTTGGCTGCTTCTCCTGACAATTACAGCCAGACTCCTGCAAAGGGACGCAGCAAGGCCACGGCTCCTGTCCTTGCCCACCTCAGCACTTGCACGGAGAGATCTCAACACGCTACGGGTCAGATGAGACACCCCTGGCCACTCCCCATCCCGGGCTTGCAGGGAGCTTCCCAAAGCCACAGGCAAAGGGAACGCCACAAAACTGTGCCCTGGGGGGCTGAGGGCTGGTCCCGAAACGGACATCCTGGCACCAGCCATGGCCATGTCCCAGCCAGCAGACTACGCCTGGTGGTCCAGGTCAGAAAGGGGTTGGACACACGGCTGGCTGCGGAACGGTAGAAAAGGGGCTGCACCAGACGAGACTGGCAGACGACGAGACGGGCTAGCAAAGACTTACAGGCTCTGAAAAAGCCACCGTATCTGTAGCCCATCCTCATCCTACAGACAGCCAGAAGGTGCCCACCCCTGTGGGCAAGGACAGCGCCACACCACCCACCCTGTCTCGACCCCATCCAGGTCCCGCAGGCCGAGCAAAGGTGCTCGCAGCCATGGACAAAGGGAGCTCCGCAAGAACCACCGTATCCGTACCCCATCCTCGTCCTGCAGACAGCCAGGAGGTGGGCACGCTCGTGGGCAAAGGGAGAGCCGCACCACCCACCCCATCTCTGTAACATGTCACGGTCCCACAAGCAACTGGAGGGAACACGCAGCCACGGACATTCTCAGCTTGGGATCCTTTCACAGCAAGACAGGCGCAATTCCCACACTCCTCGCAGAGACACCCTCAGCATTGCCAGCCACTCGTGGACGCACGCTTCCACGCTGGGCCACGTCTTCAGTGCCAAAGGTGTGAAAGAGCACCTCCCGAAAACTCAGCAAGCGTCTTTCTTCCAGAAGAGCCCTCAGACCCACAACTCTCAGCAGCAAGTACCACCCAAAGCTTTATAACAGGGCCGTGGCTACCACCTGCTGCTTTTCGTTCTCTTTTAACCTTTGCCCAGCTGCTGCTCTGTACGCTCATCCTACAGCCTCCTCCTTTCCTTCCCCAGCACTACCAATTCTTCTCTTCTAGTGTATTGCATCGTTTATTGAACTGCGCCTTCTCACTGGACTGCTGGAAAAGCGGCATCACGCGGATGCAGCACCAACTCCAGGCACCAGCCCAGCCTGCTGATGTCACGGCCACCACATCGCAGCCAGCAGACTGCTCCTGGTGCTCCACGTCACAAAGGCCTTGCTGACACCACTAGCCCCAGAAGAGGATAAAAAGGGCTGCGCCAAGCCAGACTGCCAGACGAGGGGGCAGGTGAGCGAGATCTGAGAGGAGCAGGCACCCAGGGGAAGGCAAGGAGGCTGGGGCTCCCCACAGCAATGGCGGGTGACTTCTCTTTGGCTGCTTCTCCTGACAATTACAGCCAGACTCCTGCAAAGGGACGCAACAAGGCCACGGCTCCTGTCCTTGCCCACCTCAGCACTTGCACGGAGAGATCTCAACACGCTACGGGTCAGATGAGACACCCCTGGCCACTCCCCATCCCGGGCTTGCAGGGAGCTTCCCAAAGCCACAGGCAAAGGGAACGCCACAAAACTGTGCCCTGGGGGGCTGAGGGCTGGTCCCGAAACGGACATCCTGGCACCAGCCATGGCCATGTCCCAGCCAGCAGACTACGCCTGGTGGTCCAGGTCAGAAAGGGGTTGGACACACGGCTGGCTGCGGAACGGTAGAAAAGGGGCTGCACCAGACGAGACTGGCAGACGACGAGACGGGCTAGCAAAGACTTACAGGCTCTGAAAAAGCCACCGTATCTGTAGCCCATCCTCATCCTACAGACAGCCAGAAGGTGCCCACCCCTGTGGGCAAGGACAGCGCCACACCACCCACCCTGTCTCGACCCCATCCAGGTCCCGCAGGCCGAGCAAAGGTGCTCGCAGCCATGGACAAAGGGAGCTCCGCAAGAACCACCGTATCCGTACCCCATCCTCGTCCTGCAGACAGCCAGGAGGTGGGCACGCTCGTGGGCAAAGGGAGAGCCGCACCACCCACCCCATCTCTGTAACATGTCACGGTCCCACAAGCAACTGGAGGGAACACGCAGCCACGGACATTCTCAGCTTGGGATCCTTTCACAGCAAGACAGGCGCAATTCCCACACTCCTCGCAGACACACCCTCAGCATTGCCAGCCACTCGTGGACGCACGCTTCCACGCTGGGCCACGTCTTCAGTGCCAAAGGTGTGAAAGAGCACCTCCCGAAAACTCAGCAAGCGTCTTTCTTCCAGAAGAGCCCTCAGACCCACAACTCTCAGCAGCAAGTACCACCCAAAGCTTTATAACAGGGCCGTGGCTACCACCTGCTGCTTTTCGTTCTCTTTTAACCTTTACCCAGCTCCTGCTCTGTACACTCATCCTACAGCCTCCTCCTTTCCTTCCCCAGCACTACCAATTCTTCTCTTCTAGTGTATTGCATCGTTTATTGAACTGCGCCTTCTCACTGGACTGCTGGAAAAGCGGCATCACACGGATGCAGCACCAACTCCAGGCACCAGCCCAGCCTGCTGATGTCACGGCCACCACATCGCAGCCAGCAGACTGCTCCTGGTGCTCCACGTCACAAAGGCCTTGCTGACACCACTAGCCCCAGAAGAGGATAAAAAGGGCTGCGCCAAGCCAGACTGCCAGACGAGGGGGCAGGTGAGCGAGATCTGAGAGGAGCAGGCACCCAGGGGAAGGCAAGGAGGCTGGGGCTCCCCACAGCAATGGCGGGTGACTTCTCTTTGGCTGCTTCTCCTGACAATTACAGCCAGACTCCTGCAAAGGGACGCAACAAGGCCACGGCTCCTGTCCTTGCCCACCTCAGCACTTGCACGGAGAGATCTCAACACGCTACGGGTCAGATGAGACACCCCTGGCCACTCCCCATCCCGGGCTTGCAGGGAGCTTCCCAAAGCCACAGGCAAAGGGAACGCCACAAAACTGTGCCCTGGGGGGCTGAGGGCTGGTCCCGAAACGGACATCCTGGCACCAGCCATGGCCATGTCCCAGCCAGCAGACTACGCCTGGTGGTCCAGGTCAGAAAGGGGTTGGACACACGGCTGGCTGCGGAACGGTAGAAAAGGGGCTGCACCAGACGAGACTGGCAGACGACGAGACGGGCTAGCAAAGACTTACAGGCTCTGAAAAAGCCACCGTATCTGTAGCCCATCCTCATCCTACAGACAGCCAGAAGGTGCCCACCCCTGTGGGCAAGGACAGCGCCACACCACCCACCCTGTCTCGACCCCATCCAGGTCCCGCAGGCCGAGCAAAGGTGCTCGCAGCCATGGACAAAGGGAGCTCCGCAAGAACCACCGTATCCGTACCCCATCCTCGTCCTGCAGACAGCCAGGAGGTGGGCACGCTCGTGGGCAAAGGGAGAGCCGCACCACCCACCCCATCTCTGTAACATGTCACGGTCCCACAAGCAACTGGAGGGAACACGCAGCCACGGACATTCTCAGCTTGGGATCCTTTCACAGCAAGACAGGCGCAATTCCCACACTCCTCGCAGAGACACCCTCAGCATTGCCAGCCACTCGTGGACGCACACTTCCACGCTGGGCCACGTCTTCAGTGCCAAAGGTGTGAAAGAGCACCTCCCAAAAACTCAACAAGCGTCTTTCTTCCAGAAGAGCCCTCAGACCCACAACTCTCAGCAGCAAGTACCACCCAAAGCTTTATAACAGGGCCGTGGCTAGCACCTGCTGCTTTTCGTTCTCTTTTAACCTTTGCCCAGCTCCTGCTCTGTACACTCATCCTACAGCCTCCTCCTTTCCTTCCCCAGCACTACCAATTCTTCTCTTCTAGTGTATTGCATCGTTTATTGAACTGCGCCTTCTCACTGGACTGCTGGAAAAGCGGCATCACACGGATGCAGCACCAACTCCAGGCACCAGCCCAGCCTGCTGATGTCACGGCCACCACATCGCAGCCAGCAGACTGCTCCTGGTGCTCCACGTCACAAAGGCCTTGCTGACACCACTAGCCCCAGAAGAGGATAAAAAGGGCTGCGCCAAGCCAGACTGCCAGACGAGGGGGCAGGTGAGCGAGATCTGAGAGGAGCAGGCACCCAGGGGAAGGCAAGGAGGCTGGGGCTCCCCACAGCAATGGCGGGTGACTTCTCTTTGGCTGCTTCTCCTGACAATTACAGCCAGACTCCTGCAAAGGGACGCAACAAGGCCACGGCTCCTGTCCTTGCCCACCTCAGCACTTGCACGGAGAGATCTCAACACGCTACGGGTCAGATGAGACACCCCTGGCCACTCCCCATCCCGGGCTTGCAGGGAGCTTCCCAAAGCCACAGGCAAAGGGAACGCCACAAAACTGTGCCCTGGGGGGCTGAGGGATGGTCCCAAAACGGACATCCTGGCACCAGCCATGGCCATGTCCCAGCCAGCAGACTACGCCTGGTGGTCCAGGTCAGAAAGGGGTTGGACACACGGCTGGCTGCGGAACGGTAGAAAAGGGGCTGCACCAGACGAGACTGGCAGACGACGAGACGGGCTAGCAAAGACTTACAGGCTCTGAAAAAGCCACCGTATCTGTAGCCCATCCTCATCCTACAGACAGCCAGAAGGTGCCCACCCCTGTGGGCAAGGACAGCGCCACACCACCCACCCTGTCTCGACCCCATCCAGGTCCCGCAGGCCGAGCAAAGGTGCTCGCAGCCATGGACAAAGGGAGCTCCGCAAGAACCACCGTATCCGTACCCCATCCTCGTCCTGCAGACAGCCAGGAGGTGGGCACGCTCGTGGGCAAAGGGAGAGCCGCACCACCCACCCCATCTCTGTAACATGTCACGGTCCCACAAGCAACTGGAGGGAACACGCAGCCACGGACATTCTCAGCTTGGGATCCTTTCACAGCAAGACAGGCGCAATTCCCACACTCCTCGCAGAGACACCCTCAGCATTGCCAGCCACTCGTGGACGCACGCTTCCACGCTGGGCCACGTCTTCAGTGCCAAAGGTGTGAAAGAGCACCTCCCGAAAACTCAGCAAGCGTCTTTCTTCCAGAAGAGCCCTCAGACCCACAACTCTCAGCAGCAAGTACCACCCAAAGCTTTATAACAGGGCCGTGGCTACCACCTGCTGCTTTTCGTTCTCTTTTAACCTTTGCCCAGCTGCTGCTCTGTACGCTCATCCTACAGCCTCCTCCTTTCCTTCCCCAGCACTACCAATTCTTCTCTTCTAGTGTATTGCATCGTTTATTGAACTGCGCCTTCTCACTGGACTGCTGGAAAAGCGGCATCACGCGGATGCAGCACCAACTCCAGGCACCAGCCCAGCCTGCTGATGTCACGGCCACCACATCGCAGCCAGCAGACTGCTCCTGGTGCTCCACGTCACAAAGGCCTTGCTGACACCACTAGCCCCAGAAGAGGATAAAAAGGGCTGCGCCAAGCCAGACTGCCAGACGAGGGGGCAGGTGAGCGAGATCTGAGAGGAGCAGGCACCCAGGGGAAGGCAAGGAGGCTGGGGCTCCCCACAGCAATGGCGGGTGACTTCTCTTTGGCTGCTTCTCCTGACAATTACAGCCAGACTCCTGCAAAGGGACGCAACAAGGCCACGGCTCCTGTCCTTGCCCACCTCGGCACTTGCACGGAGAGATCTCAACACGCTACGGGTCAGATGAGACACCCCTGGCCACTCCCCATCCCGGGCTTGCAGGGAGCTTCCCAAAGCCACAGGCAAAGGGAACGCCACAAAACTGTGCCCTGGGGGGCTGAGGGCTGGTCCCAAAACGGACATCCTGGCACCAGCCATGGCCATGTCCCAGCCAGCAGACTACGCCTGGTGGTCCAGGTCAGAAAGGGGTTGGACACACGGCTGGCTGCGGAACGGTAGAAAAGGGGCTGCACCAGACGAGACTGGCAGACGACGAGACGGGCTAGCAAAGACTTACAGGCTCTGAAAAAGCCACCGTATCTGTAGCCCATCCTCATCCTACAGACAGCCAGAAGGTGCCCACCCCTGTGGGCAAGGACAGCGCCACACCACCCACCCTGTCTCGACCCCATCCAGGTCCCGCAGGCCGAGCAAAGGTGCTCGCAGCCATGGACAAAGGGAGCTCCGCAAGAACCACCGTATCCGTACCCCATCCTCGTCCTGCAGACAGCCAGGAGGTGGGCACGCTCGTGGGCAAAGGGAGAGCCGCACCACCCACCCCATCTCTGTAACATGTCACGGTCCCACAAGCAACTGGAGGGAACACGCAGCCACGGACATTCTCAGCTTGGGATCCTTTCACAGCAAGACAGGCGCAATTCCCACACTCCACGCAGAGACACCCTCAGCATTGCCAGCCACTCGTGGACGCACGCTTCCACGCTGGGCCACGTCTTCAGTGCCAAAGGTGTGAAAGAGCACCTCCCGAAAACTCAACAAGCGTCTTTCTTCCAGAAGAGCCCTCAGACCCACAACTCTCAGCAGCAAGTACCACCCAAAGCTTTATAACAGGGCCGTGGCTACCACCTGCTGCTTTTCATTCTCTTTTAACCTTTGCCCAGCTGCTGCTCTGTACGCTCATCCTACAGCCTCCTCCTTTCCTTCCCCAGCACTACCAATTCTTCTCTTCTAGTGTATTGCATCGTTTATTGAACTGCGCCTTCTCACTGGACTGCTGGAAAAGCGGCATCACATGGATGCAGCACCAGCTCCAGGCACCAGCCCAGCCTGCTGATGTCACGGCCACCACATCGCAGCCAGCAGACTGCTCCTGGTGCTCCACCTCACAAAGGCCTTGCTGACACCACTAGCCCCAGAAGAGGATAAAAAGGGCTGCGCCAAGCCAGACTGCCAGACGAGGGGGCAGGTGAGCGAGATCTGAGAGGAGCAGGCACCCAGGGGAAGGCAAGGAGGCTGGGGCTCCCCACAGCAATGGCGGGTGACTTCTCTTTGGCTGCTTCTCCTGACAACTACAGCCAGACTCCTGCAAAGGGACGCAGCAAGGCCACGGCTCCTGTCCTCGCCCACCTCGGCACTTGTACGGAGAGATCTCAACACGCTACAGGACAGATAAGACACCCCTGGCCACTCCCCATCCCAGGCTTGCAGGGAGCTTCCCAAAGCCACAGGCAAAGGGAACACCACAAAACTGTGCCCTGGGGGGCTGAGGGCTGGTCCCGAAACGGACATCCTGGCACCAGCCATGGCCATGTCCCAGCCAGCAGACTACGCCTGGTGGTCCAGGTCAGAAAGGGGTTGGACACACGGCTGGCTGCGGAACAGTAGAAAAGGGGCTGCACCAGACGAGACTGGCAGACGACGAGACGGGCTAGCAAAGACTTACAGGCTCTGAAAAAGCCACCGTATCTGTAGCCCATCCTCATCCTACAGACAGCCAGAAGGTGCCCACCCCTGTGGGCAAGGACAGCGCCACACCACCCACCCTGTCTCGACCCCATCCAGGTCCCGCAGGCCGAGCAAAGGTGCTCGCAGCCATGGACAAAGGGAGCTCCGCAAGAACCACCGTATCCGTACCCCATCCTCGCGCTACGCACAGCCAGAAGGTGCCCACCCCTGTGGGCAAGGACAGAGCCACACCACCCACCCTGTCTCGACCCCATCCAGGTCCCGCAGGCCGAGCAAAGGTGCTCGCAGCCATGGACAAAGGGAGCTCCGCAAGAACCACCGTATCCGTACCCCATCCTCGTCCTGCAGACAGCCAGGAGGTGGGCACGCTCGTGGGCAAAGGGAGAGCTGCACCACCCACCCCATCTCTGTAACATGTCACGGTCCCACAAGCAACTGGAGGAAACACGCAGCCACGGACATTCTCAGCTTGGGATCCTTTCACAGCAAGACAGGCGCAATTCCCACACTCCACGCAGAGACACCCTCAGCATTGCCAGCCACTCGTGGACGCACGCTTCCACACTGGGCCATGTCTTCAGTGCCAAAGTCGTGAAAGAGCACCTCCCGAAAACTCAGCAAGCGTCTTTCTTCCAGAAGAATCCTCAGACCCACAACTCTCAGCAGCAAGTACCACCCAAAGCGTCAAAACAGGGCCGTGGCTACCACCTGCTGCTTTTCGTTCTCTTTTAACCTTTGCCCAGCTGCTGCTCTGTACACTCATCCTACAGCCTCCTCCTTTCCTTCCCCAGCACTACCAATTCTTCTCTTCTAGTGTATTGCATCGTTTATTGAACTGCGCCTTCTCACTGGACTGCTGGAAAAGCGGCATCACACGGATGCAGCACCAACTCCAGGCACCAGCCCAGCCTGCTGATGTCACGGCCACCACATCGCAGCCAGCAGACTGCTCCTGGTGCTCCACCTCACAAAGGCCTTGCTGACACCACTAGCCCCAGAAGAGGATAAAAAGGGCTGCGCCAAGCCAGGTTGCCAGACGAGGGGGCAGGTGAGCGAGATCTGAGAGGAGCAGGCACCCGGGGGAAGGCAAGGAGGCTGGGGCTCCCCACAGCAATGGCGGGTGACTTCTCTTTGGCTGCTTCTCCTGACAACTACAGCCAGACTCCTGCAAAGGGACGCAGCAAGGCCACGGCTCCTGTCCTCGCCCACCTCGGCACTTGTACGGAGAGATCTCAACACGCTACAGGACAGATAAGACACCCCTGGCCACTCCCCATCCCGGGCTTGCAGGGAGCTTCCCAAAGCCACAGGCAAAGGGAACGCCACAAAACTGTGCCCTGGGGGGCTGAGGGCTGGTCCCAAAACGGACATCCTGGCACCAGCCATGGCCATGTCCCAGCCAGCAGACTACGCCTGGTGGTCCAGGTCAGAAAGGGGTTGGACACACGGCTGGCTGCGGAACGGTAGAAAAGGGGCTGCACCAGACGAGACTGGCAGACGACGAGACGGGCTAGCAAAGACTTACAGGCTCTGAAAAAGCCACCGTATCTGTAGCCCATCCTCATCCTACAGACAGCCAGAAGGTGCCCACCCCTGTGGGCAAGGACAGCGCCACACCACCCACCCTGTCTCGACCCCATCCAGGTCCCGCAGGCCGAGCAAAGGTGCTCGCAGCCATGGACAAAGGGAGCTCCGCAAGAACCACCGTATCCGTACCCCATCCTCGTCCTGCAGACAGCCAGGAGGTGGGCACGCTCGTGGGCAAAGGGAGAGCCGCACCACCCACCCCATCTCTGTAACATGTCACGGTCCCACAAGCAACTGGAGGGAACACGCAGCCACGGACATTCTCAGCTTGGGATCCTTTCACAGCAAGACAGGCGCAATTCCCACACTCCACGCAGAGACACCCTCAGCATTGCCAGCCACTCGTGGACGCACGCTTCCACGCTGGGCCACGTCTTCAGTGCCAAAGGTGTGAAAGAGCACCTCCCGAAAACTCAACAAGCGTCTTTCTTCCAGAAGAGCCCTCAGACCCACAACTCTCAGCAGCAAGTACCACCCAAAGCTTTATAACAGGGCCGTGGCTACCACCTGCTGCTTTTCATTCTCTTTTAACCTTTGCCCAGCTGCTGCTCTGTACGCTCATCCTACAGCCTCCTCCTTTCCTTCCCCAGCACTACCAATTCTTCTCTTCTAGTGTATTGCATCGTTTATTGAACTGCGCCTTCTCACTGGACTGCTGGAAAAGCGGCATCACATGGATGCAGCACCAGCTCCAGGCACCAGCCCAGCCTGCTGATGTCACGGCCACCACATCGCAGCCAGCAGACTGCTCCTGGTGCTCCACCTCACAAAGGCCTTGCTGACGCCACTAGCCCCAGAAGAGGATAAAAAGGGCTGCGCCAAGCCAGACTGCCAGACGAGGGGGCAGGTGAGCGAGATCTGAGAGGAGCAGGCACCCGGGGGAAGGCAAGGAGGCTGGGGCTCCCCACAGCAATGGCGGGTGACTTCTCTTTGGCTGCTTCTCCTGACAACTACAGCCAGACTCCTGCAAAGGGACGCAGCAAGGCCACGGCTCCTGTCCTCGCCCACCTCGGCACTTGTATGGAGAGATCTCAACACGCTACAGGACAGATAAGACACCCCTGGCCACTCCCCATCCCAGGCTTGCAGGGAGCTTCCCAAAGCCACAGGCAAAGGGAACACCACAAAACTGTGCCCTGGGGGGCTGAGGGCTGGTCCCGAAACGGACATCCTGGCACCAGCCATGGCCATGTCCCAGCCAGCAGACTACGCCTGGTGGTCCAGGTCAGAAAGGGGTTGGACACACGGCTGGCTGCGGAACAGTAGAAAAGGGGCTGCACCAGACGAGACTGGCAGACGACGAGACGGGCTAGCAAAGACTTACAGGCTCTGAAAAAGCCACCGTATCTGTAGCCCATCCTCATCCTACAGACAGCCAGAAGGTGCCCACCCCTGTGGGCAAGGACAGCGCCACACCACCCACCCTGTCTCGACCCCATCCAGGTCCCGCAGGCCGAGCAAAGGTGCTCGCAGCCATGGACAAAGGGAGCTCCGCAAGAACCACCGTATCCGTACCCCATCCTCGCGCTACGCACAGCCAGAAGGTGCCCACCCCTGTGGGCAAGGACAGAGCCACACCACCCACCCTGTCTCGACCCCATCCAGGTCCCGCAGGCCGAGCAAAGGTGCTCGCAGCCATGGACAAAGGGAGCTCCGCAAGAACCACCGTATCCGTACCCCATCCTCGTCCTGCAGACAGCCAGGAGGTGGGCACGCTCGTGGGCAAAGGGAGAGCTGCACCACCCACCCCATCTCTGTAACATGTCACGGTCCCACAAGCAACTGGAGGAAACACGCAGCCACGGACATTCTCAGCTTGGGATCCTTTCACAGCAAGACAGGCGCAATTCCCACACTCCACGCAGAGACACCCTCAGCATTGCCAGCCACTCGTGGACGCACGCTTCCACACTGGGCCATGTCTTCAGTGCCAAAGTCGTGAAAGAGCACCTCCCGAAAACTCAGCAAGCGTCTTTCTTCCAGAAGAATCCTCAGACCCACAACTCTCAGCAGCAAGTACCACCCAAAGCGTCAAAACAGGGCCGTGGCTACCACCTGCTGCTTTTCGTTCTCTTTTAACCTTTGCCCAGCTGCTGCTCTGTACACTCATCCTACAGCCTCCTCCTTTCCTTCCCCAGCACTACCAATTCTTCTCTTCTAGTGTATTGCATCGTTTATTGAACTGCGCCTTCTCACTGGACTGCTGGAAAAGCGGCATCACACGGATGCAGCACCAACTCCAGGCACCAGCCCAGCCTGCTGATGTCACGGCCACCACATCGCAGCCAGCAGACTGCTCCTGGTGCTCCACCTCACAAAGGCCTTGCTGACACCACTAGCCCCAGAAGAGGATAAAAAGGGCTGCGCCAAGCCAGGTTGCCAGACGAGGGGGCAGGTGAGCGAGATCTGAGAGGAGCAGGCACCCGGGGGAAGGCAAGGAGGCTGGGGCTCCCCACAGCAATGGCGGGTGACTTCTCTTTGGCTGCTTCTCCTGACAACTACAGCCAGACTCCTGCAAAGGGACGCAGCAAGGCCACGGCTCCTGTCCTCGCCCACCTCGGCACTTGTACGGAGAGATCTCAACACGCTACAGGACAGATAAGACACCCCTGGCCACTCCCCATCCCGGGCTTGCAGGGAGCTTCCCAAAGCCACAGGCAAAGGGAACGCCACAAAACTGTGCCCTGGGGGGCTGAGGGCTGGTCCCGAAACGGACATCGTGGCACCAGCCATGGCCATGTCCCAGCCAGCAGACTACGCCTGGTGGTCCAGGTCAGAAAGGGGTTGGACACACGGCTGGCTGCGGAACGGTAGAAAAGGGGCTGCACCAGACGAGACTGGCAGACGACGAGACGGGCTAGAAAAGACTTACAGGCTCTGAAAAAGCCACCGTATCTGTAGCCCATCCTCATCCTACGGACAGCCAGAAGGTGCCCACCCCTGTGGGCAAGGACAGCGCCACACCACCCACCCTGTCTCGACCCCATCCAGGTCCCGCAGGCCGAGCAAAGGTGCTCGCAGCCATGGACAAAGGGAGCTCCGCAAGAACCACCGTATCCGTACCCCATCCTCGCGCTACGCACAGCCAGAAGGTGCCCACCCCTGTGGGCAAGGACAGAGCCACACCACCCACCCTGTCTCGACCCCATCCAGGTCCCGCAGGCCGAGCAAAGGTGCTCGCAGCCATGGACAAAGGGAGCTCCGCAAGAACCACCGTATCCGTACCCCATCCTCGTCCTGCAGACAGCCAGGAGGTGGGCACGCTCGTGGGCAAAGGGAGAGCCGCACCACCCACCCCATCTCTGTAACATGTCACGGTCCCACAAGCAACTGGAGGGAACACGCAGCCACGGACATTCTCAGCTTTGGACCCTTTCACAGCAAGACAGGCGCAATTCCCACACTCCACGCAGAGACACCCTCAGCATTGCCAGCCACTCGTGGACGCACGCTTCCACGCTGGGCCACGTCTTCAGTGCCAAAGGTGTGAAAGAGCACCTCCCGAAAACTCAGCAAGCGTCTTTCTTCCAGAAGAGCCCTCAGACCCACAACTCTCAGCAGCAAGTACCACCCAAAGTGTCAAAACAGGGCCGTGGCTGCTGCTTTTCGGTCTCTTTTAACCTTTGCCCAGCTGCTGCTCTGTACACTCATCCTACAGCCTCCTCCTTTCCTTCCCCAGCACTACCAATTCTTCTCTTCTAGTGTATTGCATCGTTTATTGAACTGCGCCTTCTCACTGGACTGCTGGAAAAGCGGCATCACGCGGATGCAGCACCAACTCCAGGCACCAGCCCAGCCTGCTGATGTCACGGCCACCACATCGCAGCCAGCAGACTGCTCCTGGTGCTCCACCTCACAAAGGCCTTGCTGACACCACTAGCCCCAGAAGAGGATAAAAAGGGCTGCGCCAAGCCAGACTGCCAGACGAGGGGGCAGGTGAGCGAGATCTGAGAGGAGCAGGCCCCCGGGGGAAGGCAAGGAGGCTGGGGCTCCCCACAGCAATGGCGGGTGACTTCTCTTTGGCTGCTTCTCCTGACAACTACAGCCAGACTCCTGCAAAGGGACACAACAAGGCCACGGCTCCTGTCCTTGCCCACCTCGGCACTTGTACGGAGAGATCTCAACACGCTGCAGGACAGATGAGACACCCCTGGCCACTCCCCATCCCGGGCTTGCAGGGAGCTTCCCAAAGCCACAGGCAAAGGGAATGCCACAAAACTGTGCCCTGGGGGGCTGAGGGCTGGTCCCGAAACGGACATCCTGGCACCAGCCATGGCCATGTCCCAGCCAGCAGACTACGCCTGGTGGTCCAGGTCAGAAAGGGGTTGGACACACGGCTGGCTGCGGAACGGTAGAAAAGGGGCTGCACCAGACGAGACTGGCAGACGACGAGACGGGCTAGCAAAGACTTACAGGCTCTGAAAAAGCCACCGTATCTGTAGCCCATCCTCATCCTACAGACAGCCAGAAGGTGCCCACCCCTGTGGGCAAGGACAGCGCCACACCACCCACCCTGTCTCGACCCCATCCAGGTCCCGCAGGCCGAGCAAAGGTGCTCGCAGCCATGGACAAAGGGAGCTCCGCAAGAACCACCGTATCCGTACCCCATCCTCGCGCTACGCACAGCCAGAAGGTGCCCACCCCTGTGGGCAAGGACAGAGCCACACCACCCACCCTGTCTCGACCCCATCCAGGTCCCGCAGGCCGAGCAAAGGTGCTCGCAGCCATGGACAAAGGGAGCTCCGCAAGAACCACCGTATCCGTACCCCATCCTCGTCCTGCAGACAGCCAGGAGGTGGGCACGCTCGTGGGCAAAGGGAGAGCCGCACCACCCACCCCATCTCTGTAACATGTCACGGTCCCACAAGCAACTGGAGGGAACACGCAGCCACGGACATTCTCAGCTTGGGATCCTTTCACAGCAAGACAGGCGCAATTCCCACACTCCACGCAGAGACACCCTCAGCATTGCCAGCCACTCGTGGACGCACGCTTCCACGCTGGGCCACGTCTTCAGTGCCAAAGGTGTGAAAGAGCACCTTCCGAAAACTCAGCAAGCGTCTTTCTTCCAGAAGAATCCTCAGACCCACAACTCTCAGCAGCAAGTACCACCCAAAGCTTTATAACAGGGCCGTGGCTAGCACCTGCTGCTTTTCGTTCTCTTTTAACCTTTGCCCAGCTCCTGCTCTGTACACTCATCCTACAGCCTCCTCCTTTCCTTCCCCAGCACTACCAATTCTTCTCTTCTAGTGTATTGCATCGTTTATTGAACTGCGCCTTCTCACTGGACTGCTGGAAAAGCGGCATCACACGGATGCAGCACCAACTCCAGGCACCAGCCCAGCCTGCTGATGTCACGGCCACCACATCGCAGCCAGCAGACTGCTCCTGGTGCTCCACCTCACAAAGGCCTTGCTGACACCACTAGCCCCAGAAGAGGATAAAAAGGGCTGCGCCAAGCCAGACTGCCAGACGAGGGGGCAGGTGAGCGAGATCTGAGAGGAGCAGGCACCCAGGGGAAGGCAAGGAGGCTGGGGCTCCCCACAGCAATGGCGGGTGACTTCTCTTTGGCTGCTTCTCCTGACAATTACAGCCAGACTCCTGCAAAGGGACGCAACAAGGCCACGGCTCCTGTCCTTGCCCACCTCAGCACTTGCACGGAGAGATCTCAACACGCTACGGGTCAGATGAGACACCCCTGGCCACTCCCCATCCCGGGCTTGCAGGGAGCTTCCCAAAGCCACAGGCAAAGGGAACGCCACAAAACTGTGCCCTGGGGGGCTGAGGGCTGGTCCCGAAACGGACATCCTGGCACCAGCCATGGCCATGTCCCAGCCAGCAGACTACGCCTGGTGGTCCAGGTCAGAAAGGGGTTGGACACACGGCTGGCTGCGGAACGGTAGAAAAGGGGCTGCACCAGACGAGACTGGCAGACGACGAGACGGGCTAGCAAAGACTTACAGGCTCTGAAAAAGCCACCGTATCTGTAGCCCATCCTCATCCTACAGACAGCCAGAAGGTGCCCACCCCTGTGGGCAAGGACAGCGCCACACCACCCACCCTGTCTCGACCCCATCCAGGTCCCGCAGGCCGAGCAAAGGTGCTCGCAGCCATGGACAAAGGGAGCTCCGCAAGAACCACCGTATCCGTACCCCATCCTCGTCCTGCAGACAGCCAGGAGGTGGGCACGCTCGTGGGCAAAGGGAGAGCCGCACCACCCACCCCATCTCTGTAACATGTCACGGTCCCACAAGCAACTGGAGGGAACACGCAGCCACGGACATTCTCAGCTTGGGATCCTTTCACAGCAAGACAGGCGCAATTCCCACACTCCTCGCAGAGACACCCTCAGCATTGCCAGCCACTCGTGGACGCACGCTTCCACGCTGGGCCACGTCTTCAGTGCCAAAGGTGTGAAAGAGCACCTCCCGAAAACTCAGCAAGCGTCTTTCTTCCAGAAGAGCCCTCAGACCCACAACTCTCAGCAGCAAGTACCACCCAAAGCTTTATAACAGGGCCGTGGCTACCACCTGCTGCTTTTCGTTCTCTTTTAACCTTTGCCCAGCTGCTGCTCTGTACACTCATCCTACAGCCTCCTCCTTTCCTTCCCCAGCACTACCAATTCTTCTCTTCTAGTGTATTGCATCGTTTATTGAACTGCGCCTTCTCACTGGACTGCTGGAAAAGCGGCATCACGCGGATGCAGCACCAACTCCAGGCACCAGCCCAGCCTGCTGATGTCACGGCCACCACATCGCAGCCAGCAGACTGCTCCTGGTGCTCCACGTCACAAAGGCCTTGCTGACACCACTAGCCCCAGAAGAGGATAAAAAGGGCTGCGCCAAGCCAGACTGCCAGACGAGGGGGCAGGTGAGCGAGATCTGAGAGGAGCAGGCACCCAGGGGAAGGCAAGGAGGCTGGGGCTCCCCACAGCAATGGCGGGTGACTTCTCTTTGGCTGCTTCTCCTGACAATTACAGCCAGACTCCTGCAAAGGGACGCAACAAGGCCACGGCTCCTGTCCTTGCCCACCTCGGCACTTGCACGGAGAGATCTCAACACGCTACGGGTCAGATGAGACACCCCTGGCCACTCCCCATCCCGGGCTTGCAGGGAGCTTCCCAAAGCCACAGGCAAAGGGAACGCCACAAAACTGTGCCCTGGGGGGCTGAGGGCTGGTCCCGAAACGGACATCGTGGCACCAGCCATGGCCATGTCCCAGCCAGCAGACTACGCCTGGTGGTCCAGGTCAGAAAGGGGTTGGACACACGGCTGGCTGCGGAACGGTAGAAAAGGGGCTGCACCAGACGAGACTGGCAGACGACGAGACGGGCTAGCAAAGGCTTACAGGCTCTGAAAAAGCCACCGTATCTGTAGCCCATCCTCATCCTACAGACAGCCAGAAGGTGCCCACCCCTGTGGGCAAGGACAGCGCCACACCACCCACCCTGTCTCGACCCCATCCAGGTCCCGCAGGCCGAGCAAAGGTGCTCGCAGCCATGGACAAAGGGAGCTCCGCAAGAACCACCGTATCCGTACCCCATCCTCGTCCTGCAGACAGCCAGGAGGTGGGCACGCTCGTGGGCAAAGGGAGAGCCGCACCACCCACCCCATCTCTGTAACATGTCACGGTCCCACAAGCAACTGGAGGGAACACGCAGCCACGGACATTCTCAGCTTTGGACCCTTTCACAGCAAGACAGGCGCAATTCCCACACTCCACGCAGAGACACCCTCAGCATTGCCAGCCACTCGTGGACGCACGCTTCCACGCTGGGCCATGTCTTCAGTGCCAAAGGTGTGAAAGAGCACCTCCCGAAAACTCAGCAAGCGTCTTTCTTCCAGAAGAGCCCTCAGACCCACAACTCTCAGCAGCAAGTACCACCCAAAGCTTTATAACAGGGCCGTGGCTAGCACCTGCTGCTTTTCGTTCTCTTTTAACCTTTACCCAGCTCCTGCTCTGTACACTCATCCTACAGCCTCCTCCTTTCCTTCCCCAGCACTACCAATTCTTCTCTTCTAGTGTATTGCATCGTTTATTGAACTGCGCCTTCTCACTGGACTGCTGGAAAAGCGGCATCACGCGGATGCAGCACCAACTCCAGGCACCAGCCCAGCCTGCTGATGTCACGGCCACCACATCGCAGCCAGCAGACTGCTCCTGGTGCTCCACCTCACAAAGGCCTTGCTGACACCACTAGCCCCAGAAGAGGATAAAAAGGGCTGCGCCAAGCCAGGCTGCCAGACGAGGGGGCAGGTGAGCGAGATCTGAGAGGAGCAGGCACCCAGGGGAAGGCAAGGAGGCTGGGGCTCCCCACAGCAATGGCGGGTGACTTCTCTTTGGCTGCTTCTCCTGACAATTACAGCCAGACTCCTGCAAAGGGACGCAACAAGGCCACGGCTCCTGTCCTTGCCCACCTCAGCACTTGCACGGAGAGATCTCAACACGCTACGGGTCAGATGAGACACCCCTGGCCACTCCCCATCCCGGGCTTGCAGGGAGCTTCCCAAAGCCACAGGCAAAGGGAACGCCACAAAACTGTGCCCTGGGGGGCTGAGGGCTGGTCCCGAAACGGACATCCTGGCACCAGCCATGGCCATGTCCCAGCCAGCAGACTACGCCTGGTGGTCCAGGTCAGAAAGGGGTTGGACACACGGCTGGCTGCGGAACGGTAGAAAAGGGGCTGCACCAGACGAGACTGGCAGACGACGAGACGGGCTAGCAAAGACTTACAGGCTCTGAAAAAGCCACCGTATCTGTAGCCCATCCTCATCCTACAGACAGCCAGAAGGTGCCCACCCCTGTGGGCAAGGACAGCGCCACACCACCCACCCTGTCTCGACCCCATCCAGGTCCCGCAGGCCGAGCAAAGGTGCTCGCAGCCATGGACAAAGGGAGCTCCGCAAGAACCACCGTATCCGTACCCCATCCTCGTCCTGCAGACAGCCAGGAGGTGGGCACGCTCGTGGGCAAAGGGAGAGCCGCACCACCCACCCCATCTCTGTAACATGTCACGGTCCCACAAGCAACTGGAGGGAACACGCAGCCACAGACATTCTCAGCTTGGGATCCTTTCACAGCAAGACAGGCGCAATTCCCACACTCCTCGCAGAGACACCCTCAGCATTGCCAGCCACTCGTGGACGCACACTTCCACGCTGGGCCACGTCTTCAGTGCCAAAGGTGTGAAAGAGCACCTCCCAAAAACTCAACAAGCGTCTTTCTTCCAGAAGAGCCCTCAGACCCACAACTCTCAGCAGCAAGTACCACCCAAAGCTTTATAACAGGGCCGTGGCTAGCACCTGCTGCTTTTCGTTCTCTTTTAACCTTTGCCCAGCTCCTGCTCTGTACACTCATCCTACAGCCTCCTCCTTTCCTTCCCCAGCACTACCAATTCTTCTCTTCTAGTGTATTGCATCGTTTATTGAACTGCGCCTTCTCACTGGACTGCTGGAAAAGCGGCATCACACGGATGCAGCACCAACTCCAGGCACCAGCCCAGCCTGCTGATGTCACGGCCACCACATCGCAGCCAGCAGACTGCTCCTGGTGCTCCACCTCACAAAGGCCTTGCTGACACCACTAGCCCCAGAAGAGGATAAAAAGGGCTGCGCCAAGCCAGACTGCCAGACGAGGGGGCAGGTGAGCGAGATCTGAGAGGAGCAGGCACCCAGGGGAAGGCAAGGAGGCTGGGGCTCCCCACAGCAATGGCGGGTGACTTCTCTTTGGCTGCTTCTCCTGACAATTACAGCCAGACTCCTGCAAAGGGACGCAACAAGGCCACGGCTCCTGTCCTTGCCCACCTCGGCACTTGCACGGAGAGATCTCAACACGCTACGGGTCAGATGAGACACCCCTGGCCACTCCCCATCCCGGGCTTGCAGGGAGCTTCCCAAAGCCACAGGCAAAGGGAACGCCACAAAACTGTGCCCTGGGGGGCTGAGGGCTGGTCCCGAAACGGACATCCTGGCACCAGCCATGGCCATGTCCCAGCCAGCAGACTACGCCTGGTGGTCCAGGTCAGAAAGGGGTTGGACACACGGCTGGCTGCGGAACGGTAGAAAAGGGGCTGCACCAGACGAGACTGGCAGACGACGAGACGGGCTAGCAAAGACTTACAGGCTCTGAAAAAGCCACCGTATCTGTAGCCCATCCTCATCCTACAGACAGCCAGAAGGTGCCCACCCCTGTGGGCAAGGACAGCGCCACACCACCCACCCTGTCTCGACCCCATCCAGGTCCCGCAGGCCGAGCAAAGGTGCTCGCAGCCATGGACAAAGGGAGCTCCGCAAGAACCACCGTATCCGTACCCCATCCTCGTCCTGCAGACAGCCAGGAGGTGGGCACGCTCGTGGGCAAAGGGAGAGCCGCACCACCCACCCCATCTCTGTAACATGTCACGGTCCCACAAGCAACTGGAGGGAACACGCAGCCACGGACATTCTCAGCTTGGGATCCTTTCACAGCAAGACAGGCGCAATTCCCACACTCCTCGCAGAGACACCCTCAGCATTGCCAGCCACTCGTGGACGCACGCTTCCACGCTGGGCCACGTCTTCAGTGCCAAAGGTGTGAAAGAGCACCTCCCGAAAACTCAGCAAGCGTCTTTCTTCCAGAAGAGCCCTCAGACCCACAACTCTCAGCAGCAAGTACCACCCAAAGCTTTATAACAGGGCCGTGGCTACCACCTGCTGCTTTTCGTTCTCTTTTAACCTTTGCCCAGCTGCTGCTCTGTACGCTCATCCTACAGCCTCCTCCTTTCCTTCCCCAGCACTACCAATTCTTCTCTTCTAGTGTATTGCATCGTTTATTGAACTGCGCCTTCTCACTGGACTGCTGGAAAAGCGGCATCACGCGGATGCAGCACCAACTCCAGGCACCAGCCCAGCCTGCTGATGTCACGGCCACCACATCGCAGCCAGCAGACTGCTCCTGGTGCTCCACGTCACAAAGGCCTTGCTGACACCACTAGCCCCAGAAGAGGATAAAAAGGGCTGCGCCAAGCCAGACTGCCAGACGAGGGGGCAGGTGAGCGAGATCTGAGAGGAGCAGGCACCCAGGGGAAGGCAAGGAGGCTGGGGCTCCCCACAGCAATGGCGGGTGACTTCTCTTTGGCTGCTTCTCCTGACAATTACAGCCAGACTCCTGCAAAGGGACGCAACAAGGCCACGGCTCCTGTCCTTGCCCACCTCGGCACTTGCACGGAGAGATCTCAACACGCTACGGGTCAGATGAGACACCCCTGGCCACTCCCCATCCCGGGCTTGCAGGGAGCTTCCCAAAGCCACAGGCAAAGGGAACGCCACAAAACTGTGCCCTGGGGGGCTGAGGGCTGGTCCCAAAACGGACATCCTGGCACCAGCCATGGCCATGTCCCAGCCAGCAGACTACGCCTGGTGGTCCAGGTCAGAAAGGGGTTGGACACACGGCTGGCTGCGGAACGGTAGAAAAGGGGCTGCACCAGACGAGACTGGCAGACGACGAGACGGGCTAGCAAAGACTTACAGGCTCTGAAAAAGCCACCGTATCTGTAGCCCATCCTCATCCTACAGACAGCCAGAAGGTGCCCACCCCTGTGGGCAAGGACAGCGCCACACCACCCACCCTGTCTCGACCCCATCCAGGTCCCGCAGGCCGAGCAAAGGTGCTCGCAGCCATGGACAAAGGGAGCTCCGCAAGAACCACCGTATCCGTACCCCATCCTCGTCCTGCAGACAGCCAGGAGGTGGGCACGCTCGTGGGCAAAGGGAGAGCCGCACCACCCACCCCATCTCTGTAACATGTCACGGTCCCACAAGCAACTGGAGGGAACACGCAGCCACGGACATTCTCAGCTTGGGATCCTTTCACAGCAAGACAGGCGCAATTCCCACACTCCACGCAGAGACACCCTCAGCATTGCCAGCCACTCGTGGACGCACGCTTCCACGCTGGGCCACGTCTTCAGTGCCAAAGGTGTGAAAGAGCACCTCCCGAAAACTCAACAAGCGTCTTTCTTCCAGAAGAGCCCTCAGACCCACAACTCTCAGCAGCAAGTACCACCCAAAGCTTTATAACAGGGCCGTGGCTACCACCTGCTGCTTTTCATTCTCTTTTAACCTTTGCCCAGCTGCTGCTCTGTACGCTCATCCTACAGCCTCCTCCTTTCCTTCCCCAGCACTACCAATTCTTCTCTTCTAGTGTATTGCATCGTTTATTGAACTGCGCCTTCTCACTGGACTGCTGGAAAAGCGGCATCACATGGATGCAGCACCAGCTCCAGGCACCAGCCCAGCCTGCTGATGTCACGGCCACCACATCGCAGCCAGCAGACTGCTCCTGGTGCTCCACCTCACAAAGGCCTTGCTGACGCCACTAGCCCCAGAAGAGGATAAAAAGGGCTGCGCCAAGCCAGACTGCCAGACGAGGGGGCAGGTGAGCGAGATCTGAGAGGAGCAGGCACCCGGGGGAAGGCAAGGAGGCTGGGGCTCCCCACAGCAATGGCGGGTGACTTCTCTTTGGCTGCTTCTCCTGACAACTACAGCCAGACTCCTGCAAAGGGACGCAGCAAGGCCACGGCTCCTGTCCTCGCCCACCTCGGCACTTGTACGGAGAGATCTCAACACGCTACAGGACAGATAAGACACCCCTGGCCACTCCCCATCCCAGGCTTGCAGGGAGATTCCCAAAGCCACAGGCAAAGGGAACACCACAAAACTGTGCCCTGGGGGGCTGAGGGCTGGTCCCGAAACGGACATCCTGGCACCAGCCATGGCCATGTCCCAGCCAGCAGACTACGCCTGGTGGTCCAGGTCAGAAAGGGGTTGGACACACGGCTGGCTGCGGAACAGTAGAAAAGGGGCTGCACCAGACGAGACTGGCAGACGACGAGACGGGCTAGCAAAGACTTACAGGCTCTGAAAAAGCCACCGTATCTGTAGCCCATCCTCATCCTACAGACAGCCAGAAGGTGCCCACCCCTGTGGGCAAGGACAGCGCCACACCACCCACCCTGTCTCGACCCCATCCAGGTCCCGCAGGCCGAGCAAAGGTGCTCGCAGCCATGGACAAAGGGAGCTCCGCAAGAACCACCGTATCCGTACCCCATCCTCGCGCTACGCACAGCCAGAAGGTGCCCACCCCTGTGGGCAAGGACAGAGCCACACCACCCACCCTGTCTCGACCCCATCCAGGTCCCGCAGGCCGAGCAAAGGTGCTCGCAGCCATGGACAAAGGGAGCTCCGCAAGAACCACCGTATCCGTACCCCATCCTCGTCCTGCAGACAGCCAGGAGGTGGGCACGCTCGTGGGCAAAGGGAGAGCTGCACCACCCACCCCATCTCTGTAACATGTCACGGTCCCACAAGCAACTGGAGGAAACACGCAGCCACGGACATTCTCAGCTTGGGATCCTTTCACAGCAAGACAGGCGCAATTCCCACACTCCACGCAGAGACACCCTCAGCATTGCCAGCCACTCGTGGACGCACGCTTCCACACTGGGCCATGTCTTCAGTGCCAAAGTCGTGAAAGAGCACCTCCCGAAAACTCAGCAAGCGTCTTTCTTCCAGAAGAATCCTCAGACCCACAACTCTCAGCAGCAAGTACCACCCAAAGCGTCAAAACAGGGCCGTGGCTACCACCTGCTGCTTTTCGTTCTCTTTTAACCTTTGCCCAGCTGCTGCTCTGTACACTCATCCTACAGCCTCCTCCTTTCCTTCCCCAGCACTACCAATTCTTCTCTTCTAGTGTATTGCATCGTTTATTGAACTGCGCCTTCTCACTGGACTGCTGGAAAAGCGGCATCACACGGATGCAGCACCAACTCCAGGCACCAGCCCAGCCTGCTGATGTCACGGCCACCACATCGCAGCCAGCAGACTGCTCCTGGTGCTCCACCTCACAAAGGCCTTGCTGACACCACTAGCCCCAGAAGAGGATAAAAAGGGCTGCGCCAAGCCAGGTTGCCAGACGAGGGGGCAGGTGAGCGAGATCTGAGAGGAGCAGGCACCCGGGGGAAGGCAAGGAGGCTGGGGCTCCCCACAGCAATGGCGGGTGACTTCTCTTTGGCTGCTTCTCCTGACAACTACAGCCAGACTCCTGCAAAGGGACGCAGCAAGGCCACGGCTCCTGTCCTCGCCCACCTCGGCACTTGTACGGAGAGATCTCAACACGCTACAGGACAGATAAGACACCCCTGGCCACTCCCCATCCCGGGCTTGCAGGGAGCTTCCCAAAGCCACAGGCAAAGGGAACGCCACAAAACTGTGCCCTGGGGGGCTGAGGGCTGGTCCCGAAACGGACATCGTGGCACCAGCCATGGCCATGTCCCAGCCAGCAGACTACGCCTGGTGGTCCAGGTCAGAAAGGGGTTGGACACACGGCTGGCTGCGGAACGGTAGAAAAGGGGCTGCACCAGACGAGACTGGCAGACGACGAGACGGGCTAGAAAAGACTTACAGGCTCTGAAAAAGCCACCGTATCTGTAGCCCATCCTCATCCTACGGACAGCCAGAAGGTGCCCACCCCTGTGGGCAAGGACAGCGCCACACCACCCACCCTGTCTCGACCCCATCCAGGTCCCGCAGGCCGAGCAAAGGTGCTCGCAGCCATGGACAAAGGGAGCTCCGCAAGAACCACCGTATCCGTACCCCATCCTCGCGCTACGCACAGCCAGAAGGTGCCCACCCCTGTGGGCAAGGACAGAGCCACACCACCCACCCTGTCTCGACCCCATCCAGGTCCCGCAGGCCGAGCAAAGGTGCTCGCAGCCATGGACAAAGGGAGCTCCGCAAGAACCACCGTATCCGTACCCCATCCTCGTCCTGCAGACAGCCAGGAGGTGGGCACGCTCGTGGGCAAAGGGAGAGCCGCACCACCCACCCCATCTCTGTAACATGTCACGGTCCCACAAGCAACTGGAGGGAACACGCAGCCACGGACATTCTCAGCTTTGGACCCTTTCACAGCAAGACAGGCGCAATTCCCACACTCCACGCAGAGACACCCTCAGCATTGCCAGCCACTCGTGGACGCACGCTTCCACGCTGGGCCACGTCTTCAGTGCCAAAGGTGTGAAAGAGCACCTCCCGAAAACTCAGCAAGCGTCTTTCTTCCAGAAGAGCCCTCAGACCCACAACTCTCAGCAGCAAGTACCACCCAAAGTGTCAAAACAGGGCCGTGGCTGCTGCTTTTCGGTCTCTTTTAACCTTTGCCCAGCTGCTGCTCTGTACACTCATCCTACAGCCTCCTCCTTTCCTTCCCCAGCACTACCAATTCTTCTCTTCTAGTGTATTGCATCGTTTATTGAACTGCGCCTTCTCACTGGACTGCTGGAAAAGCGGCATCACGCGGATGCAGCACCAACTCCAGGCACCAGCCCAGCCTGCTGATGTCACGGCCACCACATCGCAGCCAGCAGACTGCTCCTGGTGCTCCACCTCACAAAGGCCTTGCTGACACCACTAGCCCCAGAAGAGGATAAAAAGGGCTGCGCCAAGCCAGACTGCCAGACGAGGGGGCAGGTGAGCGAGATCTGAGAGGAGCAGGCCCCCGGGGGAAGGCAAGGAGGCTGGGGCTCCCCACAGCAATGGCGGGTGACTTCTCTTTGGCTGCTTCTCCTGACAACTACAGCCAGACTCCTGCAAAGGGACACAACAAGGCCACGGCTCCTGTCCTTGCCCACCTCGGCACTTGTACGGAGAGATCTCAACACGCTGCAGGACAGATGAGACACCCCTGGCCACTCCCCATCCCGGGCTTGCAGGGAGCTTCCCAAAGCCACAGGCAAAGGGAATGCCACAAAACTGTGCCCTGGGGGGCTGAGGGCTGGTCCCGAAACGGACATCCTGGCACCAGCCATGGCCATGTCCCAGCCAGCAGACTACGCCTGGTGGTCCAGGTCAGAAAGGGGTTGGACACACGGCTGGCTGCGGAACGGTAGAAAAGGGGCTGCACCAGACGAGACTGGCAGACGACGAGACGGGCTAGCAAAGACTTACAGGCTCTGAAAAAGCCACCGTATCTGTAGCCCATCCTCATCCTACAGACAGCCAGAAGGTGCCCACCCCTGTGGGCAAGGACAGCGCCACACCACCCACCCTGTCTCGACCCCATCCAGGTCCCGCAGGCCGAGCAAAGGTGCTCGCAGCCATGGACAAAGGGAGCTCCGCAAGAACCACCGTATCCGTACCCCATCCTCGCGCTACGCACAGCCAGAAGGTGCCCACCCCTGTGGGCAAGGACAGAGCCACACCACCCACCCTGTCTCGACCCCATCCAGGTCCCGCAGGCCGAGCAAAGGTGCTCGCAGCCATGGACAAAGGGAGCTCCGCAAGAACCACCGTATCCGTACCCCATCCTCGTCCTGCAGACAGCCAGGAGGTGGGCACGCTCGTGGGCAAAGGGAGAGCCGCACCACCCACCCCATCTCTGTAACATGTCACGGTCCCACAAGCAACTGGAGGGAACACGCAGCCACGGACATTCTCAGCTTGGGATCCTTTCACAGCAAGACAGGCGCAATTCCCACACTCCACGCAGAGACACCCTCAGCATTGCCAGCCACTCGTGGACGCACGCTTCCACGCTGGGCCACGTCTTCAGTGCCAAAGGTGTGAAAGAGCACCTCCCGAAAACTCAGCAAGCGTCTTTCTTCCAGAAGAATCCTCAGACCCACAACTCTCAGCAGCAAGTACCACCCAAAGCGTCAAAACAGGGCCGTGGCTACCACCTGCTGCTTTTCGGTCTCTTTTAACCTTTGCCCAGCTGCTGCTCTGTACACTCATCCTACAGCCTCCTCCTTTCCTTCCCCAGCACTACCAATTCTTCTCTTCTAGTGTATTGCATCGTTTATTGAACTGCGCCTTCTCACTGGACTGCTGGAAAAGCGGCATCACACGGATGCAGCACCAACTCCAGGCACCAGCCCAGCCTGCTGATGTCACGGCCACCACATCGCAGCCAGCAGACTGCTCCTGGTGCTCCACCTCACAAAGGCCTTGCTGACACCACTAGCCCCAGAAGAGGATAAAAAGGGCTGCGCCAAGCCAGACTGCCAGACGAGGGGGCAGGTGAGCGAGATCTGAGAGGAGCAGGCACCCGGGGGAAGGCAAGGAGGCTGGGGCTCCCCACAGCAATGGCGGGTGACTTCTCTTTGGCTGCTTCTCCTGACAACTACAGCCAGACTCCTGCAAAGGGACGCAGCAAGGCCACGGCTCCTGTCCTTGCCCACCTCGGCACTTGTACGGAGAGATCTCAACACGCTACAGGACAGATAAGACACCCCTGGCCACTCCCCATCCCGGGCTTGCAGGGAGCTTCCCAAAGCCACAGGCAAAGGGAACGCCACAAAACTGTGCCCTGGGGGGCTGAGGGCTGGTCCCGAAACGGACATCCTGGCACCAGCCATGGCCATGTCCCAGCCAGCAGACTACGCCTGGTGGTCCAGGTCAGAAAGGGGTTGGACACACGGCTGGCTGCGGAACGGTAGAAAAGGGGCTGCACCAGACGAGACTGGCAGACGACGAGACGGGCTAGCAAAGACTTACAGGCTCTGAAAAAGCCACCGTATCTGTAGCCCATCCTCATCCTACGGACAGCCAGAAGGTGCCCACCCCTGTGGGCAAGGACAGCGCCACACCACCCACCCTGTCTCGACCCCATCCAGGTCCCGCAGGCCGAGCAAAGGTGCTCGCAGCCATGGACAAAGGGAGCTCCGCAAGAACCACCGTATCCGTACCCCATCCTCGCGCTACGCACAGCCAGAAGGTGCCCACCCCTGTGGGAAAGGACAGAGCCACACCACCCACCCTGTCTCGACCCCATCCAGGTCCCGCAGGCCGAGCAAAGGTGCTCGCAGCCATGGACAAAGGGAGCTCCGCAAGAACCACCGTATCCGTACCCCATCCTCGTCCTGCAGACAGCCAGGAGGTGGGCACGCTCGTGGGCAAAGGGAGAGCCGCACCACCCACCCCATCTCTGTAACATGTCACGGTCCCACAAGCAACTGGAGGGAACACGCAGCCACGGACATTCTCAGCTTTGGACCCTTTCACAGCAAGACAGGCGCAATTCCCACACTCCACGCAGAGACACCCTCAGCATTGCCAGCCACTCGTGGACGCACGCTTCCACGCTGGGCCACGTCTTCAGTGCCAAAGGTGTGAAAGAGCACCTCCCGAAAACTCAGCAAGCGTCTTTCTTCCAGAAGAGCCCTCAGACCCACAACTCTCAGCAGCAAGTACCACCCAAAGCGTCAAAACAGGGCCGTGGCTGCTGCTTTTCGTTCTCTTTTAACCTTTGCCCAGCTGCTGCTCTGTACACTCATCCTACAGCCTCCTCCTTTCCTTCCCCAGCACTACCAATTCTTCTCTTCTAGTGTATTGCATCGTTTATTGAACTGCGCCTTCTCACTGGACTGCTGGAAAAGCGGCATCACGCGGATGCAGCACCAACTCCAGGCACCAGCCCAGCCTGCTGATGTCACGGCCACCACATCGCAGCCAGCAGACTGCTCCTGGTGCTCCACCTCACAAAGGCCTTGCTGACACCACTAGCCCCAGAAGAGGATAAAAAGGGCTGCGCCAAGCCAGACTGCCAGACGAGGGGGCAGGTGAGCGAGATCTGAGAGGAGCAGGCCCCCGGGGGAAGGCAAGGAGGCTGGGGCTCCCCACAGCAATGGCGGGTGACTTCTCTTTGGCTGCTTCTCCTGACAACTACAGCCAGACTCCTGCAAAGGGACACAACAAGGCCACGGCTCCTGTCCTTGCCCACCTCGGCACTTGTACGGAGAGATCTCAACACGCTGCAGGACAGATGAGACACCCCTGGCCACTCCCCATCCCGGGCTTGCAGGGAGCTTCCCAAAGCCACAGGCAAAGGGAACGCCACAAAACTGTGCCCTGGGGGGCTGAGGGCTGGTCCCGAAACGGACATCCTGGCACCAGCCATGGCCATGTCCCAGCCAGCAGACTACGCCTGGTGGTCCAGGTCAGAAAGGGGTTGGACACACGGCTGGCTGCGGAACGGTAGAAAAGGGGCTGCACCAGACGAGACTGGCAGACGACGAGACGGGCTAGCAAAGACTTACAGGCTCTGACAAAGCCACCGTATCTGTAGCCCATCCTCATCCTACAGACAGCCAGAAGGTGCCCACCCCTGTGGGCAAGGACAGCGCCACACCACCCACCCTGTCTCGACCCCATCCAGATCCCGCAGGCCGAGCAAAGGTGCTCGCAGCCATGGACAAAGGGAGCTCCGCAAGAACCACCGTATCCGTACCCCATCCTCGCGCTACGCACAGCCAGAAGGTGCCCACCCCTGTGGGCAAGGACAGAGCCACACCACCCACCCTGTCTCGACCCCATCCAGGTCCCGCAGGCCGAGCAAAGGTGCTCGCAGCCATGGACAAAGGGAGCTCCGCAAGAACCACCGTATCCGTACCCCATCCTCGTCCTGCAGACAGCCAGGAGGTGGGCACGCTCGTGGGCAAAGGGAGAGCCGCACCACCCACCCCATCTCTGTAACATGTCACGGTCCCACAAGCAACTGGAGGGAACACGCAGCCACGGACATTCTCAGCTTGGGATCCTTTCACAGCAAGACAGGCGCAATTCCCACACTCCACGCAGAGACACCCTCAGCATTGCCAGCCACTCGTGGACGCACGCTTCCACGCTGGGCCACGTCTTCAGTGCCAAAGGTGTGAAAGAGCACCTCCCGAAAACTCAGCAAGCGTCTTTCTTCCAGAAGAATCCTCAGACCCACAACTCTCAGCAGCAAGTACCACCCAAAGCGTCAAAACAGGGCCGTGGCTACCACCTGCTGCTTTTCGGTCTCTTTTAACCTTTGCCCAGCTGCTGCTCTGTACACTCATCCTACAGCCTCCTCCTTTCCTTCCCCAGCACTACCAATTCTTCTCTTCTAGTGTATTGCATCGTTTATTGAACTGCGCCTTCTCACTGGACTGCTGGAAAAGCGGCATCACGCGGATGCAGCACCAACTCCAGGCACCAGCCCAGCCTGCTGATGTCACGGCCACCACATCGCAGCCAGCAGACTGCTCCTGGTGCTCCACGTCACAAAGGCCTTGCTGACACCACTAGCCCCAGAAGAGGATAAAAAGGGCTGCGCCAAGCCAGACTGCCAGACGAGGGGGCAGGTGAGCGAGATCTGAGAGGAGCAGGCACCCAGGGGAAGGCAAGGAGGCTGGGGCTCCCCACAGCAATGGCGGGTGACTTCTCTTTGGCTGCTTCTCCTGACAATTACAGCCAGACTCCTGCAAAGGGACGCAACAAGGCCACGGCTCCTGTCCTTGCCCACCTCGGCACTTGCACGGAGAGATCTCAACACGCTACGGGTCAGATGAGACACCCCTGGCCACTCCCCATCCCGGGCTTGCAGGGAGCTTCCCAAAGCCACAGGCAAAGGGAACGCCACAAAACTGTGCCCTGGGGGGCTGAGGGCTGGTCCCAAAACGGACATCCTGGCACCAGCCATGGCCATGTCCCAGCCAGCAGACTACGCCTGGTGGTCCAGGTCAGAAAGGGGTTGGACACACGGCTGGCTGCGGAACGGTAGAAAAGGGGCTGCACCAGACGAGACTGGCAGACGACGAGACGGGCTAGCAAAGACTTACAGGCTCTGAAAAAGCCACCGTATCTGTAGCCCATCCTCATCCTACAGACAGCCAGAAGGTGCCCACCCCTGTGGGCAAGGACAGCGCCACACCACCCACCCTGTCTCGACCCCATCCAGGTCCCGCAGGCCGAGCAAAGGTGCTCGCAGCCATGGACAAAGGGAGCTCCGCAAGAACCACCGTATCCGTACCCCATCCTCGTCCTGCAGACAGCCAGGAGGTGGGCACGCTCGTGGGCAAAGGGAGAGCCGCACCACCCACCCCATCTCTGTAACATGTCACGGTCCCACAAGCAACTGGAGGGAACACGCAGCCACGGACATTCTCAGCTTGGGATCCTTTCACAGCAAGACAGGCGCAATTCCCACACTCCACGCAGAGACACCCTCAGCATTGCCAGCCACTCGTGGACGCACGCTTCCACGCTGGGCCACGTCTTCAGTGCCAAAGGTGTGAAAGAGCACCTCCCGAAAACTCAACAAGCGTCTTTCTTCCAGAAGAGCCCTCAGACCCACAACTCTCAGCAGCAAGTACCACCCAAAGCTTTATAACAGGGCCGTGGCTACCACCTGCTGCTTTTCATTCTCTTTTAACCTTTGCCCAGCTGCTGCTCTGTACGCTCATCCTACAGCCTCCTCCTTTCCTTCCCCAGCACTACCAATTCTTCTCTTCTAGTGTATTGCATCGTTTATTGAACTGCGCCTTCTCACTGGACTGCTGGAAAAGCGGCATCACATGGATGCAGCACCAGCTCCAGGCACCAGCCCAGCCTGCTGATGTCACGGCCACCACATCGCAGCCAGCAGACTGCTCCTGGTGCTCCACCTCACAAAGGCCTTGCTGACGCCACTAGCCCCAGAAGAGGATAAAAAGGGCTGCGCCAAGCCAGACTGCCAGACGAGGGGGCAGGTGAGCGAGATCTGAGAGGAGCAGGCACCCGGGGGAAGGCAAGGAGGCTGGGGCTCCCCACAGCAATGGCGGGTGACTTCTCTTTGGCTGCTTCTCCTGACAACTACAGCCAGACTCCTGCAAAGGGACGCAGCAAGGCCACGGCTCCTGTCCTCGCCCACCTCGGCACTTGTACGGAGAGATCTCAACACGCTACAGGACAGATAAGACACCCCTGGCCACTCCCCATCCCAGGCTTGCAGGGAGATTCCCAAAGCCACAGGCAAAGGGAACACCACAAAACTGTGCCCTGGGGGGCTGAGGGCTGGTCCCGAAACGGACATCCTGGCACCAGCCATGGCCATGTCCCAGCCAGCAGACTACGCCTGGTGGTCCAGGTCAGAAAGGGGTTGGACACACGGCTGGCTGCGGAACAGTAGAAAAGGGGCTGCACCAGACGAGACTGGCAGACGACGAGACGGGCTAGCAAAGACTTACAGGCTCTGAAAAAGCCACCGTATCTGTAGCCCATCCTCATCCTACAGACAGCCAGAAGGTGCCCACCCCTGTGGGCAAGGACAGCGCCACACCACCCACCCTGTCTCGACCCCATCCAGGTCCCGCAGGCCGAGCAAAGGTGCTCGCAGCCATGGACAAAGGGAGCTCCGCAAGAACCACCGTATCCGTACCCCATCCTCGCGCTACGCACAGCCAGAAGGTGCCCACCCCTGTGGGCAAGGACAGAGCCACACCACCCACCCTGTCTCGACCCCATCCAGGTCCCGCAGGCCGAGCAAAGGTGCTCGCAGCCATGGACAAAGGGAGCTCCGCAAGAACCACCGTATCCGTACCCCATCCTCGTCCTGCAGACAGCCAGGAGGTGGGCACGCTCGTGGGCAAAGGGAGAGCTGCACCACCCACCCCATCTCTGTAACATGTCACGGTCCCACAAGCAACTGGAGGAAACACGCAGCCACGGACATTCTCAGCTTGGGATCCTTTCACAGCAAGACAGGCGCAATTCCCACACTCCACGCAGAGACACCCTCAGCATTGCCAGCCACTCGTGGACGCACGCTTCCACACTGGGCCATGTCTTCAGTGCCAAAGTCGTGAAAGAGCACCTCCCGAAAACTCAGCAAGCGTCTTTCTTCCAGAAGAATCCTCAGACCCACAACTCTCAGCAGCAAGTACCACCCAAAGCGTCAAAACAGGGCCGTGGCTACCACCTGCTGCTTTTCGTTCTCTTTTAACCTTTGCCCAGCTGCTGCTCTGTACACTCATCCTACAGCCTCCTCCTTTCCTTCCCCAGCACTACCAATTCTTCTCTTCTAGTGTATTGCATCGTTTATTGAACTGCGCCTTCTCACTGGACTGCTGGAAAAGCGGCATCACACGGATGCAGCACCAACTCCAGGCACCAGCCCAGCCTGCTGATGTCACGGCCACCACATCGCAGCCAGCAGACTGCTCCTGGTGCTCCACCTCACAAAGGCCTTGCTGACACCACTAGCCCCAGAAGAGGATAAAAAGGGCTGCGCCAAGCCAGGTTGCCAGACGAGGGGGCAGGTGAGCGAGATCTGAGAGGAGCAGGCACCCGGGGGAAGGCAAGGAGGCTGGGGCTCCCCACAGCAATGGCGGGTGACTTCTCTTTGGCTGCTTCTCCTGACAACTACAGCCAGACTCCTGCAAAGGGACGCAGCAAGGCCACGGCTCCTGTCCTCGCCCACCTCGGCACTTGTACGGAGAGATCTCAACACGCTACAGGACAGATAAGACACCCCTGGCCACTCCCCATCCCGGGCTTGCAGGGAGCTTCCCAAAGCCACAGGCAAAGGGAACGCCACAAAACTGTGCCCTGGGGGGCTGAGGGCTGGTCCCGAAACGGACATCGTGGCACCAGCCATGGCCATGTCCCAGCCAGCAGACTACGCCTGGTGGTCCAGGTCAGAAAGGGGTTGGACACACGGCTGGCTGCGGAACGGTAGAAAAGGGGCTGCACCAGACGAGACTGGCAGACGACGAGACGGGCTAGAAAAGACTTACAGGCTCTGAAAAAGCCACCGTATCTGTAGCCCATCCTCATCCTACGGACAGCCAGAAGGTGCCCACCCCTGTGGGCAAGGACAGCGCCACACCACCCACCCTGTCTCGACCCCATCCAGGTCCCGCAGGCCGAGCAAAGGTGCTCGCAGCCATGGACAAAGGGAGCTCCGCAAGAACCACCGTATCCGTACCCCATCCTCGCGCTACGCACAGCCAGAAGGTGCCCACCCCTGTGGGCAAGGACAGAGCCACACCACCCACCCTGTCTCGACCCCATCCAGGTCCCGCAGGCCGAGCAAAGGTGCTCGCAGCCATGGACAAAGGGAGCTCCGCAAGAACCACCGTATCCGTACCCCATCCTCGTCCTGCAGACAGCCAGGAGGTGGGCACGCTCGTGGGCAAAGGGAGAGCCGCACCACCCACCCCATCTCTGTAACATGTCACGGTCCCACAAGCAACTGGAGGGAACACGCAGCCACGGACATTCTCAGCTTTGGACCCTTTCACAGCAAGACAGGCGCAATTCCCACACTCCACGCAGAGACACCCTCAGCATTGCCAGCCACTCGTGGACGCACGCTTCCACGCTGGGCCACGTCTTCAGTGCCAAAGGTGTGAAAGAGCACCTCCCGAAAACTCAGCAAGCGTCTTTCTTCCAGAAGAGCCCTCAGACCCACAACTCTCAGCAGCAAGTACCACCCAAAGTGTCAAAACAGGGCCGTGGCTGCTGCTTTTCGGTCTCTTTTAACCTTTGCCCAGCTGCTGCTCTGTACACTCATCCTACAGCCTCCTCCTTTCCTTCCCCAGCACTACCAATTCTTCTCTTCTAGTGTATTGCATCGTTTATTGAACTGCGCCTTCTCACTGGACTGCTGGAAAAGCGGCATCACGCGGATGCAGCACCAACTCCAGGCACCAGCCCAGCCTGCTGATGTCACGGCCACCACATCGCAGCCAGCAGACTGCTCCTGGTGCTCCACCTCACAAAGGCCTTGCTGACACCACTAGCCCCAGAAGAGGATAAAAAGGGCTGCGCCAAGCCAGACTGCCAGACGAGGGGGCAGGTGAGCGAGATCTGAGAGGAGCAGGCCCCCGGGGGAAGGCAAGGAGGCTGGGGCTCCCCACAGCAATGGCGGGTGACTTCTCTTTGGCTGCTTCTCCTGACAACTACAGCCAGACTCCTGCAAAGGGACACAACAAGGCCACGGCTCCTGTCCTTGCCCACCTCGGCACTTGTACGGAGAGATCTCAACACGCTGCAGGACAGATGAGACACCCCTGGCCACTCCCCATCCCGGGCTTGCAGGGAGCTTCCCAAAGCCACAGGCAAAGGGAATGCCACAAAACTGTGCCCTGGGGGGCTGAGGGCTGGTCCCGAAACGGACATCCTGGCACCAGCCATGGCCATGTCCCAGCCAGCAGACTACGCCTGGTGGTCCAGGTCAGAAAGGGGTTGGACACACGGCTGGCTGCGGAACGGTAGAAAAGGGGCTGCACCAGACGAGACTGGCAGACGACGAGACGGGCTAGCAAAGACTTACAGGCTCTGAAAAAGCCACCGTATCTGTAGCCCATCCTCATCCTACAGACAGCCAGAAGGTGCCCACCCCTGTGGGCAAGGACAGCGCCACACCACCCACCCTGTCTCGACCCCATCCAGGTCCCGCAGGCCGAGCAAAGGTGCTCGCAGCCATGGACAAAGGGAGCTCCGCAAGAACCACCGTATCCGTACCCCATCCTCGCGCTACGCACAGCCAGAAGGTGCCCACCCCTGTGGGCAAGGACAGAGCCACACCACCCACCCTGTCTCGACCCCATCCAGGTCCCGCAGGCCGAGCAAAGGTGCTCGCAGCCATGGACAAAGGGAGCTCCGCAAGAACCACCGTATCCGTACCCCATCCTCGTCCTGCAGACAGCCAGGAGGTGGGCACGCTCGTGGGCAAAGGGAGAGCCGCACCACCCACCCCATCTCTGTAACATGTCACGGTCCCACAAGCAACTGGAGGGAACACGCAGCCACGGACATTCTCAGCTTGGGATCCTTTCACAGCAAGACAGGCGCAATTCCCACACTCCACGCAGAGACACCCTCAGCATTGCCAGCCACTCGTGGACGCACGCTTCCACGCTGGGCCACGTCTTCAGTGCCAAAGGTGTGAAAGAGCACCTTCCGAAAACTCAGCAAGCGTCTTTCTTCCAGAAGAATCCTCAGACCCACAACTCTCAGCAGCAAGTACCACCCAAAGCGTCAAAACAGGGCCGTGGCTACCACCTGCTGCTTTTCGTTCTCTTTTAACCTTTGCCCAGCTGCTGCTCTGTACACTCATCCTACAGCCTCCTCCTTTCCTTCCCCAGCACTACCAATTCTTCTCTTCTAGTGTATTGCATCGTTTATTGAACTGCGCCTTCTCACTGGACTGCTGGAAAAGCGGCATCACACGGATGCAGCACCAACTCCAGGCACCAGCCCAGCCTGCTGATGTCACGGCCACCACATCGCAGCCAGCAGACTGCTCCTGGTGCTCCACCTCACAAAGGCCTTGCTGACACCACTAGCCCCAGAAGAGGATAAAAAGGGCTGCGCCAAGCCAGACTGCCAGACGAGGGGGCAGGTGAGCGAGATCTGAGAGGAGCAGGCACCCGGGGGAAGGCAAGGAGGCTGGGGCTCCCCACAGCAATGGCGGGTGACTTCTCTTTGGCTGCTTCTCCTGACAACTACAGCCAGACTCCTGCAAAGGGACGCAGCAAGGCCACGGCTCCTGTCCTTGCCCACCTCGGCACTTGTACGGAGAGATCTCAACACGCTACAGGACAGATAAGACACCCCTGGCCACTCCCCATCCCGGGCTTGCAGGGAGCTTCCCAAAGCCACAGGCAAAGGGAACGCCACAAAACTGTGCCCTGGGGGGCTGAGGGCTGGTCCCGAAACGGACATCCTGGCACCAGCCATGGCCATGTCCCAGCCAGCAGACTACGCCTGGTGGTCCAGGTCAGAAAGGGGTTGGACACACGGCTGGCTGCGGAACGGTAGAAAAGGGGCTGCACCAGACGAGACTGGCAGACGACGAGACGGGCTAGCAAAGACTTACAGGCTCTGAAAAAGCCACCGTATCTGTAGCCCATCCTCATCCTACGGACAGCCAGAAGGTGCCCACCCCTGTGGGCAAGGACAGCGCCACACCACCCACCCTGTCTCGACCCCATCCAGGTCCCGCAGGCCGAGCAAAGGTGCTCGCAGCCATGGACAAAGGGAGCTCCGCAAGAACCACCGTATCCGTACCCCATCCTCGCGCTACGCACAGCCAGAAGGTGCCCACCCCTGTGGGAAAGGACAGAGCCACACCACCCACCCTGTCTCGACCCCATCCAGGTCCCGCAGGCCGAGCAAAGGTGCTCGCAGCCATGGACAAAGGGAGCTCCGCAAGAACCACCGTATCCGTACCCCATCCTCGTCCTGCAGACAGCCAGGAGGTGGGCACGCTCGTGGGCAAAGGGAGAGCCGCACCACCCACCCCATCTCTGTAACATGTCACGGTCCCACAAGCAACTGGAGGGAACACGCAGCCACGGACATTCTCAGCTTTGGACCCTTTCACAGCAAGACAGGCGCAATTCCCACACTCCACGCAGAGACACCCTCAGCATTGCCAGCCACTCGTGGACGCACGCTTCCACGCTGGGCCACGTCTTCAGTGCCAAAGGTGTGAAAGAGCACCTCCCGAAAACTCAGCAAGCGTCTTTCTTCCAGAAGAGCCCTCAGACCCACAACTCTCAGCAGCAAGTACCACCCAAAGCGTCAAAACAGGGCCGTGGCTGCTGCTTTTCGTTCTCTTTTAACCTTTGCCCAGCTGCTGCTCTGTACACTCATCCTACAGCCTCCTCCTTTCCTTCCCCAGCACTACCAATTCTTCTCTTCTAGTGTATTGCATCGTTTATTGAACTGCGCCTTCTCACTGGACTGCTGGAAAAGCGGCATCACGCGGATGCAGCACCAACTCCAGGCACCAGCCCAGCCTGCTGATGTCACGGCCACCACATCGCAGCCAGCAGACTGCTCCTGGTGCTCCACCTCACAAAGGCCTTGCTGACACCACTAGCCCCAGAAGAGGATAAAAAGGGCTGCGCCAAGCCAGACTGCCAGACGAGGGGGCAGGTGAGCGAGATCTGAGAGGAGCAGGCCCCCGGGGGAAGGCAAGGAGGCTGGGGCTCCCCACAGCAATGGCGGGTGACTTCTCTTTGGCTGCTTCTCCTGACAACTACAGCCAGACTCCTGCAAAGGGACACAACAAGGCCACGGCTCCTGTCCTTGCCCACCTCGGCACTTGTACGGAGAGATCTCAACACGCTGCAGGACAGATGAGACACCCCTGGCCACTCCCCATCCCGGGCTTGCAGGGAGCTTCCCAAAGCCACAGGCAAAGGGAACGCCACAAAACTGTGCCCTGGGGGGCTGAGGGCTGGTCCCGAAACGGACATCCTGGCACCAGCCATGGCCATGTCCCAGCCAGCAGACTACGCCTGGTGGTCCAGGTCAGAAAGGGGTTGGACACACGGCTGGCTGCGGAACGGTAGAAAAGGGGCTGCACCAGACGAGACTGGCAGACGACGAGACGGGCTAGCAAAGACTTACAGGCTCTGACAAAGCCACCGTATCTGTAGCCCATCCTCATCCTACAGACAGCCAGAAGGTGCCCACCCCTGTGGGCAAGGACAGCGCCACACCACCCACCCTGTCTCGACCCCATCCAGATCCCGCAGGCCGAGCAAAGGTGCTCGCAGCCATGGACAAAGGGAGCTCCGCAAGAACCACCGTATCCGTACCCCATCCTCGCGCTACGCACAGCCAGAAGGTGCCCACCCCTGTGGGCAAGGACAGAGCCACACCACCCACCCTGTCTCGACCCCATCCAGGTCCCGCAGGCCGAGCAAAGGTGCTCGCAGCCATGGACAAAGGGAGCTCCGCAAGAACCACCGTATCCGTACCCCATCCTCGTCCTGCAGACAGCCAGGAGGTGGGCACGCTCGTGGGCAAAGGGAGAGCCGCACCACCCACCCCATCTCTGTAACATGTCACGGTCCCACAAGCAACTGGAGGGAACACGCAGCCACGGACATTCTCAGCTTGGGATCCTTTCACAGCAAGACAGGCGCAATTCCCACACTCCACGCAGAGACACCCTCAGCATTGCCAGCCACTCGTGGACGCACGCTTCCACGCTGGGCCACGTCTTCAGTGCCAAAGGTGTGAAAGAGCACCTCCCGAAAACTCAGCAAGCGTCTTTCTTCCAGAAGAATCCTCAGACCCACAACTCTCAGCAGCAAGTACCACCCAAAGCGTCAAAACAGGGCCGTGGCTACCACCTGCTGCTTTTCGGTCTCTTTTAACCTTTGCCCAGCTGCTGCTCTGTACACTCATCCTACAGCCTCCTCCTTTCCTTCCCCAGCACTACCAATTCTTCTCTTCTAGTGTATTGCATCGTTTATTGAACTGCGCCTTCTCACTGGACTGCTGGAAAAGCGGCATCACACGGATGCAGCACCAACTCCAGGCACCAGCCCAGCCTGCTGATGTCACGGCCACCACATCGCAGCCAGCAGACTGCTCCTGGTGCTCCACCTCACAAAGGCCTTGCTGACACCACTAGCCCCAGAAGAGGATAAAAAGGGCTGCGCCAAGCCAGACTGCCAGACGAGGGGGCAGGTGAGCGAGATCTGAGAGGAGCAGGCACCCGGGGGAAGGCAAGGAGGCTGGGGCTCCCCACAGCAATGGCGGGTGACTTCTCTTTGGCTGCTTCTCCTGACAACTACAGCCAGACTCCTGCAAAGGGACGCAGCAAGGCCACGGCTCCTGTCCTTGCCCACCTCGGCACTTGTACGGAGAGATCTCAACACGCTACAGGACAGATAAGACACCCCTGGCCACTCCCCATCCCGGGCTTGCAGGGAGCTTCCCAAAGCCACAGGCAAAGGGAACGCCACAAAACTGTGCCCTGGGGGGCTGAGGGCTGGTCCCGAAACGGACATCGTGGCACCAGCCATGGCCATGTCCCAGCCAGCAGACTACGCCTGGTGGTCCAGGTCAGAAAGGGGTTGGACACATGGCTGGCTGCGGAACGGTAGAAAAGGGGCTGCACCAGACGAGACTGGCAGACGACGAGACGGGCTAGCAAAGACTTACAGGCTCTGAAAAAGCCACCGTATCTGTAGCCCATCCTCATCCTACGGACAGCCAGAAGGTGCCCACCCCTGTGGGCAAGGACAGCGCCACACCACCCACCCTGTCTCGACCCCATCCAGGTCCCGCAGGCCGAGCAAAGGTGCTCGCAGCCATGGACAAAGGGAGCTCCGCAAGAACCACCGTATCCGTACCCCATCCTCGCGCTACGCACAGCCAGAAGGTGCCCACCCCTGTGGGAAAGGACAGAGCCACACCACCCACCCTGTCTCGACCCCATCCAGGTCCCGCAGGCCGAGCAAAGGTGCTCGCAGCCATGGACAAAGGGAGCTCCGCAAGAACCACCGTATCCGTACCCCATCCTCGTCCTGCAGACAGCCAGGAGGTGGGCACGCTCGTGGGCAAAGGGAGAGCCGCACCACCCACCCCATCTCTGTAACATGTCACGGTCCCACAAGCAACTGGAGGGAACACGCAGCCACGGACATTCTCAGCTTTGGACCCTTTCACAGCAAGACAGGCGCAATTCCCACACTCCACGCAGAGACACCCTCAGCATTGCCAGCCACTCGTGGACGCACGCTTCCACGCTGGGCCACGTCTTCAGTGCCAAAGGTGTGAAAGAGCACCTCCCGAAAACTCAGCAAGCGTCTTTCTTCCAGAAGAGCCCTCAGACCCACAACTCTCAGCAGCAAGTACCACCCAAAGCGTCAAAACAGGGCCGTGGCTGCTGCTTTTCGTTCTCTTTTAACCTTTGCCCAGCTGCTGCTCTGTACACTCATCCTACAGCCTCCTCCTTTCCTTCCCCAGCACTACCAATTCTTCTCTTCTAGTGTATTGCATCGTTTATTGAACTGCGCCTTCTCACTGGACTGCTGGAAAAGCGGCATCACGCGGATGCAGCACCAACTCCAGGCACCAGCCCAGCCTGCTGATGTCACGGCCACCACATCGCAGCCAGCAGACTGCTCCTGGTGCTCCACCTCACAAAGGCCTTGCTGACACCACTAGCCCCAGAAGAGGATAAAAAGGGCTGCGCCAAGCCAGACTGCCAGACGAGGGGGCAGGTGAGCGAGATCTGAGAGGAGCAGGCCCCCGGGGGAAGGCAAGGAGGCTGGGGCTCCCCACAGCAATGGCGGGTGACTTCTCTTTGGCTGCTTCTCCTGACAACTACAGCCAGACTCCTGCAAAGGGACACAACAAGGCCACGGCTCCTGTCCTTGCCCACCTCGGCACTTGTACGGAGAGATCTCAACACGCTGCAGGACAGATGAGACACCCCTGGCCACTCCCCATCCCGGGCTTGCAGGGAGCTTCCCAAAGCCACAGGCAAAGGGAACGCCACAAAACTGTGCCCTGGGGGGCTGAGGGCTGGTCCCGAAACGGACATCCTGGCACCAGCCATGGCCATGTCCCAGCCAGCAGACTACGCCTGGTGGTCCAGGTCAGAAAGGGGTTGGACACACGGCTGGCTGCGGAACGGTAGAAAAGGGGCTGCACCAGACGAGACTGGCAGACGACGAGACGGGCTAGCAAAGACTTACAGGCTCTGACAAAGCCACCGTATCTGTAGCCCATCCTCATCCTACAGACAGCCAGAAGGTGCCCACCCCTGTGGGCAAGGACAGCGCCACACCACCCACCCTGTCTCGACCCCATCCAGATCCCGCAGGCCGAGCAAAGGTGCTCGCAGCCATGGACAAAGGGAGCTCCGCAAGAACCACCGTATCCGTACCCCATCCTCGCGCTACGCACAGCCAGAAGGTGCCCACCCCTGTGGGCAAGGACAGAGCCACACCACCCACCCTGTCTCGACCCCATCCAGGTCCCGCAGGCCGAGCAAAGGTGCTCGCAGCCATGGACAAAGGGAGCTCCGCAAGAACCACCGTATCCGTACCCCATCCTCGTCCTGCAGACAGCCAGGAGGTGGGCACGCTCGTGGGCAAAGGGAGAGCCGCACCACCCACCCCATCTCTGTAACATGTCACGGTCCCACAAGCAACTGGAGGGAACACGCAGCCACGGACATTCTCAGCTTGGGATCCTTTCACAGCAAGACAGGCGCAATTCCCACACTCCCCGCAGAGACACCCTCAGCATTGCCAGCCACTCGTGGACGCACGCTTCCACGCTGGGCCACGTCTTCAGTGCCAAAGGTGTGAAAGAGCACCTTCCGAAAACTCAGCAAGCGTCTTTCTTCCAGAAGAATCCTCAGACCCACAACTCTCAGCAGCAAGTACCACCCAAAGCGTCAAAACAGGGCCGTGGCTACCACCTGCTGCTTTTCGGTCTCTTTTAACCTTTGCCCAGCTGCTGCTCTGTACACTCATCCTACAGCCTCCTCCTTTCCTTCCCCAGCACTACCAATTCTTCTCTTCTAGTGTATTGCATCGTTTATTGAACTGCGCCTTCTCACTGGACTGCTGGAAAAGCGGCATCACACGGATGCAGCACCAACTCCAGGCACCAGCCCAGCCTGCTGATGTCACGGCCACCACATCGCAGCCAGCAGACTGCTCCTGGTGCTCCACCTCACAAAGGCCTTGCTGACACCACTAGCCCCAGAAGAGGATAAAAAGGGCTGCGCCAAGCCAGGCTGCCAGACGAGGGGGCAGGTGAGCGAGATCTGAGAGGAGCAGGCCCCCGGGGGAAGGCAAGGAGGCTGGGGCTCCCCACAGCAATGGCGGGTGACTTCTCTTTGGCTGCTTCTCCTGACAACTACAGCCAGACTCCTGCAAAGGGACGCAGCAAGGCCACGGCTCCTGTCCTCGCCCACCTCGTCACTTGTACGGAGAGATCTCAACACGCTACAGGACAGATAAGACACCCCTGGCCACTCCCCATCCCGGGCTTGCAGGGAGCTTCCCAAAGCCACAGGCAAAGGGAACGCCAAAAAACTGTGCCCTGGGGGGCTGAGGGCTGGTCCCGAAACGGACATCCTGGCACCAGCCATGGCCATGTCCCAGCCAGCAGACTACGCCTGGTGGTCCAGGTCAGAAAGGGGTTGGACACACGGCTGGCTGCGGAACGGTAGAAAAGGGGCTGCACCAGACGAGACTAGCAGACGACGAGACGGGCTAGCAAAGACTTACAGGCTCTGACAAAGCCACCGTATCTGTAGCCCATCCTCATCCTACAGACAGCCAGAAGGTGCCCACCCCTGTGGGCAAGGACAGAGCCACACCACCCACCCTGTCTCGACCCCATCCAGGTCCCGCAGGCCGAGCAAAGGTGCTCGCAGCCATGGACAAAGGGAGCTCCGCAAGAACCACCGTATCCGTACCCCATCCTCGTCCTGCAGACAGCCAGGAGGTGGGCACGCTCGTGGGCAAAGGGAGAGCCGCACCACCCACCCCATCTCTGTAACATGTCACGGTCCCACAAGCAACTGGAGGGAACACGCAGCCACGGACATTCTCAGCTTTGGACCCTTTCACAGCAAGACAGGCGCAATTCCCACACTCCACGCAGAGACACCCTCAGCATTGCCAGCCACTCGTGGACGCACGCTTCCACGCTGGGCCATGTCTTCAGTGCCAAAGGTGTGAAAGAGCACCTCCCGAAAACTCAGCAAGCGTCTTTCTTCCAGAAGAGCCCTCAGACCCACAACTCTCAGCAGCAAGTACCACCCAAAGCGTCAAAACAGGGCCGTGGCTACCACCTGCTGCTTTTCGTTCTCTTTTAACCTTTGCCCAGCTGCTGCTCTGTACACTCATCCTACAGCCTCCTCCTTTCCTTCCCCAGCACTACCAATTCTTCTCTTCTAGTGTATTGCATCGTTTATTGAACTGCGCCTTCTCACTGGACTGCTGGAAAAGCGGCATCACACGGATGCAGCACCAACTCCAGGCACCAGCCCAGCCTGCTGATGTCACGGCCACCACATCGCAGCCAGCAGACTGCTCCTGGTGCTCCACCTCACAAAGGCCTTGCTGACACCACTAGCCCCAGAAGAGGATAAAAAGGGCTGCGCCAAGCCAGGCTGCCAGACGAGGGGGCAGGTGAGCGAGATCTGAGAGGAGCAGGCACCCAGGGGAAGGCAAGGAGGCTGGGGCTCCCCACAGCAATGGCGGGTGACTTCTCTTTGGCTGCTTCTCCTGACAACTACAGCCAGACTCCTGCAAAGGGACACAACAAGGCCACGGCTCCTGTCCTTGCCCACCTCGGCACTTGTACGGAGAGATCTCAACACGCTGCAGGACAGATAAGACACCCCTGGCCACTCCCCATCCCGGGCTTGCAGGGAGCTTCCCAAAGCCACAGGCAAAGGGAACGCCACAAAACTGTGCCCTGGGGGGCTGAGGGCTGGTCCCGAAACGGACATCCTGGCACCAGCCATGGCCATGTCCCAGCCAGCAGACTACGCCTGGTGGTCCAGGTCAGAAAGGGGTTGGACACACGGCTGGCTGCGGAACGGTAGAAAAGGGGCTGCACCAGACGAGACTGGCAGACGACGAGACGGGCTAGCAAAGACTTACAGGCTCTGACAAAGCCACCGTATCTGTAGCCCATCCTCATCCTACAGACAGCCAGAAGGTGCCCACCCCTGTGGGCAAGGACTGCGCCACACCACCCACCCTGTCTCGACCCCATCCAGGTCCCGCAGGCCGAGCAAAGGTGCTCGCAGCCATGGACAAAGGGAGCTCCGCAAGAACCACCGTATCCGTACCCCATCCTCGTCCTGCAGACAGCCAGGAGGTGGGCACGCTCGTGGGCAAAGGGAGAGCCGCACCACCCACCCCATCTCTGTAACATGTCAGGGTCCCACAAGCAACTGGAGGGAACACGCAGCCATGGACATTCTCAGCTTGGGATCCTTTCACAGCAAGACAGGTGCAATTCCCACACTCCACGCAGAGACACCCTCAGCATTGCCAGCCACTCGTGGACGCACGCTTCCACGCTGGGCCACGTCTTCAGTGCCAAAGGTGTGAAAGAGCACCTCCCGAAAACTCAGCAAGCGTCTTTCTTCCAGAAGAGCCCTCAGACCCACAACTCTCAGCAGCAAGTACCACCCAAAGCGTCAAAACAGGGCCGTGGCTACCACCTGCTGCTTTTCATTCTCTTTTAACCTTTGCCCAGCTGCTGCTCTGTACACTCATCCTACAGCCTCCTCCTTTCCTTCCCCAGCACTACCAATTCTTCTAGCGTATTGCATCGTTTATTGAACTGCGCCTTCTCACTGGACTGCTGGAAAAGCGGCATCACACGGATGCAGCACCAACTCCAGGCACCAGCCCAGCCTGCTGATGTCACGGCCACCACATCGCAGCCAGCAGACTGCTCCTGGTGCTCCACCTCACAAAGGCCTTGCTGACACCACTAGCCCCAGAAGAGGATAAAAAGGGCTGCGCCAAGCCAGGCTGCCAGACGAGGGGGCAGGTGAGCGAGATCTGAGAGGAGCAGGCACCCAGGGGAAGGCAAGGAGGCTGGGGCTCCCCACAGCAATGGCGGGTGACTTCTCTTTGGCTGCTTCTCCTGACAACTACAGCCAGACTCCTGCAAAGGGACACAACAAGGCCACGGCTCCTGTCCTTGCCCACCTCGGCACTTGTACGGAGAGATCTCAACACGCTGCAGGACAGATAAGACACCCCTGGCCACTCCCCATCCCGGGCTTGCAGGGAGCTTCCCAAAGCCACAGGCAAAGGGAACGCCACAAAACTGTGCCCTGGGGGGCTGAGGGCTGGTCCCGAAACGGACATCCTGGCACCAGCCATGGCCATGTCCCAGCCAGCAGACTACGCCTGGTGGTCCAGGTCAGAAAGGGGTTGGACACACGGCTGGCTGCGGAACGGTAGAAAAGGGGCTGCACCAGACGAGACTGGCAGACGACGAGACGGGCTAGCAAAGACTTACAGGCTCTGACAAAGCCACCGTATCTGTAGCCCATCCTCATCCTACAGACAGCCAGAAGGTGCCCACCCCTGTGGGCAAGGACTGCGCCACACCACCCACCCTGTCTCGACCCCATCCAGGTCCCGCAGGCCGAGCAAAGGTGCTCGCAGCCATGGACAAAGGGAGCTCCGCAAGAACCACCGTATCCGTACCCCATCCTCGTCCTGCAGACAGCCAGGAGGTGGGCACGCTCGTGGGCAAAGGGAGAGCCGCACCACCCACCCCATCTCTGTAACATGTCAGGGTCCCACAAGCAACTGGAGGGAACACGCAGCCATGGACATTCTCAGCTTGGGATCCTTTCACAGCAAGACAGGTGCAATTCCCACACTCCACGCAGAGACACCCTCAGCATTGCCAGCCACTCGTGGACGCACGCTTCCACGCTGGGCCACGTCTTCAGTGCCAAAGGTGTGAAAGAGCACCTCCCGAAAACTCAGCAAGCGTCTTTCTTCCAGAAGAGCCCTCAGACCCACAACTCTCAGCAGCAAGTACCACCCAAAGCGTCAAAACAGGGCCGTGGCTACCACCTGCTGCTTTTCATTCTCTTTTAACCTTTGCCCAGCTGCTGCTCTGTACACTCATCCTACAGCCTCCTCCTTTCCTTCCCCAGCACTACCAATTCTTCTAGCGTATTGCATCGTTTATTGAACTGCGCCTTCTCACTGGACTGCTGGAAAAGCGGCATCACACGGATGCAGCACCAACTCCAGGCACCAGCCCAGCCTGCTGATGTCACGGCCACCACATCGCAGCCAGCAGACTGCTCCTGGTGCTCCACCTCACAAAGGCCTTGCTGACACCACTAGCCCCAGAAGAGGATAAAAAGGGCTGCGCCAAGCCAGGCTGCCAGACGAGGGGGCAGGTGAGCGAGATCTGAGAGGAGCAGGCACCCAGGGGAAGGCAAGGAGGCTGGGGCTCCCGACAGCAATGGCGGGTGACTTCTCTTTGGCTGCTTCTCCTGACAACTACAGCCAGACTCCTGCAAAGGGACACAACAAGGCCACGGCTCCTGTCCTTGCCCACCTCGGCACTTGTACGGAGAGATCTCAACACGCTGCAGGACAGATAAGACACCCCTGGCCACTCCCCATCCCGGGCTTGCAGGGAGCTTCCCAAAGCCACAGGCAAAGGGAACGCCACAAAACTGTGCCCTGGGGGGCTGAGGGCTGGTCCCGAAACGGACATCCTGGCACCAGCCATGGCCATGTCCCAGCCAGCAGACTACGCCTGGTGGTCCAGGTCAGAAAGGGGTTGGACACACGGCTGGCTGCGGAACGGTAGAAAAGGGGCTGCACCAGACGAGACTGGCAGATGACGAGACGGGCTAGCAAAGACTTACAGGCTCTGACAAAGCCACCGTATCTGTAGCCCATCCTCATCCTACAGACAGCCAGAAGGTGCCCACCCCTGTGGGCAAGGACTGCGCCACACCACCCACCCTGTCTCGACCCCATCCAGGTCCCGCAGGCCGAGCAAAGGTGCTCGCAGCCATGGACAAAGGGAGCTCCGCAAGAACCACCGTATCCGTACCCCATCCTCGTGCTACGCACAGCCAGAAGGTGCCCACCCCTGTGGGCAAGGACAGAGCCACACCACCCACCCTGTCTCGACCCCATCCAGGTCCCGCAGGCCGAGCAAAGGTGCTCGCAGCCATGGACAAAGGGAGCTCCGCAAGAACCACCGTATCCGTACCCCATCCTCGTCCTGCAGACAGCCAGGAGGTGGGCACGCTCGTGGGCAAAGGGAGAGCCGCACCACCCACCCCATCTCTGTAACATGTCACGGTCCCACAAGCAACTGGAGGGAACACGCAGCCACGGACATTCTCAGCTTTGGACCCTTTCACAGCAAGACAGGCGCAATTCCCACACTCCACGCAGAGACACCCTCAGCATTGCCAGCCACTCGTGGACGCACGCTTCCACGCTGGGCGACGTCTTCAGTGCCAAAGGTGTGAAAGAGCACCTCCCGAAAACTCAGCAAGCATCTTTCTTCCAGAAGAGCCCTCAGACCCACAACTCTCAGCAGCAAGTACCACCCAAAGCGTCAAAACAGGGCCGTGGCTACCACCTGCTGCTTTTCATTCTCTTTTAACCTTTGCCCAGCTGCTGCTCTGTACACTCATCCTACAGCCTCCTCCTTTCCTTCCCCAGCACTACCAATTCTTCTCTTCTAGTGTATTGCATCGTTTATTGAACTGCGCCTTCTCACTGGACTGCTGGAAAAGCGGCATCACACGGATGCAGCACCAACTCCAGGCACCAGCCCAGCCTGCTGATGTCACAGCCACCACATCGCAGCCAGCAGACTGCTCCTGGTGCTCCACCTCACAAAGGCCTTGCTGACACCACTAGCCCCAGAAGAGGATAAAAAGGGCTGCGCCAAGCCAGGCTGCCAGACGAGGGGGCAGGTGAGCGAGATCTGAGAGGAGCAGGCACCCAGGGGAAGGCAAGGAGGCTGGGGCTCCCCACAGCAATGGCGGGTGACTTCTCTTTGGCTGCTTCTCCTGACAACTACAGCCAGACTCCTGCAAAGGGACACAACAAGGCCACGGCTCCTGTCCTTGCCCACCTCAGCACTTGTACGGAGAGATCTCAACACGCTGCAGGACAGATAAGACACCCCTGGCCACTCCCCATCCCGGGCTTGCAGGGAGCTTCCCAAAGCCACAGGCAAGGGGAACGCCACAAAACTGTGCCCTGGGGGGCTGAGGGCTGGTCCCGAAACGGACATCGTGGCACCAGCCATGGCCATGTCCCAGCCAGCAGACTACGCCTGGTGGTCCAGGTCAGAAAGGGGTTGGACACACGGCTGGCTGCGGAACGGTAGAAAAGGGGCTGCACCAGACGAGACTGGCAGACGACGAGACGGGCTAGCAAAGACTTACAGGCTCTGAAAAAGCCACCGTATCTGCAGCCCATCCTCATCCTACAGACAGCCAGAAGGTGCCCACCCCTGTGGGCAAGGACAGCGCCACACCACCCACCCTGTCTCGACTCCATCCAGGTCCCGCAGGCCGAGCAAAGGTGCTCGCAGCCATGGACAAAGGGAGCTCCGCAAGAACCACCGTATCCGTACCCCATCCTCGCGCTACGCACAGCCAGAAGGTGCCCACCCCTGTGGGCAAGGACAGAGCCACACCACCCACCCTGTCTCGACCCCATCCAGGTCCCGCAGGCCGAGCAAAGGTGCTCGCAGCCATGGACAAAGGGAGCTCCGCAAGAACCACCGTATCCGTACCCCATCCTCGTCCTGCAGACAGCCAGGAGGTGGGCACGCTCGTGGGCAAAGGGAGAGCCGCACCACCCACCCCATCTCTGTAACATGTCACGGTCCCACAAGCAACTGGAGGAAACACGCAGCCACGGACATTCTCAGCTTGGGATCCTTTCACAGCAAGACAGGCGCAATTCCCACACTCCACGCAGAGACACCCTCAGCATTGCCAGCCACTCGTGGACGCACGCTTCCACGCAGGGCCATGTCTTCAGTGCCAAAGGTGTGAAAGAGCACCTCCCGAAAACTCAACAAGCGTCTTTCTTCCAGAAGAGCCCTCAGACACACAACTCTCAGCAGCAAGTACCACCCAAAGCTTTAAAACAGGGCCGTGGCTACCACCTGCTGCTTTTCGGTCTCTTTTAACCTTTGCCCAGCTGCTGCTCTGTACACTCATCCTACAGCCTCCTCCTTTCCTTCCCCAGCACTACCAATTCTTCTCTTCTAGTGTATTGCATCGTTTATTGAACTGCGCCTTCTCACTGGACTGCTGGAAAAGCGGCATCACGCGAATGCAGCACCAACTCCAGGCACCAGCCCAGCCTGCTGATGTCACGGCCACCACATCGCAGCCAGCAGACTGCTCCTGGTGCTCCACCTCACAATGGCCTTGCTGACACCACTAGCCCCAGAAGAGGATAAAAAGGGCTGCGCCAAGCCAGACTGCCAGACGAGGGGGAAGGTGAGCGAGATCTGAGAGGAGCAGGCACCCAGGGGAAGGCAAGGAGGCTGGGGCTCCCCACAGCAATGACGGGTGACTTCTCTTTGGCTGCTTCTCCTGACAACTACAGCCAGACTCCTGCAAAGGGACGCAGCAAGGCCACGGCTCCTGTCCTCGCCCACCTCGGCACTTGCACGGAGAGCTCTCAACACGCTGCAGGACAGATAAGACACCCCTGGCCACTCCCCATCCCGGGCTTGCAGGGAGCTTCCCAAAGCCACAGGCAAAGGGAACGCCACAAAACTGTGCCCTGGGGGGCTGAGGGCTGGTCCCGAAACGGACATCCTGGCACCAGCCATGGCCATGTCCCAGCCAGCAGACTACGCCTGGTGGTCCAGGTCAGAAAGGGGTTGGACACACGGCTGGCTGCGGAACGGTAGAAAAGGGGCTGCACCAGACGAGACTGGCAGACGACGAGACGGGCTAGCAAAGACTTACAGGCTCTGACAAAGCCACCGTATCTGTAGCCCATCCTCATCCTACAGACAGCCAGAAGGTGCCCACCCCTGTGGGCAAGGACTGCGCCACACCACCCACCCTGTCTCGACCCCATCCAGGTCCCGCAGGCCGAGCAAAGGTGCTCGCAGCCATGGACAAAGGGAGCTCCGCAAGAACCACCGTATCCGTACCCCATCCTCGTGCTACGCACAGCCAGAAGGTGCCCACCCCTGTGGGCAAGGACAGAGCCACACCACCCACCCTGTCTCGACCCCATCCAGGTCCCGCAGGCCGAGCAAAGGTGCTCGCAGCCATGGACAAAGGGAGCTCCGCAAGAACCACCGTATCCGTACCCCATCCTCGTCCTGCAGACAGCCAGGAGGTGGGCACGCTCGTGGGCAAAGGGAGAGCCGCACCACCCACCCCATCTCTGTAACATGTCACGGTCCCACAAGCAACTGGAGGGAACACGCAGCCACGGACATTCTCAGCTTTGGACCCTTTCACAGCAAGACAGGCGCAATTCCCACACTCCACGCAGAGACACCCTCAGCATTGCCAGCCACTCGTGGACGCACGCTTCCACGCTGGGCCATGTCTTCAGTGCCAAAGGTGTGAAAGAGCACCTCCCGAAAACTCAGCAAGCGTCTTTCTTCCAGAAGAGCCCTCAGACCCACAACTCTCAGCAGCAAGTACCACCCAAAGCGTCAAAACAGGGCCGTGGCTACCACCTGCTGCTTTTCGTTCTCTTTTAACCTTTGCCCAGCTGCTGCTCTGTACACTCATCCTACAGCCTCCTCCTTTCCTTCCCCAGCACTACCAATTCTTCTCTTCTAGTGTATTGCATCGTTTATTGAACTGCGCCTTCTCACTGGACTGCTGGAAAAGCGGCATCACACGAATGCAGCACCAACTCCAGGCACCAGCCCAGCCTGCTGATGTCACGGCCACCACATCGCAGCCAGCAGACTGCTCCTGGTGCTCCACCTCACAAAGGCCTTGCTGACACCACTAGCCCCAGAAGAGGATAAAAAGGGCTGCGCCAAGCCAGGCTGCCAGACGAGGGGGCAGGTGAGCGAGATCTGAGAGGAGCAGGCACCCAGGGGAAGGCAAGGAGGCTGGGGCTCCCCACAGCAATGGCGGGTGACTTCTCTTTGGCTGCTTCTCCTGACAACTACAGCCAGACTCCTGCAAAGGGACACAACAAGGCCACGGCTCCTGTCCTTGCCCACCTCGGCACTTGTACGGAGAGATCTCAACACGCTGCAGGACAGATAAGACACCCCTGGCCACTCCCCATCCCGGGCTTGCAGGGAGCTTCCCAAAGCCACAGGCAAAGGGAACGCCACAAAACTGTGCCCTGGGGGGCTGAGGGCTGGTCCCGAAACGGACATCCTGGCACCAGCCATGGCCATGTCCCAGCCAGCAGACTACGCCTGGTGGTCCAGGTCAGAAAGGGGTTGGACACACGGCTGGCTGCGGAACGGTAGAAAAGGGGCTGCACCAGACGAGACTGGCAGACGACGAGACGGGCTAGCAAAGACTTACAGGCTCTGACAAAGCCACCGTATCTGTAGCCCATCCTCATCCTACAGACAGCCAGAAGGTGCCCACCCCTGTGGGCAAGGACAGCGCCACACCACCCACCCTGTCTCGACCCCATCCAGGTCCCGCAGGCCGAGCAAAGGTGCTCGCAGCCATGGACAAAGGGAGCTCCGCAAGAACCACCGTATCCGTACCCCATCCTCGTGCTACGCACAGCCAGAAGGTGCCCACCCCTGTGGGCAAGGACAGAGCCACACCACCCACCCTGTCTCGACCCCATCCAGGTCCCGCAGGCCGAGCAAAGGTGCTCGCAGCCATGGACAAAGGGAGCTCCGCAAGAACCACCGTATCCGTACCCCATCCTCGTCCTGCAGACAGCCAGGAGGTGGGCACGCTCGTGGGCAAAGGGAGAGCCGCACCACCCACCCCATCTCTGTAACATGTCACGGTCCCACAAGCAACTGGAGGGAACACGCAGCCACGGACATTCTCAGCTTTGGACCCTTTCACAGCAAGACAGGCGCAATTCCCACACTCCACGCAGAGACACCCTCAGCATTGCCAGCCACTCGTGGACGCACGCTTCCACGCTGGGCCACGTCTTCAGTGCCAAAGGTGTGAAAGAGCACCTCCCGAAAACTCAGCAAGCGTCTTTCTTCCAGAAGAGCCCTCAGACCCACAACTCTCAGCAGCAAGTACCACCCAAAGCGTCAAAACAGGGCCGTGGCTACCACCTGCTGCTTTTCGTTCTCTTTTAACCTTTGCCCAGCTGCTGCTCTGTACACTCATCCTACAGCCTCCTCCTTTCCTTCCCCAGCACTACCAATTCTTCTCTTCTAGTGTATTGCATCGTTTATTGAACTGCGCCTTCTCACTGGACTGCTGGAAAAGCGGCATCACACGGATGCAGCACCAACTCCAGGCACCAGCCCAGCCTGCTGATGTCACGGCCACCACATCGCAGCCAGCAGACTGCTCCTGGTGCTCCACCTCACAAAGGCCTTGCTGACACCACTAGCCCCAGAAGAGGATAAAAAGGGCTGCGCCAAGCCAGACTGCCAGACGAGGGGGCAGGTGAGCGAGATCTGAGAGGAGCAGGCACCCAGGGGAAGGCAAGGAGGCTGGGGCTCCCCACAGCAATGGCGGGTGACTTCTCTTTGGCTGCTTCTCCTGACAACTACAGCCAGACTCCTGCAAAGGGACACAACAAGGCCACGGCTCCTGTCCTTGCCCACCTCGGCACTTGTACGGAGAGATCTCAACACGCTGCAGGACAGATAAGACACCCCTGGCCACTCCCCATCCCGGGCTTGCAGGGAGCTTCCCAAAGCCACAGGCAAAGGGAACGCCACAAAACTGTGCCCTGGGGGGCTGAGGGCTGGTCCCGAAACGGACATCCTGGCACCAGCCATGGCCATGTCCCAGCCAGCAGACTACGCCTGGTGGTCCAGGTCAGAAAGGGGTTGGACACACGGCTGGCTGCGGAACGGTAGAAAAGGGGCTGCACCAGACGAGACTGGCAGACGACGAGACGGGCTAGCAAAGACTTACAGGCTCTGACAAAGCCACCGTATCTGTAGCCCATCCTCATCCTACAGACAGCCAGAAGGTGCCCACCCCTGTGGGCAAGGACTGCGCCACACCACCCACCCTGTCTCGACCCCATCCAGGTCCCGCAGGCCGAGCAAAGGTGCTCGCAGCCATGGACAAAGGGAGCTCCGCAAGAACCACCGTATCCGTACCCCATCCTCGTGCTACGCACAGCCAGAAGGTGCCCACCCCTGTGGGCAAGGACAGAGCCACACCACCCACCCTGTCTCGACCCCATCCAGGTCCCGCAGGCCGAGCAAAGGTGCTCGCAGCCATGGACAAAGGGAGCTCCGCAAGAACCACCGTATCCGTACCCCATCCTCGTCCTGCAGACAGCCAGGAGGTGGGCACGCTCGTGGGCAAAGGGAGAGCCGCACCACCCACCCCATCTCTGTAACATGTCACGGTCCCACAAGCAACTGGAGGGAACACGCAGCCACGGACATTCTCAGCTTTGGACCCTTTCACAGCAAGACAGGCGCAATTCCCACACTCCCCGCAGAGACACCCTCAGCATTGCCAGCCACTCGTGGACGCACGCTTCCACGCTGGGCCACGTCTTCAGTGCCAAAGGTGTGAAAGAGCACCTCCCGAAAACTCAGCAAGCGTCTTTCTTCCAGAAGAGCCCTCAGACCCACAACTCTCAGCAGCAAGTACCACCCAAAGCGTCAAAACAGGGCCGTGGCTACCACCTGCTGCTTTTCGTTCTCTTTTAACCTTTGCCCAGCTGCTGCTCTGTACACTCATCCTACAGCCTCCTCCTTTCCTTCCCCAGCACTACCAATTCTTCTCTTCTAGTGTATTGCATCGTTTATTGAACTGCGCCTTCTCACTGGACTGCTGGAAAAGCGGCATCACACGGATGCAGCACCAACTCCAGGCACCAGCCCAGCCTGCTGATGTCACGGCCACCACATCGCAGCCAGCAGACTGCTCCTGGTGCTCCACCTCACAAAGGCCTTGCTGACACCACTAGCCCCAGAAGAGGATAAAAAGGGCTGCGCCAAGCCAGGCTGCCAGACGAGGGGGCAGGTGAGCGAGATCTGAGAGGAGCAGGCACCCAGGGGAAGGCAAGGAGGCTGGGGCTCCCCACAGCAATGGCGGGTGACTTCTCTTTGGCTGCTTCTCCTGACAACTACAGCCAGACTCCTGCAAAGGGACACAACAAGGCCACGGCTCCTGTCCTCGCCCACCTCGGCACTTGTACGGAGAGATCTCAACACGCTGCAGGACAGATAAGACACCCCTGGCCACTCCCCATCCCGGGCTTGCAGGGAGCTTCCCAAAGCCACAGGCAAAGGGAACGCCACAAAACTGTGCCCTGGGGGGCTGAGGGCTGGTCCCGAAACGGACATCCTGGCACCAGCCATGGCCATGTCCCAGCCAGCAGACTACGCCTGGTGGTCCAGGTCAGAAAGGGGTTGGACACACGGCTGGCTGCGGAACGGTAGAAAAGGGGCTGCACCAGACGAGACTGGCAGACGACGAGACGGGCTAGCAAAGACTTACAGGCTCTGAAAAAGCCACCGTATCTGTAGCCCATCCTCATCCTACAGACAGCCAGAAGGTGCCCACCCCTGTGGGCAAGGACAGCGCCACACCACCCACCCTGTCTCGACTCCATCCAGGTCCCGCAGGCCGAGCAAAGGTGCTCGCAGCCATGGACAAAGGGAGCTCCGCAAGAACCACCGTATCCGTACCCCATCATCGCGCTACGCACAGCCAGAAGGTGCCCACCCCTGTGGGCAAGGACAGAGCCACACCACCCACCCTGTCTCGACCCCATCCAGGTCCCGCAGGCCGAGCAAAGGTGCTCGCAGCCATGGACAAAGGGAGCTCCGCAAGAACCACCGTATCCGTACCCCATCCTCGTCCTGCAGACAGCCAGGAGGTGGGCACGCTCGTGGGCAAAGGGAGAGCCGCACCACCCACCCCATCTCTGTAACATGTCACGGTCCCACAAGCAACTGGAGGAAACACGCAGCCACGGACATTCTCAGCTTGGGATCCTTTCACAGCAAGACAGGCGCAATTCCCACACTCCACGCAGAGACACCCTCAGCATTGCCAGCCACTCGTGGACGCACGCTTCCACGCAGGGCCATGTCTTCAGTGCCAAAGGTGTGAAAGAGCACCTCCCGAAAACTCAACAAGCGTCTTTCTTCCAGAAGAGCCCTCAGACACACAACTCTCAGCAGCAAGTACCACCCAAAGCTTTAAAACAGGGCCGTGGCTACCACCTGCTGCTTTTCGGTCTCTTTTAACCTTTGCCCAGCTGCTGCTCTGTACACTCATCCTACAGCCTCCTCCTTTCCTTCCCCAGCACTACCAATTCTTCTCTTCTAGTGTATTGCATCGTTTATTGAACTGCGCCTTCTCACTGGACTGCTGGAAAAGCGGCATCACACGAATGCAGCACCAACTCCAGGCACCAGCCCAGCCTGCTGATGTCACGGCCACCACATCGCAGCCAGCAGACTGCTCCTGGTGCTCCACCTCACAATGGCCTTGCTGACACCACTAGCCCCAGAAGAGGATAAAAAGGGCTGCGCCAAGCCAGACTGCCAGACGAGGGGGAAGGTGAGCGAGATCTGAGAGGAGCAGGCACCCAGGGGAAGGCAAGGAGGCTGGGGCTCCCCACAGCAATGACGGGTGACTTCTCTTTGGCTGCTTCTCCTGACAACTACAGCCAGACTCCTGCAAAGGGACGCAGCAAGGCCACGGCTCCTGTCCTCGCCCACCTCGGCACTTGCACGGAGAGCTCTCAACACGCTGCAGGACAGATAAGACACCCCTGGCCACTCCCCATCCCGGGCTTGCAGGGAGCTTCCCAAAGCCACAGGCAAAGGGAACGCCACAAAACTGTGCCCTGGGGGGCTGAGGGCTGGTCCCGAAACGGACATCCTGGCACCAGCCATGGCCATGTCCCAGCCAGCAGACTACGCCTGGTGGTCCAGGTCAGAAAGGGGTTGGACACACGGCTGGCTGCGGAACGGTAGAAAAGGGGCTGCACCAGACGAGACTGGCAGACGACGAGACGGGCTAGCAAAGACTTACAGGCTCTGACAAAGCCACCGTATCTGTAGCCCATCCTCATCCTACAGACAGCCAGAAGGTGCCCACCCCTGTGGGCAAGGACTGCGCCACACCACCCACCCTGTCTCGACCCCATCCAGGTCCCGCAGGCCGAGCAAAGGTGCTCGCAGCCATGGACAAAGGGAGCTCCGCAAGAACCACCGTATCCGTACCCCATCCTCGTGCTACGCACAGCCAGAAGGTGCCCACCCCTGTGGGCAAGGACAGAGCCACACCACCCACCCTGTCTCGACCCCATCCAGGTCCCGCAGGCCGAGCAAAGGTGCTCGCAGCCATGGACAAAGGGAGCTCCGCAAGAACCACCGTATCCGTACCCCATCCTCGTCCTGCAGACAGCCAGGAGGTGGGCACGCTCGTGGGCAAAGGGAGAGCCGCACCACCCACCCCATCTCTGTAACATGTCACGGTCCCACAAGCAACTGGAGGGAACACGCAGCCACGGACATTCTCAGCTTTGGACCCTTTCACAGCAAGACAGGCGCAATTCCCACACTCCACGCAGAGACACCCTCAGCATTGCCAGCCACTCGTGGACGCACGCTTCCACGCTGGGCCATGTCTTCAGTGCCAAAGGTGTGAAAGAGCACCTCCCGAAAACTCAGCAAGCGTCTTTCTTCCAGAAGAGCCCTCAGACCCACAACTCTCAGCAGCAAGTACCACCCAAAGCGTCAAAACAGGGCCGTGGCTACCACCTGCTGCTTTTCGTTCTCTTTTAACCTTTGCCCAGCTGCTGCTCTGTACACTCATCCTACAGCCTCCTCCTTTCCTTCCCCAGCACTACCAATTCTTCTCTTCTAGTGTATTGCATCGTTTATTGAACTGCGCCTTCTCACTGGACTGCTGGAAAAGCGGCATCACACGAATGCAGCACCAACTCCAGGCACCAGCCCAGCCTGCTGATGTCACGGCCACCACATCGCAGCCAGCAGACTGCTCCTGGTGCTCCACCTCACAAAGGCCTTGCTGACACCACTAGCCCCAGAAGAGGATAAAAAGGGCTGCGCCAAGCCAGGCTGCCAGACGAGGGGGCAGGTGAGCGAGATCTGAGAGGAGCAGGCACCCAGGGGAAGGCAAGGAGGCTGGGGCTCCCCACAGCAATGGCGGGTGACTTCTCTTTGGCTGCTTCTCCTGACAACTACAGCCAGACTCCTGCAAAGGGACACAACAAGGCCACGGCTCCTGTCCTTGCCCACCTCGGCACTTGTACGGAGAGATCTCAACACGCTGCAGGACAGATAAGACACCCCTGGCCACTCCCCATCCCGGGCTTGCAGGGAGCTTCCCAAAGCCACAGGCAAAGGGAACGCCACAAAACTGTGCCCTGGGGGGCTGAGGGCTGGTCCCGAAACGGACATCCTGGCACCAGCCATGGCCATGTCCCAGCCAGCAGACTACGCCTGGTGGTCCAGGTCAGAAAGGGGTTGGACACACGGCTGGCTGCGGAACGGTAGAAAAGGGGCTGCACCAGACGAGACTGGCAGACGACGAGACGGGCTAGCAAAGACTTACAGGCTCTGACAAAGCCACCGTATCTGTAGCCCATCCTCATCCTACAGACAGCCAGAAGGTGCCCACCCCTGTGGGCAAGGACAGCGCCACACCACCCACCCTGTCTCGACCCCATCCAGGTCCCGCAGGCCGAGCAAAGGTGCTCGCAGCCATGGACAAAGGGAGCTCCGCAAGAACCACCGTATCCGTACCCCATCCTCGTGCTACGCACAGCCAGAAGGTGCCCACCCCTGTGGGCAAGGACAGAGCCACACCACCCACCCTGTCTCGACCCCATCCAGGTCCCGCAGGCCGAGCAAAGGTGCTCGCAGCCATGGACAAAGGGAGCTCCGCAAGAACCACCGTATCCGTACCCCATCCTCGTCCTGCAGACAGCCAGGAGGTGGGCACGCTCGTGGGCAAAGGGAGAGCCGCACCACCCACCCCATCTCTGTAACATGTCACGGTCCCACAAGCAACTGGAGGGAACACGCAGCCACGGACATTCTCAGCTTTGGACCCTTTCACAGCAAGACAGGCGCAATTCCCACACTCCACGCAGAGACACCCTCAGCATTGCCAGCCACTCGTGGACGCACGCTTCCACGCTGGGCCACGTCTTCAGTGCCAAAGGTGTGAAAGAGCACCTCCCGAAAACTCAGCAAGCGTCTTTCTTCCAGAAGAGCCCTCAGACCCACAACTCTCAGCAGCAAGTACCACCCAAAGCGTCAAAACAGGGCCGTGGCTACCACCTGCTGCTTTTCGTTCTCTTTTAACCTTTGCCCAGCTGCTGCTCTGTACACTCATCCTACAGCCTCCTCCTTTCCTTCCCCAGCACTACCAATTCTTCTCTTCTAGTGTATTGCATCGTTTATTGAACTGCGCCTTCTCACTGGACTGCTGGAAAAGCGGCATCACACGGATGCAGCACCAACTCCAGGCACCAGCCCAGCCTGCTGATGTCACGGCCACCACATCGCAGCCAGCAGACTGCTCCTGGTGCTCCACCTCACAAAGGCCTTGCTGACACCACTAGCCCCAGAAGAGGATAAAAAGGGCTGCGCCAAGCCAGACTGCCAGACGAGGGGGCAGGTGAGCGAGATCTGAGAGGAGCAGGCACCCAGGGGAAGGCAAGGAGGCTGGGGCTCCCCACAGCAATGGCGGGTGACTTCTCTTTGGCTGCTTCTCCTGACAACTACAGCCAGACTCCTGCAAAGGGACACAACAAGGCCACGGCTCCTGTCCTTGCCCACCTCGGCACTTGTACGGAGAGATCTCAACACGCTGCAGGACAGATAAGACACCCCTGGCCACTCCCCATCCCGGGCTTGCAGGGAGCTTCCCAAAGCCACAGGCAAAGGGAACGCCACAAAACTGTGCCCTGGGGGGCTGAGGGCTGGTCCCGAAACGGACATCCTGGCACCAGCCATGGCCATGTCCCAGCCAGCAGACTACGCCTGGTGGTCCAGGTCAGAAAGGGGTTGGACACACGGCTGGCTGCGGAACGGTAGAAAAGGGGCTGCACCAGACGAGACTGGCAGACGACGAGACGGGCTAGCAAAGACTTACAGGCTCTGACAAAGCCACCGTATCTGTAGCCCATCCTCATCCTACAGACAGCCAGAAGGTGCCCACCCCTGTGGGCAAGGACTGCGCCACACCACCCACCCTGTCTCGACCCCATCCAGGTCCCGCAGGCCGAGCAAAGGTGCTCGCAGCCATGGACAAAGGGAGCTCCGCAAGAACCACCGTATCCGTACCCCATCCTCGTGCTACGCACAGCCAGAAGGTGCCCACCCCTGTGGGCAAGGACAGAGCCACACCACCCACCCTGTCTCGACCCCATCCAGGTCCCGCAGGCCGAGCAAAGGTGCTCGCAGCCATGGACAAAGGGAGCTCCGCAAGAACCACCGTATCCGTACCCCATCCTCGTCCTGCAGACAGCCAGGAGGTGGGCACGCTCGTGGGCAAAGGGAGAGCCGCACCACCCACCCCATCTCTGTAACATGTCACGGTCCCACAAGCAACTGGAGGGAACACGCAGCCACGGACATTCTCAGCTTTGGACCCTTTCACAGCAAGACAGGCGCAATTCCCACACTCCACGCAGAGACACCCTCAGCATTGCCAGCCACTCGTGGACGCACGCTTCCACGCTGGGCCACGTCTTCAGTGCCAAAGGTGTGAAAGAGCACCTCCCGAAAACTCAGCAAGCGTCTTTCTTCCAGAAGAGCCCTCAGACCCACAACTCTCAGCAGCAAGTACCACCCAAAGCGTCAAAACAGGGCCGTGGCTACCACCTGCTGCTTTTCGTTCTCTTTTAACCTTTGCCCAGCTGCTGCTCTGTACACTCATCCTACAGCCTCCTCCTTTCCTTCCCCAGCACTACCAATTCTTCTCTTCTAGTGTATTGCATCGTTTATTGAACTGCGCCTTCTCACTGGACTGCTGGAAAAGCGGCATCACACGGATGCAGCACCAACTCCAGGCACCAGCCCAGCCTGCTGATGTCACGGCCACCACATCGCAGCCAGCAGACTGCTCCTGGTGCTCCACCTCACAAAGGCCTTGCTGACACCACTAGCCCCAGAAGAGGATAAAAAGGGCTGCGCCAAGCCAGGCTGCCAGACGAGGGGGCAGGTGAGCGAGATCTGAGAGGAGCAGGCACCCAGGGGAAGGCAAGGAGGCTGGGGCTCCCCACAGCAATGGCGGGTGACTTCTCTTTGGCTGCTTCTCCTGACAACTACAGCCAGACTCCTGCAAAGGGACACAACAAGGCCACGGCTCCTGTCCTCGCCCACCTCGGCACTTGTACGGAGAGATCTCAACACGCTGCAGGACAGATAAGACACCCCTGGCCACTCCCCATCCCGGGCTTGCAGGGAGCTTCCCAAAGCCACAGGCAAAGGGAACGCCACAAAACTGTGCCCTGGGGGGCTGAGGGCTGGTCCCGAAACGGACATCCTGGCACCAGCCATGGCCATGTCCCAGCCAGCAGACTACGCCTGGTGGTCCAGGTCAGAAAGGGGTTGGACACACGGCTGGCTGCGGAACGGTAGAAAAGGGGCTGCACCAGACGAGACTAGCAGACGACGAGACGGGCTAGCAAAGACTTACAGGCTCTGACAAAGCCACCGTATCTGTAGCCCATCCTCATCCTACAGACAGCCAGAAGGTGCCCACCCCTGTGGGCAAGGACTGCGCCACACCACCCACCCTGTCTCGACCCCATCCAGGTCCCGCAGGCCGAGCAAAGGTGCTCGCAGCCATGGACAAAGGGAGCTCCGCAAGAACCACCGTATCCGTACCCCATCCTCGTGCTACGCACAGCCAGAAGGTGCCCACCCCTGTGGGCAAGGACAGAGCCACACCACCCACCCTGTCTCGACCCCATCCAGGTCCCGCAGGCCGAGCAAAGGTGCTCGCAGCCATGGACAAAGGGAGCTCCGCAAGAACCACCGTATCCGTACCCCATCCTTGTCCTGCAGACAGCCAGGAGGTGGGCACGCTCGTGGGCAAAGGGAGAGCCGCACCACCCACCCCATCTCTGTAACATGTCACGGTCCCACAAGCAACTGGAGGGAACACGCAGCCACGGACATTCTCAGCTTTGGACCCTTTCACAGCAAGACAGGCGCAATTCCCACACTCCACGCAGAGACACCCTCAGCATTGCCAGCCACTCGTGGACGCACGCTTCCACGCTGGGCCACGTCTTCAGTGCCAAAGGTGTGAAAGAGCACCTCCCGAAAACTCAGCAAGCGTCTTTCTTCCAGAAGAGCCCTCAGACCCACAACTCTCAGCAGCAAGTACCACCCAAAGCGTCAAAACAGGGCCGTGGCTACCACCTGCTGCTTTTCGGTCTCTTTTAACCTTTGCCCAGCTGCTGCTCTGTACACTCATCCTACAGCCTCCTCCTTTCCTTCCCCAGCACTACCAATTCTTCTCTTCTAGTGTATTGCATCGTTTATTGAACTGCGCCTTCTCACTGGACTGCTGGAAAAGCGGCATCACACGGATGCAGCACCAACTCCAGGCACCAGCCCAGCCTGCTGATGTCACGGCCACCACATCGCAGCCAGCAGACTGCTCCTGGTGCTCCACCTAACAAAGGCCTTGCTGACACCACTAGCCCCAGAAGAGGATAAAAAGGGCTGCGCCAAGCCAGACTGCCAGACGAGGGGGCAGGTGAGCGAGATCTGAGAGGAGCAGGCACCCAGGGGAAGGCAAGGAGGCTGGGGCTCCCCACAGCAATGGCGGGTGACTTCTCTTTGGCTGCTTCTCCTGACAACTACAGCCAGACTCCTGCAAAGGGACACAACAAGGCCACGGCTCCTGTCCTTGCCCACCTCGGCACTTGTACGGAGAGATCTCAACACGCTGCAGGACAGATAAGACACCCCTGGCCACTCCCCATCCCGGGCTTGCAGGGAGCTTCCCAAAGCCACAGGCAAAGGGAACGCCACAAAACTGTGCCCTGGGGGGCTGAGGGCTGGTCCCGAAACGGACATCCTGGCACCAGCCATGGCCATGTCCCAGCCAGCAGACTACGCCTGGTGGTCCAGGTCAGAAAGGGGTTGGACACACGGCTGGCTGCGGAACGGTAGAAAAGGGGCTGCACCAGACGAGACTGGCAGACGACGAGACGGGCTAGCAAAGACTTACAGGCTCTGACAAAGCCACCGTATCTGTAGCCCATCCTCATCCTACAGACAGCCAGAAGGTGCCCACCCCTGTGGGCAAGGACTGCGCCACACCACCCACCCTGTCTCGACCCCATCCAGGTCCCGCAGGCCGAGCAAAGGTGCTCGCAGCCATGGACAAAGGGAGCTCCGCAAGAACCACCGTATCCGTACCCCATCCTCGTGCTACGCACAGCCAGAAGGTGCCCACCCCTGTGGGCAAGGACAGAGCCACACCACCCACCCTGTCTCGACCCCATCCAGGTCCCGCAGGCCGAGCAAAGGTGCTCGCAGCCATGGACAAAGGGAGCTCCGCAAGAACCACCGTATCCGTACCCCATCCTCGTCCTGCAGACAGCCAGGAGGTGGGCACGCTCGTGGGCAAAGGGAGAGCCGCACCACCCACCCCATCTCTGTAACATGTCACGGTCCCACAAGCAACTGGAGGGAACACGCAGCCACGGACATTCTCAGCTTTGGACCCTTTCACAGCAAGACAGGCGCAATTCCCACACTCCACGCAGAGACACCCTCAGCATTGCCAGCCACTCGTGGACGCACGCTTCCACGCTGGGCCACGTCTTCAGTGCCAAAGATGTGAAAGAGCACCTCCCGAAAACTCAGCAAGCGTCTTTCTTCCAGAAGAGCCCTCAGACCCACAACTCTCAGCAGCAAGTACCACCCAAAGCTTTAAAACAGGGCCGTGGCTACCACCTGCTGCTTTTCGGTCTCTTTTAACCTTTGCCCAGCTGCTGCTCTGTACACTCATCCTACAGCCTCCTCCTTTCCTTCCCCAGCACTACCAATTCTTCTCTTCTAGTGTATTGCATCGTTTATTGAACTGCGCCTTCTCACTGGACTGCTGGAAAAGCGGCATCACACGGATGCAGCACCAACTCCAGGCACCAGCCCAGCCTGCTGATGTCACGGCCACCACATCGCAGCCAGCAGACTGCTCCTGGTGCTCCACCTCACAAAGGCCTTGCTGACACCACTAGCCCCAGAAGAGGATAAAAAGGGCTGCGCCAAGCCAGGCTGCCAGACGAGGGGGCAGGTGAGCGAGATCTGAGAGGAGCAGGCACCCAGGGGAAGGCAAGGAGGCTGGGGCTCCCCACAGCAATGGCGGGTGACTTCTCTTTGGCTGCTTCTCCTGACAACTACAGCCAGACTCCTGCAAAGGGACACAACAAGGCCACGGCTCCTGTCCTCGCCCACCTCGGCACTTGTACGGAGAGATCTCAACACGCTGCAGGACAGATAAGACACCCCTGGCCACTCCCCATCCCGGGCTTGCAGGGAGCTTCCCAAAGCCACAGGCAAAGGGAACGCCACAAAACTGTGCCCTGGGGGGCTGAGGGCTGGTCCCGAAACGGACATCCTGGCACCAGCCACGGCCATGTCCCAGCCAGCAGACTACGCCTGGTGGTCCAGGTCAGAAAGGGGTTGGACACACGGCTGGCTGCGGAACGGTAGAAAAGGGGCTGCACCAGACGAGACTAGCAGACGACGAGACGGGCTAGCAAAGACTTACAGGCTCTGACAAAGCCACCGTATCTGTAGCCCATCCTCATCCTACAGACAGCCAGAAGGTGCCCACCCCTGTGGGCAAGGACTGCGCCACACCACCCACCCTGTCTCGACCCCATCCAGGTCCCGCAGGCCGAGCAAAGGTGCTCGCAGCCATGGACAAAGGGAGCTCCGCAAGAACCACCGTATCCGTACCCCATCCTCGTGCTACGCACAGCCAGAAGGTGCCCACCCCTGTGGGCAAGGACAGAGCCACACCACCCACCCTGTCTCGACCCCATCCAGGTCCCGCAGGCCGAGCAAAGGTGCTCGCAGCCATGGACAAAGGGAGCTCCGCAAGAACCACCGTATCCGTACCCCATCCTTGTCCTGCAGACAGCCAGGAGGTGGGCACGCTCGTGGGCAAAGGGAGAGCCGCACCACCCACCCCATCTCTGTAACATGTCAGGGTCCCACAAGCAACTGGAGGGAACACGCAGCCACGGACATTCTCAGCTTTGGACCCTTTCACAGCAAGACAGGCGCAATTCCCACACTCCACGCAGAGACACCCTCAGCATTGCCAGCCACTCGTGGACGCACGCTTCCACGCTGGGCCACGTCTTCAGTGCCAAAGGTGTGAAAGAGCACCTCCCGAAAACTCAGCAAGCGTCTTTCTTCCAGAAGAGCCCTCAGACCCACAACTCTCAGCAGCAAGTACCACCCAAAGCGTCAAAACAGGGCCGTGGCTACCACCTGCTGCTTTTCGTTCTCTTTTAACCTTTGCCCAGCTGCTGCTCTGTACACTCATCCTACAGCCTCCTCCTTTCCTTCCCCAGCACTACCAATTCTTCTCTTCTAGTGTATTGCATCGTTTATTGAACTGCGCCTTCTCACTGGACTGCTGGAAAAGCGGCATCACACGGATGCAGCACCAACTCCAGGCACCAGCCCAGCCTGCTGATGTCACGGCCACCACATCGCAGCCAGCAGACTGCTCCTGGTGCTCCACCTCACAAAGGCCTTGCTGACACCACTAGCCCCAGAAGAGGATAAAAAGGGCTGCGCCAAGCCAGACTGCCAGACGAGGGGGCAGGTGAGCGAGATCTGAGAGGAGCAGGCACCCAGGGGAAGGCAAGGAGGCTGGGGCTCCCCACAGCAATGGAGGGTGACTTCTCTTTGGCTGCTTCTCCTGACAACTACAGCCAGACTCCTGCAAAGGGACACAACAAGGCCACGGCTCCTGTCCTTGCCCACCTCGGCACTTGTACGGAGAGATCTCAACACGCTGCAGGACAGATAAGACACCCCTGGCCACTCCCCATCCCGGGCTTGCAGGGAGCTTCCCAAAGCCACAGGCAAAGGGAACGCCACAAAACTGTGCCCTGGGGGGCTGAGGGCTGGTCCCGAAACGGACATCCTGGCACCAGCCATGGCCATGTCCCAGCCAGCAGACTACGCCTGGTGGTCCAGGTCAGAAAGGGGTTGGACACACGGCTGGCTGCGGAACGGTAGAAAAGGGGCTGCACCAGACGAGACTGGCAGACGACGAGACGGGCTAGCAAAGACTTACAGGCTCTGACAAAGCCACCGTATCTGTAGCCCATCCTCATCCTACAGACAGCCAGAAGGTGCCCACCCCTGTGGGCAAGGACTGCGCCACACCACCCACCCTGTCTCGACCCCATCCAGGTCCCGCAGGCCGAGCAAAGGTGCTCGCAGCCATGGACAAAGGGAGCTCCGCAAGAACCACCGTATCCGTACCCCATCCTCGTGCTACGCACAGCCAGAAGGTGCCCACCCCTGTGGGCAAGGACAGAGCCACACCACCCACCCTGTCTCGACCCCATCCAGGTCCCGCAGGCCGAGCAAAGGTGCTCGCAGCCATGGACAAAGGGAGCTCCGCAAGAACCACCGTATCCGTACCCCATCCTCGTCCTGCAGACAGCCAGGAGGTGGGCACGCTCGTGGGCAAAGGGAGAGCCGCACCACCCACCCCATCTCTGTAACATGTCACGGTCCCACAAGCAACTGGAGGGAACACGCAGCCACGGACATTCTCAGCTTGGGACCCTTTCACAGCAAGACAGGCGCAATTCCCACACTCCACGCAGAGACACCCTCAGCATTGCCAGCCACTCGTGGACGCACGCTTCCACGCTGGGCCACGTCTTCAGTGCCAAAGATGTGAAAGAGCACCACCCGAAAACTCAGCAAGCGTCTTTCTTCCAGAAGAGCCCTCAGACCCACAACTCTCAGCAGCAAGTACCACCCAAAGCGTCAAAACAGGGCCGTGGCTACCACCTGCTGCTTTTCGTTCTCTTTTAACCTTTGCCCAGCTGCTGCTCTGTACACTCATCCTACAGCCTCCTCCTTTCCTTCCCCAGCACTACCAATTCTTCTCTTCTAGTGTATTGCATCGTTTATTGAACTGCGCCTTCTCACTGGACTGCTGGAAAAGCGGCATCACACGGATGCAGCACCAACTCCAGGCACCAGCCCAGCCTGCTGATGTCACAGCCACCACATCGCAGCCAGCAGACTGCTCCTGGTGCTCCACCTAACAAAGGCCTTGCTGACACCACTAGCCCCAGAAGAGGATAAAAAGGGCTGCGCCAAGCCAGGCTGCCAGACGAGGGGGCAGGTGAGCGAGATCTGAGAGGAGCAGGCACCCAGGGGAAGGCAAGGAGGCTGGGGCTCCCCACAGCAATGGCGGGTGACTTCTCTTTGGCTGCTTCTCCTGACAACTACAGCCAGACTCCTGCAAAGGGACACAACAAGGCCACGGCTCCTGTCCTTGCCCACCTCGGCACTTGTACGGAGAGATCTCAACACGCTGCAGGACAGATAAGACACCCCTGGCCACTCCCCATCCCGGGCTTGCAGGGAGCTTCCCAAAGCCACAGGCAAAGGGAACGCCACAAAACTGTGCCCTGGGGGGCTGAGGGCTGGTCCCGAAACGGACATCCTGGCACCAGCCATGGCCATGTCCCAGCCAGCAGACTACGCCTGGTGGTCCAGGTCAGAAAGGGGTTGGACACGTGGCTGGCTGCGGAACGGTAGAAAAGGGGCTGCACCAGACGAGACTGGCAGACGACGAGACGGGCTAGCAAAGACTTACAGGCTCTGACAAAGCCACTGTACCTGTAGCCCATCCTCATCCTACAGACAGCCAGAAGGTGCCCACCCCTGTGGGCAAGGACAGCGCCACACCACCCACCCTGTCTCGACCCCATCCAGGTCCCGCAGGCCGAGCAAAGGTGCTCGCAGCCATGGACAAAGGGAGCTCCGCAAGAACCACCGTATCCGTACCCCATCCTCGCGCTACGCACAGCCAGAAGGTGCCCACCCCTGTGGGCAAGGACAGAGCCACACCACCCACCTTACCTCGACCCCATCCAGGTCCCGCAGGCCGAGCAAAGGTGCTCGCAGCCATGGACAAAGGGAGCTCCGCGAGAACCACCGTATCCGTACCCCATCCTCGTGCTACGGACAGCCAGAAGGTGCCCACCCCTGTGGGCAAGGACAGAGACACACCACGCACCTTACCTCGACCCCGTCCAGGTCCCGCAGGCCGAGCAAAGGTGCTCGCAGCCATGGACAAAGGGAGCTCCGCAAGAACCACCGTATCCGTACCCCATCCTCATCCTGCAGACAGCCAGCAGGTGGGCACGCTCGTGGGCAAAGGGAGAGCCGCACCACCCACCCCATCTCTGTAACATGTCACGGTCCCACAAGCAACTGGAGGGAACACGCAGCCACGGACATTCTCCGCTTTGGACCCTTTCACAGCAAGACAGGCGCAATTCCCACACTCCCCGCAGAGACACCCTCAGCATTGCCAGCCACTCGTGGACGCACGCTTCCACACTGGGCCACGTCTTCAATGCCCAATTTTCCCACTGTCGCAGGCAAAGGCAGAGGTGCACCATCCACCATATCTGCAGAATATCTAGGTTCCACGGCAGCTTCAAGGTGCCCAGTTGCCGTGGACAAAGGCAATGTCGGATCACCCACCACCTCTGTACCATGTCATGGTTCCTAAAGCACCTGGAAGTATTATGCAGCCGTGGACAATGAGAGCATTGCAACACCTGTTTTATCTGTACCCCATCATCATACCAGATATATCTGAAGCTTCATACAGCTGTTGAGAAAGGGAGCACCATACCATCCATCATATCTTTACCTCCTCACAGTCCTAGAGCCAGCTAGAAACTGCCAAGATTTTCTTTCATGCGTTAATAATCATCAGTTACAACAGTCTAAACGGGGATTTCTATTTAAAACTTAAACATCCACAGGGTGTTTTAAAGCAAGTTCTGGTTTGTGACTATCTTGTAGCAGTTTATTATGCCAAGAAAAAAAGCAAGTGTAATCTTGGTGACATGCACATAATATCTGAGATCTCAGTTTTGCTGTTCTAGTCAAATTGCATGTTATGCATCCTGCAAGCAATTAGTTTGTACTAACGTACGAACAATGCCTTTGCAGCGGGTTTTACAATCAGTCATAACCAAAGAGATGTTTCAGTGATCAGATGAATATGACATGGTGTGGAAATCAGCAACCTGGTTCTCAAATAGATTAAAACGTGCCTGGGTAACCCACATTTTTTTGCTCCCCGGTATTCTGACACAGCATCACATATTTCTCTGACAGGACACTATTTGGTATTCTACGAATAGCTACATAGAAGATTTAATACTGTTAGCTTTTTTAAGATAAAAATGGGGGTTTCTCCATGTTTTGAAGTTGTTTAGGGCTACTTCCCTGAGTTTATCATTAATCTGAAATTATTTTGTGTCACCAAGTGAAAACTCAGGAGGATTTTAGACGATCTAACTGGAAACATCTACAGAGCTCTACAAAGTTCCAATTATGTCCATTAAACTGAAAAGTCATTAAATCTATCTAACAAAAAAAATAAAAATAATTAAAAAAAAACACACAAAAAACCCTCAATACAAATGGAATTCCTTACAGAAAGAGTTTGCACTACAATACGTACATCCATCTTTTGGCTGGATGACTGTTCTGTTGTGTCAGTACTTATTGGACAAGACAAAATAAATACACATAAACACCCAGAGACACAGTCAAAAGCGCTAGCAGAACGTTTGCTTTTTGCACAGCAAAACTAGCAACACCAAAAATAATCTGCAATACAAAGAACATGAGCAGGAGGAGCTGAGATGCTCAAGAACTTTGTTGATTGTATAGTAACGTGTTAAGATTCTGTAACATTAGGGCCTCCAAACACAGTTTTAAAGCCTTCACGAATCTAGAGAGAAAGTAATTTAATCTATCCAAATGAGAAGCCAAGAAAAAATAAACGACCCACAGTGTATTCCAGCCATGAAAATTTGCAGAGGCATGCAGTAAAACATACAAATATTCCCAGGAATAGGCAAAGTTCTCTATATATATATACACAAAGACACACATACGTATACACTCTAACAACACCACAAATACATAAACAGTAAAAAACTAGTTATCTATACGAAGATCTAAGTTAAATGAAAAAATTCATCCTTCTCTTACTCTATCCAAGTATTTTCAAACATTTCCCTTCACACTGAAAACAGGCACTCAGGCTGTTGTTAGATGGCAGACTATAGTACCTCACACACAAGCTGGCCTTATTCCATATTCAGAAATCAAATTTGCAAGATAATGGGACAGTAAAGCACAAATTTTTGCTCCTTAGAGGCGGGTGTCAAGAAACACCATCATCCTCACAAAATCCTGGCAGAAATCTACCACAGCTACCGCATTAAGATTTTGTCCTGGAAACCAAGGTTGCCTCAGGAGATAGCCCAGGCTGTGGGACCTACGGTGATTTGGAAGGAGAGGAACACGTAGAGAAGTATTTGTCCACTTCTGTACCTCACAAGCACTAAAAATCCGTGAATCCCCCATTTAGAGAATTAATTTGTAAATGGGAGATCACACTTAAATAATTCAGGATTTAATTCAGGACAAGGTTTCCTTCAAAGACTTAAGTATTCCTTTAATAAATTGCTTCTGGCTTATATTACCTGACACAAATACATCTGGAGCTAGGTACATTTTCCTCTGATCATGTCATAGGCACATGTAGTTTGTCCTAAGAGAGGCCTCAGCCTAGTTTTTCAAAGGAAATCAGAAAGTCAAGGTTAGCTTTATCCCAAAGAGACACTCGCTAAGGGAATACACCTGAGAGATACTATAGCGGACCAATCTACCTCTGGCTGACATCAGTAAAGTTTCCAACTCTCCATAGGCTTCAGTAGAAGGTGACAAACTATGCAGCCAAAAAAGGCACTGAGGGACAATCAAGCTAGGTGACAGCAGAGAACTTGATGACATCATACATGGCAGATGATGTTCCTCACTAGTTTAATTACAGAATTGAAACACATGACACTGGAAGGTTTTCAGTTCTTACCTGTTCTTCTATTTCTGTCCACATAACAATACTTGATTTCATAATCTTCAAATAAGGCATGGATTTCCTAAAGAGAAAAGTACAAGTAACATCAGATAAATAATTCACCAGACCAAATAAGTGCATAATTCATCTTCCGGGGGGGGAAGGGGAAACGGGAAACACACACACCCCCCCCCCCCAAAACTCCCCAAAACCTACCCAACCAAAAAACTTTCCCAATAAACAGAAAATCTCACCATAGAAACACTAAAAGATTTGTTTTGAAAAGAGCTCGTTATACTACTGTATCAATGATTTTATCTCATATATAAAATTGGCTTACTGAATCTGATTACTTTCCTTTTCGTTACATAAAGTCACATAAGCACAACAGCATGTCCTGTTGACTGTCTTTTGATAAAGATGAATAACATCACAGTTCGTTAAATACAAAACCCCCCACAATTTCTCCGAAGTACAGCTAGCATAGCTAAAATACCACACAGGCAAGAAATACCGGCAACATCACATCATGCAGTTTACTGAGGGCAGAACACTGTCATAAAATACAACAGCTGGTTTAGTTTCCTATAACTGCTCAAGTTCACTTTAACAGATTTTCATTCTTTTAATAATGAATATTCTTTCAACCAGCAGATAATTGTGCCCAGAATAGCCCCCGGAAAGTGTCTTCTATCAATTACCGCACAAATGCTCAATGAAGAATCAATCCCAAGAGCATTAGTTGCTCCCACTAATTAACAGAGAGAGAACAGGGCTGTGGGAGGGGTGGGGTAGGAGCGAGTGTAAGAAAGAGGTGTGTACCAGTTTGCTGTGGCTATTCCCCAACAAGAGCAAGGTGTAGGCACATGACCCACAAAACCCACAAACTATTACCAGTTCAGTGGCGAGAATGCCGACATGAACGTTAACCATCCCCAAGAAGAAACTGGGAGTAGTAACGGGGATATAAGTATTCTTTTACGTGGATAAGTCCCATAAACAATAGCGAAAGACCATCTCAGTAAGCAAAATAATCAACCAACTTTATCTGAAAGTTTAACTGCAGACAATTTCCAGTAGCCCAGGCTACTTGCCAGTTTGCTAATTCAGTATATATAGCCTAGAGGTTAATTGGGTTCTCTGTGACTGGTATCAGGTGCATACCTTTTAGTCAAGCCAGCACCAATCTCTAGATTCACTAGTTAACAGCTGTCAAATACTACATTAAGAAAATATGGCAGCATTTCACAAGCTACCAGGCATCCTCTAATCAGATGCCATAAGGATGTGGTTTCGGAAAAGCAAAATACACCAGGCATAATTCAAAGATTCGGACCAGGTAGGCAATTTGACTGTGGACATCTCTCTAACGAGGATTAGACGGTGGTTCATTCTCAGTCATGGCAGAGTGAGAAGACACTTTCTGCACAGTTTTGTACAGCTCAGCTGTACTGTGGCACTCAGGACTCTAAAGAAGTTATTTCTGTCCCACTTAGAAAAAGGGGGACATGTTTACCTATTTCCTAGATTATTTTACAAGAGTAACACTGAAAATTACATATGATGATTAAGTAGCAGGAAATACTATTTCAAACAGCTCAGAACACCCTTGAAAGCCGTCTGTGAATCAGATGATTCCACATGATTTCCCAGTAACTGTTTGAAACTTCAACTGAGAGGGAAAACAGCCTGTATTGAACATATCTTTGTGGGATAATTATGAGGTCTCATGTAAAAAATGATGAGAACATAAGGAAGATTTAAAATGAAAGCCTAATTTAAGCAAAGTAGTTTTAGTAAAGACTTTAACACCAACTTCCACAGGTTGTTGCAAACACTGCCAGGTTTGTGCAACGGGCTCTTCCAGGAAGGTGCTTGCTCTTGTGCTCTCATGGCCCCCAATGGCAGGGCTGAGACCTCTACCTGTGGAATTGGGTTTGTGTAGTATTTCAATGAAAGCATTTTTCACATAAAGACCATTTGTGACAATTTACAAAAATAAAACACGCTATGCCGTCTCTTAAGCAAATGTGTACTCCTTCAAATTAAACAGATACATAGATATCTGTGCACATTAGACCAAGATTCTACATAGTATTTTCAGAATTACAAAGCCGGCTTTTGGACTCGGGCACTTCTCTAAACTTGACCTTCAACATCTTTCAACACTTAGGTCCCTTAGAAGAGGACGAACACTACCGTTTTAATGTTGTTAACAGTTTCTACTCCCGACAGCTCAGAGCAGAACTCTCAGGGAAAGCAACAAGAACACTTTACTTGCTGTTCCTAACCAGGTTCAGCTGTGCACCACCAAACATCATGCGCCAACAGCACTAGCACTGAACATGGTTGGTCCCTTTGGTGTAAACAGTTACCCAGTATTTGGGCCAGGAAGGAGTGTTTACTCTGGGAGGAGAAACAGGTCATCCAAGTCAGGTGTATTCTCTGGCACAAGCCTATTAACTTGCAACGAATGTAAGCAGAGGGCTGTTTGCCTGAGCACAGCAGAAACAAACAGCCACAGTTCATTTCCCATTCCCAACCTCCCAGCAGCCCGCCAGCTCATGCACCCGGGAAGCCCAGCCTCCACACCCCCCAGCCCAGCTACGCCAGCCCTCTCCCCATGTCAGGACCTACCACCCCCACTGCACACACCCACGGAGAAGTCCTCAAGCCCCTACCCACACTGTGCAGGAGGAAAACCTTTCGCCCTCCCCAGGTTAGCCTCACCTTGGCACTGCCTTGTGCTGGGCAGCCACGTGAGAAGGGCAACGCAAGCACTCACCATTTATCATCACACAAGGTTTAGCAAAGCAGTAATAATAAACCCCGTGGTCGTACCACACGCGAGCACTCGCTGCCATCCCCAGTGCCACCACTTCGCCCATGCTCACGATATCTACATCCAAACCACCTGTTGGGCAAGCCAGGCCACTATTAGTATTTTTTCCACATAACTTTTACAAAACTGCTTCTCCTAAAGGATTTTTTCCTCTTTTATAAATGAATGACTCTACTAGCCTAAAAAAGAGTGACTGACAATTACCATGATAATCATGATTTAACTGTGTCATACTAAGTCTAAACAAAACGGCAACATCCACTAACATGCTGAAGGTCTAGCTGCCTGAGCGTCAATGCACTCACTGAACATCAGGCTAGATTATGGTATTTTGACAACAAAACCTGTAAGCAGTTATAAAGCTATCTGGCAGACATACAGCAGTCAGGGATCCCGTGAAGTTTCCAACACAAACGCTGTTTATAGCGGTGCCTATCTTGGCCCTCAATTACTGCACTCCTAGCATTGACTCCTAGTTGGCTCCTGAACCAGATGTAAAACCCAGCAACAACCCTTGGGCACCGAGGTGTGTTTGTACCTGAGCAAAGTCCCCGACAGGCAGCTCCCGGGGGGATGTGTCCCTGGTCAAAGCAAGGATGATACGTACCACAGAAACGGAGAGGAGAGAAAACGGAGGACAGACCTTGCTCAGAGTTAACAGCAGTTGCATAAACACATGGGCCATGCCAGCAGCTCTAACTGAACATCCTGGAACAGAAATGTAACCAATAATGCTTAGCTACTATACAGACCCTTAAACTTTCAAAGTTCTTAAAAGCAGACTTTGAAAGCTACTTTATCTTATCATCAGTAAAAATTAAAATCCTAACTAGAAAATAATCAGTTCATAATTTAAAATTAGCAGAAAAAGCAAAACCAAATATATTAAAGGGAGTTTAAGAGAAACCACTAGTAAGTACAGGCTGAATATACTTTTAAAACGTATTACTTACTACTATAAGAAATGTGGTCTTCAAATACTTCAGTTCTTGGCCTGTCCTGTCTTGCCTTGGGTAGAAAACCTGGCAACATGAGTTTTTACCACATACTATCCGTTTGAAATTTGCATCTCTCAAATGGAAAGAATGCCTGCCTTAGAGAGGATCTGTCTTTATGCTTTATTACCTGCACTGTTTTAAACACAAACAAGAAAGGGAGTCATTAACAGGCACATTTGTCCTATTTATCAGATTAGTAAAGTTCAATGTGTTATTTCTAATAAAATCAGCTTTTCATACCCAGGATCTCATAGTGCAGGAAAAGAAATATGCAAGAAATACTCAGTCGTCACCTGGAACAAGATACCATGTATATAAAGCCTACAGCACCCTAACCCCAAGTATTTTTCTCTCTCCAGATGCAATACCAAAATGTGTTATTCTGGCAACAAAAATATTTAACAATTATAATGGCGCCTGGCCAGATTTCTACAGTAGGCTTTAGTGGTGTTTCCAATATAAACACTGTACAAACCTGGTCTATAACTTCGCTCTCAGTAAGTAGCTGAAGGCCTAAACTTCACTCGCATACTCTTGAAACGGACTCAATTATGTTTTAAGTAGTTGAACTAAATAACATGTTTGGCTAACCAAGAAGTTTTAAATCATCTCATAAACTAAAAAAGACTTTGTTTTCATTTGTGCAGGCAGAGCAGGAAAGAGGAGGACTTCTCAGGAAAAAGCTTTACATTTACAAATTATATAATGGGGTGTTCCTTTAATTCAAATTTCAGACCACTGAATCTTTGAGTCCATGACATGATACACGGATTTCAGCGCGGATATTAAAAAAACAAAAAAAGTCTGCTGTGGAAAAAAAAAAAAAAAAAAGGTAGTAAAAAGAGAAGATCAACACACTTTAAAATAACATTCTGTTACTTACACTCTGGTCATCCTGAAGTTCTTGGCATCTCTTTACCAGTAAAGGAGAGAAGTTGTTATTGTTACCTTCCCTCCCTCAGCCCAGAGCAGTCCTCCTGCCACCCAGAGCAGTTTCATGATAGTTCCAAGGACCTTCAATATGCGATGCATGCCTTTGAGCACTGCTCTTTCAACATCGTCTACAATTGTGTTCCTTGCTGTTGAAATGGATTAGTTGATTCATCTCTGATGGTTCAGGGAGATGCACGCACAACAAGGCAAGCACAAGAGACATCCAACAAAGAGATTGCCGATTCATTGCCAAGCACTGACCAGAATAAAATGAACAACTACAACCACACTTACCTTTAAGTCTCTTTGCAAAGATTCTTGATACAAACATCAGTCCTACCACAATACTGCATCAGAGGATATTAATGCTAACGAGAACAGACCCACTATCTGACATTTTTCAGAAAGACCGGCACCAATGGGACAATCTTGCCTGTCTTACTGTAAAACGTCACACATGACTGCCCTGCTAGGATTCCTTGGATCCTCCTTATGGCCCTTCATCCTAATGAAGCCATAAAATGATTACTCTGGCAAGAGCAGATGACACTTCCCCACTCTCGCAAGACGAACTGCAAGTTAGAGGAGTATGTTCTGCAAAGGCTGCAGGAGAGAGGATCGCTGCTCTGGAGAGCGCGTCCTGTACGTGAAGGCTGCTATGCGGCGCAACGCTCTTGATGCAAGCAGCGAAGCTCCACGGAGAAACAGGAAGGCCCGTTGTGACCCTCCGTCCAGCCTGGTCCACAGTCGGTACTGGAAGTCTCTTTTTAAGACAGTAGTCACTGCTACAGTATTACCTCAAAATCTGAAGTACATTCAGAGTAACACCTAGGGGTCCCATATTCTCAGTGCATGGTGTGTTACCAGTTCACACCTCTCCAAAAGCTTCAGAGCAAGAAGATCAGATTGAGAGGAGAAGGAATGCCCCCCAAGTAGAACAAAATACCGAGCCCATTTTTAATATAGTTTCCATATAGCCACAATGATAGAAAAATATCAGATTGAGGGAGGGAGGGAAAACACGACATTAGTTAAGGCAGGAGTTGATCTGGTAAACTGTTTTACTTACAACACTGACCCAACTAACTGGAATCTTAGTCAGCAATCCAAGAATAGATTCAGCAATCTAAAAAGTAACAAAAATATAGCTGTACAGATACCAACGGTGCTTCATCTCAAGATTTAGAGAAGTCACGGCAACGGTGGATGTCCATTTTTAGGTCATTATCACACTAAAGGTTTGATAATGTCCACAGTTCGGGTACTGTGCTGGAGGAATCAGAAGAGGATAAATATGGGGGACTAACTGGCAACTCTAGAAGACTTCACCGAGACAGGTGAGTACAAAATCGATTTGACTTGCCAACCAAACAGTAAATGGAGACTTTGCCTTCAAGAACAGTGAAGGTGCTAATAAAAATGTTTACCGCATATCTGTCACAAAAACACCTTTCTCCGTGGCTGTAGTGCTAGAACTGCTTGAAGAAATACTAATCCTGCAAGTACGTATTTGCAGGTTGAGCTATAAAGCCCAATGCAGAAAGAATCTTCTTGACATAATTTTGACTTAATTTGTTCCCCCTTTGGATTTGTTTCATACTGACACTCCATGAAAAAAGCTCCTACGGGAATGCTGACTTACTTGATGTGACAGACTGCAAAGTGCCTTCTTCAGGCCGTCCTTCCTTGGCAGCATTTGCCCCTTAACAATAGCCACTGAGCACTTAAAGTGCTGAATGCTTCTGACACATAAAGATCCCTCTGTTTGTTTGGTTTCTAAGACTACCAACCCCTGGTACAATGTTTTTGGTTCAGAAACTTCATGGCTAAGGTACGTTTCTTCTGTGGCCTTAAGAGTATTTTTTTTTTATTCAGTTTAACACAAGTGGAACTCCAAAGGTAACAGAAGATTACAAGTACAATAATAAATAAATAAAGTTAATATGTAGCTACAACTGGCAGAGGAAAATGCTTGTTACCTAATTTCACCTGAAAAATGTTGGAGTTTTGTTCTCATTTTGAAGATGATGAACCTTCTGACAAAGCTGAACACCTCCACCAATCTAGATCAGCAGAAGAGTCATTTCTCGCTGGAAAACTATTTTGGTAAATCTTGGCCTCACTCTTCACATGATAACGACGAATGATAGCAAACCCAACACCCCAGTGATTAGAAATGAATAATTACATTTATGAAAACCTATTCTAGAAGAATTTGCTGCATTTTAACCATGTTCATCTCTTTCCTGACGGTGAATAAATTGGCCAGGTTAGCTACGGTTTATCTGATTTTACTTGGCTAACCAACCATTTCAGGAAGAAAACAGCAGACAAAACACCTCTGCAGAGTGTCTACCAAGGGTGCTAATTTGAAATAAGAAATGTTAAGTTTTATGGTAATTTTTGGAAATGCATGACAGCCAAATACACAGGTGTACTGAATATGCCTGACCACAAACATACTTCTTTCCAAAACTGCTCCAGGCCAGAAACTTTCTCTCTACAGCACGACTATTCTACCTTTACACGCCAACACCAATAGCTCAACAATGTTAAAAAATCAAAATGACATCTTTTGAAACTCTATTT